>NC_089503.1:264111088-264719588 GCF_036850995.1 Saccopteryx leptura | reverse complement strand
GGTTCTCTAAATCCACACACATCCTGTTCAAACTAGAGCAAATGTGGTCAATCCTTCCTAGAGATGCCTCCCTTGGAGTTCATTCCTGACCTGTGACTTTAGGCTTGAGGCTATAAATGACTGTCACATAATCTCAGGGCATAGTCTCTGAGCCCCTTCTCTCATTCTTGACAAAAGAGCGGCGAGCAAAAGGCACAGGAGGAGAGAAGAAATGGGCTACAGGGCCCTGTGTGTGTTTGGAGCGAGGGTGGGGATGCCGACACACCAGACGCACTATCTGGCCATCGAAAGGGTGGGAAGCCAGCACTCAGCTGATCCACACACAGCTGTGCCTCTCCAGATGTTGAGGCAGCAGCCATCTCCCCACTCCAGATGCCAGCTGTTAAGGAGGAATCAGCTCTGCAGCCAGATGTGTTCATGATAGCAAGCAGTCCACCCAGTCCGAATACTTTGGGCCTCCCTGATCCACTTCCCAGAGAAGTGTGGCTCGGACAAAATGAAACAGGAACAAAAACATATAGAAGCAGGGAACAAAAAAGAAAAGGGAGAATGAAAGTAAAGTGTTTTCTAGATAGATATGATGGTAGTCCGGGAGACAGGCAGCAGCAGGAAGGGAGGTGTGGCCCAACCAGCAAAGAAGTCATGGAACAAGAGCTTCTAGTTCACCCACTGCCAACAACTGTGTGACCCAAGGCATATATCACCTTCCCAGGCAGTGCCCCTTTTATTTTTATTTTTTTATTTACTTATTTTATTTATTTATTTATTTATTTGTATTTTTCTGAAGTTGGAAACAGGGAGGCAGTCAGACAGACTCCCACATGCGCCCGACCGGGATCCACCCGGCATGCCCACCAGGGGGCGATGCTCTGCCCATCTGGGGCGTTGCTCTGTTGCAACCAGAGTCATTCTAGCGCCTGAAGCGGAGGCCATAGAGCCATCCTCAGCGCCCAGGCCATCTTTGCTCCAATGGAGCCTTGGCTGCAGGAGGGGAAGAGAGAGACAGAGAGGAAGGAGAGGGGGAGGGGTGGAGAAGTAGATGGGCGCTTCTCCTGTGTGCCCTGGCCGGGAATCGAACCCGGGACTCCTGCACACTAGGCCAACGCTCTACCACTGAGCCAACCGGCCAGGGCCAGTGCCCCTTTTATAAGAGGCAAATGCCACCAAAAAAAGAAGAAAGTTTCCTGTGCCTGGAAGGGGGCTTACCAGTGCTTATCTGCCCTGATACCCACAAAGCAGTTGGTGTGACCCTCCCGCATATGCCTGTTTGGATCTGGGTGTCAGGGCAGATTGCTGTTGTCAGACTCACTGCTTCCAGATCTGCAGGTGAGGAAACAGTGTCCAGCCCAGCACTGCCACGCAGGGAGGCTCAGGCTGGCCTGGAAGCTCTTGGCCTGGCCTTGCTCTTTATGAGAATGGAGGCAGCCTGGACTGCCTTGAGTGCAGTCTACTCTGAGCGGCTCAGAGGCCCACAGCCACCCCCACCAGGCCGGTGGTACCCAGGAGGACATTCAGATACCTTCCCATTGGCCTCAGAGTAAAACGAACTTTGGGGACTTTGCCCCCAGGTGGAACAGAAGCACAAGAAAGTATTGGTGGCCTATTGCCATTAAAATATCTCGTGTGGCCCAGAAAGCTCCAGAGACGCCCCATCTGTGTGAAGGTAGCTGCTTACCTGACTTTGAGTGAAGGGGTCTTTCTAGCAGTGATTTCAAGACAAGAAAATTAAAAGACAGCAACTCTGAGGGTTTGAATAGTAGGAAAGAACCATTCTTCCTTATTTGCTAGCTTTCTAAGTTTTTCTTCATAGGTTGCTATCAAAATCCCACCAAATCCTCCCATTGGCATCAGTTTGACTTTGCAGATTGAATCAGGTTTAGGTGTCCCCTCTCTGGGCCTGGCACTGGGCAAGGTCTGGAGGAGGGTGCAACCGAAGAATAAGACCTAGTCTTCGTGACCCCAATCCAGAGGAGCTAAGAAAAGTCACACCATAGGTGGGCCATGACCAAAATAGGTGAGACAATGGTTCTGAGATGTAATATAAGCCATGAGTACACTCATTCCAAATTAATACCAATCCTGAACAAAACATAAAAACAGAATCCTACAATGCACCCCTGCATGTGTGACACCAGCCTGGGCGGTTAATGCACGTGTATGGGGGTGGGCCTCTGCCTTAGACTGCAAGAGGTAGAACATAACCACCCAGTCCCAGACCTGGCATTCCAGGCAAACACTAAGGTCCTCCTACAAGCAACAACATCTGGGCCTTTTTAAAATGTACCTGGTGGTGTTTACACATGTCCTACCCTGAGGATGGCATAGAATAGAAAAGACATTTACTGGAACCCAAAATTCACATCAACAGCTTGCAAGCTGCTTCTGTGGGGTCCACTGCAGGCCTCATCTTCCACACATCCCCCTCTCAGTTGCTGGGTGTAGTCTCATAATTGACAATACTTCTCTGTCTTTCAAAAGTCTAGTTCAAGCCTCACATCTTACTATGTCTCCAACTGCTCTTCCAAGTCAGTATTATTTGAACAGAACTAGTTAATAATTTATAGCCTATGTTTCATACTTATCTTTTTATAGCAATCAAGAGAGTGTAAGAAGTGATACTTTTTTGAGCCCCACCAAGGTGCCTTCACAAAACTGACAATCCTGCCACCAAGAAAAGAATGATAAACGCCATTCTAACTATGCAGTGACTTTCCAGGGTCTGTCACTTAACTTCCTATTTAATGAGCCTGAGCAATCATTTGCTTAGCTGCTTTGCAAAGCAGGTGGTTCCATACTAGATTTTTGAATTATCTATATTGTTCAATCCCATGTTCAGTAAAAGTGTTAGATAGGACAAGGGTCTCAAGGTCTGGGAAATTCTTGCAAAATGTTAAAATGTAGCAAAGGATTTTGCAGATGGAGCTGTAAACAGGATGAGCTTGACAGGAACCCAATCCAGTAAGTATAGCCAACTGCAAAGAAATCAATGTGTAATTAACCAAATAGTATATATAAATAATGTCTAAGCCTCCATCCCTGAGACAGAGCCTTGGATATGAATCCCATCTCCTTTACTTGCTGTAAGTAAATAAAATTACCTAACAAAAAATACATGTCTTCATTGGATAGAACACCCCAAGCAGCAGACCTCTTGAGTTTGGTAACAAAAGGATTACAATCAAAACAGTATTATGACAAATAGTAATTTGCATTGTCCTGGTAATTCCAGCCAGATAATGTGTGAGATACACATAATCTTTGAGAATAACAATTTTACAAAAAGCAGAAACACATCAAAGAAATATTGCAAGGCTGAAATCCATATGCTAGCAACTCCAGGAAAAAAATAAGCAAGCCATGAATTTTCTATTTATACATCTGATCCCAAAACTAAGTGTTGTTATGTTTGTCTTGCTTTACGATTTAGAATTATAAGCTATTTTTATCATGACCATGAAGCTGAAAAATTAAATTGTGTGCCAAAAAGATACATGTTTCTATGTACACCTCTTCATCCAAGACAATTAATTCTTCACCAGCATAGAAGTGAACACAAAGCTAGTTTGCAATTCTTTCCTACTTGCTAAGTATCTTAGTCTTTGTGTCCTTTG
Organism: Saccopteryx leptura; assembly: GCF_036850995.1. NCBI lineage: Eukaryota > Metazoa > Chordata > Mammalia > Chiroptera > Emballonuridae > Saccopteryx > Saccopteryx leptura. The sequence continues at coordinate 264,715,977 of NC_089503.1, read as the reverse complement.
TACTAAGTATATTTCCTTCTTAGATCCATTGAGGAGAGGTCAGTCTGAATTGGTAGAAGTCTGATATAGAGGTTTTAAAATTTACTATAAACTACATAAACAAAAGTTCCATTTCCCTAACATAACATTAGGTCTTGCCACATCTGGCCTAGTAAAGTTTGGGCTTTATTAGTAATTTAAAATAATTTTAAATTCAAATATACAAGAGCCAACCAAGTGGAGCAATCAGGGCTTCTGCCCACAGTGAATCACCGTGGATTGTTGACACAAGAAAGAATACAGTTTAAATGCTTTAGTTTATTCTTTTAAGTAGGTAAACAGTACTTATAGTAGTTTCCTATGGCTGCTCTAATTACCACAAATCGGTGGCTTAAAACATAACACAGTATTCTCTTACTGGAGTTATGAGGCCGAAAGCACGAAATCAGTTTCACTGAAGGAAGTCAAGGGGTCTGCCAGGAGGAGCCCTGGAGGCTCTCCGGGTGTTTCCGGGCCTTTTCCTGCGCTCCTCTGACTGCCAGCACCCCCCCCCCCCACACACACACACACTACACTCTCTTGTTTCCATCCTCACTTCTACTTTCTTCTCTACCTTGTTGCCTCCTTCTTGAAGGAACCCTGTGATAAATTTAGGGGACACCTGCAGAGGCAGATTAAGGTTGATTGAGGCCCTGGGCACAGAAGAACATATTGGGTCCCTTGTCATTAGAAAAAAGTATAAAGTTGGGGTTTTGCAGGGCCCTTCATAAGTCGGAGCCCACAGTTAAATCCACCTCTGGGTACCTGGATTATCCAGGTTAATCTCCCCATCTCAAGGTCCATTTACCATACCTGCAAGTCCCTATTACAATATAAAATAATATTCTCATGTTCCAGGGATTAGGACATGGGCATCTTTGGGGGAGGGGAGTTATTATCCAGCCTATCACACTACTCATCTAACCTTACCTACAAGTGCCTTCTTTAATGGAGCAAAGAGCCTCACCTGTGGTGGCGCAGTGGATAAAGTGTCAACTGGAATTGCTGAGGTTGCTGGTTCGAAGCCCTGGGCTCACCCGGTCTAGGCACATATGGGAGTTGATGCTTCCTGCTCCTCCTCCCTTCTCTCTCTCTCTCTCTCTCTCTTCTTCCTCTCAAATGAATAAATAAAATCTTTTAAAAATATATTTTTTTAAAAAAAGAATGGAGCAAAGATAAACTTCAGACCGTGGAACTACAGTGACAGTCTGGGTTGCAGTTGAAGACGGTGCTGGATTGGCAACTAAGAGACCTAAGTTTGAGTCACACTCCTCCACCTCTACAAAAGGGTGGCTGGAACAGATGGGCCTGCTTTGGAATCCTGGTTGACTTATTAACCGAGTGACCTTGAGCAAACTGCTTACCTCTGCTGGGGGATAGCCACACCTCCCAGGCCCAGGTGGTCCCCGAGATGAAATGGCTGACTGTAGGTGACAAGCACAACAGGTTCTGTGTTTAGGGGACAGCTCCTAACTCCTGTCTGTCCTACTCCACCCCATCCACAGGGATGAAACGATGCCTGTGATTATTTTCTTTAATTTCTGAAAGGTAAAAGGATCTCACAATTATAAATTCATATGATTATCACAGACAAGGTCAATTCAGTCCATCCTCTAATACTAAACTGAAAGCCAAGTTTGGGGCCTAGAAAACACTAAGTCTCCTTATCATTCCTGGGAGGGGTGAATGAAGTTCACGAATAGAACAGCTTTGGGGCTAAGGAGAGCAAAGGAGTGTGTGGAAAGGAAAGGAAAGAAATGTGAGAGAATACTAGTTTGTGGCGTTTCACAAATTAGGAAGGATTATCAGAATTCACCCCCGGCCCTGCCCCAGATATCACAGCAGATAATTCTAGAGATCAAGTTCTTTGGATTTCAATGTCTTCAGCTGTCAAATGGGCATTACGAAGAGCATCTCATCTAGCTCTAATTATATAAAAAGAATAATTACATACAAATCGAGACCATGTGCAGCGCCATGTAAATGGAATTGCACTCTGCAAACCTAAGGTGGCATCATAACCAGTTGTTAGGAGACACGGTCAGGAGGGGTAACGGTTTTCATCCAACTTTAAAATGTGCCTTCTGGGACCTGTGGTGGCGCAGTGGATAAAGCGTCGACCTGGAAATGCTGAGGTTGCCGGTTCAAAACCCTGGGCTTGCCTGGTCAAGGCACATATAGGAGTTGATGCTTCCAGCTCCTCCCCCCTTCTCTCACTCTGTCTCTCTCTCCTCTCTCTCCCTCTCTTTCTCTCTCTCTCCCTCTCTCCTCTCTAAAAATAAATAAAAATAAATAAATAAATAAAATTTTTAAAAAAATGTGCCTTCTGGGTCAGCCTGGACACAGCAGGCAACACAAAGATGAGGTCTTTGCAACCAGATGACATAAACACTCTGCTGTAGATCTCCCAGGCTCCTTCACTCCCGCATGATGGACACAGACACTCCTGCAGGGCTCTGCAGGCTGTATGTGTGCTCCTCCTCTGCCTCAGGCAGGGCAGCCTGCCAGACCAGGTCAGGCCCTGCTCTCCAGGCCTCTCGGTGCCCCACTGCAGTCACTCCTGCAAACTCAGACACCGGTTATTACTAAGGGAAAAGGCTTTGAAACGGCTCTGCTGTCAGGGCACCCAGCAGCACCCTGGAAATGAAAGAATCAGAAGCAACCAGGTTATTCTCCCTGGAGCGCCTGAGAACTAAGGGAAACAAACCCACACCAGGAGGAAGCTTTCTGAGCTCTGTCAGCTACAAAAGGACTGAGAAGTAGAGGACCTCCTCCCTCTCACAGGGTCCCCACGGGGCTCATTCTCAGGTGTTAGTCCTATTCTAGAAACGAATCGGTGTTAGTCTAGGTCTAGGCCCTAGGGGTCAAATCTCATGCTTTGCTTTTCTGGCTTTGCTCCAGTGTTCTGGGACAGTCCCAATCCCTGGGCCTCAGTGTTCCACCTTCTCATTAAGTGGGATTTGCAAATGATCATGGACCAGTCGGGTTTTCTGCAGATAAGGAAACAGCCCCAGAGAAGGGAGGTGACCTGGCACAGGTGGCACAGGTATGATGCATGAATTTCTGTGTCTTTGTCCTGTCTTCTCAGCCAGTTCCTTAGCCACTTGGGGGCAGGGCTGTGGCTGGCCTGCCTTTTGAGCCCCCAGTGTCCCAGCCCCTGGTGGGCTTCCAAAGACACTGGGTGATTGGAAGGACTGACCAATGGCACACAGGACTGGTGTGTTTGGGGGTCTGAGAAGGTATCAGGTGTTCCAGCCCGCAAAGCAGATGTGGGTGGAGGCTCTGGGCAGCTGCTTACCAGCTGGGTCACCTTGGACAAGTCTCTTGACTTCTCTAAGCCTTCATTTTTTCAACTACAAGATGGGGATGACAATCCCTACTCCACCCTGTTGAAGGAGTCCATAAGACTTAATAAGCCAGACATACTCAACAGACACAGCCTTCTTCTTGCTGTAGTTATTATTGTAATTAGGTAGAGCAAGCACAGGGCGATGGGGAGGCAGAAAGACAACAAAGCTGTAACGGAAAGACATGGGAAAGCCCAGGAAGCCGGTGTCTCGGTGCAGCTCCTGAGGCTGGGAACATCTAAGGACTGGAGGGAGCTCCAGTGCGTCTGGTAGAGGAGGGTGGAGAGCACAGAGAAGCAGCTCCAGGTCTTACTTCTCAAAGGACCTTTGGCTTAAACACCGATAATTAGCCTGTGAACCCCACCCCGTTCACAAAATGGGCAGGGCTTGCTCCACTCCCATCTTCAGTGGCAGGTGACCCTTTTAGACACCTCTGGTGTAGTGCCTGAGTCCTGTGGGCCTGGGCTCACCTGGGCACAGATGGGTGCAGGGCAGGACCCACAGTCAGTGTAAGTTCCCCCCTATCATGGGTGCTCCTCCAGCATGTCAGCTAGGCCCCATCTGCCGGCTGTGGCAAGATGCTCAGAGGGGGGAAGAGCTGGGCCATGGACGTAGATTCGGCTGGGAGCCCACTCTGCTGGCAGAAAAGGGAGATGCTGGCAAAGCCATGGTGGCAGAATCCCCTTCTCACCCTGTAAGAACGCTGTGACAGAGTGACTGCTTGCAAAGAATTTTTAAGGAAACCTCATTTCTGGGGGCAAAACAGGTAATAATACCCAGGTGAGCTCAGAAAACCATCTCTGGCAGTGTGGCCCTGGCTGACAGTGAGGTCTGATGTGGACGGTTCCACCAACTCCTGGGGTGGGGCCTCTCCCAGGTGTCTGTCCCGTGAGTAATCACAATGTGGTTGTATCCTCAATAAACCTCTGCAGAAGTGTGAACTGATAATTAAGCAGTGATATAATGACCGGGCCAGAGGGAGGTGCCATTTTAATGGAGGCAGAATAAAAGGGAAGCCAGGGAAAGGAGGGAGATTGGCCCTGAATGCGAAGGCGGTTTGCGCTCCGGCTGTACCACTGCCTTGTATAAGCTGTGTTTCTTCCCTGAGGCTCAGTGTCCTCATCTGTGAAATGGGAACAGTAATCTCTCTGGTCTCTGATGTTTTGGTGAGGTTCGGGTGAGATGTTTGTCTATAAAGGTACTCAGTAAACTATGAAATGCTGTACTCTGTAGGAGGTCATTGCCAGTTGTCCCTGGGAGTTTGTTTCAGGGAGTTTCACAGTCAGCGGAAAGTTCTCAGATATGCCTGAGACAGCAGAGCTCAGGACCCCACGCTGCAGCTTTGGGAGAGTGTGCATGCCCTCCAGCCTCCAGCCAGCACAGCCCGTCTTGAACACCCTAAGCTTGGTGGGAACCTAACATCCTCCGACCTGATGGGAACCACGCCTGTCTATTGGATCAGAGGAGGCCTGCTGGAAACTGTCCCTTTGAGAAGGCAGGGGGGTGAAGCCTCCGATGGTTTGGTCCTGCACTGGCCACTGGGCCACTGAGTCATTCCTAGGGTCTACATTCCTTGCAGGGGCCTTTCTTCCCACCTGGATGGCCCAAGCCTTCAGGAGCAAAATAAGATAATAAGTCTACAAGCTTCTTGAAGCTGCTGTGTTGGCCTGGTAGTGAGGGGTGGCCAAAGGGGAGTGTGTGTGTGTTTGTGTGTGTGTGTGTGTGTGTGTGTGTGTGTGTGTGTGTGTGTGTGTGAGAGAGAGAGAGAGAGAGAGAGAGAGAGAGAGAGAGAGAGAGAAGGAGGAAGAGAAAGTTGACTGTATGTGGGGCCTGTAGTAGATACGGAAGATGGGAAGAGAAGAAGAAGAGGAAGGAGGAAAAGAGGGCTGGAAAAGGAGGCTGTTGGAAAGCATAGTCAGAACGGTCAGGAGGGAGGGCAGGAGAGCCCTCCCCTGCAGGTAGCCGTGTGGGAAACCTCTCCTGTCAGCTCGCCTTCCCCTCAGTGTTTCCTTCACCAGAAGCATGTACAGAGCAATGAGAGGGATCATTCCAGTTCTTGACCCTTAGTAGGTGCTCAGTAAACAGTAACAGAGGTCCATGGTGTTCTGGGAAGCTGGCTGTAGTTCTGACCAAAATTTACAGAGTTCTGAAGCCAGCTCAGAGGCCCGGGACTACCGCAGGCCCGTGATGCTTCCAACCCTCATGAGGACCACTTCCTGTAGACTGGGGCAAACACCCTGCACGCAGATGGTGCAGTAAGACAGCACAATAAGACAGTACTCGGCAGATAGCTCAATTCATTTCAGTCATTTATCAGCAAAATATCCTTCTCTAAGAAATGGACAGAACATGTTTTAAGCCTTGTTTTTCCCATTCTCACACCCCTACTGGGAGTTTAGGGAATTCACTTTAGCCAACTGGACTTTATTGAGTACACTCTGTCTGGCAGGCAGTGCACCGGGAACTAGAGATACAGCAACTAATAATATCAATATAACCCGCCTTCAGCCGCTCTCAATCCTATAGGAGAGAAAATAACCAAATCTATTTTACAGATAGAGAAATTCAAGAGGTTATGACGTCATCGAAACATTCATCCGTTCTTTCTTTAATTCAGAAAACTCTATTGAGTCCACATGAGGTGCCAGGTCCTGTCCTAGGACTGTCGGCTGATACAGAGAAAAGTCAGGTGCATTCCACCCCACCATGGGACACCTACACAGACAACCACAAGTATATTGAAAACTCGGGGGTTTATATTTTGGTCGTATACTGGAGCCTTATAGCATGTATCCACGAGACTTCAGTTTCATTATATAAATATTCTCCAGGGAAATAGGAAACTATGATGTATGTGTGTGCACACACAGAGCCTACTGAAAGTGGGGGGAGAAGGGTGACTGGAGAATGATGTAAGAAAGCCAGAGTCAGTTTAAACCATGAGGTGGCACCTGCAGGAGATGGGGAGACAGCATAGCCTAGAGAATGTGCTGGTCATTCAACCGTGTCAAGATGTTGGTGAAGATCATGGGCTGGGGAGAGCCAATAGAATCTACCCTCTACTAGCTGTGTGATCTTGAGAAAATGACTTAATCTCTCTAAATCTCCCTGCTCTGTAAAATGAGGATGTCCATATATATCTCTTAAGGTGTGTACAGACCTGATATTGTAAGGATTCGTAGAAATACTCTATATGACTAGTATGTTATAGGAACTCAGTAGGCTATAGTCATCCATGAGCAAAATTGTTATTGTGAAAAGTAATTAACAGAAACTTCATTTAAAATGGAGTTGGGAAACTAAGAGAACTCTCACACAGCTGTCACTCAACCCATACTAGTGACCTCAACAGGAAATGATGTATCTTGTATCTCCGATAGGAAGTGAAACTAATTTACTGCAAGCAGGAGAAAGAATATTCCACCTTGCCCAAAACAACTCAGCCAACAGGAGACAGTCATAATTGAGTCAATGAAATCACTGTACTTCAATTTTTCATTTCACTCCAATGCATCCTTCCTTCACAACGGCCTTTCCCAAGTCCATAAGAGAGCTCCCTCTCCTTTGTTTCTCTGGACTCTCACATGGTTTGCTCTTAGACCTCATGTCCCAAATTGCAATTCTTTGTTGTTCCTGAATAAACCTTATTTTGCTGGAGAAATATCTAGCTGTCTGTTTGCTTAAGGAAAACATTATCAAAAGTACCCCCTAAGACAGGGGTCTCAAACTCGCATGCGGCCCACCGAACAATTTTGTGTGGCCCGCAGACTAATCCACGAAATTCAAGATAAATATATTTATTACATTCTCTATGTTGTACATTACATCCCCATGACATTGATTTCATAAGTGGAATTTTCGACCTCCTAATACTTTTCACCTGTTTTGCCTGATTCCCCCACCCGCCCTGCTGCCGGCCACCAGTTTGTTTCTTCTATCTATGAGTCTGTTTCTGTTTTGTTTTGTTTAGAGGTGCTTTTGTTTGGTTTTCAGACTCCATATATATGTAAAACCACACCGTATTTGTCTTTCTCTCCTGACTTATTTCACTTACATAATGCCCTCTAGGTCCATCCGTGTTGTTGTAAATGGCAAACTTTCATTTTTATTGCTGAGTAATATCCCATTATGTATATTCACCACATCTTCTTTATCCACTCATCTATCAGTGGACACTTACATTGCTTCCATATCTTGGCTAGTGTAAATAATGATGCAACAAACATAAAGGTACATATGTTTTCAAGTTAATGTTTTTGTTTTCTTTGGATAAATACCCAGAAGTAGAATTGCTGGATTGTATGGTAGATGTATTTTTAATTTTTTGAGGAACATCCATATTGTCTTCCATACTGGCTGTACCAATGTATAATCTCACCAACAGTGTATGAGGATTCCCTTTTATCCAGTACTAGAGCAAGGGGGTTCTTCTTGTTGAGGTAGACTGAGGAAAATGAGTGCATAGAAGGCACCCTCCCTTCTTTCTGGGGATTTTCAGGCAGCCAGGGGAGAGACCTGTACCCTGGGCTGGACTTCTGGAGCCTAAGTAGCATCTGGCTGGGAGGGAATGTGCTCCCCCTTACAGTGAGTGACTAGAGCTGAGGAGCCCCTGCTCTGGGGTGGGGCCCTGGAGCCCTTGAATAAGGGCAGTAGTTTATCAGTCCTGTCCCCACCCAACCCCAGGAAGCTCCCCAGAAAGAGAGAAGCTCAACTCATCAGTCTCCCTCCCATAGAACAGGTAGTTTTTACTTTAAAAAAATTGTTCATTTTTATTTACACAAATAATAAAAGCTTATATCTGAAAAGTATAGAAATATCAAAATAATATTTACAATTACCTTGAGTCTAACCACCCAAAATAATCACCCTTCTGTATTCCAGATTATTTTTAGCACATTATTTTTTGCTTTTTAAAAAGTAATATAGTTGTAATTAGAATATAATTTTATTCTACTTTCTCACTTAACATTGATTCATAAGCTTTTGTTTGTTATTGTAGACTTATATACACAATTTTAAAAGATTACAATTAGATGAGTGTTTTTATCTACTCTTTCCTGCTTGTTAGACTGTTTCCAATTTTACACTACTATAAACTGCATCACATTCACATCTTTGTATGCAGAATATTCTGTAATTTGAATTACTTCCTTAGATTAAATCCCCCCAAATGGAATTCATATAGTTTAAGGGCATGAACATTTATAAAGCTTTTTATATATGTGCTATGAATTTTTTCTTATGAGTAATATATACTTATATAAAAAAAATGTTAAAACATAGAGCTAAGTGAAATGAATGGAAAAATATAATTAATAATCCTACCACCCCAAAATAAACACGTTTGACACTTTCTTAGACTTCCATATTTTTCTGGGATTATTTTTCTAAAGAAAAATAATATTTTTTCACTTATTTTTATATATCTTTAAGAATCCTTCTGAAACATGATTTTTAATTACTGCACAATGGCCATTGTGTATGTATCATTGGTGGTAGCTGGGATATTCCCCCCAATACTTCACTAGTATACATGACACTTAAAACAGATGCTAAAAGGCCACTACATTCTTGAGAAGGACCCTATCTTAGTGCAGTCACAGAATTACAGAGCTCCAAATCATGTGCCTCAAGAGATTCACTCATCCAGTATTCAGCAATCAGAGTCAAATTTTTTACATGCTTATTTTACAGATGAGGTATACTATATTAAAGAGAATCTGAGTGGCTAGGATGAGTTCACAGAGCCACTAAGTATCAAAGATAAGAACTGAAATCTAACTGGTCCAATGCTCCTTTCACACATGATTCAGTTTGATTGTTTTTCTTTCTGGAATATTCTTGGTTTTTGAGTATTTTGAGAGCTACAAGTGTATAAGCTGATAATATGCTTAGGTAAACCTAAAGAGGGTTGATCTTTTATTCATTATCACTGAGAGAAGGTCTCTACAGGTGTGTCACTGCTCTCTATCCTTGACTCTATCCTGTCCAACATTTGCATGAAGATCGATAAAGCAGGATTACTAAAATTTCAGGTAGCTTATGATGAACATGCTGAGTGATAAAAGCAAGATTCCAAACTCAATAGACATAAAGGATGGACCAAGTACTCCCTATTAAGAAGAACTATGAAGATTTCCTTTCTAATCCCCCCCTGAAAAAAATTAAAGAAAAGAAAAGAAAACTTTACACAGAAAGAATGAAAACTGACTTAATAACATGTCTACTAAAATTTTGAAAATGCAGTTAACTTCCTCCATTCAGTGCTGGTGAAGAACGTAACATGGGGAGCCAACAAGCTGCACAACTCCGAGAGGCAGCATTGACATGACGACAGTGAGACAGCCTTAATTGTAGCTTCCAAAAAGCTGCAGTAATTTTAGGCTGTCTTAAAGGACTTTAGGGTTGTCAAAACATTTTCATGATACCTGTTACAGACAATGAGGTGAACTTTATGCAATGGGTACTGCTATAAAGGGGTGTTGTAGTAGGGCAGAGGGAAGGGGCTCAACTCTGAACACAAAAAGGACAAGTGGAAATTTACAATCAAGGAGCAGGGTCAGTGGTTGAAAAATTACTAAGAGGAAACATGAGAGGTGTTGGGGATTCCTGCTAAACCCACCTGACAGCAGTCATGCTGGAGGCAGGCCAGGGATGGTAAGATATTACAGGATAAGGAATTGGCTCAGAAATCAAGGGTAAGGAATTCTCACTAAACTTACCCAACAGAATTCTCGCTAAAAGTAAATCAGGCAGAGATGAACACGAAGCCAAAATGATCAGGGCCTAGTTGAAAGGAGAATTGGGAGGAGCCTGATTAGAATTAAGACAAACAGAGAATCATTGTCAGGGTACAGAGTGATTACGCTCAAATGAGCCTCCAAACAGGGCCATCTTTTTTAGAGGAATATGGCCGACTTGAATACACACACACACACACACAATTCTGGATGATGAAAGGCCAGGGGATAATGTCACATCTATCTTTCAAAAGACATTTCTTGGCCCTGGCCGGTTGTCTCAGTGGTAGAGCGTCGGCCTGGCGTGCAGGAGTCCCAGGTTCGATTCCTGGCCAGGGCACACAGGAGAAGCGCCCATCTGCTTCTCCACCCCTCTCCCTCTCCTTCCTCTCTGTTTCTCTCTTCCCCTCCCGCAGCCAAGGCTCCACTGGAGCAGGGTTGGCCCCGGCGCTGAGATGGCTCCATGGCCTTTGCCTCAGGCACTAGAATGGCTCTGGTTGCAGCACAGCGATGCCCCAGATGGGCGGAGCATCGCCCCCTGGTGGGCATGCCGGGTGGATCCCGGTCGGGCGCATGCGGGAGTCTGTCTGACTGCCTCCCGTTTCCAACTTCAGAAAATACAAAAACAAACAAACAAAAACAAAGACATTTCTTGAATACTTACTATGTGCCAATTGAACAGTGTGGACAACAAAAACTAGATTCATGTCCCAAAGAACTTCACATTCTGATGTGAATCTAGGAAGAGACTGAAAATAACCTAGCCTTTGATAGGAGCAAGGAGATAGAATGTTCACAAGGGAAGCTTGTAACTGGAAAATATGAGTTCAACTTCCAGTAGGTTTGTAAACTTGGTGATAGGAAGATGTCAAATGCTTCCATACTCTTGTTGAAGTATGAGATTGAAGTTGGGTGGGGTAGAATGCAGGTTTGAGACGAGAAGAGAGATACAAATAACTGCCTTAGAAGGTGAGAGTTCATGTTGATGAAGGCAATGTAGAAGGATTATTGGGCACAGTAGAGGGTCCATTTGAGGTTCGCACAAGCCTCAGACATTGGCTCTGGCTAGGTGAGGCAACAAATCTATTGGAAGAATAGAAAGAATTTACATGGTCACAGGAAAAACTGAGGGGACAGAGTACCAGGGAATAGCTCTAGGGATCCCAAGCAGAACCTCAAGGATGGCAGGTCTAGAATGTGGCTGTTGGGATGAACAAGTTTCATCCTTCCACATTCAGATTTCAAGAAGAGAGCATCTGATTGACTAGATTGAAGCAAAGAACAATTGGATTGAAAATCTCACCAAGATGGCTTAGTGGGGGATGGATACTTCCTCCAGCAAAATTGTGATGTTATACCTGACCAGGTGGTGGTGCAGTGGAGAGAGCATTGGCCTGGGATGCAGAGGACCCAGGTTCAAAACCTCAAGGTTGTCAGCTTGATCGTGGGCTCATCTGGCTTGAGAGCGGGTTCATGTGACTTGAGAGCCAACTCACCAGTTTGAGCGCAGAGTCGCTGGCTTGAGCAAGGGGTCACTGGCTCTTCTGGAGACCGTCAGTCAAGGCACATATGAGAAAGCAATCAATGAACAACTAAGGTGCCACAACGAAGAATTGATGCTTCTCATCTCTCTCCCTGTCTGTCTCTCCCTCTTTCTCTCTCTCTCTCTCTCTCTCTCTCTCTCTCTCTCTCTCTCTCTCTCTCACACACACACACACACACACACACACAAAATTGTGATGTTATTATATGAATAGGGAAAGGATTCTGGACAGACAAAATCAGATGACTAGTATGTGTCATGAATGACAGTGTAAACAATCAGTACATTATGTTTTTTTCTCCAGCAATATTCAGCTTCTTAAGGGCAGGCTCAAAGAATGTGGGTCACTGGGATCACACTACCTAAACATTGAGAGTAAGAAACTTATTATGAGTCATTAGATCTTACACAATAATGAGAGGGGCTGGGGAAGTAAAAGTCCAAATATGGAGCTAAAGGAGCAAAAAAAAAATCCACTAACCAATCCTGGCACCCGGAAATGAGTGGGCATTTATAGGCATTCTGGAAGCTAGCCACATCTAGCTGCTGCAGCAGGACCACAAAGGGCTAGTGTAGGAGTTTATGGACGGTGTCGGTTCTCCATAGCTCCTGCCTCTGTGAGTCCACACCACAGTGTCTGAGGTGGTCCTGAGGTCACTGTCAGTCAGCAGGGCCAGCAGTTGGGAAGAGAGGTGCAGAAGGGGAAGAATAAGTACAAACTGGAACCTCCAGCATTCCTGTGCATGCCTCTAAGTTCCCACTATACATAAATTATCAATATAAAATTACAGCATGATAAGTATAGTGGTAGAAAAGTCCTACAAAGGAATTTAGAGTATTTTCAGGAAAGTGACTTTAATAATGGACCATAGGATCCAGAATATGGGGATCACATTAATTGGCAGTCTCAACATTAAAAAAATTGTTTGCACTGGGGATGCTGGAGTAAGTGTGCTTAAAGATAAAAGATACTAGAAAGTGGGAATTTGAGATTTCAGATCTGTTGTGGCAACACGATAGTGATAAGGAAGTCTAAGGTGGCTGGGGGTGACAGAGATCACACGTTGGAAGACTCACGTGTTGAACTTGGTGAGAACGGAGGCGGGAGAGGGCCAGAGAGAAAGCCAGTGAGCCTGGAGCTGAAAGTGAGTGTGTGGGATGACTGGCAGATCACTAGATATAGCGGTAAAAGCAGGTGGAGACTGCTGGAAAGAAGCCAGAGAGTTTGAAGTGGAAGAAAGAGAGTGGCAATAGAAAGCAAGGAGACCTCCTGCCCACCTGATGGCCCAGCAGTACCCGAGATGAGGGGAGGAAATGGACTGAGTCTGGAGAGCCCTGCAAGGGAACCAGATTTCACTTAGTGAAAGAGGTGGGAGGTTCGTTCTGGGAAGGGGTGCAAATACAGGAGAGTGGGCTGATCACTCCACCTGTGATCCTAGAGGCAGCCATGAAATGTCTCTCCAGAGAGGAGGGGTGGCAGGGTCAGTCAGGTTAGGAATTGTATTAGCACGTTTCGGTTTCAAGTGTCAGAGATCCAATTCAAACTAGAATAAGCAAAAGAAAAGAGCACTTAATTGTTCATATATCTGGAAATCCAGCAGGGCTGCTGGCTTCAGTCCTAGATGCATCAGGGACAGAAGCCAGGTCCTGGTTGCTATCTTTCCGCTTCTCTGCTCCACTTTCCCGTGCTGTCTACATTCTCGGAGCCTCTCCCCACACAGCAGCTCATGGTGCCCAACAGCTCCGGGGAGCATGGGCTTTAACACCTGCCTCTTTCCTCATCACATCAGTGAAACCCTGACTGAACTCCATGTGGCTAGTATGTGGGCATCTCTAAGAGGCCCGGACTGGTGAGCAGAACCCACCAGAGCCACCTGTTGGCAAGTAAGGGAATTTCTCCCCACAGGAAAACGGCAACGCTGTCAAAAGGAGTGCTGGGTACTGGACAGGCAACAGTCCTGTGTTCACATCAGGAACATGCAGAGCAGGATGCGACGAGGGTCAGGGTGATGTTGAACCGCTGCAGAGGCTTGGGATTTAGAATCCTGGTGCTCACTGAGGATAAAAGTGATATGAGGCATGATGGGTTTGGTACTGATGATTTCTTAGAGGAAGTGTTAATCTGTTACCTCCCAGAGCACCAGAATGGGGCCTTGGCCATGGCGCCATCTAGCGCTGTGTCATGGCGCAGCAGGGAAAGCCAAAGCTCAAACGGGCCTCTCACGCTCACCTGAAGTCCCACGAGATTTGGTGGGAGAGCTCAGGAAACCTTGGCGCACCCTCCTCAAACTCATCTTTTTATCTTGGTGTTTGACGGCCGCTCTTGGTAATGTGAAGACCTGACCTCTGGAAGTGGGAGAGAGTGTAATGTACGTGGCTTTGGAGCGGAATCGGCAACAATGTGTAGAAGATAGAGGAAAGTTTTGAGCTAATAATTACAATGAGAACCTTCTAATAAAGAAGTGAGCTTTCTTCCAAGGTAGTGAGTCCCCTGTTCCTAGAGGTAGTATATTAAATGTAGAAAAACGGCTGAAGATTAGATGCTGCCCTGAAACAAGTCTTTGGTGCGGACTTTGGAACGCCAAGTCCTGTGGGGGCAGAACGCTGCCCCTCCAAGCACTGATAAGATTGTTTAATGGAAGCCCCTGATCCCTATAGCCATTTCCAGCATACCTGAAAGGTATTAGTCAATATAGGAACGGATAAATACGATGAGGCTGCAGAGATCTGGGCTCTCATTCCTAGAGGCTGGGAGTCCCCTGTACCCATCTTTTCTCTATGTTGTGTCGTGTGTGTTTTCTCTTAAGTTCTGCGGCGCCTTCCTTTCATGCACACCCATTGCCAAGCTGGTTGTGGCATATAAAGGCTTCTATCTGGGGTATGAGGTCAAGCCAAAACACTTGGAAGGTAGTTTCTAGATTTAAACTCTGACTTTATTCACACACAGAAAGAGGAGGTAGTCACCAGCAAATAGCGCAGTAACTGAATGTCTTCATTGCCCTCTCCCTTTACTTTTTAATTCCTCTGTCTCCACACACCTTCACCCCATCCCTAGGAGCCTGATTCTTTCATGATGTCTACAGGGTCATCAGTGTGCCTGCTGCAAAATGAGTCCTCTTCTTCCCCATCAAAATATCCAGAAGCTGACCATCAGCCTGCTGTCAACATGTGTTACAGATGTAAGCTGACCCCGTGAACATTAGATTTTGAGAAACTGAGCCCTGGTGAAGGAACTGAATTATAAACAGTCTGTGCCATACATTTGCAGTTATTTTCATGTGTTAGCTTCTGTGTTTACTGTTAAACGTGTTTTCATCCGTCTTGTCTCCTGTGACCAGATTGCTAGGAACTATGGGCAGGAGTTATATAATTTTATGAATCGTCCATACAACTTGGTGTTTCAGTAATAAGAGATTCATCTATTCAAATCAAGGTGAGTAAGCCCTCTTCATAAGCTAGTTGGTTCATTTGTTCCAAACACTACTAAGGACCATCTACATGTCAGGCACTATGACGCTGACAGGGTATGGAGGTGAGTCGGACAGAGCCCCTGCTCTATCTGGGAAGATGTGAGACAGAAAGTGCCTACTAAGGGCTCAGCACCATGCTAGACACATAGCAGCATTATCCCAGTTTACTCTCTCCAATCCCATCAGGCAAGGATGATTAGATTTGTTTTAGAAGAAAAATAAGGCCGAGAAAGGACTACCCAGAAAATGAGAGCCAAAACTCAAACTCAAGTCAATCTGTCTCCATGTTGCCTATAAAGAAACAAAATAGAGTCCACACAATTCGGTTTTCATTGAGGAAGACACGCTTTTTCTTTTGGGAGCCCCAGGAACAAAAGAAGTACTTTTTTTACTTATGATTGGACCCAGAGAATAGAGCAAAAAATGTCTCGTGTAATGTAGGGGGATGCTAACATGAAATTCAGTAAAACCAAGGACAAAAGTGGCCGCGTCTTATTAGGAGGAACTCTGTGAGCGACTCTGTCCAGGCACAAGATGAATGACAGACCTAGCTCCGCTGAGGTGCCTGCCACACACCAAGTGTCTGGCCTGCTGCTTGCTGGGCTGCGGTGGAGAGCCACAGCTCCAGCGCCATCTAGTGGTCGGTTAGAAGCCTCGTTGTAGGGCTTAAAAGGGATCTGATGACAACATGCCTTCATGATCCATGAAGAGCTAAGATTCAGAGTCAGCTGTACTGGATGGGTCCTGAATCCCAGGGCCAGAACCCATCATAGCATCTCCTTCAAAAAAGTTGTTGCCCGTGTTGCCACAAGATCCATATCCCTGAATTAACTTAGTGGCCTTTCTCAGTCCACACCTTCATCTTCCAAGCTTTCCAGAATGAAATTTGAATGCCCTATATCCTCTCCTTTCTATTTCCATTGGTTTTCATCACACACACACACTCTCTCTCTCTCTCTCTCTCTCTCTCTCTCTCTCTCTCTCACATACACACACACACACACTCTCTCTCTCTCTCTCTCTCTCTCTTTCACACACACACACACTCTCTCTCTCTCTCTTTCACACACACACACACACACACTCTCTCTCTCTCTCTCACACACACACACACACACACTCACTCACACTCTCCACCTGTTGTCAGGATCTTTCATCAGAGAGCTTCTCTAGAGAGAACTTTTCCTAAAAACAAGATTCAGAAAAGAAACACCCAGCAACCTGGGAAGGTGAGTGGATGAGGACCACCAAGGAAGGAAATGCTGTTCTTACTAAAGGAAGCCCTGGAAACTAGTGCATCCTCTGCAGGCTACCTTCGGGACCTTTCTCCTTCTTTCCTGTCCCCTCTCTTTGCCAGGGGTGCCACACCGCAGCCCCAGCTTCACCTGCCAGCAGGGCAGGCAGTCGTGCAGACCCAGGATCTAGTACGGCAGGGAGACTGGTAGTTTCAGAGGTCCAGAGGTGCAGACTTGACCTTGGTGTCCGAGGCAATGGAGAACCTACTTGTCATTCTAGAGGACTTTCTCTGAATATGACTGGGTGATGCAGAGTTCTATGAGCTCATACTTTTACATTTGAGTCACCCAATTTAGTCATTCACTATATAAGTGAACACATAATGTGATATGTTTTGTAAGTGCACATATTTTAAATTTAAAATATAGCTCCAGGCCCTGGCCAGTTGGCTCAGTGGTAGAGCATTGGCCTGGCGTGTGGAAGTCCTGGGTTCAGTTCCTGGCCAGGGCACACAGGAGAAGTGCCCATCTGCTTCTCCACCCTTCCCCCTCTCCTTTCTCTCTGTCTCTCTCTTCCTCTCCTGCAGCCAAGGCTCCATTGGAGCAAAGTTGGCCTGGACCCTGAGGATGGCTCCAGTTGCAATGGAGCAATGCCCCAGATGGGCAGAGCATTGCCCCCTAGTGGGCATGCCGGGTGGATCCCAGTTGGGCTCATTTGGGAGTCTGTCTGCCTCCCCGCTTCTCACTTCAGAAAATAAATAAATTAATTAAATATAGCTCTATTTTAGTTTTAATTCTGTGGTAGACAGAATAATCTCTCTATCCAAAAAAAAATGTTCACATTAATCCCCAGAACCTGTCAATACATTACCTCATGTGACCAAAGAGACTTTCAGATGTAATTAAAGTGAAGGATTTTGAGATTGGGAGATTATCTTGGATTATCCAGGTGGGCCTGATCTAATCACATTAGTCACTTAAAAGAAAACTCTGTCCAGGCTATAGAGCCATAAAAGAGAAATGGAGAGAGAGGGAGAGAGAGAAGAACAACAGAAGGGTCCAAGAGAGATGTGATGTTGCTGGCTTTGAAGATGGAGAGAGGGGGTCGTGTACGGACCAAGGACTGTGGGCAGCATCCAGAATGATGAGGAAACAGAGTCTCCCCTGGAGTCTCCGGAAAGCATGCAGCCCTGTGGGTATCCTCATTTTAGCCCAGTGAGATCCGTGTCAGATTTCTGCAGAACTGTAAAATTATTTGCATTGTTTTAAACCACTGAAGTTGTAGTAACTTGTTAGAGGGACAATAAAAGCTAATACAGGGAGTGGGTTTTGAAATCTCAAAGTCTCATTCAGCATCAAAGCAAGAACTGCCTGGAGCTATGCTGCTTCTCTGAGACTTTGCCCTGATAGGGACCATGTTTTTGGGGTGTTGTTTGAGGACCTGGGGGAAAGGCATCATTTCAGTTAATCATCTCTTATTACTCAGAAACCAGAAGATCCACTCTGTCTCATCTAGTGAGCCTCTAATAAATGTCTTTAGACTCCCCTAAGGGTTCTAAATTAGGGACCTCTTGGTAATAGCTTCTGTGCCCCTCATCACTGACTTGGACACACTCTAGAAATAGATATATGAGTATGTGCTATAGAGAGGGCACAAATGGATGGTCTCTCCAAGGAAGTCGTGGCTGCTAAAGAAATACTAAATAAAAAAAATAGTTACTGAATCATAAAGTTGTCCAAACCTCCAAAGTGCAATAATTCCATTCTTGGAATTTTTAAATTTGAAATTAATTCCAAAGACTTTAAATAAAATGTGCATGGAAATTTTTATAAGATTATCTGTTATAGTAAAAATTCCAACATAAGGAAACCTTTAATAAATTACTATTCTGTGCCAATATGGAACCATTAAAAATGGTAATTATTCATAATATGGAAACAGGAAAATGTTCTTGTTATACAAAATGGAAACAGCATATTATAAAATAGTATTTATTCAATAATCCTTTATTGACCACATGCTATATGTCAGGGATTGAACCAAGTGCCAAGTAATGGAGGGCAACCAAAGTACATGTACCCTCTGCCCTTTTAGACTGAGGTACACCATGATTGCAAACGTGTGAAATGATCTATACATGTAGAAGGAGATGTAGCAAAAAGGAAGCAAGGTGTTATGTTAGGCGGGGCATGCATGGTAAATTGTCTACTTAGCCTTCTTTATCTTTTCAGTGAATCATTATCATGTTAAGGGATAGGCAGAAGAATCATAAGCCTCTGGACTCAAGTCCTGATGCAGAGCAGGAGTGGTAGCAGGCTCTTTACTGAGGACACAGGGTCTGATTATACTGTTTAGAAACACAACAAATAACAGCATGGCAGGTCAAGAGGTCAGGCTTGCCCCCAGCAGGGGCACAGGAGTCCAGCTGTCCACACAGGGCTTTCCTAGATGGGGCCAGCTCTGGGAGGCCCCATTTGAGACTGACCTGACACCCTCTGTGTATTTAGGAAACTTTCACTGCCCTTGGCATGCCCTGAGGGATGGCAACACCTGTCTCTACCTGTGTCCTCAGCTGCTGAAAGGTTAACTGGGAAAGCAGACACTACATTACTCATTGCTTTTATGCTGCTGTTGGGCCAGCCACATACACTAGGCCTGACTCAGCTTTCCGGTGCAAACAAGGGAAGTCAGATCTGGTCATGTTCTAAAGTGCCTTCTAAAGACTGCAGCTGTGGAAGCTGTGTTGGGCTCTGGGCCAAATGAGAAGAATTCCTAGCAGGCACAGCACCTAGCTGCTACCCTCGAATCCAAAGACACTTGAAGGATGGTGCAAGTATGAAGAACAGTTGAGGACTACACAGCTACTGAGATCAGCTATGACGACTTCACTTCCCTCCTCACTTCAAAATAGCTCTGTTTCTTCTCTCATACTCCCCTCCTTCACGCCTGTCTCAGGAAAAAGGAGTCTTCAAAGCCACAATGAGATGCCACCTCATAGCTATCAGCATGGCTACTATTAAAAAAACAGAAAATAACAAGTGTTGGTGAGGGTGTGGAGAAAATAAGATGGGACTTTTGTGCACTGTTGGTGGGAATGCCAAATGGTGAGGTCACTATGAAAACAGTATGGCAGTTTATCTAAAACTGGAATTACTCTATGATTCAGCAATCCCACTTATGGGTTTTTTAACAAAAGAACTGAAAGCAGGCTCTTAAAAAGATATTTGTACACTCATGTTCATTATGCCATTATTCAAAATAGCAAAAACGTTGTGATAACCAATGAATGGATGGGTAAACAAAACGTGTCTGCAGAAATGGAATGTCATTCAGCCTTAAAGAGGAAACTCTGACACCTACTGCAACGTGGATGGATCTTGAGGACAGTATGCAATGTGAAACAAGGTGGTCACAAAAGATAAATACTGTGTAATTCTGCTTATATGAGGTACCTAGAGTAGTCAAATCCAGAGACAGAAGGTAGGACAGTGGTTGCCAGGGGCAGGGGGATGAGGAGTTGTCTAAGGGGGACAGAGTTTTAGTTTTGCAAGATGAAAAAGTTCTGGAGATGTGTTGCAAAACAATGTAGTGATACTTAATACTACTAAACTGTACACTTAAAAATGGTTAGATGGTAAATTGTATGTTGTATGTATTTTACCACAGTTTTTTAAAAAGGAGTCTTTCCTCCTCCTCATACTAATTCTCTTTGCTTCCATCAATCCCAGATCTTGCCACGTTTTCTAGGAGGCTAGGTCTCCTGTTCCCTCCTTGCAGGAGTGCCACAAACATTCGTGTAAGGTGGGAGGTGGGGGGGAAAGTATGTGCATATATTTAGAGATGTTTAAGATTCTAAGCCCAGATAACACAAAGTAAATAAAATGTTTTATTATTCTAACTTGAAAAATAAATTTTGACCCTGGCCAGTTGGCTCAGTGGTAAAGCGTTGGCCGGCATGTGGATGTCCCAAGTTTGATTCCCAGTTAGGGCCCACAGGAGGAGTGACCATCTGTTTCTCCACCCCTACCCCTACCCCTTCCCCTTCCTCTTCCACTTCCCCTTCCCCTTCCTTTCCTTTCCATCTGAGCCTCTGTTGTTTCCACTTCCTGAAGCAATACTTCTTCGTATAGGCCCACACTTCATCCTTCTTTTTCTTTTTTTCATCCTTCTTTTAGTTAATTCCTAGTCATGTTGCAGGTGTGACTTCAAACATCACCTCCTCAAAGAAGCCTTCGCTGATGACCCAGACTTAGATGGTTCTCTCATGTAATGTTCCCCTAAAGTTCATGTTCACTCAGAACCTGTGAAAGTGACCTTAATTGCCTGGCCGGGCGGTGGCGCAGTGAATAGAGCGTCAGACTGGGATGTGGAAGACCTAGGTTCGAGACCTCGAGGTCGCCAGCTTGAGCATGGGCTCATCGGGTTTGAAAAAAAAAATAGCTCACCAGCTTGCACCCAAGGTCAATGGCTTGAGCAAGGGCTTACTCAGTCTGCTGTAGCCCCCTGGTCAAGGCACATATGAGAGGACAGTCAATGAACAACTAAGGTGCCACAACAGAAAAACTGATGATTGATGCTTCTCATCTCTCTCCGTTCCTCTCTGTCTGTCTCTATCTATCCTTCTCTCTGACTCTCTCTCTGTCTCTGTAAAAGAAATTAAAAAAAGAAAGAAAGAAAAGAAAGTGACCTTAATTGGAAATAGGGTCTTTGCAGATATAATTACATTAAGAAGAGGTTATACTGGATTGAGGTGGGGGCTAAATTCAATATGACTGGTGTCCTTATAAAAAATGAGGGAAATTTGGGCACAGAGACATCAGAGACAGAGATTGGAGTGATGCCATCTACAAACTGAGAAATGCCAGAGATTGCCAGCAACTACCAGAAACTAAGGAAGGATCCTCCCCTAGAGTCTTCAAAGGAAGTGTGGCCCTGCCAACACTTTGATTTCAGAGTTCTAGCATCCAGAACTGAGAAAGAATAAATTTGTCACGTTAAGCCACCCAGTTTGGGGTAATTTGTTACAGAAAAACTAGGAAAGTAGAACATGATGTTACAAGATTTCATACTTCTTTATACTTTTCTTTCCTAGCTTTTATCAAATAATTATTACATATGAATTATCAGGAAACACTAATGGTGTAATAATACCAGTCTGTCATTTTAGTGGAGGTCTCCTTAAGAGAAACTATCATAATCTAAACCAGGATCTCAAATGGTAAAGACTTTAAGGGGTATATCATTTTGAGAGAGCATGTCAGTGGCCAACTACTTCATCTTTTCAGAGCTAGTTTGAGATACACGTCACAGAGATTTCTAATTTGTAAGCTGTTCAAAATGGTCATTGTGTTTTAAGAACAACAGATTGCCCATAGAAGAACCCTGGAGTAGGAGTTAGAACCCTTAGTCCAGCTTTCCCCTCTGCCTCCAGGGGATCCAGAGCAAGTCACTCAACCTCTCTGGCTTCCAGGTTCCTTAACAGTAAAGGAGGCAGTTTGGACTAGACAGTTCCTGCAGTCCCTTTGAGCATGCTGTGGTGATTGTAATGTGGAGCAACAGTAAGAAGGCAGTATTTAGGTCTAAAGCACAACGTTCCTGGTCACTGCTAGCCTTCTTCCATGAGGAGTATCTGAATCCAAGGAGGAAACATTCCACGAGGAAGAGATGCCCAATCTGTTGCTGGAGCAAGAAGGATTCCGCTTAAAATGTATAACAGCTCTACAGCTCTGTTCAAGCTTGTTTTACTTGACAAAAGTAATGAAGTAGACGTTTCTGGGGCTCTCATTAAAAAAAATAATAATCTTTTTTTTAAGTGGCTAGTCTAGGTGGTCACTTCGTTTTTCTGGAAAGCAGTTTATTCACCTGTAACAAAAAAAGATAGAAACCATGATTCTCAAGGTCTCTTTCAGCTCTGTGACTTCAAGGCATTTTTTTGTCAAGACGGCGGGGGGGGGGGGGGGGGGGGGGCGTGCTTGAGCCAATATCAAGTCATGGGGTCAATCTCAGGAACTGGTCTGTTCACCTTACTAGTTCTTCTCATAACCATTGCATGTGGTGGGGCTGTCTCCCCCAGAATAAGCGCTGACATGGGCAATTTTTGGCAAGGATGAAATTCTGGCTACTACTAATTATGTGGACATTAAGAGAGTTACTGAATGAGTTTGCATCTTATTTTCCCCACCTGGAAATTAGGGATAGCTACTGGCAAAGTTGTAAATATGTTAAAAGAGCTTAGCAAAAATTCCTATTTCTTGTTAGGTTTTCAAGTGTTATTTTTTATTTTTATTTTTATTTTTGGTGAGAGAGAGAGGACAGACAACAAGGGAGAGAGATGAGAAGCATCAATTCTTCGTTTGGGCTCCTCAGTCTCCTTAGTTCATTGATTGCTTTCTCATATGTGCCCTGGTGTGGTGGTGGTGGTGCGCCTGCAACACAATGAGCGACCCTTTGCCAAGCCAGCGACCTTGGGCTCAATCAAGCCAGCAACTATGGGGTTATGTCTATGATCTCATTCTCAAGCAAGCGAGCCAGCGCTCCAGCTGGCGATCTAAAGGTTTGGAACCTGGGTCCTCCCCATTCAGCCGGAGGCTCTATGCACTGCGCCAACGCCTGGTTAGGCTTATTTTCCATATCTTTTAAAGAACAAAGCAAAGAATAAGCTAGTGTCATAAGCACACTGCGGGTCGCCCACACAACCAGACGGACTAAGACTAATGGTGCCCAAGCCGCAGTACCGGTTACTTCCTTGGCTGCGCTCTCACTTCTGGCTTTCACTGAGCCCAGCCCCGCCCGCGTGCTTACGTGACAGATCTGCACGTGACGCCAGTCATCCCGGCGCAGGCCCCGCCCCCTGGCGTGCGCGCCCCCGGCGCGGCGGTGACGCAACGCAGGGGAGGCCGGCAAGCAGGGTGGCTCGGGTAGGAGGGACCTTCGGAGATGCCGGACCTGCGGAGAAGCGGGGTCCGCGTTGCCACCGCCGCCTCTCCGTGGTGGTCGTGATGCTCCCCGCTCACGGATCCCGGCCCCTGGGAGTCCCTGGGCCCGAATCAGGCGCTGCAGAACAGGTGAGGCGGCCTTCCCGGCGCGGCTGCGGCCCCGGGTAGGAGACAGTGGACCGTGAGGCTCGGTGGCGCGACGGGGGCGGCGGACGAGCCCTCTGCCCGCGAGCTCCCCGGCGCCTGTAGTCTTTCTTCCGCGCGCCAAAGCCTCCCAGCGCCCGGCTGTGCGGCCCATCCGGCATCCGGGGCGGTCAGTGCCGTGAGCCCGGGTGGCAGGTGCTCTCCCAGCCCCTGGCGGAGAAGCCCTGCAGTCTTGCTGTCTCGCCGGCTCCGGTGACCACGCTGGATTTTCTCTGACACGTCGTGTGGGCGGATCGGGCTCCCACTGGGGAGGGACCTGAGCAGGGAGAAGGGTTGCAGCGCCGAATGTCGGGTGGTTCTTGCCCGGCGCCTTATCGTACCACTCACACATTCAGCTTTGTTTTGCTTTGCTGTGATTTTACTAAATTTCATGCTTTAGATTTCTCCTTGGGTGGGTGGGTGGGTGGGGGGGACTAACTGAGCGATCAACTCAGAATGGGAGCAGTAGACTTGAGTAGTGCGTGAACACCTTTTAAAGGAACAGTTAGTTCTCTTATTCTCGAGACTATGTCCCAGACCCCCGGTAGTTGAACACTGGCACAGAACATTTTCAAAGACATTTACCTCTATTAGGGAAGGAAAGAGATGGCTTACAGTTCAGCAGCTTCCGTGCTAGAAGATAACATGGAAGTTGTTAAAGAATTCTGAATCAGGGATTTGAATCCCTAGTTTAATTTCACTTTGCAGTCTTGACTGTGCCCTGCCTTGTGTAATGACAACACCTAATTCTCCAGCCTTGGAGAGACCGGAAGAATCATATTCTTTTTGTTATGTTTGATGTTATTTTGTCTCTGTATCAGGTTTTTAATTGTTTGACACATTAGCAGAATTGTAAAATAAAATACTAATTGGTATAAGTAGTTTATTTCTGTGTTGACCTTAACGTTGATTTATCACGTGTATTTGTTGCTTATTGAATTATGATTTGCATTCTTCTAATTCATTATCTGAATCCTTTTGTATAATATCTGAAAAGAAGAAACCAAAATGAAAGTTCATGTGAATATTTTATATTTATCTATTTTATATGTATATTCTCTACATATTTATTCAGCGTGGCTTTTAAAAAAGAACAAAGGTTCAAAATGTAGGAAACATTAGAAAGTATAATAATATAAATCTTTGCAAAGAAAAATAGTGACTTGTGCCTTCTTTTATTTATTTATTTGTTTGTTTGTTTGTTTATTACAAAGCCAGAGAGTGAGTCAGAGACAGGGACAGACAGACAGGAATGGAGAGAGATTAGAAGCATCAATCATTAGGTTTATTTCATTGTGCGTTGCAACACCTTAGTTGTTAGTTGTTCATTGATTGCTTTCTCATACGTGCCTTGACCGTGGGCCTTCAGTAGACCGAGTAACCCCTTGCTGGAGCCAGGGACCTTGGGTTCAAGCTGATGGGCTTTTGCTCAAGCCAGATGAGCCCATGCTCAAGCTGGCGACCTCAGGGTGTCGAACCTGGGTCCTCTGCATCCCAGTCTGACGCTCTATCCACTGCGCCACCGCCTGGTCAGGTGACTTGTACCTTCTTGAAGGAAGTATAATGTTGAGAGCAGGAAGCAGGACATATTAGGATGAAGTGACATAGTAAGGACCTAGGCAAGAAGGAGAACAACTTGTGTGTGAGGGAAGAGACCCTGCTCACTAGAGCAGAAAGATGTGATTTGGGGCTGAGAAGAGAACAGGTTGGTGCCATACAATGGGGTCAGTTGATAGATGGAGATTTCATACAGTACACAGGAAATTTGGTATTGATAGCACACAGGAAAGTTGGTATTGACCCTGTTGGCTCCAGAAAGTTCTTCAGCTGGTCATATTTTGAAGGTAGTGTTTTACAAAGAGTTATTTCAAAAGGGTGGTGTTCACAGAGAGGACAGAAGGTGGGTGACCTGCTTAGAGATCTGTCTTGTGATGACTTCTGTGGTCTTAGATGTGTGGGTTCTTTGAGGAAGAATTGATAGGACCTGACAAATGATGTACGTCATGTATGGCCAGTAGTCGTGGCCATTGCCGCCAGGCACGTGCAGATTCCCATTAGATTCGGGCAGACGGTAAAGAAACTGCGGAACCAAAAAATGGTGGGCTATTCCTTTACTCTAGCCTCACACCCAGCAGGCAAGTAAAAACACACTGGGCTCCAAAACCCACTCATTCAGTGCTCACAAAGCTACTGACACATCCGGGTTTTCCTAGGATCAAAAGCCCCCACTAGTTCAGTCATCTTGGTTCCCAATCTGCCAACATGGCTTCTTACTCTCTGCATAAACGGGCTTCTCTCTCCTTCCCCTCCATCTTGGCTTCTTCTTCTTCTTCCTCACAAACTTTTCTTGGCCAAAAACCCCTCTTCCAGCACACATTAGCATAACAAAGCCCCTTCCCAACCAGGAATGTAATTAGCAGTTTCACCTGGCAGCGGCCATTTTTAACAATAAAAGTGAGCAAACATAAAGATCACATTGTACAAACTATTTGCCTAACACATCAGCACACAGATAAGTCAGAATCAAAGTTCTTAACAGTGACTACAGTCAACAATAATACCCCCCGCCCTTAGACCTGGAGAACTTGAAAGGTGGTATTAGTTTGTGTCTAAAGATTGTGACTGCAGACTTGGACTACAGGAGTTTGTAAAGGAAGCTCAGGATGTGGAACTGGAACTTGAGGAAAGCCAGAGTGGCAAATTTGGGAAACTACAGAGGTGATTCAGAAAGAGTGACCAGAAAAAGGTCTCTTAAAATGGGGACCAGAATTGTGCAAATGAATAGTGAGAGGAAGAGATTTGATTAGGACTTGATATTGAAAAATGAAAATTTAAATTTAAAAATTAAACTGCCTTGGTTGGATGGCTCAGTTGGTTAAAGCATCGTTCTGAAATGCAGAAGTTGCTGGTTCGATCCCCAGTTAGGGTGCATACAGGAACAGATTGTTGCTCTTCCTCTCTCTCTCTCTCTCTCTCTCTCTCTCTCTCTCTCCCCTCCCCCTCTTACCCCTCCCCATCTCCTCCTCCTTTCTCCCTCCTTCCCTTTCTCTAAAATCAAGAAATAAAAAATTTTGGCCCTGGCCGGTTGGCTCAGTGGTAGAGCGTTGACCTGGCGTGCAGGGGTCCCGGGTTCGATTCCCGGCCAGGGCACACAGGAGAAGCGCCCATCTGCTTCTCCACCCCTCCCCCTCTCCTTCCTCTCTGTCTCTTTCTTCCCCTCCCGCAGCGAGGCTCCATTGGAGCAGAGATGGCCCGGGCGCTGGGGATGGCTCCTTGGCCTCTGCCCCAGGTGCTAGAGTGGCTCTGGTCGCGACAGAGCGACGCCCTGGAGGGGCAGAGCATCGCCCCTGGTGGGCGTGCCTGGTGGATCCCAGTCCGGCGCATGCGGGAGTCTGTCTGACTGTCTCTCCCCATTTCCAGCTTCGGAAAAATACAAAAAAATATTTTTAAATAAAAATAAATATTAAAGAAAATGTTGATCATAAATGCAACTACATGCATTCTTCTTAAAACAAAGAATTAATCAAGTTGTTTTGATGTATTTTTCTCATAGCTGAGTGCCAGAGTATCCTTCACTTCACCTGGGCCTCTCACTGTCACAGACAGATATTTCATACAAAATTTAACCTAAGTGTTTATGGGCATCTTTAAAGGAAGGCTCTACTAGCTGAAATCATAGTGTAACTCTCTAATGATAGGTCTAACACAATTTGGGTCTTTAAAAAATATGGCATTTTTTCCCCTGGCCGGTTTGCTCAGTGGTAGAGTATCGGCCCAGCATGTGGAAGTCCTGGGTTCAATTCCTGGTCAGGGCACAGAGAAGAAGCGCCCATCTGTTTCTCCACCCTTCCCTCTCTCCTTTTTCTTTCTCTTTCCCTCCTGCAGCCAAGGCTCCATTGGAGCAAAGTTGGCCCCGGGCGCTGAGGATGGCTCCATGGCCTCTGCCTCAGAGTCTCTGCTAGAATGACTCCGGCCGCAACAGAGCAGCGCCCCCTAGTGGGCATGCCAGTTGGATCCCAGTCGGGCGCATGCGGGAGTCTGTCTCTCTGCCTCTCCGCCGCTTCTATCTTTGGAAAAATACAAAAAAAAAAAAAAAAAAAAAAGTGGCCTTTTTATGTAATGTTAATATTATTACTAAGATTTTGCCTCCCGAAAATTTGATACCAAAAGTTTTAGCTGCAAATACTTGGGAGTTTACACTTTAAAATCAAATTGTCATTGTTGACTTCTGGGTAATATTCAGCCATATATTTGTCCTAAGTAAAAGTAACTACTACAGCAATTTATAAGCTGTCCTATATGCTCTATGTCTTTTTGTAACTTAAAAAAATATTTATCCTTTTTGTTGAAATCCTCATGTATGTCAAAAGTCCTTAGACAAACACCAGATTAAGTAGCGTTTACTAACTTTGCTGTGATCATTCTAACCATGCAGCTTCTCTTCTGCAATGTCCTCTCTGTTCTCCCCCACCCAAAGTTGGCCTGTGACCTTCAGAGATCTGTTCTTGCTTACCAGCCTCCAGTATGCTCTTCTCTGAACTCTTAAAGTCCAAATAATTTAGGGTTGCCATCTGTTCTACGCTTGATTATTTCCTGGGTATTAGTGTTTTCTCTAACCAATCTGCAGACTCCTTGAAGTCTGGAGTCAAGTTTGTTACTCCTCAGTTCCCTCATATTACTTCATAGGCCTCATCCCTGAATCATTAAAGGCCTTTCTTTCCCCAAGGACCTTGACTTTAGTCTATTAAGTAAAGTATTTTACTTTTTTTTTTTCTTAGTTCAGCTTTCAAAAAAAAAAGTGTTCAGCTCGGTGTTCCTATGTCATGAAGAGTTTTTGAGCTAGGCTTTCTTGATCTATCTGAAGAGGATTTGATGCTGGAAACTGAAGATATCAGTCAAAGGTGGCTTGTTAAGAATAGTCCTCTTGTTTTTTCTGATGATAAAATTAATATATGCCTTTTCAGAAATATAGGCAAGCCAATGGAAAAAATAAAGATGATACTATCTCACTAGTCATATAACTAACCACTTCTAACGTTTGAGTATCTCTCCTTCCATTTTGCCCTGTCTTATGCATGGTATAATTTTTTCACTTAATATATCATGGATGTCTTTGCATGACAATAAATATAGATCTGCATGATCACCTTTATTTTTAAATTTATTTTATTGATTGATTGTTTTAGAGAGAGAAGAAGGGAGAGGGAGAGAAAAACATCAATTTGTTGTTCCACTTATTTATGCATTCATTGATTGGTTCTTGTATGTTCCCTGACTGGGGATCAAACCTGCAACCTGGGCATATTGGAACAATGCTTTAACCAAGTGAGCTACCTGGCCAGTGTTGGTCACCTTTAATAGTCACATATATAGACCATGTTTAATTTAACCCATCCCCTGTAATATACATTAGTTTAGAAACAATGTTTTGCTTTTATAAACAATACTATGATGAACATTTTTATACATATTTTAGTTTTACCTTGTTATTTTCTAAGGATGAATTTCTGGAAATGTGATAGGTTGAGCAAAGAGTGTAAGCATATTAAAAATTGTCATATCTGTTACCAGTATGCCCCTAGAAGGTTAGAATGTATTTAGATTCTCCCCAGCAATATTCATGACCTTTTCTCCCATCCCTTGTTAGCTAAGTATCATCAGACTTTAGTCTCTGCCAATCTGATAGTGTTCAAGTCTTGCTTTTATTTATACTTCTCTAAATACTAACAGTTATTTTTATTAGCCATTTGTATTTATTTCATTAATTTCCAGTTATCCATGCTCACTTGTTCCACTGTTTCTCTATAAATTTATTTTTTGAACTTTTTATATGTAAAAGATATTTACCTTTTGTCATCTATGTTACAAGTAATTTTCCCAAACCTTATGTATTTAGGAAGGGCTTTTTATTTTTCAACATTCAGAAGTCTTAAACTCACATGTAGATGTATTTTCTTTCATATATGGTTTGAGACACTGATATCATTGTAGAAAAGCCTTACCCATTCCAAGATTATGTAAATACCTATATTTTCATCTTACATTTTAGTGGATATTTTTAATATTTAAATCTTTGAGCCATTGGAATTTTAATAAAGGAATAATGTAGTAATCTCACTATATTCAAATGCTAAAAGATAGCTAATTTATAAAAACACACTAAGATTCATTTAAACACCTAGGTAATTGACATATTTTCCTTTTTGTGTAAACTTTTTTTTTTTAATAAATAAATTTTTATTTTAATGGGGTGACATCAATAAATCAGGGAACATATATTCAAAGAAAACATGTCCAGGTTATCTTGTCATTCAATTCTGTTGCATACCCATCACCCAAAGAGAGATTGTCCTCCGTCACCTTCTATCTAATTTTCTTTGTACCCCTCCCCCTCTCTCACTCCCTCCTTCCCTCTCCCCGCCCCCCCCATAACCACCACACTCTTGTCCATGTCTCTTAGTCTCGTTTTTATGTCCCACCAATGTATGGAATCCTGCAGTTCTTATGGGTTTTTTTGTTTGTTTGTTTTATTTACTTATTTCACTCCGTATAATGTTATCAAGATCCCACTATTTTGTTGTAAGTGATCCGATGTCATCATTTCTTATGGCTGAATAGTATACCATGGTGTATATGTGCCACATCTTCTTTATCTAGTTTTCTATTTTTTTTTTACAGTGATTAAAGCCTTTAAGGAAACTCTTGGCCAATACAGCAAGAATCCATAAAAGAGTAGTGTCTTTAACATGTTCACCAAGTCCAAGTTGGCCCCAACACCATGCCAAATCCCTGAAAAATGCAACCCAACCCCAGTTCAGTCTGTTAGGAGCTGTCACAAGGTGTAGGAGTCCAGGAAAAGTCCGCATGGCACTGGAATTGTTGTCACAATTCTATACTTTGCAGCTCACGTCCAAGTCCCAATGACCGCTGCTTCTAGCTGGTAATGATTCAGGTAGACTGGAAAAGCCATCTGCAGCATGTGTGGATATGGAGCTTCTGTTCTCCTCTGCCTGGAGAGATGAGACCAGGTTGCTTTTCCCTGGAGCTCTGTGACTGTGGCTTGGGAAAGAGAACCTTGGGATACACTAAGCTGGGTGGCAAAGGTAGATTCATAATAGAAGTTGGCAAAAGGGGGAAAGAGAGCTCTAAATTAGGAGTAGGTCCCAGCCTGAAATATGAGTGGGGTATTGAGGTAGGAGGAATAAAGGAAACACTACATATTAAACAAAGCAGCAGAAAATAGGACTATCAACACCCACAACAGAGATCTTCGAGGGAAGAATAAAAAACCTGACTATTCAGGCAAGACATAGTTAAGTGGCCTTTGTGCAAATGAGATCAGTTTACCTGCTTCTTGGAAGAAATACCCTAGGCTCATCCACAGTGTCGTAGATGGGGCTGACGGCCCTGGGCACCTTCAGCCTTCAGTGGCAAACCCCAGCTTTCTGGGCAAGGTTAGGTCATAGGTGGCTGGAGCAGGGCTGGAAGAGACTGAACCCTCCCTTAGAGGAGCGAGGGGGAAGCCTACCTTCCAGTGTCCCTGTTTCCTCGCAGCAGAGGTATGTAAGTCTGGCAGGCTTTAGCTCAATGACCTTCCTTTCCACTATTGAAGCAGGACCCAGATGGCATCCTATGAGACCCCTTTGGGGCGTTGGAGCCTTTAAGGGTGTATCCTAAAAGCTGGTAGTTCCCCTGATCTCTTTTGAGCTTTTTCTGCCTCTAGGTATCTTAAAAGCCATGCTCAGAAGATCTCGCTGAGGGGTTTGAGGATCCCCATCCGCCTATATAAATCTTTTCCATATATCTGAAGCTATTTGGAAAAAGACAAAACAGTGTTATTAGCTGGATCAAATAAAGAAGGTAGTAGTTTGCAGGCGAAAAAGATTTGGCGTCTCCTGTTCATCAGCATTCAAAAGAAATGTAAATTTTTTTTTTTTAAGTAAAAAGCATGATATGGTAGACCCAAAGGAGTTCCAGGATATGACTACCCCCTTTTAATTTTTTTTTTAATTGACCTTAAAATATTTGCTGGGTACACTTTAATAATACCTTAACTTTAAAGATTGTAAGAATGACAAAATACAGTAAATGCTTTTGCTCCATATGCAGGAGCATTTTCAGTTTAACCAGTTTAGGAAATCCAATAATGGAACAATGCATACAGACAATGAGCTATAACATGCTTAGCAGCCTCTCCTGTTCTGACAGAGGTTACTATAAATCCAGAATAAGTATCCACTGTAACGTGGACATAGGACTGTTTGCCAAATGAAAGTATATGAGTAACATCCATTTGCCAAAGTTGTCCTGGTAGGGGTCCTTGAGGGTTAATTCCAAATGAAGGGGCAGATTGTAGTCTAGGATCCCTTGGACAGGATTTCCCAATCTGCCGTGCTGCTTCCTGAGAAAGTTGAAACTGTTTACACAGGGCTGCAGCATTCTGGTGATGAATAGTATGAGACTGAATTGCTCAATCTGTCATGGTTGCTCCAAATAATTTTCTTTTGGGTAGCTTGATCAACAAGGGCATTCCTAGGCCCTGGCCGGTTGGCTCAGTGGTAGAGCGTCGGCCTGGCGTGCAGGATTCCCGGGTTCAATTCCAGGCCAGAGCACACAGAAGAAGCGCCCATCTGCCTCTCCATCCCTCCCCCTCCCCTTCCTCTCTGCCTCTCTCTTCCCCTCCTGCAGTCAAGGCTCCATGAGAGCAAAGCCAGCCCAGGCGCTAAGGATGGCCCCGTGGCCTCTGCCTCAGGCGCTAGAATGGCTCTGGTTGCAACAGAGCAACACCCCAGATGGGCAGAGCATCGCCCCCTGGTGGGCATGCCGGGTGGATCCCGTTTGGGCGCACACGGGAGTCTGTCTGACTGCCTCCCCCTTTCCAATTTCAGAAAAAGAAAAAAGGGGGAGGGGTATTCCCTTGTGCTAAAGTTCCAGGGAGCATGGAGTGAGCTCGAGTATGTCCTATAAAATATGGAGCTCTATGTTGACATACAAGTCTTTGAAGAAGGAGGAACTGCTGAAATAGTTCATCAGCATTTGTCCCTAAGACAGCAGTCTTTATAGTGGAAACACCATAAGTAAATATTTGCTGTCTGTATATAGATTAAAGGGGGAATATGGCAAATGCTGAAAAGCCATGATAATGGCATATAATTCTAGACTTTGAGCTGATTTTAAGTTGACAGTTTCAGTATAAAGTTGGCTTTTTGTGTAAACTTTTAAATCACAAATGTTTGCCCTAAGTTTGGGTCTATAGCACAGTGTGGACACCATATTAAAACCTGAACTAATTTTCCCCTTTTTTCAAGGAGGCCTTACTAATTCTGTATGCGTGTGTGTGACTCATTTTTTCCTTTTGTCAGGTAGGCCTTATTAATTCCGTGTGTGTGCGTGTAAGAGAGAAAGAGAGACTAATTTTTTCCCTTTGTCAGGTAGTCTTACTAGTTCTGTGTGCATGTGTGTTGCCCTCCACTGCATTATACATTTCAGGGCTGGGTCCGTGTCTGATTCATCTTTGTGTCTCCCATTCCTAGCCACCTGTGAAACAAACAATGGCTGTTCATCAGTTGTGTATTAGGCACTAGTCACTGGAGAAACAGAGGATGTCCCTGCCAGTGAGGGGTTTGCCATGTGATGAGAACATCAGCCAGCAGTTCTCATCTGGCTGATAAGAGTACTGCAGCCCCCTACTGTGATGAGCAAATACTCCGGGGGTATGAGTAGTATGGAAGTCCTCACAGAGGCATCATGTTTGGCTTGTGACATGAGGATTACTTAGGAATACCAACAGATGGACCCCAAAAAAGTAATCTACAAATGCAGAGAAATACAGGGCACTTCAGTGATTGCAGTTTGTGTTTAATATGGCTAGAGCACAGGGTACATATCTGTCTGTCTTGTCAGGGAATAAGACTAGAAAGTTAGGGACCATATCAGTGCTAATGCAGAAGCTACATGCTCAAAATAAACCCCTCTTTACAGCTTCAGTGCAGAGGTCATGTACGAAGTTATGTGTGGTTGTTATCAAACACATCTGATAAAGAACATGGATCCGTGATGGCCAATCTTTTTATAAAAACTGCCCACTTTTGCAGTGCTGGTCAACCTGGTCGCTCCCACCCACTAGTGGGCTGTCCACTTTTGTGGCGGGCCATAGCGGAGCAACCAAATGGCACCTCGATTGGCCCACCATGAAAGCTGGGATTCCCACTAGTGGGCGGGAGCGACCAGGTTGACCAGCACTGCAAAAGAGGGCGGTTTTTATAAAAAGATTCGCCATCACGGACCTAGATGTTTCCTGGGTTATGCTATCTTTGTGATTTTTCTTATTTCCTGGAACAGGAGAGTTTTGACGCCAGGAGGACGCCATTCTTTCTATACTGGTGGTTGAGGGCTAACTTCCAGAACGTTGCCTGACCTCTGGCCCATCGGCATGGGGAGGTGAGTGATGGTACCCAATCACTGCCCAGGAAAACCCGAGATTTTGGTGCCACAGAGACAAGTTTTGTGAGGGGAAAAAATCTAAATCCCAAGTGAAATGTGTTTAAAGTTCTGCTTTATACCTTTGTTCTTTCAGGGCTCCATGGAGCACCTGTCACAGAAAGAGATAATGCCAGGTGGACTCCACAGGGGTTAATGTAGTTTAGCATTATAAAGGGTATTTGTTGGAGTCTGTGAGGAGTTGTATTAAGCACAGGATAATTGTCTCTAGCGTCAGAGGTGTGGGAAGTGATGATGGACTCCATGGACTGGCCCAGGGGCCCGCATGGAGACTAGAAACTACAAATGGAAAAGTCTGTTGGGTTAGTATTCCCATTAGGCTACCTTCCCTTTCTGGAGCCCATGAAGTGCTTTTTAAAGAGAAGAGTATAGAAATTGACTGTAAAATAATGAACTTTATCCTAAAGTTAGCAAGTCTTTATTTTTAAGCTTAATAAAATTTCTATTCCTGACAAACTGAGAAGAAAACTGTTTATTTGCAAAAATGTTTCAGGAATATTTCTAAACATACAGGACGTACATAACTCATTTATTGACTTTGTTATGAGGATGTTGTTAAAGGTACTGTTTTCTCAGTCATCAGGTAGAAAATTGCCTTGGAATTCAGTGCTAAGAAAATCTTACTCCTTCTAAGCTATTTATATGTTTCTAATCTAATGGGCAACGTGTTGGCCCTGAGCGTGCTCAGTCACCTTTAAAGGCCTGTCTTGTTATATGCATTCCTATTTACTAAGTTGCTTTTTGATTTCATCATTTTTAAACTTGACTTTATTACAGACATATATTTATGTCATTGAACTTAGTCTTGTAAGCTGTCTCTAATTTTGTGGAACAAAGCAGGGTACAAATAAAAATCTGCTTGATTCTCTCAAGGAAGGGGGGAGACATAAGTGTCATAATCATCTGTGCTTCTCATTCATAGAATTTGATAATGCAGTCTTGTTCTGTTTAACGGGGATATGATTCTTATTTTTTGTATTTTTCTGAAGTGAGAAGTGGAGGGGGGGCAGGGAGGCAGACAGACGGACTCTTGCATGTGCCCAACCGGGATCCCCACTAGGGGGTGATACTCTGCCCATCTGGGGCATTGCTCCGCTGCAATCTGAGCCATTCTAGTGCCTGAAGCGGAGACCATGGAGCCATCCTCAGTGCCCGGGCCAACTTTGCTCCATTGGAGCTTGACTGCAGGAGGGGAAGAGATAGAGAGAAAGGAGAGGGGGGAAGGGTAGAGAAGCAGATGAGTGCCTCTTCTATGTACTCTGGCCAGGAATCAAACCTGGGACTGCCACATGCCGGGCCAACACTCTACCACTGAGCCAACCAGCCAGAGCCGATCTTTTTCTTTTTAAGTGAGAGGAGGGGAGATAGACTCCTACATGTGCCCTGACCAGGATCTACCTGGCAACCTCCACTTGGGGGCCGATGCTCAAATCAACCAAACTAATTTTAGCACCTGAGGCCAATGCTCAGACCAGTCACTGGCTATGAGAGGGGAACAGGGAAAGAAGAGGAAGGGGGAGAGAAGCAGATGGTCACTTCTCATGTGTGCCCTGACTGAGATCAAACCCAGGACTTCCACACACTGGGCTGATACTCTATCCACTAAGCCACTGGCCAGGGCCAAGGATATCATCTAAGATATGTGTTGTTAGGTGATTTTGTCATTGTGCAAACATGACAGAGTGCACTTATACATACCTATATGGTGTAGCCACTATACACCTAGGTTGTATGGTCTATCCTACTGGTCCTAGGCTATAAGCCCGTGCAACATGTTACTGTACAAAACAGCACAAGAGAAAACAATGCAATCAAGGGATGCAGTAAACACGAGATGTATGCGGCTGCTGCCCACATGACACGGAATGCTGCTTTACAGCAAACTTTTTTTAATACGTAAGAAGAGTACACTCTAAAGTAATGATAAAAAAAAAAAACCACTGTTAATGTAGTATAGTAAATACATAAACTGGTAATAGTCATTTATTGTCATTACCATGTGTTATGTGCTGCACTTCCATATGACTGCCAGCACAGCAGTGTGTCTATAGTGGCATCACCACATGCGTGAGGGATGTGTTGTTGCACAAGACATCACTAGGTGCTGGGAATTTTTCAGCTTCTTTATAATCATATGGGACCACTGTCGTATGTGCAGTCTGACTTTGACTGAAATAATGTTATGCAGCTCATGACTAACGAGCTAAGTAGGAAAATAGCACTATGACAGTGCTGGTACACAGATCCCAGTCAGCAGGGAGTAGGGGTAGCTCAGACTAAATGTCTTGCTTTTGGATCAGTTTAGGTGAAGGGAGGCCTCCGGAGCAGATTGCTTTAAAAACTCCTTTTTGGAATTGTAGGATTGGCATCTCCTGTCTTTTTCCTGCTTCCTGGCATTTTAGCATCTCTCCAGCGGGATGTCCTCGGATTCTGAATACCAACTTACGCCAGATTATTGTTATTAGTATTCTGGCTGCTGCTGTCTCACTTGTCTACTTTTCTGTTGTCATCATCCGAAATAAGTATGGGCGACTATCTAGAGACAAGAAGTTTCAAAGGTAAGAGAAAAAAACATGTTTTCTAAATGGGATGCCACACCTTTCTCCCATGGCCTCTAGACTTTGGATTAGGTGGGCTTTAGGGAGGCTGTGCTGTAGGAACCAGTGCTGCACTGAGCACAGCATGAACGAAAATTACACTGTTTGAAACTGATCATTAACTACCAAATCCTCATCATAAGAGGATTTTGCATAAGCTTCTCATGTAATATCTTTTAAGCTGATTTTTCAGTTAATGTTGATAGTTTGAAAGTAGTTTTACTTTTCAGAACTTGTTTGAACTTCTTTAAAGAAATAATGAATGTGTATATGATTTAGATTATCGTTATCACTGTCATTTGTTTCCTTTTGACTCTAATCATTTGGCAGTTGTAAAAATGTTTTATTGGTGTCACTGCACCACTTAGAAATCACTGATTTGGTATTTATTGCACTTACTGTTAGGTTTAGGATGAGGGCCCTGTCTTAAAAGTGTTTGTTTTCCTAAACCAGATACTTGGCACGAGTTACAGATGTTGAAGCCACAGATACCAATAACCCCAATGTGAACTACGGTATCATGGTGGACTGTGGTAGCAGTGGCTCTCGAATATTTGTCTATTGCTGGCCCAGGCATAATGGCAATCCTCATGATCTGTTGGATATCAAGCAAATGAGGGATAAAAACCGAAAGCCAGTGGTTATGAAAATAAAACCAGGTATGTAAATTATAAATACCTGATTGATAACCAGGCTCTGTCCTTCTGTTCTCTGTGATGTCTTTTAGACCAGGACCCGGTTGGTCTCCTTGTTTTATAGTTCTCACTGCCTTTTTTCTATCCTTGTATGAGAAGACTAACACTATAGTGAAATATCCAAATAGTATGTCTTTCTTTTTTCCCCTGCATCCTTTACCATACTTCTTTATTCATGGTGTCTACTCAGATGTTTGGTAGTTGACATTAATTATGGAGAGATTTTTTATTTTTATTTTTCTATTTGGTAGCCATTGGTCTCTATCCTAAATAACAAGGTAATTTCAGATAACTCATGGATCAGTACTCCAATACATTGGGATATATTTATCATTTTAAAAATTGCTGCCCCAGTCCTGGCCAGCTGGATCAGTGGATAGAGCATCAGCCTGGTGTACAGATTTCCAGGTTCGATTCCAGGTGAGGGCACACTTGAGAAGCGACCATTTGCTTCTTGCCCCCTTCCTCTCCCCCTTCTCTCTTCTCCTCTTGCAGCCAATGGCTGGATTTGTTTGAGCATCAGCCCTAGGTGCTGAGGATAGCTCACTTGGTCCGAATGTGGGCCTCAGGCACTGAGGATAGCATGGTTGACTCAAGCATTGGCCCTAGACTGGGGTTGCTGGGCGGATCCTGGTCAGGGAACATGCAGGAGTCTGTCTCTCTATCTCCCGTCCTCTCACTTAAAAACAATTGCTGCTCCAATATATTTGTAATCATCTAGACCAGGGGTCTCAAACTCAACTCAGCATGTGGGCCGCAGAGCAAGATCACAGCCGTTTGGCAGGCCGCACTAGGTCTACAAAAGGCAACTGTTATGCAACACTTTTCAGTGTCACAAAATGACCAGAAACTGTAGTTCGTGGATTAGTCTGCGGGCCGCACAAAATTGTTCGGTGGGCCGCATGCAGCCTGCGGGCCACGAGTTTGAGACCTCTGATCTAGACTATGTAATAAGGATGACCATAGAACTCAGAAGAACTATTATCATTATGTCTAGTTTTTAAAGATATTGCAATGTCTTAGTGTGTTATAGAAAAATTGGGATATGCCTTCCCTGTTAGACAATTTAAATCAGTAGTTTTTAACTTTTTTTCAATATCCACATCTGTTTCCATGGACAGTGCTCTCTTGTCAAGAGCATTAGGAATAGAAGGTGTCAGGAGTACCTTGAAATAGGCACTTTACATCTTGATAGGTGATAATCACTGATTTAAAACAGTGAATCATAGGTCTTAGAGATTCAGCATTATGTAATTTCATCTTGCCAAATGTGTTAGTAAAATATTAAATACAAACAATCCAAGGAATTTCTTTTGTTTAATATTAGAGAATGTTGATAAAAATAATTATCCAATCCTGTGTCAAAAACAGGTGAAAAGGAGCTTCAGTTTTCATGTAATAGAATATTGGTCCTTAGAAAGTGGTTCCTAACTGTGTAGACTGTAGACCCCTTGAGTCCTTCTCATTCTTCATTTAATAATCCAGGCCTCTTCCTCCTCAGGCAGCCTCCACAGTGATTGTTCTTTGAGGTTTAGTCAGCTGGGCACCAGCATGTTGCTCGGAAAATCCAAATTCTCTACTTCATTATTCAGGATAGAGAGAGGGAGCTTAATCTGAGTGTTTTGTACAAGCATAATTTTGATATAGTGTATTTCATTTTTTCTCTAAGTCTTAGTGAATGACTTTAATTTTTACTTTTCTCTGTTCCTACCCCTGAAATTTTTATGTATCCCTAATCTAGAAACATTTTCAGGGTTGAAGTCATATTGATCAAATTAAAAATTCTGTGAAGCACTGTGCATTTCATCTCATTTCACAAGTTGGTTCCACTGATGTTCTTGTGAGTCGGGGGCGCAGAGAGAGAGATCAGCAGACGAAATATTCATGAACTAGCAAAGGACCACCACTCTTTTGGTGCAGGGGTCCTAGAGCCAGAGTACAATGCATTATAGAAATTGTATTCGGTATAGTTGAAGCTGAATGGAAGAACCAGGGGAAGAGGTGGGATGGGTGAGTATGCATGGCAGGCTGTGCCATTCTAGAGTTGAACTTGATCTGGAGCACACTGAGGAGCCCCAAAGGATTTTAAGCCAGGAGGAGACATGTTTGCATAGGGTATGGTCAGGGAATTTCACGATGGGAGAGGAGGATGTGTGTAGGCTGAAAGAGGTTGAAGGTATTCAGAAAGGATGAGGAGAAGTGAAAACAATGTGTGAGGAACCAAGGACAGGCGATTGAGGAAACCCAGAACACATGTTGGGATGAGGAAGGATCTGGATACTGGCTGGGGCCACTGGCTGGGTAGTGACAGTGGTCACTGAAGTAGGGAACAGGCAATAAGAGCGTGTTTATAGTGCATGTTGAGTTCAGATTTGCATGTGTCACATTTTGGGCGGCACTGAGGACAAGCATATTATCTTGTCCAGTGGACAGTTAGCACATACTGATCTGCAGACTGGGGAAGAGGTCTGGGTGCCTGCTGCTAAGAGCAATCTGGGACATAGTGACAGTGATAGCAGCCTTGGGAGTGAGTGAGTGAGGGAAGTGGGAGCACGTTTCTCAGGGGCTGGGATGAGCCCGTGTAGTCATGTCATCCACTCCAAGTGTCTGACACATAATAGATGCTCAGTGAGGTCTGTGGTCTTTGGTGGTGAGAATATGAGTGCATAGGACTGAATGGTTATCACCATCATTTTAGGAAGAGAGTCTGTGAAAGGTGTTGCCAGAGGAATAGGGAAAAAACTAGAAGAGTATGGTATGGCTTGAATTTTTCTCAAGTTAGTTACATTGAAGAAGTATGACTTACTAGCTAAAATACTTACTTGTTAACAGAGGTGTCCTTTTCTGTAGGCATTTCAGAATTTGCTACCTCTCCAGATAAAGTCAGTGATTACATTTCTCCGCTCTTGAACTTTGCTGCTGAGCATGTGCCCCGGGCAAAACACAAGGAGACCCCTTTGTACATTCTCTGCACGGCTGGAATGAGGATCCTTCCTGAAAGGTGAGCACCCACAGGGGCGGGCAGGCCTGTGCTGGTATCTTCATTCTCCTGTCGTTCCCACTGCCCTCCCTTCTCCTCTTCCATCATCATCAGCATTAACAGGAAGACATTAAAAACCCTTTATCCAAGTCTGGTATAGTACCAGAACTATTCCCTTAGCTAGAGCTTACCAAATATCTTCTTTTTTTTTTTTTTTTTTGGTATTTTTCTGAAGTTGGAAACAGGAAGGCAGTCAGACAGACTCCCGCATGCGCCCGACCAGGATCCACCCGGCATGCCCACCAGGGGGCAATGCTCTGCCCATCTGGGGCGTCACTCTGTCGCAACCAGGGCCATTCTAGCACCTGAGACGGAGGCCATAGAGCCATCCTCAGCGCCCAGGCCAACTTTGCTCCAATAGAGCCTTGGCTGTGAGAGGGGAAGAGAGAGACAGAGAGGAAGGAGAGGGGGAGGGGTGGAGAAGCAGATGGGCGCTTCTACTGTGTGCCCTGTCCGGGAATCGATCCCGGGACTCCTGCACGCCAGGCCGACGCTCTACCACTGAGCCAACCGGCCAGGGCCCCAAATATCTTTTAATACATTTGTTTATGACTGAAAATAGTCAACTATAAAATTGTCATTAAAAAAACATTTTCTACCTAATTAATTTAAGTATTTGTCATTTTGCATCTAGGAATCAAATAAGATAATATTTTCAATGAATTGCTTTGGTTTTAAAGTTTATCATTTTCATATAGAATATACCAAAGCCATAGTATGTTTTTTCCTGCTTTCTAAACAAAAATTCAGTACATACTCTCTGGATGTGTGAGTGTTTGCGTTGTTTACAGCCAGCAGAAAGCGATCCTGGAAGACCTTCTGACCGACATCCCCGTGCACTTTGACTTTCTGTTTTCTGATTCTCATGCAGAAGTAATTTCAGGGAAACAAGAAGGTTAGTATGTTGATCTTTACCTTGAAATTTGGGAAACTGTGGCTCTAAATCCTCCATTTCCCCGTGTATACTTTAATAAATTTCTCCTAGTATCTTAAAACTTGGAAAACCGTTACCTTGAAATATAATTTTTAAATGGCCAAAAAAATCACTTAGTTTGTCTTCACCACACTTAGGAAACAAATTTTGGACTTGTTTTGATAGAAGAGTTTTGTGCTTCTTTCCTGAAATATACAGCATTCTGGCATTATGATAATTTCTAAGCTTTTGGAGCCTTCTATTGATTCTTTCTCTAGGAAGAGAAAATTATTCTTGACTTTGATACACTGAGAAAATACTAGTTCTGTTTTTGAAGAAATGATTCTTTTGAGAATTAAATGACAAGTTGGTAACATTATTTGGGGAACAGATTGCTACAAATAGAGATCAAAAAAACATTTATTTCAAAAATCATCTATCATTTTAGCAAATACCTTCTCTGAAAGACACTGTAGAGAAGCTGGATGTAATTCAGACACTGCCGCTGTTCTCCGTACAGACCAGTGAGGTGCACAGTTAAACACCCTATGAGGTGCAGCTTAGGGTACCATAAGGGAGGTGAGGAAAAGGTTTCATGGGAATTTGAAAGAGAGACATTTTGTTTTCTCTTGCTGAGAGCATTATGTGGAAATAACATGTGAGCTGTGCCTCACAGGTAGTGGTACAGGTACGCGCAGCAAAGGAGAGGAAGCACGTTCCCGACAGAAGAAATTGAGTCAAAAAGGGTTGAAAAAGTTGCACTATAGAAAGAGGAACAAAAATATTTTAGTGAAAGATGTTAATAATAGTAAAAGTTGGACAGGTCATGGTGGCGGCATCATCATAGCAGTATGAGTCATTCCTTTTTCCTCTCCACTCTGATTTATAATGATTCATAAATGAAAATAAATAAATAAATAAATAAGCACCTGTGCACAGCCCACCAGGGCACCTGAGAGATCTGTTCATCTGTTTCTCCGAAAGTGGTTAGGTTGAACCTTGGAGGAGGCTGTGAAGACAGGCAAGTTGTGGCAGGGGTGGCGGCAGGCCGCTGTGACTGTCTGGCAAAGGAGGTGGAGGATGAAGGTGGTGAATGGGGTCTACCTGGCCACGGATGCTGCAGCCGGAGGAACCTACTGCTGTCTCAGAACACAGCACAGTGACGAGGAGAAAGGAAAGGGAAGAAGGCAGAGGACTGAAGGAATGTGTTACCTACTGTCTGCCCAGGATTCTTGCAAGAGGACCACCATGGACAGCTGGGACACTCCCACTTGAGGGGACCCCCTTTCTGGTCTGTGGACACACCCGCAGCACCAAGTGCTAAGCACATACCTTCCTCAACTCTGTGGCTACCCTTTTCTTTCTCCTTACCACTAACTTTTTTTTTAATGAGCATTCTCCCAACTTACTCTGCTCTAGCAAGAGAAACCAGGAACTTGTGCTACAGCACCACCTTCTGGAAAGTAAAAGAAAGTCTCCTACTTAAGAACCTGTTGAATTGTTAGAAACAAAATAAGCCAGTCTTGACTAAAATAGAATAAGTATTCACCACTTGAAATGCAGCAGCAGAGGCACATTTCATCAGACACTATGAAAAATCATGCCGATAGAGTATCACAAAAAGAAAATGACAATTTTCTAGTAACAACTCAAAAACACAAACTGTTGTTATCTAAGTGATAACTCAAAAAAGCTGTGAAGAAATCCAGTAAGATACAAAAAAACTCAGAAAGGCAATGAAATTATCTCAGAATTAATCAACAGTTTCCATAAAGTGGCAGGATACACAATTAGCAGATAGAAATCAGTTGCAGTCTCATCCAGCTTGAGCGCAGGGTTGCTGGCTTGAGCGTGGGATCATAGACATGACTCTGTGGTTGCTGGCTTGAGCTCAAGGTCGCTGGCTTGAGCAAGGGATCACTCGCTCTGCTGGAGCCCCCCAATCAAAGCACATATGAGAAAGCAACCAATGAACAAGCAATCAACGAACAACTAAGATGCCATAACAAAGAATTGATGCTTCTCATCTCTCTTTCTGTCAGTCCTCTCTCTCTCTCAATCTCTCAAAAAAAAAAAAAGAAATGATAGCATCAAAAACAAAAATACTTAGGAATAAATTTAACCAAGGAAATAAAAGCTCTGTATAGTGAAAAATACAAGACTTGGCTGAAAAAGTTGAAGAAAAACAAATGGAAAGATGTCACATGTTCATGGATCAGAAGAGTTTATGTTATTAAAATGTCTATACTATCCTAAGCCATCAGATTCAGCACAGTCCTCATCAAAACAACAAATGGGCCCTGGACAGTTGGCTCTCAGTTGGTGTCAGCACGGTGTGTGGAAGTCCCAGGTTCAATTCCCAGCCAGGGCACACAGGAGAAGCACCCATCTGCTTCTCCACTCTCCCCCCTCTCCTTTCTTTCTAGCCCTCTCTCCCCCTCCCGCA
The DNA here is from genome assembly GCF_036850995.1 of Saccopteryx leptura. Taxonomy (NCBI): domain Eukaryota; kingdom Metazoa; phylum Chordata; class Mammalia; order Chiroptera; family Emballonuridae; genus Saccopteryx; species Saccopteryx leptura. The sequence goes on along the minus strand of NC_089503.1, from coordinate 264,672,314 downwards.
GCCAAGACTCCATTGGAGCAAAGTTGGCCCAGGCACTGAGGGCTCCATGGCCTCTGCCTCTTGCTCCGATTGTAGCGGAGCAACTCCCCAGAGGGGCCGAGCATTGACCTCTAGTGGGCATGCCAGGTGGGTCCCGGTCGGACGCATGCAGGAGTCTTGTCTGTCTTCCTCTCTCACCCCTGCTTCTCACTTTGGAAAAATACAAAAAAACAACAACAAAAGCATTCTTCACAAAAATAGAAACAGTTTTTAAATTTGTGTGGAACCACAAAAGACCCCAAATAGCCAATGCAATCCTGAGAAAGAAAGAACAAAGCTGGAGGTATCACTTCTGTATTTCAAAGTACTACAAAGCCACAGTAATAAAAAAGTATGGTACAGTCACAAAAATAGGCACATCAACTAAGGAAACAGAATAGAGAGCCCAGAATTAAATCCTTTACCATCAGCTAGTAAGGGAGCCAAGAACACCTGATGAGAGGATAGTCTTTTCAATAAGTGGTGCTGGGGAAACTGGACCCCTACCTCACACAACTCACGAAAATGAACTCAAAATTGGTTAAAGACTTAAGCATAAGACTTGATAACATAAAATTTCTAGAGGAAAACTAGGGAAGAAGCTCATCAGTATTCACTGTGGCAATGATTTTTCTGGGCATGACACCAAAAACATACACAAAAAAAGCAAAGATCCACAAATGAGACTATATCCAACTCAGAAGCTGCTATTTTTGTGTTTTTCTGAAGTGAAAAGCGGGGAGGCAGAGAAACAGACTCCCACATGCACCCAACTGGGATCCACCTGGCATGCCCACTAAGGGGCAATGCTCTGCCCATCTGAGGTGTTGCTCCATTACAACTGGAGCCATTGTAGCACCTTGAGGCGGAGGCCATGGAGCCATCCTCGGTGCCTGGGCCAACTTTGCTCCAATGGAGCCTTGCTGTGAGAGGGGAAGAAAGATAGAGAGAAAAAAGAGGGGGAAGGGTGGAGAAGCAGATGGGCACCTCTCCTGTGTGCCCTGACTGGGAATCGAACCCAGGACTTCCACACGCTGGGCCGATGCTCTACCACTGAGCCAACTGGCCAGAGCCCAAACTCAGAAGCTTCTTCACAGCAAAAGAAACTATTTGAAAAGTAACTTAATGAAAGAAAATTTTTACAAACTCTATATCAGATAAGTTAATATCCAAAATATATAAAGAATTCATACAATTTAATAAGAGCAACAAAGATAACCTCCCAATCCAATTGGAAAATGGTAGAAGAAGGAAATAGACATTATCCAAAGAAGACATCAAAATCATCAATAGGCACATGAAAAGATGCCTTGGTCATTGGTCATCAGGGAAATGCAAATGAAAGCCACAAAGAGATATCATCTCACTCCAGTTAGAAAGACTCATCAAGAAGATGAGAGAACAGGAGTTTGTGAGGCTATGTTGAAAAGGAAACCCTGATATTGTACATTGTTAGTGGGAATGTAAATTGGTCTGATTACTATGGAAATTTCCTCCCCAAAATTAACAATGAATGGGTCGCCCATACAGTCCAGGTTTCACTTTTATGTATTTCATTCCCAAAGGAAATGAAAATAGGACTTTGACAAGATACATGCACTCTTATGTTTATCACAGCATTGTTCACAATAGCCAAAATATGGAAACAATCTAAGTGCCCATCAACAGTCAATGGATAAAAATATGTGGTACATATACACAGTGGAATATTAGTCTGCCATGAGGAGAAGGTTAACCTGCCATTTGCAACAATATGGATGGACCTTGAGCACATTGTGCTAAGCTAGATAAGTTAGACAGAGGAAGACAAGCACTATATAATATCACTTAATGTTTGGAATCTGAAAAAGTCAAATCTGTAACAAAACAACAACAATAAAATGGTGGTTACCAGAGGATGGGACCTCAGGGGTAAGACTGATGGTGTTTAAGGATACAAACTTTTAACAAATAGTAAACAAGCAAAAAAAAATAGTAAACAAGCCATAGAGATCTAAATGCTCAGTGCCGTTGACCCTTGAACATCGCAGGTTTGACTGCACAGGTCCACTTAACAGCAGGTTGAAATTCAGCATTATACTGAATGTAGACAATAATATTGTACTATAATTATGTAATATGAATATAACTGTAAGGGCAATCACATTACAATATGTAATCATATTATGTAATATGTTTGATACATTTGATACAAAATGTATCAAAGTAACACACCATACTTACAGAATGTTACATGTTAAACTTATTCAATAAAAAATTTGGATAGGTCTTGAATTGTGTGGCTGTGAAGTTTGAACTTTATTCTATAAATCAGTTCAGTTGCAGAGTATAGAATGGGTTGGATTGGAAGTGTAGGGAAGGAAGATGGATTAGATTGCTGTAACAGCTTAAGTCAAGGTGGCTACTAAGATGGGTCAAGATTGGATGTAGGAAATGTAAAAAGAGAAGCAGATGTGGTGGGTGGGAGTGAGGAGTAAAGGAAATAGAAGAGTCGATGTTAACTTCTTTTAAAACCTTGCAGTGGATAAGTTTAAGTTCATAAAAAAATTAACTCTGATATTTGAAAACAACTTGTACATTTTTAAGTAAAACTAGCCCCTAGGGAATTATATTTTCATCCTATGTAAATGATATTTAAAAGTTGAGAGTTCTTGCCCTGGCTGGTTGGCTTCAGTAGAGCAATGGTCCAGAATGTGGAAGTCCCAGTTTTAATTCCCGACCAGGGCACACAGGAGAAGTGACCATTTGCTTTTCCACCCTTCCCCCTCTCCTTTCTATCCCTCTCTTCCCCTCCCGCAGCCAAGGCTCCACTGGAGCAAGTTGGCCTGGGCGCTAAGGATGGCTCCATAGCCTCCACCTCAGGGGCTAAAATGGCTCTGGTGCAATGAACAACACCCCAGATGGGCAGAGCATCGCCCCCTAGTGGGCATGCAGGTGGATCCCAGTCAGGCGCATGTGGGAGTCTGTCTCTTTGCCTCCCTGCTTCTCACTTAAAAAATAATAAATAAATAAAGTTGAGAGTTTGTGGAAAACCACTAGGAAAAGATGAAATACATTGGTAGAAATAAGTTATTCAGATGATGTTTTCACAAGTTGTCAGGAAAATAGATGTTTGTGCAGACAACATTTATCAATTATACAAAATATTTTAAAACTCTCTTCTTACCTTTACCCTGTGCAATGTCTATAGGTGTGTATGCTTGGATCGGCATTAATTTTGTTCTCGGACGATTTGAGCATATTGAAGATGGTAAGTATCATCTTTCCAACTAACGTATCTAACTGGAAATTACGGCTTTTTCTGTGTAAGTTTAAAGGATAAGAAAGGAGCTAAGTGTTGGGATAGAGCAGGAGAAGCTGCTGGTTCACACTTGATTTCAGTTGGGAAGAGGAGGCTGGGTTTGCCTAGAAATGCTTGAAACACACCGTGAAAACAAGATGACTCTTCCAAAGGTCCCAGCTCTCTCGATGTGCTCTGTTCCGATGGATGGTTCTCGTTCTTTGCAGATGATGAAGCAGTGGTGGAAGTTAACATTCCCGGTAGTGAAAGCAGTAGTGAAGCCATTCTCCGGAAGAGAACTGCCGGTATTCTCGACATGGGAGGCGTGTCAACTCAGATAGCGTACGAAGTCCCCAAAACTGTAAGCTTTGCCTCCTCACAGCAGGTTATTATCTGTGCAGATTTCTTCTTTTTGATTTGGTTTCATTTAACATGTCTCCATCCATTTTTGTTTTGTTTTCTGCATCTGACCACATCTTTACTGTGCTTGCTGAGGGGCCACCTTCTCAACCCAGGAGACAGGAAGAAGCCAGGCAGACCTCTCCTAAGCTGTTGTGTTTGTTCATTGAAGTCAGCTGGTTTGTTTTCTGAACTCTCATAGAGGGTTTCTCTGGTGTACATGTCAACCACATGTTTGAGTTTTGTTTACATTTTCGCTTCAATTCTTTTCTCAGCAGGGATTGTAAAACTTAAATAGAATAGCATCAGATTTCTTAAGTTATAATTGGGGGAAATACTTTTTTTTTTTTATAATGGCTCATAGCTTTCGACTTTCTGGGAAGGACTGAGGTTCATAACCACTGCCTCTCACGTTTCTGAACTTGGGGTTTATTACTCGCTCTCGTCTCCGTCCGTCAGTGCTGTCACTGTAGTTTCCCAGCAGGCTAGTGTCCCTGTGTGGGGGGCAGCAGGGGGCTCCCATGTGTTCCTGAGTTGCTGCATGGGATGATCACTGTCTCCAGTCTGTGTAAATGAATGCCAAAGCCTGATTCTCCCGCACTTGGCCCAGCGTAGCATGGTAGTTAGAGACTGGACTGGACAGGCCTAGGCTGCACCGTCCTCCTTGCTAGTGGTGTGACCTCATGCACGGAAACATGACTGTTAGTGCCTCTGATGCAGAGCTACTCTGTGCTTTGGACGAGGTAGTGCATTATCAGATAGCTAACGCATTGCCTGGCACCGAGTGTTTGCCCAACAAATGATACATTTATTAAAGATCCTTAGAAAAACGCTCTGTAAGTTCAGCTATTACAATCTGTGTTTCCTGCTTCCGACCCAGACATGCCTCCAGAAACCGTTATGCTCTGTAAAAAGTCATGTTATTCCCTTTAAAGTAAAGTGTATATATATATATAGCAAGCTTTAAAAACTTCTTTAAAATCAGGATTAAAAATTACCCATGGATTCGTCATCTGAAGAAATCATTGTTATTGATGTTATTTCTTTTCATCCTTTAATTTTCTATAGTTTTTAAAAATATGATTTTAAAAATTTTACTGGTTATGCAATTGTATTTTATTTAATACACATAAGTAAATATGTTCCTCCATAAACTTGATTAGCATAAATTACCAGACCCTCCTAGGAGTTGTGTATTTAGATAACATCCAGTTTTTTCTGTTCCAGATTGCAAAAGACATATTTGTGTATAGAGACTTTTCAATATTTAGGATTATTTCCAAAACATAGGATTTCATAAGTAGATTTACTAGGTTAGCAAATATTAACTATATTACGAACTTCCTTTTGTGACAATATCACAAATGGGCATTGCATCTGAAATTTCTTAAGTCAGAATTGTCGTATTGAGTTAGGTGGAGCACTTAGAAGGAAATACAGTAGCAGAGACTTTTGCTCATTTAGATGATCTTTTTAGACCCTTCTTTTTAAAGAAAGTAATTGTTTTTATATTGCTTAAAATATTAAAGCTTGTTATCCTTACGTCATTAGGAAGAAGTAGCTAAGAACTTGCTGGCTGAGTTTAACCTTGGATGTGATGTTCACCAAACTGAGCATGTGTACCGAGTCTATGTGGCCACGTTTCTTGGGTTTGGTGGCAATGCTGCTCGACAGAGATACGAAGAAAAGATATTCGCCCACACGGTTCAGAAGAACAGGTAGAGCACCTTTCATTGCTCCACAATCATGTTCAAATCCAGGTCTGTGCCCATAGGAAACATCCAGGCAAGTCAGGGGCCTTGGTCAGCAGAAGCCTGTTGGTCACTGTTAGCTTTTTATTCCCCTGAGAGAACACAGGGTCCTGCCTCAGCCTTGTGTCCCACCAGGCTCCAAAGGGGGCTTGCTGTCCCTCAGAGCGAGCCTGTGCAGTTATTTAGGGGATAAGACCACAGGGAATGAAGTTATTCAAGAGAAAGAAATGAAGTCAGAGTTCATGGTTTTAACATATCACTGGAACTTTTAAAAATTAGTTTGTGAAATATATAAATATAGAGAATATATAAAACAAATAAAAGCAGCACTATCAGTTTAAATTTATAAGTTTAAGTATATAACAATTATTTATTTGAAATAAGTCCATAAGAACATAAAAGCTGTTTGGATGGATAAAAATATCTGAAATCTGGTGTTATGTAAAATGCCCTATTAATTTTTTTCTTTGTTTTGATAAAACAATTTTGAGGGGAAAAATTCTAATTCATAGAAGTAAGTAATAGTGTATTTCATTGATTAATTTAACCTTACACCTCTGGAGACCTGAACTTTAGGGAAGACTGAGAAGTCAGAGCCATTTGGTACCACACTTTCCAGAAATTCACATGTGTGGATAGAAAAAGCAATAAAAACTTGTCCTTTGTTTGCTCCAGGCACTAACTGAATAATGTTAAGAAGTTGGTAGTCCCATGATTTCTTTTTTAAAGTGGTATATTATATAGCACATTAGGTATAAGTTTTACAATATCCTAAAATAGAAATATTTTATAAGTGGTATTTGTCCCATAGGCTCCTGGGGAAGCAGACTGGTCTAGCTCCTGAGACTCCGTACCTGGACCCCTGCTTACCTCTAGACATTAAAGATGAGATCCAGCAAAATGGACAGACTCTTTACCTGCGGGGAACTGGGGACTTTGACCTGTGTCGGGAGACTCTTCAGCCTTTCATGAACAAAACAAACGAGACGCAGACGTCCCTCAATGGGGTCTACCAGCCCCCGATTCTCTTCCAGAACAGTGAATTCTACGGCTTCTCTGAATTCTACTATTGCACTGAGGATGTGCTGCGAATGGGAGGGGACTACGACGCCATGGCCTTTACGAAAGCTGCAAAGGTAACCTTCAAAGAAACCATCTTCTCCATGAATTGGGAGCCGGGTATAGACAGTGGCAGGCGTGTCCTCCCTGCACAATTGGAGGCCCAGGTCAGGAGAAGGGAAAGGTGGAGGATGGAAGGTTCTCCTGCAGCACATTGGGAATACTGTGCCCTCAGTCAGGGGAGAAATACAGCAGGAGCAAAACGTTCACCGTGCGCTGCCTTCTGTCCCCCAGTCCATGAACTGTGCTGGTCCCCAGTGGCTCCCAGTTCGTCTTATCTACTACTGTGTAATGGTAGAATTTTCATCTGACAGTACTCGTTCATCCTCCCTGACTTTCTGACAGTTTCTCAGGCTCTGTCAAGGGCTCCCCTCTTCACACCTGTTAAACCTTGGTGATCCCAGACTTACCCCTCTTGGCCTCTGACCTGCAAGTTCTTGAATGGTCTCATCCATGCTGCTGATTTGCTGCTGTCTCTCATGAAGAGGCTGCAGCCCTGGCCGCCGCCCAGTGCCTGCTGGATATCACGACTCAAATAGACCCATCGTCTTCCCCCTGCCCTGTTCCTTTTATATTCTCAGCAGCATCGCGAGCCATCCATCCAGTCCCCTCCCAACCTCCCAACACCAGGAGGTGGAGACTTCTCCCTGTCACTTGTTCATCCCTTACTGGGCACTCCTGTGGAATCAAGCACATCACTTGATGTCACAAATGTTTCTCAGACCCTCCCTGATCTCTGTCCTCGTGTTGTCCTAGCCTCAGCCTTCTTCGGTCACCGGAACCACTGCAGGAGTTGCCCGGGTGGTCTTCTCGCATCTGCTCTTCCTTCTCATTCATCTTCCAGCTACTCCTGGGTGGTTCTGTCTGTCACACAAGTGCAGTCACCTGCCCTCTTGTGTAAAATCTGTAGCGGCTGCTTGTCCTTCCAGGATGAATTTCAAATCCCCGTACAATAGCGTCGTCTCCCCACCTAGCTCCTATGCTGGTGTGTCAGACAGCTCTGTCTCCACCACATCTGTGCCACCTCCCTTCTCCGCTCACTCGCAGTATTCTGGTGCGCGCAGTGCCTTCCTCACCTGGCATGGAGGACTGTGTGCTGTCTCCGCTTCTCTGAGCCTCAGTTTCTTCATCCTTTAAATAGAGCTTGAGACAATAGCCATGTTGAGTCGTTTTAACTATTACCTTTAGAAAAGGTACTTACATAGAGCTCAGTAAATGTTAGCTGCTAGTATGAGTACAAATAACTTCAGGGAAAGGGGCACCTCATTCCCTTCTTTCAGAGACACAGTGTATGGTAATCATCTGTGTATTCCCGCAGCCTCACACCGTGTAAACCACAGATAGAGCGGTTCAGTCTGAATCAGCCCCATCCCACTTTGCTTTTCCAGAGTTCATGCCTGTCGTGTGCCATCACAGAGGGAGGGAGGAATTAGCCGTTCTGAAGAGGTGGCAGTGAGATTCTCTTTAACAATAACTTTGGCAGAACTTTAAGACAAAGAACAAGCACTCTTTGCTAATCAGGGAGTGTTCACTGAGTAGTAGTATGTCTTCTTCTAATTGGAAAGCTACATTTGCTATGAATATGAATTTGATAAACCCTTGATTAAATGAAAAAAAATATAACCTTTACTAATAATTTATTTTGGGTAAACTTTCAGGATTATTGTGCAACAAAGTGGTCAATCTTACGAGAGCGCTTTGACCGAGGACTGTATGCCTCTCACGCTGACCTCCACCGGCTAAAGTAAGTCATGATGGCCAAGCCTGGGGCCTTTGAGAAACCACCCCTAGCCCAGCCTGCCTATTTATCCTCTTTAGTCACTGTGCCTCCTCATCTGTCTTGGCCTCCTTTCAAACAAGATGACAAATACTTGAGCCCAAACATACATTGCTTACAAAAATTAGGGGATATTTTGTCACTACATATTCATTTTGAAACATCCCTAATTTTTGTGAGCAGTATATATTGCTCCAAACATATCTTTCTCAGTTTTGCTGTTCTTTGCACCTGGAAGTCCCCTAGTCATCTTTTGCTTTTTAATCCTGCCCAGACATCAGGGTGAGGCTGGACATCATCCCTTTTGAATCTTGTCGTGAACCAGCACAACTAGTATTTTTAGGTCCTGAGTGAGAATGCTGCGGAATTAAGAAAATAGACTTAAAGAATTAAAGAGTTAAAAGATGGGTTTGGGAGGGCTCTGCAGTTACTGCTGGCAGAAACAGACCGCCCTAGCAGAAAACAGGCCGTGCCCAAAAACCTCATCTTCCTTTATTTTTAGGGCAAAGTGGGACATTAGCAAACCAATGACTTTTCTGATTACAGTTTCCAAGGCAACCCAAGAATTCTACCAAGTGCAGAAAACCCCCACCATACATAAACATCCCAACCTTACACAAAGAAGAAACTTGCCTCCAGTCCCTCCGGGGAACATGGAGGGTAGGATGAGCAAATAGATGGAGGTGTGGGGGAGGGCTCAGCCTTTTGCAACCCCATCAGGCAAGCGAGGTGGGGGGTTGGGCAGACTGTCAGCTTAAGCCAGTTCCCCACACCTGTGTCCCCCAGAAATCTAAACTCTAAAAACCCCATTGATTTTTCAGTCCCCAACAGATCCCCCTTTTCTATTTTTTAACTTCAATTTATGTGCTGTGATTTATATTCATTTGATTTCCCATGTTCCGATTTGGAGGCAGACTGGGAAAACATAAAATAAACAACAAAATTAAAATAGCCAATGCTAACACATACCAAAACAAGTGTCTTAATACAATGAAGTGATTAAAGCCTTTTAGATTATTAAGCAAATTCTTAGCTAATACAGCAAGATCTAAAATAAAATCTTTGCAGTTTTGAATGTCCTTAACATGTTAAGGTAATTTCACCAAGTCCATGTTGACACCATCACCGCTTCACATTATTTGTAAATGTTACCCAACCCCACTTCAGTCTGAGAACTGTCCCAAGAAGCAGGAGTCACACACATTGAGGAAAAGTCCACATGACACTGGAACTGTTGTCATATTTCCACACTTTGCAGCTAGAGTCCAAGTCCCATTGACCACTGCTTCTAGCTGACAATGATTCAGGTAGACTGGAAGGGCCATGTGCAGCATGTATGGAGATGGAGCTTCTGTTCTCTTTAACCTGGAGAGATGAACCTAGGGGGCCTTTCCCTGGAGTTTTGAAGCAGTGGGGGTGGTGAGGAGAACCTTGGGATACATTATGCTGGGTGGTAGAGGTAAATTCATAACAGAAGTAGGCAAAAAGAGCTCTGAATTTGGAGTAGGTCCCAGCCTAAAACAGGCATGGGGCATTGAGGCAGGAGGAGATTAAACAAGGCAGTGGATCTGTGGCAAACAGGAAAGAAAATAAGACTATCAGTACCCACAACAGAGATTTTCGAGAGATGAATAAAAACCCTGAAGATTCAGGCAAGGCAGAGTAAGTGGCCCCTCGTGTCTGTAAGAAATGAGATCAGCTTACCTGCTACTTGGAAGATTATTCTAGCCTCGTCCACCATGACACAAGATGGGGGGCAATGGCCCTGGGCACCTTCAGTCTTCAGTGGCAAGTCCCAGCAGACTGGGCAAGGTTAGGTCACAGGTGGCTGGGATAGGGCTGGAAGAGTCTGAACCCTCCCTTGGAGAAGCAAGGGAGCAGTCTACCTTCCAGTGTCCCTTTTTCCCACAGCAAGGGCATGGCCCTGGCAGAGGCTGAGAAGCCAGGCAGGCTTTAGCCCAATCACCTTCCTTTCCACTCTTGAAGCAAGGCCCTGATGGAGGCTTATGAGGCCCCTTAGGGGCATTGGAGCCTTAAGGGTGTATGCCAAGAGCTGGTATTTTGCCTGATCTCTTTGGGCTCTGTCTGCCTTTTCCTGTTCCTCTTGGTCATTATAGACCTTAAAGACATGCTCAGAAGGTCTCACTGAGGGGTTTGAGGGTCTTCCTCCATCTATATAAGCTCTTTCCATATATCTGGAGCTGATTGGAAAAAGAACAGCGTTATTAGCTGGATCAAATGAAGGGAGGTAGGAATTTGCAGGAGAAAGAGGTTTGGCGTCCCTTGTAGGATTCCAGAGTGTCTCAGCTGCTGAATGGCCCTGTACATCAGCATTCAAAAACATTTTTTTTTTAAGTAAAAAGCATGATAAAAAAGATTTTCAGGAGTTCCAGGATATGATTCCCTCTTTTTTTATTATTTATAATTGACCTTGAAGCATTTGATGGGCACGCTTTATAATACCTTGACCTTGAAGATTGTAAGAAATACCTGTCTTTATGTTAATTTTAACAAAATATAGTAAATGCTTTTCCAAGTAACATTCCAATACTTTTAAAACATTTCTACCCCACTAGTTAATAGGCAATTTAGAGAGTACATTAAGGCTGGAAAAATCCAGTATGACTTTCATTATCTTCCCATAGTAAAAAAAAAAAATTTACACTTTTGTTAGGCAAATCTACCCTGCTTCAAGCCTTGCAGCTTGGAGCAATTCGGCCAAATTAGCAAGTCTTTAGGATTCACATTTCATTTTATTTAAATTTAAATGAGCATGCTTTACATGTTCCAATTAAAAAAAAAAGTAGGATAAAACCATTTTATTTTTTCAATATTAAAGCTGACATTTCCAGTTTTTGCATGCAAGAACTTAATTTAGACCTTAAAAATTACATTTAGATAACATTAAACAAAGACTAAACAGAAATAAGAATTAGACAAACTAGACAAACCAGAGAGAAACCTGGGGTTTCAGAATACAACCAGATTAAAAAGACGTTCTGCCTGGTTTTAGGGCATTTTTTGAGAGGGACAAAAGAAGGATGAGACTAAACAAAATTCTTTCAAGAAAATCTCGAGGCTGCCGCATGAAAATCTTGTGTAGCCACATCCAAACAGGCATCCTCCGCCTTAATTTCCAGGCAAAGAATAGGAAAAAAAATGATATTGCAGCTAAAATATTAAAGAAAATCAAACAATAACAAGAAAAAGCTGTAACTTTCCTAACACCTGAGTCTTCTATTCATTCTCAAATTCTAATAGCTGCTGCAACTGGCAGTTCATATTAATTATGCTGAAATTTCTCTACAAGCGGCAAACTTAGTTGAGGGGGGGGAGGCTCCCCCGTCCATTTCCCTGAATCACCTGCCCTTCTGCAGTTTATTTAGACTTACACTCATTCGCCCAATGTTTCCCTTTCCTACAGCGTGGGCAGAGGTCCGGAGTTTTAAGAGCTGGCCGCTCTTGAGGGAGACACCGAGACTGATATCTGGGGGTAGCAAGGCAATTTCTAGCAGAATGCCGCGAACCTCCACATTGGAAACAAGATCCACGGGCAGAAGTACTTCCCAGGCCTTCCTTCTTTCATTTGTTCTGCCCTTTATCAAAGAATTCTGGAAGCCTCTCCTTAAGCACTGTGGCAAAAGCAAGTCCTTGCATATATGAAGGCCCAACATTGACGCATATTCTGATATAATCCTCTGTATCTCCCTTCTTGCAATGAGGCCGAAGTGCAGCCTGGCAAACAGAATTAGCATTTTCATACGCTAACTGTTTTACTAAAATCCTTTCTACTTTTTTGTCTACCATTCTTTCAACTGCCTGAATCAGCCGTGAAACAAATTCTTGAAATGGCACATCTGCGCCTTCCCTAATTCTGCTCAATTCCTCCATTTTGGCCCCCGTATCTCTAGCCTGATCTAAAGATTGTTGGAGCGGGAATTTCCAAAGTCTGAGACAAGGACCTTCGGGGCAACCCAATAAGGGTACGGAGGAGCAGAGGGTTGAGTATAAGAAGGAGCCGAGGGTGGTGGAGGCACCACGGTTAAGGCAGCCATAGCTGCAGTAACCTCATTTTCTCCCAAGTCATCCTCAAACTCCAGAGGGTTCTCATATTTACATTCCTCTATATTTACCTCACTCTGATTAAACAACATTTTGTCCTCAAATAAAAACATTTGTACAAAAAGAAAAAGGTCCCTCACTTTGACCCTAATTTATTACTCCCGATTATACTTTTGCCAAAAACTCTGCTCAAAAGCTTTACTTACCACGCACACTTGGGGAGTTCCGTCACCTTCCTTGAGTTTAGTACTCCCTTTCTCGAGTCCCTGGCTCAGGTGCCACTTGTCACAAACTAGCGCGACTAGTATTTTCAGGTCCCGAGCGAGAACGGTGTGGAATTAAGAAATTAGACTTAAAGAATTAAAGAATTAAAAGATGGGTTTGGGAGGGCTCTGCAGTTACTGCTGGCAGAAACAGACCGCCCTAGCAGAAAACAGGCCGTGCCCAAAAACCTCATCTTCCTTTATTTTTAGGGCAAAGTGGGACATTAGCAAACCAATGACTTTTCTGATTACAGTTTCCAAGGCAACCCAAGAATTCTACCAAGTGCAGAAAACCCCCACCATACATAAACATCCCAACCTTACACAAAGAAGAAACTTGCCTCCAGTCCCTCCGGGGAACATGGAGGGTATGATGAGCAAATAGGTGGAAGTGTGGGGAATGGCTCAGCCTTTTGCAACCCAGTCAGGCAAGCGAGGTGGGGGGTTGGGCAGACTGTCAGCTTAAGCCAGTTCCCCACACCTCTGTCCCCCAGAAATCCAAACTCTAAAAACCCCGTTGATTTTTTTGGTCCCTGACAGTCTTCTGCCATGTCAGCAAGACTCCATCCTTCTCTCTTAGTCTCCAGAGCACTCATTTTGTCTGTCCAGTGGTGATTGTCATTTCTTTTTTTTTTTTCTTTTTTTTCCGAGTGAGAGGAGGGGAGATAGACTCCTGTATACACCCCAACCAAGATCCACCTGACAACCCTGTCTGGAGCCAATTATCTGCCCATCTGGGGCCATGCTCACAACTGAGCTATCTTTAGCACCTAAAGAGGCCCAGAGCTGTTGCACTTGAACAGTTGAGCCATGGCTGTGGAAGGGGGAGAGAGAGAAGAGGGAGGGGTGGAGAAGCATATGGTCGCTTCTCCTGTCTGCCCTGACCGGAAACTGAATCTGGAACATCCACATGCCAGGTCAACACTCTACCACTGACCCAACCAGCCAGGGCCAGTGTTTGTCATTTCTGCTTTGTTTATAGTTATTTGTTGCTTTTAAAAAATCCTTTCACTATAAGTTAATGAATTGACTATCTTATTTGTTGTTAAATCTTATTAGTTACTTACTTTAGCTTTGCAAAAGTAAGCCTCTGGTAAATATTTAGAATCATAAACTAACAATGCTGCAAAGGACCCTCCTCTCTTCTCATTTGATAATAAAGAAACTGAGGTCCCACCTATAAAGTTGGAACTTGCTCAGTGTTTATTGAATGAATAAAAGATGGAATGCCAAAGGGACAAATCTGTCATGGCAATGTATTAAATTTTACTGAGCCCAAGTTTCCTGAGCTGATTGATTTTAACTATCCAGGTATAAACTATGTAAATTAACTTCACATGCGTGCGATTGGGGTGGCTGCTCAGGGTGCTGGCTCAGGAAGCCTGTACCCCACCTTGGTCACAGGGAGTCCTCTGTGTCCAGTTTCTTTTGACATGTGAATCAGTCCCACTGTGTTTGTGCTTGGTGTTTGTAGGTACCAGTGCTTCAAATCGGCCTGGATGTTCGAGGTGTTTCACAGGGGCTTTTCGTTTCCTGTCAACTATAAAAACTTAAAGACAGCCCTGCAGGTTTATGACAAGGAGGTTCAGTGGACCCTTGGAGCAATCCTTTACAGGACTCGCTTTTTGCCTTTGAGGTATGGACATGAACTTGGTAGCAAGAATCAGACACAGTTCTGATGCTTTGTGACAACTGGGGTTTGTGGATGTCTGGGCAGTCTTGTTAGCGCTGGCCATGGGCAGAATCTCAGAATCAGTGAGGTTTGGCTTTGCTCTCCCCCTTCCCCCAGAACTCCCCCATCTTGTCATATGCAGCACTAGGGTTTGATTCATCTCAAGCGTCAGTTTCCAACCACTGCACAGTAGGGTCAGTTCCTGAGTTCTTAACCTTTATGGCTTTGGAGCCCTTCTCAAAATACTGTTTTTAATGCATAACATTAATATGTAGGTTATAGAGGAAACCGTTGTAGTGAAATATATTTATCAAAATATTACAGGAAACAAATTTGTGATACAGTAATCTGTGTTCTCTGTTAACACGTGAAATAACAAGGTGTGGCAACCAATGCGTAACTTCTATCATTTCATGGCAGTAATGCATGCCAGTATTTTATGGCATCTGCAAAGCTCCACAGTGTGATATAAAAGACCTACGAGTTCCAGTAGGAGCAAAGTCCCCTGTCCTGCTGGTGCTGCGGCAGTTTGTCAGCTGTGTTCATGTTCAGTGAAAATACTACATCACAGACAGGATGATGAAACACGAGCACTTGTCCCATTCAGGTTCACAGACCCGCTGCACCTGACCCCACATAGGAAGCCTGGTTCACTGCTAAATGAGGCCTCTGCTCTTCCAGTGTTTCCCCCTTTAACTGAGCACGTTCAAATAGTACGTGTAGCTGGGTTCACTGCAGAACATGTGAGTATTGGGTGTTACGATTAGAAACATGGTGTGGTTGCACTTTGGCTTCCCTGTATCAGCAGCCGTCATCATTCTGGGTTTCTCTGACTGTCATTATTACCAGATGAGGACGATGCTCACTGCTGCGGACTTACGAGTACACTTCCGCATGTCATCTCATCGGTGCTCACCACGGCCCACAGTTAGGCCGCAGTCTTACATTTTAGAGGGAAGGACGTTGAGTCTGCAGACAAGCGTCACTTTTGTCTGCAGAGCTGCATCCTGATGTCCATCCAGCCCTCATCCTGTGCACTGTTAGGTCTCTGTCCTCACCCGCTTCGTGCTCTGTCCCTCTCATGCAGCGTGTCTGTTTTGTTTCCATGTGGGCAGAGATATCCAGCAGGAGACCTTCCGGGCTGGGCACGCTCACTGGCGCGGCTTCTCCTTTGTCTACAACCACTACCTGTTCTCCGGCTGCTTCCTGGTGGTCCTACTCTCCATCCTCCTCTACCTGCTGCGGCTGCGGCGCATCCACCGGTGGACACCCCGCGCTGCTCCGGCCGCCCCCGCCTGGCTGGAGGAGGGCCTGCTGGCACAGAAGACTGCAGGTGCCTTGTGAGCATGGCAGAGCGCAGAGCCCAGGAGGACTTTCTACAGGAAAAGCCATGTGTGCCTCAGGGCTCTTCTCTGTGTTTGTTTGGTTTTAATTTTCCCTTCCCCTTCTGTTCCCTGAAACAAAGACAGAATCCGTCGTTTGTACACTCTGCTGTCCAGGAAGAGTTGCATTCAGCCCTGTTTTGTACACAGCTGTAATTTGAACAGGGAAAAGGGAAAATCACTTCAATTTTGCTTTGGACATCTGCCAAAAATTAGAGATTTTTGGTTTTTCTTTATGTTTAATTAACACAGGTGCACTTTGAAGTTGGGAAAGTGGCAGAAGTGTGTCTGTCGGTGCAGACAGGACTGAAGAGTGATGCTTCACAGAACCAAAACTCCTACTGACCGAAATTAAAGCACTGTTTTTCTCTATCTTGAAGCTCTGCCCTAAAGAGGCTGATTTTAGTTTTTATTTATTGTTCAGGTCTGTCACTTTTTTTTGAAGATTTAAAAAAATCAAAATCTTTTATGTCTAATATAGAGAAATATAATGTTCGAAATAGAGAAGACTAGTTATGAGGAAGTGGTTATTTTTAAAATTGATAGTGAGGAGACCTGAAAAATTTGAGGTAATGACTAGAGTGCTGTGTGTGTGTGTGTCACACGTGCATGCATGCACAGCACACTGTTTAACTCCAGAAGAATTAAATTCATCTAGTTGGTAGCAGGTGTATATCTTGAGAACCATCAGCTGCTTTAAAAGAAAAAAAATCATTGATTAGGCCCTGGCTAGGTTGCTCAGTGATAGTGTCATCCCAGCGCACCAGAGATCACGGGTGCGACCCCCCAGTCAGGGCATGTTGGAGAAGCAGTCAGTGAGTGTGTGACTGAATGGAACAGTAAGTGGAACGTGAAGTGATGCTTCTCTGTCTCTCTTTCCCTCTTTTTTTCTCCCTCACTCCCTCCTCACCCCCTTTCCCTAAAATCATTGGGAAAAAATGTTTTTAAATCATTGATTAGAGAAAGAATTTCGATTTTGAAGGGCTTCTTTAACTTAGAGAAAAAGAAGTGGGATTTTTATCTTGTTTATTAATTGTTTAAAACCATGGCATACTGTATATTAATGATTTAAAAGATTACAGACTGATGAAAGAAATGCAGATTCTCTGACTGCTCTTCAAAGTGAATGTTCTAACAATGAGAAAGTCATTGCTGGGACATTCACCTGTCAGGGAGCGGAAGGTTTGAGAGCTGTGTGCTGTTGCAGCAGCTCCTGTGGAGTGTTGTGTCAGAGAGGATGGAGGTCAGGATCTCCGTGCAGGAGCCAGCCTCCAGAGTACTGGTCTGCTCACGCTAACTCCCTGGTCCCTGGGAAACACGGTTCTTTCTGAGGCGCAGCCACAGAAGAGCTGGGTCACAGACTCCTTGGGAGGAGATGGAGCTGGCATGCTTCTCCCCGAGTTCTTAGATGGGTGTGCCCTGTGCACTGGGGGCACTGGTAGTGAAGAGGAAGTAAGTTTACACTTCAGCTTTTCTACCACCCATTTGGAATAGTAAGGCCCTAAGCTGCAGAATGAAAAAATTAAATGCCTAGAGGATATGTTTTTTCCTTTTTAAAAATTTTTTTAAAAGTTTTATTGACTTAGGAAGGGGGAGAGAGAGAGAGAGAAACATCAATCCGTTCCTGTGTGTGCCCTGACCTGGGATTGAACCCGTAACCTTTGCGTATCTGGACGACACCCTTAACCAGCCAGGGCTGATTTTGCCTTTAAAATCAAGGCAAGGATAAGCCAGCACAGGTACAGATCTAAATAGGCCTTGATTAAGACCTTCTACCATGAATAGCTACTTTTTGGAAAGGGGTGCAGTTTGGGGAGCCATGCGGTGACAAACCCGGAGGAGCACTGCTTTATACCTGCCTAGAGGCCTGCGGGACCCGCCTCTGTCTCCAGAAGAAGTCTCAGACCAGGCTTCCAAGGCCCAGATAGCCTTAGACTAGGTCCAGTTCAGTGCCCGTGTGCCCTGCCAGAGAACCCCTGGAGCAGAGTTTGACAGATTGTTGCCCACAGGGAAAGCCTAGAGACTTGAACTGAGAATGGTGTTTCAATTTTTAAATGTAGTTAGAAATTAAAAAAAAAATAAAATAAAAATGTGAAGAATGTGCAGCAGAGACTAGGTGGCCTGTAGGCCCTAAAATATTTTCTGAATGTCCCTTTACAGAAGATGTTTGCTGATCCTGCACAAACAGTCACACTGAAGAGAGGACATACAGTAGCATTGTGTTGGTGGGAGAAAAGGAGTTTCATTCATGGGCACAAAGTCAGGCAAGAGACGTAACCAAACTTCAATTTTAAAAGTTTTTTACGCACTAGAATTTTACTTCTTAACTTTTCCTGTAGATTATTGGGTTGGGGAATAAGTTCGTAGCGTTTTTACCGAAGACTTTTATTGAAACAAAAAACAATAATTATATCAATAAGTTAATCAATTATATATTCGCCGTTGCTGTTTACAACCTCTTCCCACCTCTCGACCAATTTGTTGATGCCGTTCCGCCAAAAATCGCCTGGCCTGGTGTCAAAGAAGTTGTTGAGCCAGTTTTTAAGGACCTC
Organism: Saccopteryx leptura; assembly: GCF_036850995.1. Lineage (NCBI taxonomy): Eukaryota > Metazoa > Chordata > Mammalia > Chiroptera > Emballonuridae > Saccopteryx > Saccopteryx leptura. Next base: position 264,654,039 of record NC_089503.1, on the reverse strand, counting down.
TTTGTTATCGAAGGTAACGCCCTTCATATGGTTTGACAGGGAGCAGAAAAGATGGTAATCGGCCGGTGCAAGGTCCAGAGAATACGGCGGATGCTGAAGGACCTCCCATTCGAGCTCTTGGAGTGCGGCTTTGACGACTTGTGCAACATGGGGCCTGGCGTTGTCGTGAAGGAGTATGGTTTGACCATGTCGATCAGGTCTTTTCAGTCGAATAGCCTCATTCACGCGGTGTAGCTGGGCAATGTAGAGCTCCTTGTTGACCGTGGCATTCTTTTCGAGCATTTCCCAGTTCTTCATCGAATTCAGAAGGCCTTCCGCTGCGGCATGTGGCATCGACGTCAAAGTCGCCATTTTTGAACTTTGCAAACCATTTCCGTGCTGTAGACTCGCCTATGACACCTTCTCCATACACGTCGCAAATGTCCCAGGCTGCTTCGGCAGCTTTTTGACCTCGATGAAAAGCAAAGAAGAGCAGGTGTCGAAAATGTTGATTTTTGCCTCCTGGGTATTCCATTTCTAAGCCTCAAAACTAATAAAAAATTAAATAACTCAAAAATACAATTAACATAGTTTTGTAGAGCAGAAAGAGTTTTATCGAATGAATACTTACCCTTTACCAAACAGCAAACAAATCGTAAAATAAAAGAAAATATAAAAACGCTACGAACTTATTCCCCAACCCAATATTTTCAAGGTCATTTTTCTAATAAACAAGGAAACATGGCCGCCCCCCAAATTTAAAAAGTGCTGTTCAGGAGGGGTCACTGTGGTGCAGAAGCAACTGCAGTCCCAGTCACAAGCAGCTCTCACGTCATCCTTCCCCCTTACAGTCCTGGAGAGAAGACAGAGGGCGCTTTCCCTGGCGGTGCAGAGGTGAGCTGACGCCAGAGACAGGCCAGGGAGGGGCTTCACTCAGGAGAAGAATTCGTGTCAGTTAGGGGCTGGCCCAGAAGGCCATAAACTCTTTTGAGTACTTGTAATAGCAAAAGAAATGAGACTGGTGGGTACCTGCTAAAACCTTGTCAGAGAAAAGTGCTCGTGTTCAGTCTTCACAGAAAGACAGTACTTGTCCGTTCCTTTCCCTCGTTGTGTGTGCCGTTCCTGTTTACACCCCAGAGGATGTTTTCAAGACTTTACAATTCGTGTAAGGAAATCACAGCAAAAGTACCAACATAGTGTTTGACACCAGTGGTTTCTGCACACATTCACCCCAGGCTGCTGGCTTCAGGCAGCACCCCTGAGCCTGGGGCTGACCTGAAGAGGCTGCGGTGGCTGGGCTGGCCACCCTGCCGGCTGAGCAGGTCACTGGTTCCGCACCCACTGTCCACACCTGTGCACTCGGGTTGGCAAGCTCTAATGAACAGACACTTAAACTTTAAACTCAGGCCTACGTAGAATAGTTCGCCTTATAAGAAGCATGTGTCTCACTTAGCAAGAAACTAAAAAAGGCAAATGTATTTTCCAAGCTTTAAAAAAATCAGCTTTAGCCTGACCTGTGGTGGCGCAGTGGATAAAGCATCAACCTGGAAACACTGAGGTTGCCGGTTCAAAAACCTGGCTTGCCCGGTCAAGGCACATATGGGAGTTGATGCTTCCTGCTCCTCCCCCTTCTCCCTCTCTCTCTCTCTCTCTCTCTCTCTCTCTCTATCTATCTATCTATCTCCCCCCCTCCTCTCTAAAATGAATAAATAAATAAAAAAAATTTTTTTTAAATCAGCTTTAGGATTTTGCGTGGTAATGTGCAATGCAGCAAAACTACCTACAAGTAAATTATTTATCTGTTTCAGTGTTGTTCTTTTATGATCTTAATTTCCCCTTTTCATAATGAATGGTGTGACCAACCAAGGAGAATTCTTTGTTCTAAGATTATGTTTTATTGTTGGGAATTACAGAAACTAAGGGAGTGTAAATGTGTCCTATTTAAATGATGTTTTCTATTCACGGTAAGAAGAATTACCTGTGGTGGACTGTGGCTGTGTGTACAACTTTCCATTTTTGGTAACCTTATAATGTCATACTTGCACATCAGCTGGCATTGAAAATGAAGTTCATCAGTGGCCCACAGACTTGAGTGAGCTTGCATTTTTGTAATTTAAATAGATTTTTTTCTGATGTTTGAATCTTGTTACCTATTACAGTGCTTACTTGAACTTGATTCTAAATTCAGTAAATTGTCTGAGTCTGACTATACTGTGCATTTGCTCTGTCTGGTATGTGTTTGGTGAATCTGCTCTGTGTGCTCTGGGGGAGGGTCCTGGTGCTCAGAAACCAAATATTCAGGAGAAATGTTTTCCAAAGGTAACATTAAGTCATTCACTGCCAACAAAGGCCATAATGAGACGACTATGAGGTTGTTTGGGGTTTTTTTTTATCATTTTTAGAGAGAGATATGGAGAAGGGATTTTAAAGTACCTTATTAACAATATATAAAGACAACAAAAAGAACCAAGTTACATATTTTCTTTTATAAATAGTAAAAACAAATGCTGACTTTATATTATGCCATTTTGCAATTCAAGCTAAGCTTAAAGCCATTGGCTGATTTCCAGAAAAATATAAACCTTAGCTGGTAGAGCTCTTTTTCAGCGGTTTGAGAATTTGTAAACAGGTTCTCCTGGAGGAAGGTAGGCAGGAAATATGACCCAGACAGACAGAATGGGAAGGGACCCATGTTAAAAACAAAAATAACAGCCTGAGAAATGTGTGAGGTGAGGGGCAGGCGGACGTGCAGAGCTTGGCCACTGACCACAGAGGGACAGGATAGCCTGCTCAAAGAGAACTTTCTGAAGTAATTCTGAGGCATTGCAATAACACACAAGGCATCTGAAGCACCTCAATTCACTCTCCTTGTTTGAAGAGAAGTAACTGCCTGTTTCCAGTGGTTCCCCGTGTTAACAGCTCTGAAAGATGCTGGTTCTGGTTTTCTGTTTGTTCTTCACCAGTTTCCATTTGTCCCATGAATCCAGAATGCACATGTGGGTTTTTAGCTCTGGAAATGCTGATGGTTGCACAGGGGTTTGTGGTACGCATGCTGGTCTGAGAGCAGAGAAGTGACTATCTCTAGCAGAGTGAGTCTGTCTTGTTATGGAAAGGTCCTAAAAAGAAATGACCTTTAGTCCCACAGCCCAGCTTGTCAGACCCGGCAGTTTGCCTGCAGCTTCAGGGGCAGGCTGAAACACAGTATCTTGAAGTGCCCCAGCCCCAGCCCGTCTGAGAGCCTGCCAGCCTCAACCTGTGACCCTTACTTCTCTAACAAAAGATTTGATCTGTCAACGCATTTATATGTGCTTTTTAACAAGGTTAGCCCCCCCCTCCGCCCCCACTGTAGTGGCTCTTTCTATTAATAGATCCATTAAGGTTGACAGAGACTGCCACAGGGGGACTAGGCCTGCTTTGGCCTCCTGTCTGTGCCCTTCATCCTTGATCCTGTTTGACAAGTGAATTGTATCTGGGCTCCAGACTTCATGGCCACTTAAAGGTTTCTGTCGACAGCCTGTTGTGTGCAAGTCGCCTACAGAAGTCCAAACAAGAAAACCAGGCCTAAGGATTCTGCCTTGAGAACAATACTGAAGGCCCCTCCCAGGACATAGTGGTGATGGGCACAAAAGGCAGGCTTGTTGTTTAAATACATGCACTCCACTACAGAGAGAGTAAGGAGGGAGGTTTTTGTTTTTTTCTCCTGAAAGAAAGAATGGGAAAAGTTAGTACATGGCATTCATCAGAAGACATGAATATCTTCCTAATTCCCAGTGTGGGACCTATTGTCACTGTGTTCTAGAAAGTACCCAGGCTGGCTCTTCTTGCTCTTCTCATAGGTTACAATTGGCAGTGTTAATACCACTTTCCACCCGTCGCCCTGCCGTGACACCACTCACACTCCGGGAACCAGACTCACACTGTCCCCTCCTAAGGTCTACCTTCTCCACCTGGCATAAGCTTTATTACTCATATTATAGATTCAGAAAGATTGAGACTCAGAATGTTTAACAGGCTCTACTCAGCCTTGTGACATTCTTTATTTTGGTCATGATAATACAAGAGAATTTTGTGGCTGTTCTCCATCATGTTCAAGGTACACTTAAGTTCTCTGCCATCTTCTGTGGCCCCGTTGTCCACCAGTGTGTCTGTGCCATCCCTGAACCTTCCTGAGCAAGGATCATGGCATTACCTTTCTGTGTTTCCATACTCATCACAAACCCAGTGAAGAAACACCCTGTAGCACGCAGTGCTCAGTATATCATTATAGAAATCAAAATGGGATTTGTCAAATCAGCTCTAGGTTTCTAGAGCTTGTAAGACAAGGGGTTTGTAAGAAATATTTCACAAATATTTACGCTCAGTCTTCTTTCCAGATTGCAGAGTTCTGTGCAGTTTTCAAACCACATACATGTGATGGGGAGGGTGAAGTGAGATTCCCGCCTCTCAGGTGTCTTGTCAACTGCTTCTGCCCACCGTGAAGTTTATTAAGGGAGTGTTGCATTTTAAAGTTATATTTAGAAAAAAAATTAAGAGAACCAAATTTACTTAAATGGTTTCCTTTCTTAACCCATTCAGTCTTGAAAAAATAAAAGGAAAAAGTAAAAAGAAACCCCAGAATTAGGTCGAGATGAGTAGGGCAAAGTGAGACGGGTGTTTTCTGAAAGCCCAGCATAGAGAAAGTAGTTTCTATATATTGATCTTATCCTAAGCATGGCTTCAGAACTGTGTTCACTCTGAACTGTCCTTAAAAATTAGTTACTTTTGGAACCTCCCTGCAAAAGCACCAAATGTAGGGGTCGGGGAAAGGACAGACTGAGCTACATCACAAGTTCGAAAGCCCTCACAGTTAAAGGTAACAGATACAGACCAAGAAGGTATTTGCAATGACTAAGATTGAAAAGGGATTAATATATATTATACAACGTTTCTTGCAAATCAACAACAAAAGAAATAAAAAGAAAAATGGGCTATAAGTATTCATAGGTGATTCACAGAAGGGTAAGTCCAAATGTTTAACAAGAAGATATAGAATAAAAAAGGAAAGTGAGAACTTGGCTCACAGAGAGTCACTTGAATGGATATGGACAGTAATAAACACAACCTCTAGTAAAAATAAAAGATAAAAACTGAGAAAGCTACCCAATTCACTGTGTTGTTGGTCGTAAGCTGCTGGATAAGTAGAAGGTGGCAGATGCAAACCATGGAATACTGCACAGCCTTTAGAGACAATGAAGTTGAGGTAAGTACAGCAAAATGGATCAATCTTAAAAGTAGCATCAGCTGCTTACAGAAATGGGATCTGTAACATAATGCCATTCACATAAGAGTGAGGCACACAGCACTGTATGTTGTGAGGATAGCTAGCATATTTCATCCACCAAACATTGACATGAACGTCATGGGAGCACAGATTGGTTTTGGAAGGAGGACAAAAGATAGGCTAACTAACCATGCCCATTTACCTGAGTCTTTCCTGGTTTTGGTATTGAAAACATCACATTCTAGCAAAACCCTCGGTTCACAGCCGACGGGGATGGATGCTTATCCCACACTTACCTAGTATGGTGGCCTTAGAAAACCTAAATCAGATCAAGACACTTGTTTGGCAAAACCCCATCCAGTTGGCTCTCTATTTCTTTTTCTTTCTTTTTTTTTCTCTTTTTGTTAAGAACTTTGACTTTCAGTTTTAATACGATGAGAAGCCATCACAAAGTGGTGGCCAGAGAAGTGACAGAACATGACTGATATTTTCGAAGTATTAACTTGGCCTGTAGACTTGAAAATAGGCTGATGGAGCAAAGATAGAACCACAGAGATCAGTTGGGCTTTTGCATTCAGTGAGGTGACAGTAGAGGAGGTGAGCATGGTCAGATTCTAGAGATCCGGCATTTCGGAGTGATCAAGAGTCAAACAGCAGAAAGGATGGCCTCACCCTTCTGACATGGGCAGATGTAGGGGAGAGTCAGGAGCATAGTTTGGGACATAACACAGTCAAGGTGTCACTTAGATACCCAGTGGTGAGGTGAAGTATAGAGTTGGACACAGGAGTTTGAGAAAATGGGAGAGGACAAGCTAGAGACACACTTTGGGAATTAGCAGCATCTAGAAGTAGCTGGACCCAGGAGCCTGGAGAGGATCACTCACGCTGAGCCCTGGAGCCCTCCAGACATTAAGAAGACAAATACCACATGATCTCACCTATATGTGGAGTCTAGTAAACAAAATAAACCCACTAACAAAATAAAAATAGAGGCATGGACACATGGAACAGACTGACAGCTGTCAGAGGAAAGGGGCTTGGGGAACTAAATGAAAGAAGGTGAAGAGACTAAGCAAAAAAAAAATACAAAACTATGTATACAAAACACACAGACACAGAAAACCGTGTGGTGATAGCCAGAGGGAAAGAGGGGGACTAGCTGGAGGTGGGCAAAGGGTGGGTAGGTGGGGAAACAGGAACAGAAAGAGACTTTGCTTGGGACAATGGACACACAATGCAATGTGCAGATGATATTTCATTGAGTTGTACACTTAAAACCTGTACCCCGGCCCTGGCTGGTTGGCTCAGCGGTAGAGCGTCGGCCTGGCGTGCGGGGGACCCGGGTTCGATTCCCGGCCAGGGCACATAGGAAAAGCGCCCATTTGCTTCTCCACCCCCCCCTTCCTCTCTGTCTCTCTCTTCCCCTCCCGCAGCCAAGGCTCCATTGGAGCAAAGATGGCCCGGGCGCTGGGGATGGCTCCTTGGCCTCTGCCCCAGGCGCTAGAGTGGCTCTAGTCACGGCAGAGCGACGCCCCAGAGGGGCAGAGCATCGCCCCCTGGTGGGCAGAGCGTCGCCCCTGGTGGGCGTGCCGGGTGGATCCCGGTCGGGTGCATGCGGGAGTCTGTCTGACTGTCTCTCCCCGTTTCCAGCTTCAGAAAAATACAAAAAAAAAAAAAAAAAAAAAAAACCCAAAAACCTGTACCCCAATAAATAAGTAAATATTTACAAAAAGTGGATTACAACTTAACTTAGGAACAATCATCTTGAAAAACCAACTTTGGACTAAACTAAGAGGAATCTATAACCAAGCAACAACAAAGGAACCACACTGAGCTGGTAGGAAAGGCGGAGACGCAGAAAGGACTGTCCCACTCCCAGAAGTGGCAGCCCGGAGGGTCTCTTGTGGCAGGGTGGGTTTCCAGGAGAGTTATGGGCTCTCAGCCACAGGACTGGAACCCCAGCCTGGAGCCCCAGAGACTAGACGTGTACGGACAGTAGTTAGCTGAAAGAAGAGCCGGTTACTCTTTGTGAGAGGGAGACAGAACTCTCAGACCCAGGCACCATCTTAAAGAGACCACACAGAAAATCTCATTCACAGCCACTTACCCAGGGCTCCAGGAACGGGAAGTGCAGAGAGGACTGAAGTGGCGAAAGGAGATTGTAGTTGCAGGGACACAGAGACTGTGGGGGACAGCCACCCTGACCCCTATACTGGGTCACTCCCCAAACCTAAAGTGCCCATTCTTCCTGGGAGAACCAAGCCAACAAAGGGAAGCAATTACCCCACCCACCAGAGGCTCTCCTGCCCCAGAGCAGAGAACACTTAGAAGCAGGAGTGCATCAGGGACACAGGATTTGTACTGAGGTCTGGGCTACACTGCCCCCTCAACCTAAGTACCCTCCAAAGGGCGAGAGGGCCCAGCTGTGGCAGTGGCCCCTGCTTGGCCCCTGCGGTGGATGGGGGCAGAACCCAGGGAGGAAGCCCACATGGCAGCATTAGGGAGTGGAGCCTGGAGAGGATTCCCTCACTGGAACAGAACCCAGCAGGGTGAGGTATCCTGCGTGCCTGTAGGGTGCAGAGGCAGGCGGTCTGCGTGGTGACGGTGATGGGCGGAGCCTGGAGAGGCTTCCCAAGCACCAGCAAAGGGTGGAGCCTCGTGGCCTACACTGCGAAGAAAAGGGGTAGAGCTCTAAGAGGCTTCCTTCATGCCTGTGGGGGGTGGAGCCCAGAGAAGCAGCCTGCATACCAGCAGGAGGGGGGCCCAGTGAGGCAAGGAGTCCCCAGCTTGAGCAGAGCAGCTGGATCTGTGGCCTATGAGCCCATGCTGGTGCCCAAGTGCCTGAGAAGACAGAGGCAGAGGGGGACTGGCAGAAGAACCTCACTTCAGGAATAGAGAGGCCATGCACACTGGCCAGGCCAAGAGTGGATAAAATCCAGATTATGACCTGAGAAGCTGACTCATTCTCCAGTGCAGAGGCAGCCATAGCCGAAGGAGGGGTTGATCCCTCCACCCAGCACAAGTTTAAAGTGGTTCCTGGTGACCCACCTCCAAAAAGCTCTCCAGCCCCAATCAGCGTGAAAGACACAGCAGAAAACAGGAAGGGGAAAGGGCAGTAACTCAGGTCTCCAGGGAGACCCGAGATACACCAACCCCCTCTGATACCGAGAACACGCCCTTCCCCCTGGAGAGCAACTGGCAGAACAGCCTTTAGATCAAGGGTCCCCAAACATTTTACACAGGAGGCCAGTTCACTGTCCCTCAGACGGTTGGAGGGCCGGACTATAAAAAAAACTATGAACAAATCCCTATGCACACTGCACATACCTTATTTTAAAGTAAAAAACAAAACGGGAACAAATACAGTATTTAAAATAACAAGTAAATTTAAATCAACAAACTGACCAGTATTCCAATGGGAACTATGCTCCTCTCACTGACCACCAATGAAAGAGGTGCCCCTTCCGGAACTGTGACAGGGGCCAGATAAATGCCTCAGGAGGCCGCAGTTTGGGGACCCCTGCTTTAGATTCTCATAGGTCACACCCACAGAGTTCCTAAATACAATTTCAAATAAGCGCCCTGCTGAGATCAGTAAACAAGCACCCTGTAGAGTTAAGTAAACTGAAAGCAGGCAAACTAAGACTTTAAAGCACTCTACTAGCTAAGGAGACCACAACTAGAACAAGCCTGCAAGCCACACACAAAAACAATGGGAAGACAGAGGAATTTAAGTAATATGAATCAACAAGAAAAATCCCCAAAAAAAGATCTGGATGAAATGGAAGAAATCAAATTACTGGATGCAGAGTATAAAATAATGATTGTTAGGATGCTTAAGGATCTCAAAGCTGCAATGGATGGACTTAATGAACACCTAAATAAAGAAATTGTAAGCATCAAAAAGGACACATTAATCATAAAAAAAAGAGCCAGACAGAAATGGCAAACACAATATCATAAATGAAGACTATACTAGAAGGAATTAAAAGCAGGCTGGATGAAACAGAGGGTCAAATCAGCAACTTAGAGGCCAAGATAAGCAAAAGCACAGAAGCAGAACAGCAAAAAGAAAAGAGGATCAAAAAGTCTAGGAAACTCTAAGAGAGCTCTGTGACAACATGAAGACAAACAATATCTGCATAATATGAGTTCCTGAAGGAGAAGATAAAGAACAAGGGATAGAGAACCTGTTGAAAAACTTATAGCTGAAAATTACCCTAAATTGATGCAGGAAAGAGTCACACAGGTTCAAGAAGCAGAGACAACCCCATTAAAAAAGAACCCAAAGAGACCTACACCAAGACACATCATAATTAAAATACCAAAGCTAAGAGATAAAGAAATAATACTAAAAGCTGCAAGAGAAAACAGTCAATCACCTACAAAGGAAGCCCTATAAGGATGACATCCGACTTTTCAACAGAAACACTTGAGGCCAGAAGGGAATGGCAAGAAATATTCAAAGTAATGCAGAACAATAACCTACAACTAAGACTTTTTTATCCATCAAGGTTATCATTTAAAATTGAAGGAAAAATAAAAACCTTCTCAGACAAAAATAACCCCCAAAACTCAAGGAATTCATCACAACCAAACAATGCTACAAGAAATGTTAAGGAGCCTGCTGTAGACAGAACAAAGCAGGAAAAATATTTAGTAAAAGGGATATGTAGCTTTAAAAAAAAATGGCAATAAACAACTACATATCAATAATAACCTTAAACATAAATGGATTTAAGGCTCCAATCAAAAGACATAGGGTAGCAGCCTGGATAATAAAACAGGACCCTTACTTATGCTGTCTACAAGAGACCCACCTCAAAACAAAAGATACACATAGACTGAAAGTAAAAGGGTAAAAAAAAATATTTCATGCAAATGGAAATGAAAAAAAAAGCTGGGGTAACAAAATTTATATCTGACAAAATAGACTTTAAAACAAAGACTATAGTAAGGGATAAAAAAGGCCACAACATAATGATAAAGGGAGCAATCCAACAGGAAGATATAACCAGTATAAATATCTATGCACCTAATGTAGGAGCACCTAAATATATAAGAGGCAGAGATAGACAGGGACAGACAGACAGGAACGGAGAGAGATGAGAAGCATCAATCATCAGTTTCTCGTTGCGCGTTGCAACTTCTTAGTTGTTCATTGATTGCTTTCTCACATGTGCCTTGACCGTGGGCCTTCAGCAGACTGAGTAACCCCCTGCTGGAGCTAGCAACCTTGGGTCCAAGCTGGTGAGCTGTTTGCTCAAGCCAGATGAGCCCACGCTCAAGCTGGTGACCTCGGGGGTCTCGAACGTGGGTCCTTCTGCATCCCAGTCTGATGCTCTATCCACTGCGCCACCACCTGGTCAGGCTAAAGCAGATTTTTAAAAAGATTTTATTTATTCATTCGAGAGAGGAGAGAGAGAGAGTGAGAGAGAGAGAAAAAGATAGAGAGAGAGAATGGAGAGACAGGGGAAGGAGCAGGAAGCATCAACTTCCATATGTGCCTTGACCAGGTGAGCCCAGGGTTTTGAACTGACGACCTCAGCTTTCCAGGTCGACACTTTATCCACTGCACCACCACAGGTCAGACTTATAAAGCAGATTTTGATAGACATAAAGGGTGAGATCAACAGCAATACTATAATAGTAGGGGATTTCAATACCCCACTAAAATCACTGGATAGATTCTCAAGAAAGAAAATTAATTAACTAAGAAACAGCAGACTTAAAGGACACACTAGATCAACTGGATTTAATAGATATCTTCAGAACCTTTCACCCTAAAGCAGCAGAATATACATTCTTTTCAAGTGCTCATTAACATTCTCTAGAATAGACCACATGTTAGGGCATAAAACAAGTCTCAACAAATTTAAGAAGATTAAAATCATATCAAGCATCTTCTCTGACCACAATGGCATAAAACTAGAAATCAACTACAATAGAAAAACTGAAAAACACTCAAACAGTTGGAAGCTAAATAGCATGTTATTAAATGAATGGGTCAACAATGAGATCAAGAAAGACATAAAAAATTTCCATGAAACAAATGAAAATGAGTATAAAACTAATCAAAATTTATGGGACACACCAAAAGCAGTACTGAGAGGGAAGTTCATAGCATTACAAGCGTACCGTAAGAAGCTAGAAAAAGCTCAAATACACAACTTAACCCTGCATCTAAAAGAACTAGAAAAAGAACAGCAAGTAAAGCCCAAAGGAAGTAGAAGGAAGGAAATAATAAAGACCAGAGCAGAAATAAATGACATAGAGACTAAAAAAAAAACAAAAAACAATGAAACCAAGAGCTGGTTCTTTGTAAAGGTAAACAAGATTGATGAACCTTTAGCCAGACTCACCAAGAAAAAAACAGAGAGGACTCAAATAAATAAAATTAGAAATGAGAGTGGAGAAATAACAACTGACACAACAGAAATACAAAAGATTGTAAGAAAATACTATGAAGAACTGTATGCCAAAAATTAGATAACCTAGGTGAAATGGACAAATTCCTTGAAACATATAATCTTTCAAAAATCAATCTGGCTTTTTCAGAGGAGACACCAAATGGCAGATGACGCCGGTGCTGCAGGAGGGCCCGGAGGCCCGGGGGGCCCTGGAAATAAATTTATTTTTAAAAAAAGAAAGAAAAGAAAAATCAATCTGAATGAATCAGAAAACCTGAATAGACCAACTACAACAAATGAGATTGAAACAGTTATCAAAAACTCCCAACAAACAAATGCTCTGGCCAGATGGCTTCACAGGTGAATCCTACCAAACATTCAAAGAAGAACTAACTCCTATCCTTCTCAAGCTATTTTTAAAAATTCAAGAGGAGGAAAGACTTCCAAGCTCCTTTTGCAAGGCAAGCATAATTCTGATTCCAAAACAGGCAAATACAACACAAAGAAAGAAAACTAGGCCCTGGCCAGTTGGCTCAGGGGTAGAGCGTCGGCCTGGCATGCGGGAGTCCCGGGTTCGATTCCCGGCCAAGGCATACAGGGGAAGCATCCATCTGCTTCTCCACCCCTCCCACTCTCCTTCCTCTCTGTCTCTCTCTTCCCCTCCTGCAGCCGAGGCTCCATTGGAGCAAAGTTTGCCCAGGCACTGAGGATGGCTCTGTGGCCTCTGCCTCAGGCATTAGAATGGCCCTGATTGCTGCAGAGCGACGCCCCAGATGGGCAGAGCATTGCCCCCTGGTGGGCATGCCGGGTGGATCCCGGTCGGGCACATGGGGGAGTCTGTCTGACTACCTCCCCATTTCCAACTTCAGAAAAATACATGTTGTTGTGAGTCGGGGGCACAGAGAGAGAGATCAGCAGATGAAATCATCAAGGACTAGCAAAGGACCACCGCTTGCTCAGGCAAATGGCCCCTAGTTCACACTGTGTCCTAATTTTCTTCACAAGATTTAAAAAGCTTGTTTACTGAGAAATTGGCATAACATCAAGTGTAACTTTTACTTAAAGATACATGGAGTGCACCTGCAAGATAGCTTAGTAACAACATAATATCAGAAGGCATTAATTGCTATTGCTTCTATGGTTCCCACAACATTCCTCTCAAGGGATAACCTTGGAAAGTACAGAAATCTTATGAGAACATTTTACTGAGAAAAGCCCAGCAACTGCCTTCAGTCACATAGACCTGTTTCAGTGACCCGCCTTCAAGTCACAAAACAATTTTCTTGACAAAACATTCTTTTCTTGGCCCTGGCCGGTTGGCTCAGCGGTAGAGCGTCGGCCTGGCATGCAGGAGTCCCGGGTTCGATTCCCGGCCAGGGCACACAGGAGAAGCGCCCATTTGCTTCTCTACCCCTCCCCCTCTCCTTCCTCTCTGTCTCTCTCTTCCCCTCCCACAGCGAGGCTCCATTAGAGCAAAGATGGCCCGGGCGCTGGGGATGGCTCTGTGGCCTCTGCTTCAGGCACTAGAGTGGCTCTGGATGCAACAGAGCGACGCCCCAGAGGGGCAAAGCATCGCCCCCTGGTGGGCATGCTGGGTGGATCCCAGTCAGGCGCATGCAGGAGTCTGTCTGACTGCCTCCCCGTTTCCAGCTTCAAAAAAATGGGAAAAAAAATTCTTTCCTTGTTGGCTGTTTTCCCATCCAAGGCCATGCAATGGATTATTCCACTACAAATACAAAAAAAAAGAAAAGAAAAGAAAACTATAAGTCAATATCCCTGATGAATTTAGATGCTAAAATTCTCAACAAAATTTAGCAAACTGGATCCAGCAATACATGAAAAAAATCATACACCATGATCGAGTGAGATTTATTCTGGGGAGGCAAAGCTGGTACAATATTTGCAAATCAATCAATGTGATTCATCACATAAACAAAAGGAAGGAGAAAAACCACATGATAATATCAACAGATGCAGAAAAAACATTTGATAAAATCCAGCACCCATTTATGATCAAAACTCTCAGCCAAAGTGGGAATACAGGGAACATACCTCAACATGATAAAGGCCATCTATGACAAACCTACAGCCAACATCATACTCAATGGGCAAAAATTAAAAGCAATCCACTTAAGATCAGGAACAAGGCAGGGGTGCCCCCTTTCACCACTCTTATTCAACATAGTTCTGGAAGTGCTAGCCACAGCAATCAGACAAGAAGAAGAAATAAAAGGCATCCAAATTGGAAAAGAAGAAGTAATACTATTATTATTTGCTGATGATATAATATTGTACATAGAAAACCCTAAAGTCTCAGTCAAAAAACTACTGGACCTGATAAAGGAATTCAGCAAGGTGGCAGGATATAAAATTAACAGTCAGAAATCAGAGGCATTTTTATACATCAACAATGATCTGTCTAAAAGAGAAATTAAGAAAACAATCCCCTTCACTATTGCAACAACAAAAAAATAAAGTACCTAGGAGTAAATTTAAACAAGGAGGTTAAAGACTTGTATTCAAAAAATTATAAAACATTGATAAAAGAAATCAAGGAAGATACAAATAAGTGGAAGCATATACCATGTTCATGTTTAGGAAGAATAAACATCATTAAAATGTCCATATTACCCAAAGTAATTTATAAATTCAATGCAATTCCTATTAAAATACTGATGACATACTTCAAAGATATAGAATATTCCAAAATTCATATGGAACCAAAAAAGAACATGAATACCCTCAGCAATCTTGAAAAAGAAGAATAAAGTTAGTGGTATCATGCTTCCTGATATCGTTATACTACAAGGCCATTGTACTCAAAACAGCTTGGTACTGGAATAATAACAGGCATACAGATCAATGGAACAGAACAGAGAACCCAGAAATAAACCCACACCTTTATAGACAACTGATATTTGACAAAGGAGGTAAGGGCATACAATGGAGTAAAGACCGTCTCTTTAAGAAATGGTGTTGGGAAAATTGGACAGCTACCTGAAAAAAAATAAAACTAGACCACCAGCTTACACCATTCACAAAAATAAACTCAAAATGGATAGAAGACTTAAATGTAAGTCATGAAACCATAAGCATCTTAGAAGAAAACATAGACAGTAAGCTCTCCAACATCACTCGCAGCAATATATTTGCTGATTTATTTCTACGGGCAAGTGAAATAAAGGACAGGATGAACAAATGGGACTCTATCAAACTAAAAAACTTTTGCACAGCTAAAGACAATATGAACAAAATAAAAAGACAAACCACACAATGGGAGAACATATTTGACAAATACATCTGATAAGGGGTTATAACCAAAATTTATAAAGAACTTGTAAAACTCTATACCAGGAAGATAAACAATCCAATTTAAAAATGGGCAAAATAAATGAATAGACACTTCTCCAAAGAGGACATACAGATGGCCAATAGGCAGATGAAAAAATTTTCAACGTTATTAATCATTAGAGAAATGCATATTAAAACCACAATGAGATATCACCTCACACCAGTCAGAATGGTGCTCATTAACAAAACAACACAGGATAAGTGCTGGCAAGGATGTGGAGAAAAGGGAACCCTCCTACACTGCTGGTGGGAATGCAGACTGGTGCAGCCACTGTGGAAAACAGTATGGAGACTTGTCAATAAATTAAAAATGGAACCTAGCCATCTCACTTAGGAATATATCCTAAGAAATCACTGATTCAAAAAAGAAATGCACCCCCATGTTTATGGCAGCATTGTTTACAGTAGCCAAGATCTGGAAACAACCCAAGTGTCCATCAGTAGACAAGTGGATTAAAAAGCCATGGTACATATATATATAATAGAATAATATGGGGCTGTGAAAAGAAAGAAATCTTACCTTTTGCGACAACATGGATAGACCTGGAAAATATTATGTTAAGTGAAATAAGCCAGGCAGAGAAAGAAAAATATCATATGACCTCACTCATTTGAGAAATCCAATGAACAATGTGAACTGAGGAACAGAATAAAGGCAGAGGCAGGATCAAAGGGACCAGAGGGAAAGGGGATGAGAGGATGAGATCAGAGAAGGGAAAGAGATTAGTGAAATTATATATACATAACACAGTGTTATAGAGAGCAGAATCCTGGAGGGAAGGGGGGAGGGTGTTGGGGGAAGGCGGGCAACAGGGATGTTGAGGAGAATACAGGGGAATGTATTCGGTGGGACACTTGAATCTATGTAAACACAATAAATTTAAATCAATAAAAAATTTTTAGATAGATATGTAGATATATAGCTATCATCCTAATAAGGAAAAACCAGAAAAATGAGACTGAATGGCCAGAAATTATTTATGTTGAGTCACAGGGAGTTGCTTTAAAAAAAAAAAGATTATTATTATTATTATTATTATTTATTATTATTACTATTTTACTTCAGCTCAGAAATGCCAGTGATCCTTTAAGAGAAAAGGATTCCAATTCTCAAGGTAGAAACTGTGCAGAGAAGGGCCACACTGAGTGACTGACTGATGCCTCATTGGCTTGAGCATATTTGCTACAGTCTCCTAGCAACTCAGGAGGCTGGTGGCTGGTTTGCTCCTCTCTTCATAATCACACCTAGCAACAATGGAGCTACTTGCCCTCTTTAGAGCACATGCACATTTTATTTTTCACCTTCTCAGCAGCTCTGTGAGGTAGGTGGGGAAGATACAATTATTGTTCAATGTACAAAGAAGAACATCAAGACACAGAGCAAATAGTATAATGCCACTATTAGAGCTGGGAGAGGAGTTTGTTATCTAATTCAACCCATTTCCGGAGGAGAAAATCCAAGACTGGAACCCAGTGGCCGGGTGTTCCTGGAGCTCTCCATGGCATGGTCTGTCAGTCTGGGAGAAATGGCCCTGGTTGCACCTGGCACATTGTCACTTCCTGACAACGAGAATAAAAAGCGAAATACGATCTTAGTTTTATTACAAAAATAGCTTGACCTCATGAACCCCCTGGAAGGGTCTTGGTAAGCCTCCCACACCCCACTCCCCAGCGCACTTTGAGAAGCACTGCTAGTCTAAAGCATTCGGGGTCAGTGTTGGGCAGATAAAATATATTATGCTCACTTTGTTAAAGATGGCGTTGCCCAGGTGAAATTAATGTGTGTCTCTGTGGGCAGGCAGGATCTTTGTAGCCTGGGGCTTGGTTTTGGGATTAAGCCTTTCCCACCCTTTTTGATGTGGGGCAGTACAATCCAATCATGCCTCAAAGAAGTGACTTTGTAGTAGAGACTTCCCTATTTTGTATAGGGAAGTTAAAGGTTAAAGGTTATGGATCTACACTATAAAATGGGGGCAGAACAGGAGCTTTTGCTCTTGGTTCCTGGGATGATTAGCATGAGAGAGCAGAGGGAGCAGAGCAGAGAGCAGCGGAAAGAGGCCATGTGGCCAGGAGAAGCAGCCAAGATGGCGGAGTGCTAAGTGAGTTGCCAGTTTGTAGAGTTTGTATCTGAGATAAGGAAGGAGATGGGGAACTGGGGAGAATAAGTCTGATGAGCTAGAAACCTTTGATTCTAGGAAACTCGGATAAGTCAGTAGCTTTGTGAGCACTGAATGTGACTGGGTTTTGGAGCCCAGTGTGTATGTTTTACTTGCCCGCTGGGTGCAAGCTATAATTAAAGACTATGGCCCACCAGTTTGTGGCTCCGTTGTTTCTTTACTGACTGTCCGAATCCAATGCGAACCTGCATGAGCTGGGCTGCTCTGATGGTAGCCGTGGCTTCTGGCTTTACAGTCAGGATGGATGATCAACTGGAAGAGAGTCAGGACAATGACTGACAGAAGGGGTGCTGGGGAGACTGACCCCTCTGGTGGGAAGGCAGCAGGGGCTTGGTGAGTGAGCTGTGTGGGGGGAGGGGAGTGTAAGCACCAGCATGGGGGCAGAGAGGCAAACCCCAGGGTTACAATGTGGCCAGCAACCTGTGGCTTGGAGGCCTGGGAAGGAAGCACCATTTGTGTGTTTGTTTTAGTTTGTTACCAGCACTGGAAGAAAACCCAGAGAAATTTCCAGACAGACTTTATTGAGCTTAAGCTGAGCACAAGAGAGGCAGCACAGAGGAAAGGAGGGTCCTCTGAACTGGCTTGGGGGTGGCTCTGCTTGGCTGCTTCTATAAGCTGGGGACAAAGTGGGCTTATGAGAAAAGGTGGGCTTGTGAAGGGCTCAGGGAGTGGAATTTTCCATGTCAGGGTGGGGTTACTTCCTTCTTCTGTAGGGTTGCTTGGCAACTATCTCTACACCTATGCCATGGGGGCACAATGGTGATGTTGCTCATTACTTCCGCCTAAGGAAGATCATAGTGGCCAAACCTTGGTCAAGCACATGTGGAACAGAGGATTGAACATCTTCTATACAGCTGGTCTTAACTTGGCTTCCTGCCACCCAGTATTATTCCATTCCCAGGACCAAGCCTCTGTATTGTCTGAAGTTCAGGCTACTGAAACAAAATACCACAGACCACAAATGAGGTAGCTTAAACAACAGGCATTTCTTGGTCATGTTTCTGGAGGCTGGAAGTACAAGATAAGGTGCCTGTAGATTGGGCTCCTGGTGAGGACATGCGCCTGACCGGGATCCACCCGGCACGCCCACCAGGGGCAACGCTCTGCCCACCAGGGGGCGATGCTCTGCCCCTCTGGGGCGTCGCTCTGCCGCGACCAGAGCCACTCTAGCGCCTGGGGCAGAGGCCAAGGAGCCATCCCCAGCGCCCGGGCCATCTTTGCTCCAATGGAGCCTTGGCTGCGGGAGGGGAAGAGAGAGACAGAGAGGAAGGAGCGGGTGGGGGTGGAGAAGCAAATGGGCGCTTCTCCTATGTGCCCTGGCCGGGAATCAAACCCGGGTCCCCCGCACGCCAGGCTGACGCTCTACCACTGAGCCAACCAGCCAGGGCCGCAGTAGCAGCCTTTTGCTATGTCCTCATCTGGTAGGAGGAGAGAAAGAGGGCTTTGGTATCTCTTCTTATTATTAGTAAGCCACAAATGCCGTCATGAAGGCCCCACCCATATGATCTCATCTAAACCCTATACCTCTCAAAGGCCACATCCAGATACCATCACAGTGGGGCTTAGGGCTTCAACATAAGAATCTAGGGTGACATGAGTCAGTCTACAGCAGTGTTCCTGCCATTTTGGTGACTAGCCCTGTTGGGGTCTGGAGACTTTTTTCTGAACCTCTTATCTTCTCCAGATATTTACAATAAGGTAATTGCCTTGTGGGCTTGCCCTCAGCCTTCTGACCCAGGACTGGGGTCTGGCAAGCAGAGCAGGATTTGTACCTCCTCCCCCTCCCCTAGGGTGCTGAACTGGGTCTGGGCATTCAGGAGCCTTGCAGATGCCAGTGGCTGGAACGAACAGTCAGGCTGTGTCCTCAGACAACCCTGAGTGACCTGGCCTGGCGGCTCAAATGCTTTCTGGGAGACGGCAAGCTTCACTGGGCTGTGGCCTGGAGTGGAGGCCTGCCAGATGCCAATGCATCAAGCTGCAGAAAAGCTCCCATTTTTGTCTGCACCCCCCACTCCCCGTTTTGGCTTCATCTTTGAGACAAGGTGGTCAGAGCTGGCAAAAGCCAGGTGTCTGGAAATGAGATCTGGACCAGTTTTTCTTTTCTTTTCTTTTTTTTTCTCTAAATGACTGTGCTAGGTGCGTCTCCCTCTTAGCAGGAGACTTTCCTGGTAAAGGGGGCAAATGAGAAGGAGCAGCGAAATTATAACGTAGGCAAAGCTTGTCTTTAGAACCTGTTCCATGTTCTGTGGCTTTGCCAAATTTCCAGGGTTCATTCTATGCCCAACCGTAACCCACTTGTTCCCAGGTGTCCCGGGGCTCCTCCTTGAGCAAGAATGAAACTGGTTTCCGAGGTCTGTGTCTGTCTCCTGCCACTCACCCTTACCCAGCCTGAAAAGCATTGCCTCTTCTTTCCTGCCTCCCTGGCCCCACTCTCTTCTCATTCCCTCCCACTTCTCCACTCCCTCTGATCTCTGCTCATTGCATGGTGCCAGTTTGAACTGAGTCTCATCTGGCTTTGTATAACTATTTCATTTCTTTGTTTTCTTCTCTCCTGGATCACAATGTAGGCCCCTTGAGTACTGCAATAGGTTTTATTTATTTCTAGTACACACATATACACACAGGAAGGTATGATAATACTTGAGGTGTTTGGTGAAAACTGTTCAGAAAATAAGAAGACAAGCCACTCACTGGGAGAATATCTTTGCAAAACACATATCTAATAAATAACTGTGTCCAAAGTATACAAAAAAAAAACCCTCAAAACTCAACAATAAGAAAACAACCCAATTTAAAAAATGGAGAAAATATCTGAAGAGATAACTCACCAAAACAGATGAGCAGATGGCAAACAAGCATATGGACAGATCAGGGAAATACAAATTACAGTGACAATGACTCACCAATGCAGACCTATTGCAATGGCCGAGATCTGGAGCACTGACAGGAGCAGGTGCTGGCAAGAACGCGGAGCAGCAGGAACCCCCATTCACTGCTGGCGAGACTGCAGAATGGTGCAGCCACTTTGGAAGACAATTTGTCAGTCTGTTTTCCAAATTACAAAATTAATCACAAAATTAAACATTCTTTTTTCCCCACTCTGCTTTATGTGACTTTTTTTTTCCAATTGTATTTTTGGTAAAATAGACATAACATATAATTAACCATCTTAACTATTTCTTCAAGAAGTCCATGTTTTTACTACTCACAACATGAAATTAAATTGACATCCCATTAGAATTGAACCAGGATAAATAACACTGTTATAAAATTTACATTTCTCACATTCATTTCAAGGAAAAAAAAGTACATAGTTGTGCTCTTCCAGGTCTTATAAACTGATTTCAATAAACTTTTTTGGCCCTGGCCGGTTGGCTCAGTGGTAGAGCATCGGCCTGGCGTGCAGGAGTCCTGGGTTCGATTCCCGGGTTCAATTCCCAGGTTCGATTCCCGGCCAGGGCACACAGGAGAAGCACTCATCTGCTTCTCCACCCCTCCCCCTCTCCTTCTCTCTGTCTCTCTCTTCCCCTCCTGCAGCCAAGGCTCCACTGGAGCAAAGTTGGCCTGGGCATTGAGGATGGCTCTGTGGCCTCTGCCTCAGGCGCTAGAGTGGCTCTGGTTGCAACAGAGCGACCCCGGATGGGCAGAGCACCCCTCCTAGTGGGCGTGCCGGGTGGATCCCAGTCAGGTGCATGCGGAATCTGTCTGACTGCCTCCCCGTTTCCAACTTCAGAAAAATACAAAAATAAATAAATAAACTTTTTAAAAAATAGTGAACAGTATTAATATATATTCTCAAACTGTACTAAGAAGGGTTAGAAGAGCAACTATAAAATCTATAGTGATTACAACTGGCAGTATTAGAACAGTTTTGTTAAGATGCTAGCAATCATAGGCCCTGGATGGTTGGCTCAGTGGTAGAACATCAGCCCAGCATGTGGATGTCCTGCATTTGATTTCTGGTCAGGGCATACAGGAAAAGTGCTCACCTGCTTCTTTATCCTGTCCCCCTTGCTTCTCTGTCTCTTTCTTTCTGTCTCTCTCTCTCCCCCTCCTGCAACCATGGCTCTATTGGAGTGAGTTGGCCCTGGGCACTCAGGATGGCTCCATGGCCTCCACCTCAGGCACTAAGAAGAATTCAGTTGCTGAGCAGCAAAGGAATGCCCCAGATGGGCAGAGCATTGGCCCCTAGTGGGCTTGCCAGGTGGATCCCAGTCAGGGTGCATGCAGGAGTCGGTCTCTCTGCTTCTCCTCCTCTCACTGACTATTTATACACTGCTCACAAAAATTAGAGGATATTTTATAGCTTCATATTCATTTTGAAATATCCCCTAATTTTTGTGAGAAGTATATATAGATTAAAAATATAGATGTAGGCCCTGGCTGGTTGGCTCAGCGGTAGAGCGTCGGCCTGGCATGCGGGGGTCCCGGGTTCGATTCCCGGCCAGGGCACATAGGAGAAGCGCCCATTTGCTTCTCCACCCCCCCCTTCCTTCCTCTCTGTCTCTCTCTTCCCCTCCCGCAGCCAAGGCTCCATTGGAGCAAAGATGGCCCGGGCGCTGGGGATGGCTCCTTGGCCTCTGCCCCAGGCGCTGGAGTGGCTCTGGTCGCGGCAGAGCGAAGGCCCGGAGGGGCAGAGCATCGCCCCCTGGTGGGCAGAGCGTCACCCCTGGTGGGCGTGCCGGGTGGATCCCGGTCGGGTGCATGCGGGAGTCTGTCTGACTGTCTCTCCCCGTTTCCGGCTTCAGAAAAATACACACACACACGCACACACACACACACACACACACACACAAAAAAAAAAAAAATATATATATATATATATATATATATAGATGTTAACAATCATGTTTCTATTTTACCTGATACATCAGTGTACCTTTTTCACTGATGAGGCAACTACTTGTTGAGGGAGCCACAATGATTAACAAGTTCCTGAAGTAATAGACATTTGATTGATCAAGGCTCAAATAAGCTTCCTTTTCTAATTTTGTTACTTTTGGAGCAGAAATAACTTTGTCTTTTGTATGTAAGAACTAGTGTTTTGAAAAGCAGCTGCTGTAATCTTCTAACTTATCATTAAATTATTTGGAAAACGTAATTGAAATCCTTCCAGATTTTAAAACACCAAGGCTTCTGAATAACTTCTCAAACATACTTTTCCCTTTTGGTACATAATTTGATAAACATAACACACTGTATGTATATTACAGTCATTTCTTCTATCAGCTACACTTTGCCCTCAGTAAAGATGACAGCTGTGGTTTCAAACAATTTCTACACAAAAGCATCTTTAATTTAGTTTCCTTTTCACTGAACCATGAATTTTCCTCCATTTTTATGTCTGTAAAGGTAATTTGAGCCTGACCAGGTGGTGGCGCAGTGGATTGAGCATCGGACTGGGATGTAGAAGGACCCAGGTTCAAGACCCCAAGGTTGCCAGCTTGAGCACGGGCTCATCTGGCTTGAGTAAAAAGCTCACCAGCTTGGACCCAAGGTCACTGGCTCGAGCAAGGGGTTACTTGGTCTGCTGAAGGCCCGCGGTCATGGCACATATGAGAAAGCAATCAATGAACAACTAAGGTGTCACAACGAAAAACTGATGATTGATGCTTCTCATCTCTCTCCCTTCCTGTCTGTCTGTCCCTATCTATCCCTCTATCTGACTCTCTCTCTGTCCCTGTAAAAATAAATTATTTAATTTTAATTTAAAAAGGTAATTTGAAAATGCACATATATACTTGCACACATAATTGTTTATATACATGTTTTTATTTTATTTTTTAAAAGAATTTATTTATTGATTTTAGGGAGAGGAGTGAGAGAGAGAGAAGGGTCGGGGAAGGAGTGGGTAGTATCAACTGGTAGCTGTTTGTTGTATGTGCCTTGACCTGGCAAGCCCTGGGTTTTGAACCTGTGACCTTAGCATTGCAGGTCAAGGCTTTAACCACTGCACCACCACAGGTCAGGCTCAACGAATACTCTTTAACATTTTCTTTGATATAAAGAAATAAAATATCCTTCACGAAAGCAATTGGGGTTGTGGTACCTTTGATATCTAACAGGATCACTGTGACTTGGGAGAGCACGGAAAGCATGATGGCGAGAGACCACCGCACACCCCTGAAAATAGAGAAGGCAGCCGCTCAAAGGACCTGAGTTTGGAGCTGCCCAGGGCCAGAGCTTAACTAAACTATTCACAAAAATTAGGGGATATTTCAAAGTGAATATGAAGCAATAAAATATCCCCTAATTTTTGTGAGCAGTTTAGTTTTAAGTGTACAGTTCAGTGCTATTAAGTACATTGGTAATGTTGTGCAAGCATCACCACATCCATTCGCTTAACACCCTGCTCCCCTTCCCTCCAGCCCCTGGCACCCACCATTCTATTTTCTGACTCTATGAATTTGACTACTAAGTGCCTTATATAAGTGGGATCATACAGTGTTCATCTTTTTGTGACTGGCTTATTTCACTTAACATAATGTCCTCAAGTTTCATCCATGTTGTAGCTTATGTCCAAATTTTCTTTCTTTTTAAAGCTACATAATATTCCATTGTATGTCTATACCATTTAAACTAAACAAACTTTTACTATATAACCCAGTAATTTTTTAAGAGATTTTTTAAAATTTATTTTAAATTATTTATTTATTTATTCATTTTAGAGAGGAGAGAGAGAGGGAGAAAGGGAGGAGCAGCAGGAAGCATCAACTCCCATATGTGCCTTGACCAGGCAAGCCCAGGGTTTTGAACCAGCGACCTCAGCGTTCCAGGTCGAGGTTTTATCCACTGCACCACCGCAGGTTAGGCTATAACCCAGTAATTTACATCTGGTATTTAGCCAAATAAGTGGAAAACTTATGTTTACACAAACACCTGCACATGAATATTTATAACAACTTTATTCATAGTTACCAAAACTGGAATCAACCAAGATGTTCTTCACCAAGTGAGTGGATAAATAAACTGTAGCACACCCAGACAATGGACTATTATTCAGCAGTGAAAAGAAATGAGCCATCAAGCCCTGAAAAGACATGAAGAAATTTTGAATTCATATTACTGAGTGAAAGAAGCCAATCTATAAGGGTTACATACTGTATTATTCCAACTCTGTGACATTCTGAAGAAGGAAAAAACATGGAGACAGTAGAAGGATCAGGGTTTGCTAGGTGATGGGGGAGGCACTCATCACTAGGTGGAGCACCGGGCATGTTTAGGGCAATGAACCTAATCTGTACTATACTGTCATGGTGGACACAAGTCATCATCTAGCTGTCAAAACCCACAGACTGTACAACACCAAGATGAACCCTAATGTGAACTATGGACTTTAGTTAATAAGCATGAATCAATATTATTCCATCAGTTGTAATAATACCACACTCATGTAAGATGTTAATCAGGGAAATTTACTGTATTCTCTGCTCAAATTTTTTGTAAACTTAACACTGCTCACACCACACAAACACAAAAAAAACTAGAACAAAAAGTAGTGAACTCAAAGTGCCATTTACCCCTCCATGTGAATTGGCTTAAACTAGTTGGTCTTGGCTTTGTGCCAAATGCTTGAGCCCTAAGAACTCCACGTGTCTGAACTCATTTCATCTTCACATGAATTCTGTGAGGTATCTTTGCATTATACAGGCAAGGAAACTGAGGCCCACATAGGTTAAATGACATGCTTATTTCACATAGGTACTAAGTGGTGAAGTTAGGATTCAAACCCAGGCAGCGTGGTTCCAGCTATGTGCCGTTAGCCACACATCACCCTGTGTTGTCCTCCCCTAAACTGGAGGGCATGGGGGGGGGCAAAAGACTAAGTTTTAAATAAATTTTATTTTGGAATAATTTATATAAAATCAAATTCTCTCATTGTAAGTGTTCAGTTTCATCAATTTTGTAAAAATGCACGTATCAAATATGAACACTACCACAGTCAAGAGACAGATCCTTCCCATCACCCCAGAAAATCCCGCATGCCTCATCCCAGGCAAGCCCTACACCCATTCAGCTCCAGGCTACCACTGATCTACTTTCTGTCACTATAATTTAGTTTGGACTTTTCTGGGGTTTCTTATGAATGAAATCATACAGTATGCTACTCTTTCGTGGCTGGCTTTTGAACCCTCATCATAATATTTATAAGACTCAACCATGCTGTTATCGGTAGTTTACTCACAGGGGACTAATTTTTAATGGCAGGATTTCAGACGCTTAACCAAAAGAAAACATACTTTTATATAGGCCTCTCAACCGTACCTACCCTGATCAGGCTGCAGGGAAGAGGCGGCACTGGGCCACATCAGGCTAAACTGGACCCCAAATAAGCTGTAACCCCTGGAAGTCACTGCAGGGCAGGAGTAGCTGTCAGTCCAAGCTCTGGTCAGAAATGTCAGCTTATTGTGGAAAATGGACTTTCCCTTTTTAGGCCTAATTTTTTTCTTTGCAGACTGTAAAGGATCGCCTTGTCCTAATTTCTTCACTGGAGAAGGCTATGAGAAGTTTTGAGCTCCCCAAATAAATTGCTTTGTACCCTCAAACATGCTGTTTGGATGATTAACAATAAAGTAAGAAAAGGGAAAGGAATGGGAGAAGCTTAGCCCATAGTGTGAAACAAAGAATGACATTCTAGAAAATAGATTATATGAATGAAATTATACTTTTTCAAATATAAAAACACGTGTTTCCTGGAGAGAAGGTGTGGACATCCCAACTGCTCCTGAAAGCACACGTGCAATGTACAATTGTGCTTTCTAAGCAAATGTGGGATTCTCCCAGGGATTAGAAGACCTCGATCTGGATCTGCGTCAGCACTGCTGCTAACTTGCTAAGAAACTGTGGTCCAGGCCACAGCTCTCTAGGTTTCTGATCCCATGTCTGTAAACAAGATGCTTGGACAGGACGTTCTCTGAAATGTTAGTTTTATGACTTTTCCCTGAAAACTGCAAACGTGCAGTGCTGTGTGAGATGTGGACCACGAGGGGGCGCTGACCCCTAGACGAAGGTGTGAGTTGTCCTCAACCACTTCTGTAGGGTCCCGGACTCTTTAAAAGTGGTTGTGATAGAACATGCAGTCATTATATCCTGGAATGTGTCCTAAGGAACTCACTCCCGTGGCCCTGGAAGCAGAGGGGCTATGGCAGAAGGGGGCTGGCTGCCTTTCCTCCGCTTCAGCTCACACAGGGCCGCACACTCGTCCAGGCAGAGTAGGGATTTGAGACCAGGTCGTCTGACTGCAGAAGCAAGCTCTGAATCCACTTTCTAGTTCTGCCTCTGCAGCAGCACCGGACCTGGAAGGTGGGTGGTGACACATACAGACTTACAAGCATAAAGCATACGTTCATGATTTGATCTTATCTGTAACAGTGTCCTCCTGCTTTCTTCAACTGGTCTCCCAGGTCTTGGGTTTCATTCAAAACAGAACATCAGTAACTACCTTGAGCAAGCTGAAGCTGGGAATATTCATGTTCTCTTGGGGTGGGGCATGGTAAGGCACAGATGGATACTGAGGCCTCCAGTGTACGGTCACCTAGTACAGTCAGGTAATCTTTATTACCCCAGCTTGACCACTTCGCAGCTTTGGACTGGGAAAATTACCTGGCGTCTCTGGGACTTGGCTTCCTGATCTGTCACATTTAGTAAAAACCATATAATAGTTGCTCAACAAATATTACTTTCCCAAGGATAATTGTCATGGTGTAATTTATGCTAGTAAAAATTTATAAACAATTTAATGTCTAACCATAAGGAAACAATGTCATACAACATCACAGTTTTAGACCCTGTAACAGTCTCAAAGCATTAAAAGTACATTGAATAATGCACACAAAATAAAAGCTGAGTATAAAAACTGTGTCTACTTTAGTTTAAAACATTTCCTGAAGGCTCTGGCCTATAAGCTCAGTAGATAGAGTGTTGGCCTGACATATGGACATCCCGGGTTCCATTCCTGGTCAGGGCACACAGGAGAAGTGACCATCTGCTTCTCTTCCCCTTCTCTACCTCTTCCCCTCCTGCGGCCAGTAGCTCGATTGGTTTGAGTGTCGGCCCCAGACCAGGGTTGCTGGATGGATCCCGGTCAGGGTGCATGCAGGAGTCTGTCTCACTATCTCCTCTCCTCTCACTTAAAAAAGAATATCCTGAAGAAAACACTCCAAAATGTTAGGTGTTTATTTATGAATGATAGCACCCAGGGTGACAGTTTTATTCATTTTTTAGAAAATAATTTCTGAATGTTCCATAAGGAGTTTGCCTCTTTTTTTTTTTCTGAATCAAAAGGCTTTAGGAAAGATAAGACTAGAAATAAAGGGATCAGAGAAAAGGTTGAAGGGAGAGGAGAGAACTTAGTTCCACTGGCATTTATTGGGCATGGTTACGTGCAAACACTGTGTAGGGTGTTGACTGACAGCTGAGTAAGATGTCAAAGAACTAGGCATTGCAAGGCAGACAAAGCATGGGAATGGCACTCACAATGGCCCTGGGGTGTGAAACAGCAGTCTTGGAGAATAACAAGTAGGGCCTATGGGAGAGAGATGAAAATGTAGCTAAGAGATGAACAGGCTGGAAAGGGACTGCACCAAATAAAAGGAAAACTCTCCCAGTTTCATACCTATTCATTGCAGTTCGATGTGGGCTCCATTTGTTGCCCTACACATATCCAAACAATAGTGAAGTTCTTGCCACACACGGGTAAGGACGTCTGGTGTAACAGAGTGAATAACGTCTGTGATTCTCTGTTTTAAGTGATTAATGTCGTGGCGCTTTGTTATAAATGCGCCGATATTCACGTTGCACTTTGGTCACAGATTCGAATTTAGCAAGCCACAGAACACACTGAACTTTCCTCTGTACCGTCCACATCTCGACTTGACATGGCTATAGGCTGCTCTGCTGTATACACGGTGTTTACGTCATCATCTGCGCATACGCACATGCTGCCACATCATCCTACAGAAACTGGATGTGCAGATTTCACATTTCTATCGTCTTTCGTTGCTTTCCTGTGACCGGTCAAAAGTGTACCATGACTTTACGGACACACTGTATAAGGGGAGAGAGGGAGGTTTCAGACTCCAGTTCCTCTCCTTTGCCTCAAGCCTCCTAGGGCCCAGTAGAAGCAGTGGGCCGCTTCCTGAGCTCTGCCTGAAGAGGGCCATCCACACTGGTTGGGAACAAGAGCTGAACTAGTAGCCATCAGCCATGTCTAGAAGTTGGAACCAAAAAGCCAGGCAACCTCTGGCCACAGGGGCCACTTCAAGTCCTCCCAGCTGAGAGGGGCGACTATTCTGCTTGGTCTGTTACTGCACTGTCTGTGTGAGAGGTGGGGATGTGAGTCCCATCAGATTCCCCTTTGGGGCCCTGCCATCCCTCTGGCTCCCTTGGTCCCAAAACTCACCATACCTTTTGTTATTCCAGTGGATCCTCCCTCTTCTGATTAAAGTCTCTTCTTGTCCCCTTGGGGTTGCAAGAGGTAAAATAATAATAATGATAGTAAAATAAAGTTTGCTTCCTGCCTGGTGAAACTTTGCCCTTGCTTAAGGAGGCCTGGGAATCTGCAACAGATAGGGCTCCCCCAACTGTATAACCACCCCACTCCGCCCCTAGACTGAGCCTCTGAGCCAGGCACCGAATGTCCTCTGCACAGTACACACACCCCTTAGCTGTGTTCTGTTCAGTCCCCTGAGTGCAAGGTTCCTAAATCCTGGCCCTGCAGTGGTGGGGAGGGGAGAATTTAGAGGTCACTGAATCCAAAGCCTTTAATTCACAAAGGTGAGAACTGCCCCTCAGGGGAAAGAGACCTGTGGAAGGCCAGAGATAGGATCTGCTGGAAGAAAGGAGCTCCTTGTTTCACATTTGGGATCTGCTCTCCCCACCTAGGAGAAACCCAGGAGAGATGGATGAAAGTTTCTGAACTCCTTCATCTATCAGTTTTTATTGAGCGTCTACTATGTGTCAGGCAGTGCTGGGCTCTCTGGACAGGGAGCTGGGTTAGTCTCAGACCCTAATGCTGGTGGAGAAGGATATCAAAGGGTTAAATTCCAGGAGTATCGAGGAGGTGGGGAGGAAAAGAATCTCCCTGAAGAAGACCCCGGCAGTGACTGCTCTCCGATTACAACGAAAGGAGCTGGGGGCCGAGCCAGTGCAGTGGCCGCCCTAGGGGAAGTGGGTGGGCCCGGGGAGGGGTTTGCTGTCCGACTCCGGTTTAAAGTACCGGGAAAAGCGTGAAGGAGCTACTCCAGCTCCCTAATCTCCGAACTTGCTCATTGCAGCTGCCCCTCTGCTCCGGAAAGGCGCTCGGCGGCGACGGGCGTGGACAGGGGTCACCGTGGAAAACCTGGCCCCAGCCAAGCCAGGGCGGACCCCTTCTACCAAGTAAGAGCGCTCCCTGCGGCCCCCGGGGAGCCCCGCGGTTCCAGGGGAAGCGGGAGAGTCCACGCGGGGTTTCCAGACTCCACTCCCCGTGAGGCCATTATCTTCGCAGTGCTTGGGACTCCGGGGCCTGGGCGACGGCACACACAGGGAAGGCTTCTTGCTCGGAGAGATGCCGGACGTGCAGGCCAACGAGTCCCCTCCCGACTGGGGCGGACCCACCCAGCCCCACCTCGCTGAGCCCGGGCCAGAACGCGGCCAGGGCCAGGAGATGCCGCTGGCGCGCCCCAGGAGTGGGGCGCTCGGTTGGTTCCTTGCTAAGCCCGGGATCCTGCAACCAGGCGGAACAGAGCCAGTGAAGTCTCAATGTGCCATAGGTGCCTAGGGGGTGCAACGTGGGGACAGGGACACTGGGGCTGAGCTCGTGCCAGGAGTTCTGACTTTGAGGGATGTGGAGCGCGCAGGGGACGGGGTTCGCGCTGAGCTGTGGCTTTGGAAATGTGGAGCGCACGAGGCTGGAGGAGTAGGGGTGTGGGCCACTGGGGCTGAGCCTGGGAGCTACAGCGCCCACTGCCTGGAATTGGGTTTTCTCCCCAACCTTCCAGAAAGCTCGGTTGAGCGCCCGAGCTTCCTGAGTCCTGTGGGAGGAGAGGCGCGGTTCGCACGCTAGGAATTGACCGAAGTCACCCTACTTCGTCCGGGGACCAAGGAGAACCTCTCCTACCGTTATGACAGAACGGCCTGGAGCAGGAAAGAACTGGCACAGACGAAACGACGGGTCGTGTGTGCAGGATCGCTCCGGGGTAGAGCTAATCCTAGTCTTGCCAGGACTCCTGCGGTCCTCGGTGACTGCAGTTTTTACGTGGGCGATGTACCTCTGCGCTCTGTCCCTACACCCTCAAAAACCTGGGAGCCCTAGGGTGTAGTTGCCTGCTTGAGGTGTTGCTGCAAATCAGCGCCGGAATAGAAATGATTGGAAGAAACAAGCGTGATTTAGATTCCTTTCTATTATCCTCCTCCCCATTAAACATCGCCGAATACGAACGAGGGTGAAGTGAGGCGACAGGGCGGCGTATCACCGCGGGGGTAGGGGACTGAACTATACTGTCTAGGAAACCTCAAGTCTTGATGAGAGGAGAGATATGCATGAAAGTCAGAAATATGTCCCAAATTAGTTTGATCCTCTAAAATCTTGGAACCGTAGAGATCAGTCCAGTCATTTCTTTCTGCAGAAGAGGAGAAGGGCTGAATTCCAGGGGCAGTGGGTTAGTCAGTATGGGACTCGAACTCCTGTGCCTTACAGCACTGCTAACCTGTCTGCCCTGGAACCCCCAAAGCCCATTTGTCGTTCTTGGCGGAATTATTTAGTTTTGTTTATGGTGTATTGTGAAATGAAGTGTTCATTTCCCTGGTCAGTTCCCAGACGAATGACTGACTCACTGGCCCAAGCCTTAGCTAAATTACCCTCTCCCACCCACTTAGTACTACTATTTCCCTTCCTGGTCCCCAGTACCTGTCCCTGGAATGACCATCAGAACCATGGCAAAATGCATGGATGCAGACTGTGGGGATTGAATCTAATCCCTTGGGGATTGAATCTCAGTGGTGGGGTGTGTGTGTGTGTGTGTGTGTGTGTGTGTGTGTGTGTGTGTGCCTGCATACACATGCAACTGTTTGTCTCTCTGTGACTTTAAAAAGTGACTGGGGCTAAGGCTACTTAGCCATGAGGTGGCAAAGCTGAACATGAAATTTAGAGGTCTGAAGACAACGTATGCATTTGACATTTTGATGCAGGGCAGACAGGAAGTTCTGTAATGTCACTTCCCTCTATCCCCTATACAGCTGGGCTCCTTGCCTCGCCTGTTCCTGCCTTTCCCAAGTCATTGTCCTCTGACCACTGGATGGCCAATGTGGAAGGAAGGCCTTGTAAAGGAAACAGATTTTCCATGCTCTAGAAGTGACCATCGGTGAAGCTTTTTAATGTTCCAGAAAATTCTGCTTTGTTTAAAAATTATTTTTCTGAAAAATTTCAAATATACACATTAGTAGAGAAAAGGCCCCCAGCTTCAACAGTTGTCAACATTTTGCCACCTGTCTTTACCTCTTCTCTTTCTTTTTTCACAAGTATTTTATAGCAAATCCCAGACACCAAATCGCTTCATCCCTCTGTATTTCAGTGTGATGTCTAAAAATATACTGCTCACAAAAATTAGGGAATATTTCAAAATGAATATGAAGCTATAAAATGTCCCCTAATTTTTGTCAGCAGCATAGTAAATGATCACTATGCCATTATTATACCTAAGAAAATTAACAATTATTCTTTGGTATGTATCATCTAACACCCAGTCCATATTCAAAATGTTCCTGATTTTCCCCAAAATGTCTTTTTACAGTCTATCTGAGTTATGTTTATTCATTATTTGAGTCTTACAATGTCCTTCTAAAGAGTGAGAGGGGTATTATTGAGGTCATTTTGCTGTTAAGTAAGCTGAAAAACAGATAAGCTATCCAGATGGCACAGCTGGGATTGGCATAACAAGGACCTGCCACACCTCAGCCCTGGCAGTGGAGAGGAAATATCAGCTGCTCTCTGAAGCATTCATTTTGGCTCTGGCTTCCTTCTGTGCTTCTCATTTCTTATACACCTGCTATCATAAGTCCTTGTGTGACTATTTAGTAATTGGCCATTTGGTTCTCAAAACAAACTGGCTGAAAAGTCAGGAAGCCTGGGTTTATTTCCCAACTTATTGGAAAACTGAATTAGCAGGCATAGTTTTTCCCCATCCTCTGGATTCTGGGTCTGAACATAGGATGAGTGAAATAGCTGCAGCTGGGATTCCTGGGAGAGACAAAGGCAAAGGCACAGAAAGAAATCTCACTGAGAACAATTACCCCTCACTGATCACCCAAGGATTTGGGCAGGTGGCATCTTTAATCAGAGACTCCTAAATTCTGTAACAAAGAAGAGGCTTCCCTTCACAGTCCTTCATTTCTGGACAACTTTGTTTATTCTGCCTTTGTCTGATGAGGCCATGGGCCAACAGAGTTTTCACTTTTAGCATTTTCATTCACTTTGAAATGGGGTGATAAATGAAATCATTTTTTGCATCTTATAAATGAGACGTAAGAGGCAGCATTCTCCCGTGGCTGGGTATGCAGGAAGATGGGGTCTTTTATTTCTGAACTCCTAGATTTTCTGTTCTTCTGTTCATTACCCTGAAATAGGTATGAAAGAACAGACCTTCCGTAAACCAAACAGCTGGGGATGGAGGAACTGGTTGCTCCAATCCCATTGTTCACTCGAACTCAAAAGGGAGCAACACTTTAACCTTCAACCACACTGTCTCCTGGCAGCAATGCATTCTCTTCCCCCTTAGCTAACAGGCTGTCTCCATGGGCCTAGAATCTCTGGATGACTCCACATCAGCGGCTTCGGTAACTTCCTTCCTTTGGTAGTTTTGGGAGCGTGAGGAGGTCCAGTTCCCTTGCCTGGGGCCTGCCTGGGTTCAGAACAGCTTGTAATTACAGTACTATTGTTCATTTATCTCTGGAGAAAGACCTTCATGTCAGTCTGCATGGCAGGGTCACACAGACCCTCCTGCACTCTGGACCCTGGGTGGGCCACGAGGTAGCTCAGATGACATAACTGGAGCCTGCCTTGTTCAGGCCACAGAACCAGCAGGACTGACAATTGTGAGCAGAAAAGGCAGAGCCAAGTAGATGTCTGCAGAGACACGTCCACAGCCATGCACTGCTTGCCTTCTAAGTCTCCAGCCCTGTCTATGTTGAAGCAAGTGTTCAGATATTATTATCCTAGTAATTCCAGCTGTACTTCTGCTGCCGAGCATGGTACATGGGTAGCAGAGAGCACACCTGGCTAGTTATGCTGGCTAATCTTCCCCCACCTCCGGTGTCAGAGAAGTCTCTAGGCACTGAGATCACCCTTTCAGAATAGCCACTTGTCCAAGGATGATCAAGCATGATGGTGACAATTTAGATAAGATTTCTGCCGAGAGATTTAGAAAATCTTTTCCATTTCCCTTGGCAGAAACAATCACCCCAGGCAAGTCATGTAGGGCAATTACCCGTGTAGAGTAAGAACCAACTCAGTGGGTAATGACATGATTAGAATCACAGTTCATAAATTCTTCTAGCCCAAGACTTTTTAATCCCTTCCCTTGGAATACCTTTAATATAATTTTATGTATGAATGGTGCATATTTTTGTTTTTTCATTGCCAAAATGTCTGCTGGACAAGCAGACACAGCTGGCCATGTGGACGTCCCATGGCAACTGCTCCCATATGTTCCCCTTAATGTGTCACCAACATAATACTGAGTATCCTTTGAGGAAATTATGTCACTTGTCTGTAAAGCATGTGTTTTATGAAAAGGTAACTTATTTCAATGACTTGTGAGCAGCTTGATTTGCTCAGTTTCTTTATACTGTTCTTGAACTGGGACCCATGAACTTTCCCTGCCCCAGCCTTGCTTTGTCCTGGGTACTACTGACATCCTGTTGTGAACAGAACAGACTTCCAGAGTGCCTGCATGACTCAAAGATCTAGCAAGAAGATTCTAAATATCTTTCTAAAGCTTTTATAAAACACAGGCAAATGCCATCAATCCCAAGTATACAGCTGGACAGACTTGGGGGTTTTTTTGTTTGTTTTTTTGGATGATGCTCTGCCCACCAGGGGGCGATGCTCTGCCCCTCCGAGGTGTCGCTCTGCCGCGACCAGAGCCACTCTAGCGCCTGGGGCAGAGGCCAAGGAGCCATCCCCAGCGCGCGGGCCATCTTTGCTCCAATGGAGCCTTGGCTACGGGAGGGGAAGAGAGAGACAGAGAGGAAGGAGGGGGGCGGTGGAGAAGCAAATGGGCGCTTCTCCTATGTGCCCTGGCCGGGAATCGAACCTGGGTCCCCCGCACGCCAGGCCGACGCTCTACGGCTGAGCCAACCGGCCAGGGCCCAGACTTGTTTTTATACATGAAGAGAGAAAGACTATTCATCAGGTTATATCATGAATGTTTATAACCAAGTTCTAAAAATAATCTTTTAAAATACTTGTCAGCTGCCTTCCCCCTGGCGAGGTTTCTCAGTGGGTAGAGCATCATCCCTGCACGTGGAGGTCACGGGTTTGATCCCTGGCCAGGTTACAAACTAGAAGCAACCAATGAGTAAACAACTAAGTGGTCATAAGGAGTTGATGCTTCTCTCTCTCTCTCTCTCTCTCTCTCTCTCTCTCTTTCTCTCTCTCCCTCCACCCCTCTTTCTCTCCCTCTTCCTCTCTCTCTTTAATCAATGGAAAAACAATTTTTAATTAAAAATAAAATACTTTTTAAGGTGCCTTGAATTCAGGAGGTCTGAGAGCACTCTGCTGATCATGATGCTTGGGTGTCATTTTAATGATGAAGAAGAAAAAACTAAAATTTAGAAATCAGTGAAACCCTGCAGGTCTCTAATCCTTTTAAGTGGCATGTTTGATTTTCTTTTATATTTCTTTTATTTTTTTCTTTTACAAAGACAGAGGGAATCAGAGAGAGGGATAGATAGGGACAGACAGACAGGAACAGAGAGATGAGAAGAAGCATAAATCATTAGTTTTTCATTGCACATTGCGACACCTTAGTTGTTCATTAATTGCTTTCTCATATGTGCCTTGACTGCGGGTCTTCAGCAGACTGAGTAACCCCTTGCTCAAGCCAGCGACCTTGGGTCCAAGCTGGCAAGCTTTTGCTCAAACCAGATGATCAGCGGTAGAGCGTCGGCCTAGCGTGCGGAGGACCCGGGTTCGATTCCCCGCCAGGGCACACAGGAGAAGTGCCCATTTGCTTCTCCACCCCTCCGCTGCGCTTTCCTCTCTGTCTCTCTCTTCCCCTCCCGCAGCCAAGGCTCCATTGGAGCAAAGATGGCCCGGGCGCTGGGGATGGCTCTGTGGCCTCTGCCTCAGGCGCTAGAGTGGCTCTGGTCGCAACATGGCGACGCCCAGGATGGGCAGAGCATCGCCCCCTGGTGGGCAGAGCGTTGCCCCATGGTGGGCGTGCCGGGTGGATCCCGGTCGGGCGCATGCGGGAGTCTGTCTGACTGTCTCTCCCTGTTTCCAGCTTCAGAAAAATGAAAAAACAAAACAAAACAAAACAAAACCAGATGAGCCCGCGCTCAAGCTGGCGACCTCGGAGTCTCGAACCTGGGTCCTTGGCATCCCAGTCCGAGGCTCTATCCACTGTGCCACCGCCTGGTCAGGCATATTTGATTTTCTTAAGCTGATATTCCCTACAGGTATTTTTCATCCTGACCTCTCTCAAAGCCATGGCCATGTCTCCACCCAATGCCCCCCCCCCCCGTGTCATCTGTTACGCTGCATTGATAGTGTCAGTGTAATGCATTGCCCAGAGAGCTGCTAGTTTCCTGGCTGACTTCTTTTCCCTTGCCCTTAACCCATGTGAGGCCAACCTTGATGCAGTAGCCACAGTGATATTTCTAGAACTGGGGTTATTCTAGAACTTTTACTCTAAGGGCCAGATAGCAAAAATTTTAGATTTTATGACCCATACAGCCTGTGTCGCAACTGGTCAACTCTGCTGTTTTAGGAAGAAAGCAGCTATAGATAACAAGTAAAGAAATGAGTGTGGTCATGTTCCAATAGAACCTTATTTTCAAAACCTTTATTTCCAGAACTGGCCCATGGGCTGTTTGGTTTAGATCATAATCTGCTCCTGTCACCCTCCTGTTTACCTTTCACTGGCTCCTCCCCATCCCCAAAAGGAGAACTCAACATTTTTAGCATGATGTTTGTATTTCCTCATGGTCCTCTGCTTGTCTTGCAGCCTCACCTCTCCCAGGTCCCCTCCCACACCCACTCACCTGGCCCTTTATATTTCATCTTGCAGGTCTGAACCATGAAGGGTGCCCAGAATATCCTGGAGTGATCTTCCCACCCCGCCCTCTTCCTGTCTGTCAGACTCACGCTGTCCTTTACAACCTGCTCAGCTATCTATCAGCTGTCTAAAGCTTTCCCTGTTCCTCATCCCCAGTTATAATCACTGCCTCCCAGTTCTATCTCTGTGCCTGATTCCATACTGTTACTGCTACTCTAAGTATACTGTGACCTTCTGGTGGACCCAGGTCAGTTCATCTTGGAATTACCAGTGCCCAGTACAGTGTTTGTCATGTAGTACATGCTTAATAGGTAGATACTGCTAAACTAAATTGTCATTTAGGTAGATTTTTTAAAGATATCATTTATATACGACACAATTCACCCACTTAGAGTATTCAAGTCAATGGATTTTAGGATATTTTCAGGTATGTGCACCATCACCATGATCAATGCTAGAACATTTCATTGCCACAAGGAGACACTTGGTACCCTTTAGCCATGACCTCCTTTTCCTCCAACTCCTACCCTCACTCCTAGACAGCCACGAATCTACTTTCTATCTGAGAATGGCCAATTCTGGGTATTTTATATAAAATGGAATTATACAATATATGGGTTTTTGTGTTGCTTTTTTTTTTTATGTGCCTTGACCACGGGCCTTCAGCAGACCAAGTAACCCCTTGCTTGAGCCAGCAACGTTGGGCTCAAGCTGGTGAGCTTTTGCTCAAAGCAGATGAGCCCACACTCAAGCTGGAGACCTCAGGGTCTCGAACCTGGGTCTTCCGCATCCCAGTCCGATGCTCTATCCACTGTGCCACTGCCTGGTCAGGCTATGTTGCTTCTTTTACTTCATAAGATGTGTTCAAGCTTCATCCAAATTGTGCATGTAAAATATACCTCATTCCTTTTTTTTTTATTATTATTTTTGCATTTTTCTGAAGTTGGAAACGGGGAGGCAGTTAGACTCCCGCATGCGCCCGACTGGGATCCACCTAGCATGCCCACCAGGGGGCAATGCTCTGTTGCAACCAGAGCCATTCTAGTACCTGAGGCAGAGGCCATGGAGCCATCCTCAGCGCCCAGGCCAACTTTGCTCCAATGGAGCCTTGGCTGCAGGAGGGGAAGAGAGAAACAGAGAGGAAGGAGAGGAGGAGGGGTGGAAAAGCAGATGGGCGTTTCTCCTGTGTGCCCTGGCTGGGAATCGAACCCGGGACTCCTGCACGCCAGGCCAACGCTCTACCACTGAGCCAACCGGCCAGGGCTACCTCATTCCTTTTAATGGCCCAATAATATTCCATTGTGTGCATATGCCGCATTTGATTCATCCGTTCATTGTTGATGGACATGTGGGTTGTTTCCACCTTTTGGCTATTAGGAATGATGCTGCTATAAACACTCATGTGCACATTTTTGTTTGAATGTCTGTTTTCAGTTCTCTTGGGTACATACGTAAGAATGGAATTGCTGGGTCAGATGGTAATTCTATGTTTAACTTCCTGAGGAGTGGCCAAGTCCTTCTCCACAGTGGATACACCATTTTGCATTCCCATCAGCAATGTCTGATGGTTACACTTTCTCTGTATCTCCACCAACACTTACTGTTCCCCACTTTTAAATTATAACCGTCCTAGTGGCTGAGAAGTGCTCGTCCATGTGGCTTTCATCTGCGTTTCCCTCTGACCAGTGATGCTGAGCGCCTTTCATGTGCTTCTTGGCCATTTGTATATCTTCAGGAAAATGTCCAAGTCCTGTGTCCACTTTTAAGTTAGGTTGCTTTCTTTTTCCTTATTGACTTTATAAGAGTTTTTATATATTCTGAATACTTGTTCCTTATCAGGTACATGATTTACAAATATTTTCTCCCATTCTGTGGGTTGTCTTTTCTCTTTCTTAATAGTGTCTCTTTTTTTCCTCAGTTTACATCACATTTACCAAACATTTGTTCAGTGCTAGGCACAGGGAGTCTGGGATGTATGTCCCCTCCGGGGGTTCACAGTCTTAGGAGGAAGACAGATGTACAAACAGTAGAATAAATACTTGATTAATATATCCTGTTTTGCTACCCCCACTACTGTTGCCCTGGCTATGAACTGTGTTGACAGTACCTTTGATGCACAAAAGTTTTTAACTTTGATGGAATCCAATATATATTTTTTTCCTTTTGTTTCCTATGCTGTTGGTGTCTTGTCTTGTCTAAGAAACTTACATATTCAAAGTCATGAGGATTTACCCCTATGTTTTCTACTTCTAAATTTTTAGCTTTTATATTTAGGTCTTTGGGCCACATTTAATTAATTTTTACAAATACTGAGGTGAGGGTCCAACATCTTTCTTTTACATGTGGCTATCCAGTTATTCCAGCACTATTTTTTTGTTGTTGTTGTTTTGTTTTGCAAAGACTGTTCTTTCCCCCTTTGAATGGTCTTGGCACCCTTGTCAAAATCAACTGATCGTAGATACTTGAGTTTATTACTGGTGGTTCGGTTCTGTTCATCTATGTATATGTTCGTCCTTAGACTAGCACCATGGTCTTGATTACTGTTGCTTTGTAGTACCTTTTGAAATTGTGGAGTGTGAATTTTTGCACTTTGCTATCTTTTCTCAGAATTATCTTAGCTATTCTGGGTTTCTTACAGTTCTATATAAATTTAGAATCAGCTTATCAATTTCCACAGAGTTCAGTTGAGATTCTGATAAAGATTGTGATGAATCTATAGATCAATTTCTATTCTCATCTAAACAGTATTAAGTCTTTCAAAAAAATATTGTCTTCCAACCCAGAGACATAATATATTTTTCCATTTATTTAGATTTTCTTTAGTTCCTTTCAACAATGTTTTATAGTTTTCTGAGTATAAATTTTGCATATTGTTTGTTAAATTTATTTCTAAGTATTTTATTCTTGTTGATGTTATCATAAATGGAATTATTTTATTAATTTCATTTTTCTGAATTGTTTTTTGAAAATGTATAGGAACAGTACTATTGACTATGTCTATGAGTTTCAGTTTTATATCCCACATATAAATGAAATCATATGGCTCTTCGTTTTTTTCTGACTGACTTATTTTGCTTAGCATAATATTTTCAAGATCCATCCATATTGTCACAAATGACAGTATTTCTTCTTCTGTTATGGCTGGGTAGCATTCCATAATATATATGTACCACACCTTCTTTATCCAGTCCTTTGTTCAAGGACACATTGGTTGTTTCCATGTCTTGGCCACCATGAGTGCTGCAGTGAACATGGAGGTTCATATGTCTTTGAGAATAAATGTTTTCAAGTTTTTCAGGTAGATATCCAGAAGAGGAATTGCTGGGTTTGCTAGGTCATATGGTAACTCAATTCTTAATATTTTGAGGAACTGCCATACTCATGTGAGTTGATTCTTAAAAAGAGAGAAAGTGTTCAGAAGGTGAATATGTGGTGTCTAGAATAGTGAACAGCAAGTCCAAAGGCAGGGTAGTGTGGAAGCACATGCATTCAGGTCACTGTGGCTAGAGTTCAGGGTTAGGGTTGAAGCTAAGGCCTGTCATGCTAAAGATGGCAGAGGCCAGTGGGAGCCCTGCCATTTGAATAAGAATATTAGAATCCTTCTTAGAAGGAGGCCCTGAAAAGGCTGTGGTCAGCACGTATGACATTGATCGGGTCAAAGAGAGCTGAGGAAGTCTGCTTTGCTCAGTAAGAGCAAGAACTTACAGGTCTCTGTGTATATGCCACTGCTCTCAGAATGCCATTGCCTGCAGGAATGATTGCCAAGGACACAGTACCAGCTGGCACTGTGCCACTGAGCCTGGCCAGCTTTGGTGATGTGGCACATGGTGCCTGCTGCTATTACTCACTGGGCTTCTGGAAGGCAGACAGTGTTTCTATGGATAGCAGAATCCCACATTACAGGCTCTTAACAAGCTTTAGAACAAAACTTCTACCCCTCCTCCCTGTAGTCAGACATGGGGCCAAAGATGGGGCTGTGGTCTCTGTACCAACTACTCCTTCCTCGTCTGGGTCCCTGGGCCTAGCTCAGGCCTGAAGAATTGACTGTTGGCCCAAGTTGCATTGCTTGGATGAGAGCCTGGCCTGGGCCTTCCCAGAGCACAATAGGTGTGCAAAGCCAAGGATGTGTCCTGCAGAGACCCACGAGGAAGCTACTGGGGAAAACATCACTTAGGCACTGAGCTAAGAAGATGCCTCCTTGGCCACTTTAGTGGGGCCATCTCTTAGATAAACTTGTTTGTACACTCCCTCCAGATCAGAACTCCCTCCATCTCCTGTCCAGTATGCTCCTGCTCCTCTTATCCACACAGCCTGACCCAGCCCCTCAGTACCTGTCTGTCGGTGCCCTGACCAACGCCCTGCAGGGATTTGCGGTGCCCTGACCAACGCCCTGCAGGGATTTGCGTGCAGGGGACTCCATCACTAACCCCTGGAAACAATACTTGTTTACAGTGACTGGAATGTTTGCCAGGTTTGCATACCATTCTGACCCTGTTCTCCCACTGCCTGCCTTTTATGGACTTGAATAGCTCCTTCTAAGTGGCACGGAAATTCAGACCAGTTTGGCTACTGATTGTTAGCTCTGAGAAAGAGTGTGTCTAGAGTGTGTGGGTGAAGTGGGAAGGTGGTTCAAAACCTACCTAAGTGTGTGTTAAGGGTGGTCAGTGGGGGCCTTGGCTGGGTGGCTTATACTGGAGTGTCATCCTAATATGCCAAGGTTGTGGGTCAGGACACTTAGAAAAGCAAACAGACAAACAAATAAGAAAGGATGGAAAGAGTGGCCAATGGGTAGGGTTGGACAGAGAGTACATAAAATGCTCAATAAAAGCCACTGCTGTTACTGATCATGCTGATAATGGTCTGCCCTGAACTGCCCCTGACCTTGCTTACCTATCAATGCAAATGATACTAGTAGCGGATTGTGGTGGCCACATTTTGTGCTGTGTAGTTGTGAAAAGTAACATACCAATAAGTATAATCTGCCCCCCCCCCCGAAAGCAGTAGTGTGCATCTGTGAGTTATCTGTCTTTTAGTAAAACGATAAGGACAAACCAAGAGGTAGAGAACTCCCCAGATGGCACTAAATAGAACCTTAGTGGCCTGTGATAAAAAGTTATTATTTATTTACCAAAAGGTTTGAAGAAAATAATTGTACCCTAATAGAACTCAGTAATAACAATGATTTGGTTTCCATATTAGACATTTTAAGTAAGATACAGAGGTCAAATGCCTGGAGTTTTGGAACCAGACCTGGAGTCAGTGCAACTGCCACACTAGACCGTTCTGGGAGCTTGAGCACTTCCGGACTCTGAAATCATAATACTGAGGTGACTGGGAGCCTTAGATGAACACATGTATGTAAAGAGCTTCAAGTACATGAGAAACCCAGTAAATGGCACTAATGTTATGCATTAGAATCAAGGCGTCCCCAAACTACAGCCCGCGGGGCCGCATGCGGCCCCCTGAGGCCATTTATCCGGCCCCCCGCCACACTTCCGGAAGGGGGACCTCTTTCATTGGTGGTCAGTGAAAGGAGCACTGTATGTGGTGGCCCTCCAACACTCTGAGGGACAGTGAACTGGCCCCTTGTGTAAAAAGTTTGGAGACCCCTGCTTAGATTATGGATAACTTGTTAAATTCACAACACATTACAGAGCTTCCCACCACCCCATCTTCTACCTGCTATTTCAACTTTAGCTCAGATTGGTGAAATCCCATGATCCTTTGGTCAAGTTTCCCAAGGGTAACTCCACTGGGATGACCTAGCATATGAGATCCCTTTCAAGGACAGATTCTCAGTAACAAAAAGACTCAGAACACCTGGAACTAAATCAACTGCTTCTGTTAAACTGATCAGGCTCTAACGACTAAAGCAATAGATTTTTAATTACACAACTGCATTCCTATAACAGTAACCTAACTTGAATTTTGGTATAAGTAGAAGCACAGCCTAGCCTAAGTCACCTATCCTAACACAGTTGTAAAGTCATAATCTAGATACAGGCGTCCCCAAACTACGGCCCACAGGCCGCATGTGGCCCCCTGAGGCCATTTATCCGGCCCCTGCCGCACTTCCGGAAGAGGCACCTCTTTCACTGGCGGTCAGTGAGAGGAACACTGTATGTGGCGGCCCTCCAACGGTCTGAGGGACAGTGAACTGGCCCCCTGTGTAAAAAGTTTGGGGACCCCTGTAACTAAGCCACAGAAAAAGGAAAAGCACATAAATATACTGTACTGGACACTGTACTGTAGTAACAGAAAAAAAATGAGTGTAAAAGAAATTCCTTACCTTTATTACCGTGGTTGACTTGCACATTGGAAGGGGCATTGCAAGGTGGGAGAGAGTGACCTATGGGGAGGAGGAAGCTGGAGAGGCAGGAGAACCTGCAGCAGGTGCTGGAGATACTGGGTCAGGAGAATCAGGATTACCTAAGGAACATGCAGGAGACGCTGGAGATGATTCTACCTGTACTCCAGGTGTTTCATCTCGAGAAGCAGCTGATGTAGAGGGTACAGGATCTGTTGCAGGTCTCTCTACCTTATTAAAGAATTGTTCCAGGCTAGTCTGGAAGCTTGATGACGTCTTCTTTTCCAAAATCTGCCTATAACATTGCAAGTCATCCATAACAGCTGAAACACTCATGTCTCAATTTTTTAAAGTTTTTATGGGAGTGAGCATCGTAAACTCGAAACATTGTATGTCAAGACTGTTGTAACCTGAGGACCCCCATATTATAAACAGAACCTGGCAGAATCAGGTTGAATTAATAAATTTAATTTACTTCTTGTTTAAATGTATCTAAACATTACAGGAAATGAAAAGCAATACCTCTTGAGATAATAAAAGACAACCAAGAAACTATCAATTGAAATGTATTAATTTTAAGAAAATGAATTTCTCAATTTGAAAAATGGATTAAATCCAAACTAATTTGGACAGATAAAAAGAATTCACTGCCAGAGACAGTCCCTCCACCCCACTTTCCATGTTGCTGTTGTAGATGAGGACAAGTGGCCAATGTCCTCAGTTCACTGGCATAAAGGGAGCTCTTCTGGAATCGACAGCAATATTTACTTGAGGCATTTTCAAAAGTTATATTACACCTGAGCTGATTAGAAAATGAATTGTGTGTGACCTTGTGTTCAAGGTGTCATGATTTTTAATTTCGTAGAGCACAAGAGCACATAGAATAAAGCCATGTATTACATATCATGGCCTTCCTACCACATGCAGAAGCACAGTGATAGTGTCCGAACCACAGAGGTCCCGGTTGGTAGAAGCAAAAATGACTTTGCATGTACCCCTCCCTTTCCTAGGGCTCCATGAGAGAAAGGAGGATTCTTTTTATGAAACAGGTTCTCACACTTCCAGTGATGACACAGATTGGTTGTGTAATAGCAT
The DNA here is from genome assembly GCF_036850995.1 of Saccopteryx leptura. Taxonomy (NCBI): domain Eukaryota; kingdom Metazoa; phylum Chordata; class Mammalia; order Chiroptera; family Emballonuridae; genus Saccopteryx; species Saccopteryx leptura. The sequence goes on along the minus strand of NC_089503.1, from coordinate 264,610,204 downwards.
CCCTCACCTTGTCAGCCAAATTTTGTTTTTGCTTCTAAAGGGCGTGTTCATTTTTCCATCCCAACCTAGTATAACACGTGTTTGCCTTGGTTGTGCCCCCTGAATGCAGGTCACTCACTTTCTCCTAAAATTATAGATTCTACAGAGGGAAATGAACTGACTGCTTAGAATATCTTCAGGTTAAACTTTTGAGTGTCTTCATTTGGAAGGTTATTATAGTGTTGGATTATGTTGTAATCATTTATCAAATGATGGTTAATACCCAAGGCTCAAAAAGGCAAATTTGAACCTTCACATCTCTTTGATGTCTTCTTTGTAAGTAACTTGAATTAAGAATTTTAAATTTAAATTCACATATGGAAATGAGACCTAGCATGTCAATGTAAGGAAGAAATGGCTATGCTTAGTTCAATTGTGAAATAAATCTTTTTTAAAAATTTTTATTTAGACAATTAATTTTAATGGGGTGACATTGATTAATTAGAGTACATAGATTCAGAGAAAACATCTCCAGGTCATTTTGACATTTGATTCTGTTGTATACCCATCACCCAAAGTCAAATTGTCTTCTGTCACCTTCTATCTGGTTTTCTTTCTTCCCCTCCCCTCCCATCACCCCTCCCCTCTCCTCCCTTCCCCTCCCCCTGTAACCCCCGTCACTCTTGTCCATGTCCCTGAGCCTCATTTTTATGTCCCACCTATGTATGGAATCATATAGTTCTTAGTTTTTTCTGATTTACTTATTTCACTCAGTATGTTATCAAGGTCCATCCATGTTGTTGTAAATGATCCGATGTCATCATTTCTTATGGCTGAGTAGTGTTCCATAGTATATATGTACCATGTGGGTGGAGCACAGAGTGCATTCCTAGCAGGTGTGGCTGATAAAATGCTGTGAGAATACTCCAGCTCCCAGAACCCTCCTAGACATACCCAGGAAGGAAGCTTGCCCGCTATAAGGAAGTGACTTAGCACCAACCACACAGCTCTCTGATCTTTTCAGCCATTGGCTATGAAGGACACACTGTAACATCCTATTGGCTGAACCCATGTATATAAGCTAGCTTACTTCCTGAATAAAGTGGATCTGTGTCACTGAACCTGGTCCCCAGAGTTGGGTCTTTGTGTCTCTGTCGTTCTCACCCCCGGCAGGACTTGTCCACAGTACCACATCTTCTTTATCCAGTCATCTCTATTGAAGGGCTTTTTGGTTGTTTCCATGTCTTGGCCACTGTGAACAATGCTGCAATGAACATGGGGCTACATGTGTCTTTACGTACCAGTGTTTTTGAGTTTATGGGGTATTTACCCAGTAGAGGAATTGCTGGGTCATATGGAAGTTCTATTCTTAATTTTTTGAGGAACCACTCTACTTTCTTCCATAATGGTTGTCCTACTTTACATTCCGACCAACAGTGAATGAGGGTTCCTTTTTCTCCACAGCCTCTCCAACACTTGTTATTACCTGTCTTGTTGATAATAGCTAATCTAACAGGTGTGAGGTGGTATCTCATTGTAGTTTTGATTTGCATTTCTCTAATAACTAATGAAGATGAGCATCTTTTCATGTATCTGTTAGCCATTTGTATTTCTTCCTGGGAGAAGTGTCTGTTCATGTCCTCTTCCCATTTTTTTATTGGATTGTTTGTTGTTGAGTTTTATGAGTTCTTTGTATATTTTGAATATTAGGCCCTTATCTGTGCTGTTGTTTGTAAATGTCATCTCCCATTTAGTTGGCTGTCTGTTTTTGTTGTTGTCAGTTTCTCTTGCTGTGCAAAAGCTTCTTAGTTTGATGTAGTCCCATTCATTTATCTTTGCCTTCATTTCTCTTGCCTTTGGAGTCAAATTCATAAAATGCTCTTTATGGCCAAGGTCCATGAGTTTAGTACCTATGTTTTCTTCTATGTACTTTATTGTTTCAGGTCTTATATTTAGGTCTTTGATCCATTTTGAATTCATTTTGGCACAAGGGGTCAAACTGTAGTCGAGTTTCATTCTTTTACATGTGGCTTTCCAGTTTTCCCAGCACCATTTATTGAAGAGGCTTTCTTTTCTCCATGTGTGTTGTTGGCCCCTTTATCAAAGATTATTTGACCATATATATGTGGATTTATTTCTGGGCTTTCTATTCTGTTCTATTGGTCTGAGTGTCTAGAAATAAATCTTAATGGTGTTTTCTATATTGACTCACAGAAGCACAGGGAAAATATTACATTCATCAGATCTGTATTTGGTCTACTTTTTAAAGTAAGATTAAAATAAATATACATCCTTTTCTGTTGAAACCAAAAAAATTTGTTTTAAAAAGGTGATCGATGGGTGATGTGACACCCCTCCTGGGATTTTTCCTGGTTTCTGTGATTTTATAATGATAATAGCTACCCCCCTTCAAGCGCTGCTGTGAGCCAGTCGCTGTTGTGGGCTTATGGAAATGGTATTGCTAAGACCTGAAGACATTTCTGCACTTGCAGGGGTCAGATTTGAATCTGAAACCACTCTCAGATGTTGGCACCAGGTTCTTTCAATTCTTGTGTCATCCTGTAGTCAAACCATGTCTCCACTTCTTTAGGGGTTGGGAGTTGGCCAGTTTGAACCCAGTGGGCATCCCCGCCTCCCTTACTTTCCTCTGCTGCTATACTGTAGTGTTGCCTTCAAGCAGGAGCACCAGCTCTGGATTTCCTGCCCCTCATTATGGGCTGTGTGCTGTAGAGATAAGATGTGTCTCTTACAGATGTTATATATTTGGCTTTTTCTTTCTGATCCAATCCTAGAGTCGTCAGCAGGCACATTTTAAAGTGTTGGAAATTGTACCTTCAGCCTCCCCAGGAAACAGTCTGGTCAAAAATGAGATTCCACCCAGAGCCAGAGGCGGATTGTGGGGAACCCCCAGGGGTCACAAAAAATTATTCCTGACAAAGGTCTCTTTCTGGAGGCTGAAAAAATTCAGCTTTGTATGCCTACCTTCTCACCATTAAACAGTGCCCTGAACATTCCCACTCTGTGACCAGAGACGGGACTGAGGTAGAATCTTTGGTCACAGGCCCAATGGACCAGCCCTGGCCAAACGTGGTGTCAAAGTCAGTGATCTTGTCTGATGTGGTTCAGAAGAGCCTCCTCATCTGCCACCCACTTCCCTCATTCTCTGAGCATACCCCATTTACCCAAGACAGCCTTTCTCTACTAAGGAATGTGTTCCATATGGGTCAGAGAGGCACCGGACCGCAGCTAGGGTAGCGTCTCTGTGGTTGGGTCTGGGCCCTGAATGAGAAGCATTCAGCACTGCTGAGCAAAAGTCTGTAGCGGTCTGTGGGGGAGGGTCTGATGGAGGAGACAGCTATACCGCACCCCTAACCCCGGGTCTGAATGCCTACATCTGGCAGAGACTTCCATTGCTTATGCCTTGTGAGTGAAAGAATTCAGCTGAGCCCTGCACTCTGCTGTTGAACACACTAAGCAAGTGCCCTCTGCATCATGGGCCACTGCCCCAGCCTGGGGAGTGGCGTGATTTTTTATATGATGTGTCCCATTTGGGGTAGGCAAGCCAGTTATAGGGAGCTCCTGGGACACATGGTGTTGAGCAAGTGAGGGGAGGAATGAATCATTTCCTGCCCAGCAGAGGGGCCTCAGAGGCAGCAGAGCCGTTATTTCACACCTGGAGCAGGAGCGAGGCCTGCTCTGAGAGGGCGCTAGGCCCCAGATAGTCTTGTCGGTGGGTGTGGGGAGGGGAACAGTTGAGAGAATTAGCTTGTGTGAGAATAGTGCTTTTTGCTAAATGTACAAGATGCACTCTGCACAAATGGTGTACAATTTGTGCAATGTATTTCCCCCCATCTGTGTGTGCCTTTGTTATTAACTAGGACATAGTTGGTCATAGTGGTCATTTTATGACTGGGCCACAAAGTGAGGTGTCAGTAGTAAGAGGCCACAGTTTGTGATATGGTTTAAGAATGTGCTGGGGAAGTCAATAGCCACTTAATTTTAATTTTCAGAAAATATTGGTAGGCAGGGTTCTACAACACAGAATGCCTTCTTCAGGTTGATGATGAAGTGATTCAAATGGAATTGATTTGGGGGGAGGGAGAAAAATATTTGAGTAGCCCTAAGAATATCTTGAGACTCAGAGATATTTTGGGCAGCAGGCCTTTCCCATTCTTTCCTAGTTAGAACGATTCAGCTGTCCAACTAGTAACCTAAGAAAGGGACCCTGGAAATTTCCTTTTTATATTTTTCTCCTTTTTCTTTTGGAACCTTGTCAGGTCAAAATTAAAGATCTTCAACCTGATCTGTGGAAGTGCAGTGGATAAAGCGTTGACTTGGAATGCTAAGGTTACTGGTTTGAAAACCCAGACTTGCCCGGTCCTCCCTCTTCCTTTCTCTTTCTCTATCCTCTCTCTAAAATCAATAAATAAAATATTTTTTAAAAATAAAGAAATAAAAAATAAATAAAGGATTTTCAAATATCCACACGTTATCAGCACAATGCCACTCTTAGAATCACAGAAATTATTGTTTCTAGTATGTACAAGAAAATTCCTTGAATGACATATACTTCAAAACTAAAGATGTCCTCCAGTGAATATTTTATGAGACAATTGAAGTAGCACTGTTCAAGATCAGTTGAGAAACTTAAGCAAGATCCAGGATTAGAACCTCTTTCTCCCCCTCTGACTACATCCTCAGTCCCAACTCCTTGAAAGACCAGGAAGCACAGATTGACTTATGTCTTGCTTAAAACTCTTATTTGTGCCTGATCAGTGGTGGCACAGTGGATAGAGTGTAACCTGGGACATTTGAAACCCTGAGGTCACTGACTTGAGCATGGGCTCATCTGGCTTGAGTACAGGATCACTGGCTTGAGTGTGGCATCATCAGCATGATCCCATGGTTGCTGGCTTGAGCTCAAAGGTCACTGGCTTGACCAAGTGACCAAGGTCACAGGCTTGAGCCCAAGATCACTGGCTTGATCAAGGAGTCACTGGCTGAAGCTCCCTGGTCAAGGCACATATAAGAAGCAATCATGAACAAAGTGCCACAACTGCGAGTTGATGCTTCTCATCTCTCTCCCTTCCTGTCTCTCTCAAAACGAAAAGAAAGAAAGAAAGGGAAAGGGAAAGGGAAAGGAAAGGAAAGGAAAGAAAAAAGGAAAGAAGAAGGAAGGTGGGAGGGAGGGAGGAAGGGAGGGAAGGAGGGAAGGAGGGAAGGAGGGAAGGAAGGAAGTCTTATTTGCAAATATCCTGGAAGGAAGGAAGGAAGGGAGGGAGGGAGGGAGGGAGGTTGGGAGGGAGGGAGGGAGGGAAAGAAGGAAGTCTTATTTGCAAACACCCTGGAGCCCAGCCTCCCACTCTACACAATTTAGCACCTGCCTAGTTTGTATTGCACGAGTGAAGACACCTTTTTATTTAAGTAATTAAATTTTTCCTCCAATATTGAGTATTCTTTGGAGCAAATGTTTATTTCTAGTTTTCAAGTACGTTGTTGCAAGAGATGGATCCAGGAGGAACTACCCAAGCTCATCCTTGGGAGTTCCCAGTTCTCCAAATAACACTTGCAGAAATCCGAAGATCAAAATTAAATACGACCAATTGTATAATACAGCTTAGGCACTTGGATAGCCTACCCAATTCTAGCAAGCAGTGCCAATTTGAACCAAAATATTTTACCTGATATTTTTTGACCACCTACTGTGGGTCAGGAACTTAAGAAATATGATCTTTGATTTTTTTTTAAACAGTTCTGAAAAATAGGTGTTTCTTGTTTTCCCTTTAAAAAATTGTTTTTAAGTACATATTTCCATTTTATAGATGAAATACTGAGACTTAGAAAATCTGAATGTGCCCGAGGTCACAGAGCTAATAAGTGGTAGGAATGGGATTTGAACCCATCTCTGTGTGACTCTAAGCCAGTGGTCCATGCTGCTTACTGGCAATAAAGAGGTGAGGACCTGTGCAACCCTTTCTTTGTGGAGGAAGAATGTACAGGCTGGCTGATAGGTTGCTGCATGCAAGGAGCGTTCAAGGCCCTCAGGGAAGGGGAGCTGATTCTGGCTGATGTTTGTGACCTAGTGATATGAAGGAATTCTTTCCCTAATTGTCCCAGACACCTGCTGGGCTCCAAGTGCCGCTTTTCTACAGAGCTTATACTACTAGCATCAACTGTGTGAGTGTGGGCCCACAGCACCCCTGCAACTTGAGAGAGAGAGGACATCTTCAGCCATCAGAAAGCAGCCTGACCTAGCCTGGTTGGCAGGCGCCCGCCCTGGGCTCGGCTCCAGCAAAGCTGCCGGCTGGTGGGAAAGCAAAGCGCAGAGCCAGAGGTGGCTCCCGCTCCAGGACTCGGGTCCTTGAAATCACCCATGCTGCCTGAGCCTTGCGGGCTCACGAGTGTGGCTGCCGCCCCAGCCACAGGACCACACCAGGTCCGGGCTCCTCTGGACTGGAGAGTGAGTCCCAGTCCTGCCCTACGCCATTGGACGTGACCTGTACCACCTGTCTCCTCTGCACCTGACGCCGGGGCTCGGTTCTGAATGTGATCATTTGGGTCTCAGGCAACCCATGCTGCCAATGCCCAGGTGGGACTCCCCTGGACCGTCTCCCTGCAGTTCTCACTGCCAGCACCTGAGGCTGAACCTGAGCTCAAGGTCAGAACCAAACCGATGCTCTCTGGGAGCGGGCCAGGCCTCAGGTCTACACTGGGCAGTGAAATGAAGGCCCCTTGTGGGAGGCGGCACCGGGCATTTTGCTCTCCCTCCATCCAGGCTTTGCCTTGGACTTGGCTTCTACCTGATGGCTTTTCTCTCCTGAGGGCTGCATGGATGCCCATGAAAAAAAAGAATTTGATAAAGCACTAAGAGAAAGATGAACTTTTAATAGAAAAACGGATTAAAGCCTGACCAGGCGGTGGCGCAGGGGATAGTGCGTTGGACTGGGATGCGGAGGACCCAGGTTCAAGACCCCGAAGTCGCCAGCTTGAGCGCAGGCTCATCCGGTTTGAGCACAGGTCACCAGCTTGGACCCAAGGTCGCTGGCTTGAGCAAGGGGCTACTCTGTCTGCTGAAGGCCGGCGGTCAAGGCACATATGAGAAGGCAATCAATGAACAACTAAGGTGTCGCAACGAAAAACTGATGATTGATGCTCCTCATCTCTCTCCATTCCTGTCTGTCTGTCCCTATCTATCCCTCTCTCCGACTCTCTCTCTGTCTCTGTAAAAAAATAAAGAAAGAAAAATGGATTAAAAACAGGAAGAGATAGTGATGGAAGGACACTGACTTGGGTGGTGGACACATGATGTACATACCGATGACATGTTGTAGAATTGTACATCTGAAACCTGTACAAGTTTATTAACCAATGTCACCCCCAATAAATTCAATAAAAAGGTTTGTTTTAATATGAAGAGATAGTTAAGTCCTGACTGGATAGCTTGGTTGGTTGGAAGGTCGGCGGAAAATGCAGAGGTTGCCGGTTCCATCCTTGGTCAGGGCCCACACAGGAACAGCTCCATGTTCCTCTCTCTCTGTCTGTCTCTGCCTGTCTCCAAATTAAAAGAGAGATAATTTCCCCCAAGTGCAGTACAAGTGGCCAAGAAGTATGGGGGAATAAAAGCTCAGCCTCATTAGTAACAAAAGAAACGCTAATTAAACTAAAATATGTTTTTCTGTTTATCAGGTAGGGCAAGGTTTAAAAGCCTGGTCCTAGCTAGAATGCTGAGGATGTGGGAGAACCTACATGCTGCTGTTGATGTGCACATTTGTACAGTCTTTCTGAAGGACAGTTCAGTTAGTTTTGTAAAAGTATTTCCTTTTTACCAGTCCTTTGACTCAGGAGTTTTACTATTGGAAATTCATCCCAAGATTATAGACAGTTTAGCTACAAAGATATTCATTTCAACCATCTTTATAGCAATAAAAATAAAAAATTAGTGATAAGAATAAAAGATTGAATACTATGTAAAAATATTGTAAAAATAGACAACGAGGCATAATGTTTGCCATATATGGTGAAAAGTGAAAAACAGTTTACAAAGGGCTAAGGGAAAGATGGTTCCAATTTTTAAAAGCAAATATATATGTACAGGAAAAAGGCCGGAAGGGGAATACACCACAGTGTTGTTAGCAATTATTGGCAGTGCTGTTGCAAATTATTTTCTTTCTTCTACTTACAGCATTCTCCACATTTTTACCACCAACCTGTATAACTTTGGCAGTAAGAAACAACAACAAAACCCCATGAAAGTTAATTTTAAGAGGCGGAAGCAGCTGGGTCTAATCATTTACAATTCCTCAGAGTAAGGAGTAGGAGAAGGCCCTGCAAAAGAAGCAAAAACATCAGGAGAGCTTTTCTAGAAAGATTTAGGAGTTGAACACTGACCCAGAAAATGGCTGGAGCAGTTTATAGATATGCAAATCTAGGTATTAAGATTTCTTTTTCCAAAAATGAAGAGACACTTTCTTTTTCATTTCCCTCTGGGATAAGAATAGATGACCTGGAAGCGTCTGTGGCTGTCATGGGAGGGAGAGCTGGGAGGTCACAGGCATGGACGGACTGCGGTGAGGCTGCCAGGCAGTGAGCACCGCGGCGAAGGACACAGCCCAGGTCAGCCTGCTGGCCTCTCTCAGATCCTGGCTTGCCACTGTCCATCAGAGCAAGCTTAGGCAACATACTAAACCCCTCCTAAGGATAATATGGTGTTTATTAAGTGAATGAATGCAGTAATAGATTATTTTCCCTTTTATCTCATTTCCAAATACTGTGGATTTCCCAGCTATTCTTTTATTATTGGTTTATAGCTTAATTCTACTATAGTCAAGTGTGGGGCAGCTGTGTTAGGCTTGCTCGCTGGTTTACTGGCTGCAAGCACTTTGCCCAATAAGTGCGTAAGCACGTGGCAGTGCCATGTGTGTCTGGCCTATATAAGGCTATGCTTGCGCTCAGGGGGATTGCGGATGCCTGGATTGCCTGCCCGCCACTGTGAGGGGCCATTTTGCTGTTTGTTTGCCTGAGAGGTGGTTTCCCTTGCCTGTGTGCTTGTCCACTTTTGTGAGACTTTATTAGACAGATGCCCAACGCTTTCCTGCTCTGCAGTTTTTCTACTGTCTGCCGGAATCCAATGTGAACTGGCTTGGCCTCAGCCACCAGCATTACATCAGGCAACACATTCCATGTGATTTCATTGAATACAGTGAGACTTTCCTTATGACCCAACTTAGGTTACATTTGGGTCAGTTTTTCATAGGGACTTGAACTGAATTTGTCTTCTGTAGTTGCTGAATACAGTCGATAGAACCTTGTCAATTAGATCATGTTTGTTGACCATGTCATTCACATCTTCAGTGCAAGAATGTTTTTGCCCACTTCTATCAGTTACAGAGGTGTGTTGAATCTCCCACTATGATTACAGATTTCTCAATTTTTCCCTGTTAAATCTGTCAGTATTTATTTTATACATATTGATTGTGTATGTATTATATCTTCTTAGTGTATTGACTCTTGCATCATCATAAACCGTCCTCTTCTGTCTATAGTAATGTTTCTTACCTTAAAGTTGACTTTATCTGACCTTGTATCAGCTTTCTTTGGTTAATGTTTACACAGTATGTCATTTTCCATCTTTTTACTTTAAACCCCTGTGTATTCTGAAAGAAATATAAAGTAATATTGTTTTGTTAATTCCATTCTGACAATCTTTGTCCTTTCATTGGAGTATTTATTTCATCTAATGTCATTCTTGATATATTTAGGTTTAAATCCATCATCTTACTATTTTTCCTAATTGTGACATCTGTTCTGTGTTACTTTTTCTCTGCTCTATTGCTTTAATTTGGATTAATCTGTTTTTTATAACTTTTATCATTTCCCCCATTCATCTGTTCATTCTACCTTTTTTTTTTTACTCTTCTTTTGGTGATTTACATAAAGATTACAATATGTACCAACTAGATTTTCTGAAATCTAATAGAAAATAATACTTTTAGCACTTTCAGACAATGCAAGAACCTTGAAATACTTTTCATTTAAGCCTCTTCTGCCTTTTGTGCTATTGTTGCTGTTTTTAATGATACAGATACATTAAAAACAAAAGTAGCTTTATAATTGTGAGTACATGAAACACAGAGTTTATCTTGTATTATTATTTATTAATTATTGTATTACTTATTTGTATTAAAACTGTAAATCTACTTTTACTAACCCCATATTTAAAACCCCACAAAGACTTCTTATTGTTTTTGTAAGGTTGATCTTCATTTATGTTATTTTTAATTGAATTTATTGGGGTGACACTGATCAACTTAAGTATACAGGTTTCATGTGCCCAATTCTATAACACATCTCTGTATTCCATACTGTGTGTTTGCACTCGCACCAAGTCAAGTCTTCGTCCATCACCATTTATCCTCTCTATACAGTCCTCTATCTCACTCTTCCCTCCACCAACAATCACTACACTGTTGTACTGTTGTCTGTGTCCATGAGTTTTTCTCTCTCTTTTTTTTTTTTTGTTCTTTCTGGTTCAATTCCTGCACCCTCCTCACCCAGCCCCCACCCTATGCCCAACAGCTCTCAGACTGCTCTCTATGTGTAAATCTGCCTCTATTTTGCTTGTTCATTTTATTAGATTTCACATATGAGTGCAAGTATATGGTACTGGCTTATTTCATTTAGCATAATGATCTCCAGGCCCATCAGTGTGGTTGCAAAAGGTAAGATTTCCTTCTTTTGTATGGCTGCATAGTATTCCATGGTGTAAATATACCAGAGCTTTTTTTTTTTCTTTCTCTCCTACACAGACAGAGAGAGAGTCAGAGAGAGAGACAGACAGGGACAGACAGACAGGAACAGAGAGAGATGAGAAGCACCAATCACCAGTCCCTCACTGCGACACCCCAGCCATTCATCGACCACCCTCCCACATGTGCCCCAAACGGGCCTACAGGAGGCCCTCAGCAGACTGAGCAACCCCTTGCTCGAGCCAGCGACCCTGGGTCCAAGCCGGCTAGCTCTGCTCAAACCAGATGAGCCCACGCTCAAGCCGGCGACCTCAGGGTCCCAAACCCGGGACCCTCAGCATTCCTAGTCCGACACTCCATCCACTGCGCCACCACCCAGCCAGGCTATACCAGGCTTTTTTATCCACTCATCTGCTGATGGACACTTCCAAGTCTTGGCTATTGTAAATAACACTGCAATGAACATAAGGGTGTATATAATCTTTTGAATTAGTGTTTTGGGTTTCTTTGGATAAATTTCTAGAAGTGTAATCACTGGTTCATAAGGCAGTTCCATTTTTAATATTTTTCTTCTTTTCCAAGTGGGAAGAGGGGTGATAGAAAGACAGACTCCCACATGCATCCCGACCAGGATCCACTCAGCAACCCCTGTCTGGGGCCGGTGCTCTGCCCATCTGGGGCTATGCTTGCAACCAAGCTATTTTTTTTTAAGATGCTGCAACTAAGAGTTGAGGCTTCTTTTTTTTTTTTTTTAAGACTTTATTTGTTCATTTTAGAGAGGAGAGAAGGAGGAGAGAGAGAGAAGAGGGGAGGAGCAGGAAGCATCAACTCCCATATGTGCCTTGACCAGGCAAGTCCAGGGTTTTGAACCGGCGACCTCAGCATTCCAGGTCGACGCTTTATCCACTGCGCCACCACAGGTCAGGCGCAACCAAGCTATTTTTAGCAGCTGAGGCAGAGTCTGCACAGAGCCATTTTCAGTACCCAGGCTAATGCACTGGAACCAATCGAACCATGGTTGTGGGAGTGACAGAGAGAGAGAGAGAGAAAGAGAGAGAAGGGGGAGGGGACAGGTGGAGAAGTAGATGGTCATTTCTCCTGTGTGACCTGACTGGGAATCGAACCTGGAACATCCACACACGAGGTCGATGCTGTACCACTGAGCAAATCAGCCAGGGCCTGATGTGATTTCAGTCTTCTTAAATTTATTGATGTTTGTTTTGTGTCCTGTAAAGCCAGTAGCCACAGCAACCGTGTAGGTTCAGGTTTGATTTGGACAGTTGGTAATGAAACAATGGAACCAAGAACTGGTGGGCCATTACCTTTAATCCTAGCTTGCACCTGGCAGGCAAGAAATATACACAGTGGGAAAACACTTCCCTTTCCATTTAGGGCTCCCAAAGCTACTGACTCATCTGAGTATTCCTAGAATCAAAGGTTTCAACCTCACCAGCCTTATTCACCTCTGTTCCCCTCCATCTTCTTCTCTCTGCACAAACTCTGCACAAACTGGCTTCTCCTTCAGCACTCTGCCATCTTGGCTGCTTCTCCTTGCAATGCTAATTTCAGGAACTGAGAGAGAGCAAGCCCCCCAGTCTGCCCCATTTTATAGTGTAGAAATCAAAATCTTTAATCCAATATACAAATAAGGAAGTCTCTAATACAAAGTCACTTATCTGAGGCATAAATGGGATTCCTCATAAGAGTGCACCACACCACATCATGTAACAGTCAAGGATGTGGGGACAAGCTTAGTTTTGAAAAAATCTTAGTATTAAAAGGGTGGGAAAGGCTTAGTCTTAAAACTAAGCCTTAGGCTATAATGACTTTGCAGGCTTACAGCCTGTCTCCCATACCCAATGCAAACTATAAGCGAGCAAACATATGTATCTTATTTACAAACTTATTTGACGAACAGTGTCCTAAAATCTGGTCTATCCTAGAAAATGTTCCATATGCACTTGAAAAGAATGTATATTCTGAAGATATCAATTATATCCAGCTGATATAATAGGTCACTTAAGGCCCCCATTTCCTTGTTGTTTTTCTGTCTGGAAGATCATTAAATGGGGTATTAAAATCCCCTGCTATGATTGTGTTACTATCTATCTCTTCCTTTATGTTCATTGAGATTTGTTTTACATATTTAGGTGCTCCTACATTGGGTGCATAACTGTTTACAAGGGTTATATCCTGTTGTTGGATTTCTCCCTTTATCATTATGTAATGTCCTTCTTTGTCTCTTACTAGATAACCTTTGTTGTAAAGCCTGTTTATATCAGATGTAAGTATTACTACCCCAGCTTTTTTTTTTTTTTCTGAAGTTGGAAACGGGGAGGCAGTCAGACAGACTGCCTCATGCACCCGACCGGGATCCACCCGGCATGCCCACCAGGGGGCGATGCTCTGCCCATCTTGGGGCATCACTCTGCCGCAATCAGAGCCATTCTAGCGCCTGAGGCAGAGGCCACAGAGCCATCCTCAGCGCCCGGGCAAACTTTGCTCCAATGGAGCCTTGGCTGCGGGAGGGGAAGAGAGAGACAGAGAGGAAGGAGAGGAGGAGGGGTAGAGAAGCAGGCGGGCACTTCTCCTGTGTGCCCTGGCCAGGAATTGAATCCGGGGCTCCTGCACGCCAGGCTGATGCTGTACCACTGAGCCAACTGGCCAGGGCTACCCTATGACTTTTGGTTGCAGTATTTAAGCCATTTACATTTAAAGTGATTATAGATAGGTATGTTTTTATTGCCATTTTATTCTTTTAACTATGTTCCTGTTTGTTTTTCTTCTTCCTTTTCTTCTCCTTGTTCTTCTTCTTCTTAAAGAAGGCCCTTTAACATTTGTTGTAATACTGGTTTGGTGGTAATAAACTCCTTTAGCTTTTTCTTGTCTAGAAAGTTCTTTATTTCTCCTTCCATTTTAAATTATATCCTTGCCTTAGTTGTAGGTTCTTGCTTTACATCACTTTGAATATTTCATGCCAATCCCTTCTGGCCAGAGCCGTAAGTAGCTGTGAATGATATTTTGTGCATTGACCCTTTACGAGGTTACCTGTATCTCTGCAGACTCCCATCTTTTCCTGGCAGACAGAAACCTCGCTGCTTTTCACAGCCAAATGCTATGTGGGTGCCTCTTCCCGGCTCATGCTCTGGGCCAAGAGCCTGGCTTGGGGCTTAGATCCCACACTTCTCAGGGGAAACCCCCACCCTAGGAGCTGAGATATCCCTCTGGAACCTCAGCTGCCCCCCGTAGGAGTGGGGCCAGCCCTTTTCATGTCTCTCCCCTTCCTACCAATCTCAATGTTGCTTCTTTTGTGAATCCTTATCATAAGACTTCTCTTCATTTAGTCTTGTCTTGGTTATCCAGGATGATTGTTCTCAAATCTAGTTGTCACTCCAGTTTGGTCCTGGGAGGAGGTGAGTGTAGCTTTCACCTACTCTGCCACAATCTTGGATGTAAGGCCAGTAGGCATGGCCACTACCACAGCCGCCTGACCCGTACAGGTTCGCATTAGATTCGGACAGATGGTAATGAAACAACGGAGCCAAGAACTGGTGAGCCATCACCTAGCTTGCACCCGGCGGGCAAGTAAAAACACACACTGGGCTCCAAAACCCACTCATTCAGTGCTCACAAAGCTACTGACTTATCCGAGTTTCCTAGAATCAAAGGTTTCTAACTCACCATCCTCATTCACCTCTGTTCCCCATCTCCTTCTCCTGCACAAACTCTGCACAAACTGGCTTCTTCTTCAACACTCCACCATCTTGGCTGCTTCTCTTCTCCTGCATGTGGCCTTTCTCTACTGTCTCCTCTAATGCTAATCTCAGGAACTGAGAGAGAGCAAGCTCCCAGTTTGCCCCACTCTATAGTATAGAAATCAAAACCTTTAATCCAAAATACAAACAAGGAAGTCTCTGATACAAAGTCACTTATCTGAGGCATAATGGGATTCCTCATGAGAGTGCACCACTCTACATCAAAAAGGGTGGGAAAGGCTTAATCTTATAGCCTTAGGCTATAAGAATCCTGCCTGCTTACAGCCTGTCCCCCACATCCAATGCAAACATATATATCATATTTACAAACTTATTTGACCAACATTGGATCTCCCTGATTTTTACTTAGATTTACCTGCATAGCAATCCCTTCTATACCCTTCATTCCTCCTGCTCCTCCCTAGTATCATCTTGGATCAGTTTTCCTTTGGCCTGAAGAACTTCCTTTACTATTAGCACCTTGTGGATCCTCTGATAACATTTTTTTCCATTTTCGTTTGTCTGAAATGTCTTTATTTTACCTTCATTTTCTCCAGCAGTTTCAGAATTCTAGGTTAACTGTTGCCTTTTTTCCAACCCTTTGAAAAATATCAAGTCATGATGTTCCTCCTTTGTTTTCTGTTGAGAGTTTGGCTGTTGGTCTTATCGTTGCTCCTTTGAAGGTAATGCTCCTTTTATCCTCTGGCTGCCTTTTTTTTTTTTTTTTAACAGAGACAGAGAAAGAGTCAGAGAGAGGGATAGACAGGGACAGACAGATAGGAATGGAGAGATGAGAAGCATCAATTTTTAGTTTTTTGTTGCGCATTACGACACCTTAGTAGTTCATTGATTGCTTTCTCATACGTGCCTTGACCGCGGGCCTTCAGCAGACCGAGTAACCCGTTGCTGGAGCCAGCGACCTTGGGTCCAAGCTGGTGAGCTTTTGCTCAAACCAGATGAGCCTGCGCTCAAGATGGAGACCTCAGGGTCTCAAACCTGGGTCCTCAGCATCCCAATCTGACGCTGTATCCACTATGCCACCGCCTGGTCAGGCCCTCTGGCTGCTTTTAAAATTTGTCTTGGATTTTCCGCAGCTGGATTTGGATGTGCTGAGATATGGTTTCTATGTAAACTATACTACTTGGGTTGATAATCTGTCACCACTTTCGTATAATGCTTGGCCATTATCTCTTCAAACAATTCTTTCCTACAGAAAATTCTCTCTCCTTACTTGAAGAATTCCAAGTATGTAGATGCTAGAGCTTTGTAACAATAGAACACAACCCTGTGCTCTGACTTCTGGAGTCCAGCCCCTCCCAGACTCCTATCTGAATGTCTGGGGCAAATCAACAGGGCCCTACCTCCTTTTTGTTTTTTCTTTTTTACAGAGACAGAAAGAGAGAGTCAGACAGGGACAGACAAACAGAAACGGAGAGATGAAAAGCATCAATCATTAGTTTTTCGTTGAGCACTGCTACACCTTAGTTGTTCATTGATTGTTTTCTCATATGTGCCTTGACCACGGGCCTTCAGCAGACCCAGTGTAAAACCAGTAGCCATAGCCACCATCACAGCCGCCTGGCCCATGCAGGTTCACATTGGATTCGGACAGTTGGTAAAGAAACAACAGAGTCAAAAACTGGTGGGCCATCATCTTTAATCCTAGCTTGCACCCGGCGGGCAAGTAAAAACACACACTGGGCTCCAAAACCCACTCACATTCAGCTCTCACAAAGCTACTGACTTATCCGAGTTTCCTAGAATCAAAGGTTTCTAGCTCACCAGACTTATTCCCCTCTGTTCCCCATCTCCTTCCTTCTCCCTGCACAAACTGGCTTCTCACTCAGCACTCCGCCATCTTGGCTGCTTCTCCTGGCCTCCTCCACGTGGCCTCTCTCTGCTCTCCTCTCTGCTCTCTCTTCTCTAATGCTAATAATCCCAGGAACCGAGAGAGCAAGCTCCCATTCTGCCCCCACTTTATAGTGTAGATTCATAACCTTTAACCCAATATACAAAATAGGGAAGTCTCTAATACAAAGTCACTTCTCTGAGGCATGATGGGATTGCACCACCCCACATCAAAAAGGGTGGGAAAGGCTTAATTCTAAAACCAGGCTACAAGGATCCTGTCTGCCCACAGCCCGCCCCCAACACACATTAATATCACCTGGGCGACGGCCTCCATGTGGGCAGTGCCATCTTTAACAAAGTAAGCATAATATATTTTATCTGCCCAACACTCGTAACCCCTTGCTGGAGCCAGTGACCTTGGGTCCAAGCTGGTGAGCTTTTTGCTCAAACCAGATGAGCCCACACTCAAGCTGGTGACTTCGGGGTTTCAAACCTGGGTCCTCCGCATCCCAGTCCGACGCTCTATCCACTGCACCACTGCCTGGTCAGGCACTCTGAACTCCTTTTTAAAAATAATTTTTAATTTTCCAATTACAGTTGACATACAATATTATATTAGTTCCATGTGTACAGTTCAGTGATTAGGCATTATATAACTTACTAAGTGATCATCCCAGAAAAGATCTTATATCCATCTGACACCATTAATAGTTATTAGAATATTATTGACTATATTCCCAAAGAGAGAGAGCAAGAAATTGAAAACCTATTTAAAAAAATAATGACAAAAAACTTGGTGAAGCAAATAGACATACACGTCTAGGAAGTGCAGAGAGTCCCAAACAAGCCGAACTATTTTTGTTTCTCAGTCCTGGGAGGCTTCCAAATGCTTTTTTTAGTTAGCTTCTCAGTCTATTGGCCAATGCCTTGGAACTGGCAAATTCCTTGAGGGGAAAAGCGGTACAGTGAGGCTCACTTCAGTACAGTTCCTATCTCAGGACACTTGGCTCTTTGAGTCCTTTCTGCCTCGATAGCTCTCCGATGTCTTCAAATATATGCTTTTGAATTTTATCTACCTTTTCCGGTTGTTCTTGGCAGGAAGGTCTATCTAGTACCAGCTAGTCTTCTGAAGCCAGAAGCATGTGGTACTGTGTATAAATGACAAAGAGGTGGCTTCTGCCCCTTGAGGCTATGAGTTTTGCAGAGCCTGACATGACAACAGTGTAAAGCACAAGCAAATGCTATTTTTAAGGGAATCCGAGAAGACATTTGTTCTGAATAGCAGGATCTGGGAAGGTTTCCTTGAATGGGAAGGATCATGACATAGGCTATTTGGAGGGGAAGGAAAGGGTGGGTAAGGAAGCACATTGATCTGGGTAGAGAGACTTAAGCCAAATATAGGTTGATATGATGGGACAGGAGACGTGTGAAGAGCTAAAGTGGGGACAAGGAGAGAAGTGTCATTGGAACTGAAGCTAGGAAATGTAGATACATGCCAAATTAAAAGGTGTCTATGTCCCAGGTGGAATTTAGACATTTTGTTTTGTTTTGTTTTTTCAGGGTCAGAAAGATAGTCAGAGAGAGGGATAGATAGGGACAGACAGACTGGAATGGAGAGAGATGAGAAGCATCAATCATCAGTTTTTCGTTGCGACACCTTAGTTGTTCATTGATTGCTTTCTCATATGTGCCTTGACCGTGGATCTTCAGCAGACCGAGTAACCCCTTGCTCGGGCCAGCGACTTTGGTCCAAGCTGGTGAGCTTTGCTCAAACCAGATGAGCCCGCGCTCAAGCTGGAAACCTCGGGGTCTCGAACCTGGGTCCTCTGCATCCTAGTCCGACGCTCTATCCACTGCACCACCGCCTGGTCAGGCTAGACATGTTTTTATATGTTATGGTGGATTGTTGAAGTTTTGGTAGCTTGGGGGTAACTACGTAGTTCTGGCTTTGCCTGCACTCACGGTACAGCTCTGATGAAGTCTTTAGCCTTCTGTAGTTCCTAATTTTCTCCTCCACCCAGGCCTCAGGATCCCAGCGAGGTGTAACGCGCTCATGGTTGCAGACGTGCTGTGATGAGAACGCAGCGTGGCTGGGCAGGGGAGGCTCAACTCTTTCCTTTAAAGCAACTCTTCCTGTCGCGACCCACAGGTTGAGAACTGCTGCTTTAAAGCCAAGCGGTGGTCTGAAGGGAGTTATTATAGAACCCTGACAATTTCCTGGCCTTGCTTGTGAATCATAAGAGACAGATAGATGGCTGGATATTTAGTAAAAATGGAGATCCTTCCATAATACTCAGTCCTGACTGTCCCCTGAACACTGTCATCTCCACCCCAGCACCCAGTATGGGGACTGAATACTGCCTGGCCATCCCAACAGATGTGTAACTGTTCCTCTCCAAGTTAGGCCATCCCTCCTGAGCCGCTCTGTGCAGTTATCTGGTCCTTCCTTGATAGTGATGTGACATGAACTGAGGAATATAATTAGCCTAACCCTCTGGACCTGGTTAAAATGAAATGTATAATATCACCCTTTAGTTTCTACCAACTGGTCCTGGTTTTGCTTTTGGGGGCCCCATATCCCGCCTCTATTTCCTTTTCCCGAAGACATACCTGCAGTCCCTTTAAGATAGTTTCCCCCACTCTGTGGACTATGTAAGGGCCAAGGCACATGAGCTAAATATGTACTTATTTCTTGTTATATGAGTGTAAAGCCAGTAGCCATGGCCACCATAACAGCCACCTGGCCCATGCAGATTTGCATTTGATTCGGGCAGACAGTAATGAAACAACAGAGCCACAAACTGGTGGGCCATTACCTTTAATTCTAGCTTGCACCGGCGGGCAAGAAATACACACAGTGGGAAAACACTGCCCTTTCCATTCAGGGCTCCCAAAGCCACTGACTTATCCGAGTTTTCCTAGAATCAAAGGTTTGTACCTCACCAGCCTTATTCACCTCTGTTCCCCATCTCCTCTCTGCACAAACTCTGCACGAACTGGCTTCTCCTTCAGCACTCTGCTATCTTGGCTGCCTCTCCTCTCCTCCATGTGGCCTTTCTCTGTTCTCCTCCAGCATGGGCTCCTCTCCCCCATTTTATAGTGTAGAAATCAAAACCTTTAATCCAATATACAAACAAGGACGCCTCTGATACAAAGTCACTTAGTTGAGGCATAATGGGATTCCTCATGAGAGTGCACCACCCCCCACCATGCAACAGTCAAGGGTGTGGGGAAAAGCTTAGTTTTAAAACTACACCTTAGGCTGTAATGACTTTGCTAGCTTACAGCTTGTATCCCACACATAATGCAAACTATAAGCGAGCAAACGTATACATCATATTTACAAACTTATTTGACCAACAATGAGCTTGCTATGGGACTCCTAGGGGCAGGCTCTATCTTCGTAAGGTGACCATGATCTTGAGAATTTTACATTTTTGTTTATCAGATTCTCCTATAGTGTTTATTATGTGCCATCCATTCAATCTTCAAAATAATTCTATGAGTGAGGTACAATTATTGTCTCAATTTTATAGCAAGGAGACTGAAGCACAGAGAAGGTAAGAATTTTGCCCAAGGTCATATGAGCTAGTAAGTGTCAGAATGAGGATTCAGACTCCAGAATCTGTCCAGCCCTCCTTGCCCTGATCACTGGCTATTCAGCCTCTTTTCTGTTTGCCACGGAGAGCTTGATGCCTCCTCTGTATACAAAGAGCTGGCTGCTGTCAGCCCCTGTGCCCCTTGGACAGAATCTGTGAAGAGGGATGGAATTGTCACCGGGGCATTCTTGGCTTCCCCAAGGACGAGGGATGTGTCTGAAGGCTGCGCTCCGAGGCTGCTGCTTGCAGAAGCCACAGTTCAGCCAAGGACAAGCCCAGTGTACAAGCTGTTCACGGGGTTTTGCCCTGACCTCACCCAGCGGCCTCAGCCATCTTGTATTCCAGAGTGTGACTGACATACCACCATCAGAGGCAAGGGTGGGCAGTGTACTGGTGCATCTGAAGGCCTGGAACTGGAAAGCTGAGCCCCAAGAAGGTCTGATGTGTGCGCAGAGAGAACAGCAGCCTGAGAGCAAGTCAAGCAGGGACTCTAAGCCTCCTGTTGCTGTTCTCCGCCCCTGGCAGAAGCTGCTTCCATCCAGGGCCACTAACATCCAGAGGGATACAGGGCATCCTGCATGGGAGTGCCCGAGAGTTCACACAGGACCCCTTCAGCGTGGCATCTCACCAGCAGCTCAGACCCTGGAACCAAATCACCCCCTTTTTAAAAAAAAAATTTAGTGAGAGGAGGGGAGGCAGAGAGACAGACTCCCACATGCGCCCTGACCAGGATGCACCTGGCGAGCCCACTAGAGAGTGATGCTCTGCCCATCTGGGGCCACTGCTTTGTTCCAACCAGAGCCTTTATTTTATTTATTTTTATTTTTATTTTTTGGTGCCTGAGGCAGAGACCATGGAGCCATCCTCACTGCCCGGGGCCAATTCACTCCAACTGAGCCATGGCTGCAGGAGGGGAAGAGAAGAGAGAGAGAGGGAGAGAGAAAAGTGAAAAGGGGAAGGGTAGAGAAGCAGATGGGTGCTTCTCCTGTGTGCCCTGTCTGGGAATCAAACTCGGGACATCCACATGCTGGACCAATGCTCTATCACTGAGCCAACTGGCCAGGGCCAAATCACCTTATTTAAGAAACGAGTCCATGACCCTGTAATATTCATTCCGGAGGAGCCAGAGAAGTCCTACCCTTAGAAGTGTGGGAGCTACTTGGGGACATGAAAATGCATAGAAAGAGTGAGAAGAATGTCTAGATAATAAACCCTCTTGGAGGCAGAGCCCTGAAGGCTGCTTAAGCAATATGCTGCCTGAGGAGGTGAGATTTGAGCTACAGGGAATGAGATGTGAGAGGTGGGGAGAAAGAGAAGACTGTCCTGGCACCCTCTGCTTGCCCTTTGGATGGCTGCCCTCCCTCCCCACCACCCCCTATGCCTAGGAGACCATACAGACACCACCAATGAGATTTGGTTGCCCCAGTCGGAGACACCAGAAAGGGACAGAGGACTGTAGGAGAGTGAGGTCAGGTGTCCACTGCTTCTGCCTCTGTTGCTGTGGGTTGGCTCTTTGACACTTTCCTGAGGCCACAGCTCCAAACAGGTGGCCCTCCAAGCTTAGCCACTCGCAGCATCTGGTAACCACTCCCTCCCTAGTGCTTCCTGCCAGCGTGGTACCAGCTCTTCTCCATGGCCAGCCGGGGTGTCCCTGTTATCTCTGCTCCGATCTCCATAGGCCTCTTTTAAAACACTGTCCTCAAATCTCAGTGTGGTTTGTTTCCTGCCAGGAACTCTAGTGTGTGTGTGTGGGGGGGGGAGCATTTTAAAGATAGGGGAAGGTGGGAGTGAAAAGAAACATGAGTATACAGACCTTTCGGGAATGAAAAGTGGGAGAAGAGAGGAGATGGGAGTCTGCAATGTCAAGGGCTTTACATACTGAGCAAAAGGGTATGCAGCCCCTGGACGTTCTGTAGATTTCTGTAACCTGCGTCCCTCCTCTCTTCCAGGAGACGCCTGCCTGGGGCCCCGAAGCACCCACTGCCCGTCCGCGAGGTCTCCCAGCCAGAGCACGGGCATGGCGAGGCGGGGAGGCTCCTGCCTGGGCTGCTGCTGGGCTGTGCTCCCTCTGTTCCTGTCGCTGAGCCTGGCCCAGTATGAGGGCTGGCCCCACTACCTGGAGTACTTCCAGCAGCCTGCTCCTGAGTACCGCTCGCCTCAGGTGCCCTCCGACGTCCCCAAGATTCAGCTGCGCCTGGCGGGGCAGAAGAGGAAGCACAACGAGGGGCGAGTGGAGGTGTACTACAAAGGCCAGTGGGGCACTGTGTGTGACGACGACTTCTCCATCCACGCCGCCCATGTGGTCTGCCGGGAGCTGGGATACGTGGAGGCCAAGTCCTGGACCCCCAGCTCCTCGTATGGCAAGGGGGAAGGTAAACACTGTGGGCTTTGGAACTAGTGCTAGTGTCTCTGGGAATCCCCGGAACAGGCTTGCACACGGTTAACCCGGAGGAGGACTCTGCACTCACAGTCGAGTCTGAATTCCTGATAGTACTCCACTTAAGCAGCCATCTGTGTTTTTGCAGGAAGGCAGGAGAGGAGGGTGCTGGGGCAGGTACAGTGCCCACTGGCTGCTTTGCGAGGACATTCCTGGCTTTAGCACACAAAGTCTGCTATCTTGGGTAAACCAGACTGGTTGGTGACTTTAGGCAGGGGCTGAAGTCAGTCTGTGCTCACTTCCCGAAGCCTGAGGCCTGCCTGTGGAACTGGTGCCTTTCTCCCCAGCACCCTTCCAAGGAGTTCCTTGTGCTCCTTCTCACAAAAGCTGCCAGAGGCTAGCCTTCCACTCTCCACACCCTCCTGCCCCGTAGTTCCACACTCACGTGCTGTTTTGAGCTTGGTCATAAAGGAACAGAGTTACTTTGAGTTTTCACTTTGATAGGCATATTCTTTCCTCCCTGGATAAGGATATGTACATATATAGCTTCTTTGGCCTCAGTTTCCCAATCTGAAAGTTGGGCTATCAATAACTTTTAAAACTTTCATAGTTTATGGTCTTAAGTAAGGAAGTAGATAAGGGTGAAGAGCATTATTTAAAGAAAACGAAACAAAACAAAACAAAAAAACAAGAGTTGAGAGTTGCCCTCCCTAACTTGGCTCACTGGACAAAAGCAGAGGTGCCCAAAGTCTTGCTCTGGATCAATGGAGTAATGTCACATCGATGGCATGAGAATCCCCTGGGCAGACCCATCCCCGAGTCTAAGACCCTGTGAATTCTGGAGGCCTTCCCAAGTGATTGTATGTGTAGCTAGGTTTGGGATTCATTGAATTAGATCATTGCTGTGGTCCCTTCCAGCCCTGGCTTTCTGCTATTCTAGCAAGTGTAGGCGAAATAAAGCCCATATCATATGTATCTCACCTCTGTGCAGATGAACATAGCCTGTTGGAGTAACTGTGCTTGGAGTGAAATGTTCTCTGACGCTGACTCTGGGCCCCGCCACAGGGATGAGAGGAAAAGCAGCAAAAAAGAGTTAGCAAATGCTGAGCCTTTAAAACCATTTCTAGTCTTCTTAAAAAAAAAAAAAAAACTTAAGACACTTCTCCATATTTATCCATCTCTGTTTATTCTGCTAGTTGAATGATCTAGGGGTAATGTCAAATTTATGTTTCCTATTCCAGGCTGTCTAGGCCTAAATATTTTATAACAGGTACTTTCCAATGACTGTGGGTTTTGTCCAGTGACACTTTATTTTATTTCTATCCAAACTTAAGATTTACCTATCATCAGATAAGATGGGTATGGTCCCCTTTCCCACATTCACCTGCCTAGGAGTAGACACGGGGGTGGCTGGTGAGGTGGTAACCTGGCTCAGACTGTGCCATTTAGGGATGACGAAGGGAGAAAAGTCAAAGGGAGTAAAGGAATTAAAATCATGGCCCATGGAAGGCATTGCATGGAGGAGCAAGCTAGGCTCAATGGGTTATGGGTCTCTGCTGAGATCGCAATACTAGGGAAAATATGCCAGAAAGATGGGGTAGGGTAGGGTAGGCAACACGGATGCAGGGCAGAGGAGTGACGAAGAGTCCAAGAGTACTAGAAGGGTCATCTGTGTGGATCTTGAAAACATCAGGACTTAGGAAAGTGGTATCAAAGAGAAGAAGGGAGAAACAAACACTAAAATAATTTGTTATATCTCCAGGACTTTAAGGATCGTGCAGTCCAATAAAGTGGAACTTGGGTTTACTTCACAAGACCTCTTAAATGTAAGAGTATTTGGATTTCAGGTTAGGATTTTTAGCACTGGGTTCGTAGTGGAAATTTAGTAAATATTAGCTGATTGATTCTTGTTGGTTCGGGAGAATAGTGAGAAGAGTTAGCAAACAGTACTTGACATGGTGACCAGGGAACGTGACCAGAGCCCTGGGTGTATTCCCATGGAGGGGCTGGGAGTGCTGCAGCTGCTCCCGGCAGAGGGCACCCCTTCAGGAGTGCTCACTGTCACGACCCCTCTCAAGTTTAGGGTGTAGTAATAAAGCCAGGGAGAGAGCCCACAGTTGTTAGGTTTTTCAGCCTGGCCTGTCAGTGGGTCTTTTCTCCCCAAACATCTCTGAGCTCAGGGAAATCACCAGCCCTGTTAGAGGGTTCCAGTAGGGGACAGCGGCCCTACTTCTTACCGTCTGGATGGGTCTCACAGCCACCTGAGCCTAGGACAGTTGCTTTCCGCTTCCTGTCCTTAGGTCTGAGATCAGATCTGATCTCCAATGTACCCCCCCCCCCAATTATTCAGCTCGAGTGACAAAGCCAGCAGGTGACCAAGTGAGGCCCTGAAAACTCTATAACCGGGACAATCTCCATTTCCCTGACAAAGCCCAGGGGAACACTCTGGCTTTCGAGTGGAGGAAGTTCATTCATGATCTTCCTCTTCCAAATGGTCTGTTATTTACACATCTCTTCCACTTTCATCTCTTAGAGTAAATGAGTGGAAAGGCTAAAATGAAGTTTTGCTTCTGGGTAACTGGCTTTTTGTGTGCGGGGTTTCAGCCCCATATGTGTCCCAAGTACCACTTCCTTAGCTGCTCTGAAAGGGCCTCTGCTGCACCATGGCTGGAATCAGCCTGCCTTCTGGTGGGCAGAGCCAGGGCTGGCAGCTTCGGGATCAGGGCAGTCTAGTAATAGTTGATAGGCATTAAGCATACAGGAAAAAGATTGTCATGGAACCAGGCCGTATGAGAATACCATGCATGGTGGTGATGTCTTGGGCTAAGCAGAAATTTGTATTTCCACCATCTAAGAAGAAAATACCTGGTGAGAATATACAGAGGGTAGAATGATTGAGGGTGTCCTGAAGCTCCTTAAGAAAGCCATTCTTTGGTGTGAGTTCATTCCCATCAGCACCCCAGGGGCTAATTGCAAACATTCCTTAGCAGAAGTTATGCAGTCCCAGAAGTGTTTCTCAGCTCTTCACACCGCCTTCGCCCGCACATTGTCCAGCTCCTCTCACTGCAGCTGGAAGAAGGGCGCTGCTTCTTTCCCCCACCCCCACCACCCCTCCTGCAGCTTTGCTATGTGGTGTTCCAAGGAAGAGGCCACGTCAGACGTGCAGGGTCTTCTCCGTTGCTGGTACTTAGCAAGACAAACATCGGTTTGTTTTTGAAACAGCAATCGGTTAGCAAGCATATGTTTCAGTGGAGCTTGATGGCTTGAAAACGAGGCCAAATTGAGAAACCAGTTGGAAAACCTCAGCCCAGATGTTTTCAATAAGCTGTTCCCCTCAATGCATTTGAAGGGCTCTCGTTGGAGCCCTGAGCAGCCATCTGTCATGGCGGACACGTTTCGGCAGGGCCTCGATGTCAGGAGACTGGCCCTGTGTCCTCCCCGATCATTCAGAGCCTCAAGATCTCCTTGGTTTTCTCGTCTCTGCAATGGGAGTGTTTTTATCTGCTTCATCTTTCCATCATGGAAACAAAAGTATTCTTTGTTTTTCTGACTTACTGGGAGGAGGAGGGAGAAAGGGAGGCTGGGTGTGTACTAGGCACACAGATTATCTCATTGAATATCCACGGCAACCTGTTTGTTGGTATCTATTGTGTTCTCTTTGGAAATGGGGAACAGGCTTGTTTAAGCAGTTCACTGAATCATGTAGTACCCAAGCCGGAGAGAGAATATGAACCCAGGTAATCTGACTCCTAATATTGCAAAGAGCTACATGCAGCCCTAGAAAGGTGACAGGTATGATTCTGTTTCCTTTCATTTGTGGCTTCTACAAATCACTATTTGAAAAACCCTGTAGCGCTTTATAAAAATTTTTTATTTTATTTTTAATTACGGTAAAATACACATAACATTAAAAAATGTATCATCTTAACCGTTTTTTAGTATCTGGTGGGTTATGTTGAGTGCATTCAGTCCACATTGTGGTACCACCCAGACCGGCTCCAGAACACTTTCACCTCGTAAAACTGAAACTCTGTCCCCATTAAAAACCACTCCCCATTTCCTCTCCTCTAGTCCCAGCACCCTCATTCTACTTTCCGTCTCTATGAATCTGACTACTCTAAGGACCTCCCATAAGTGAGTCACACGGTGTTTGTCTTCTCTGATTGGCTTATTTCACTCAGCCTAACGAACCCAAGATTCACCCATGTTGTGCATGTGTTAGAACTTCCTTCTTTTTTAAGGCTGAGTAATATTCCCCTGTATAGATACAGCACATTGTGTCAGTGTACACTGGGGTTGCCCCCACTCTTGGCTAGTAGGGTACAGTAACGCTGTAAGGCACATGAGTGTGCTAATGTCTCTTTGAGGCCCCACTGTCGACACTTTGGGGTATATTCTCAGAAGTGGGAATTGCTGGATCATATTGGTAATTCTATTTTTCACTTCTTGAGGAACTGCCATGCTTTTTTGCCATAGTGGTTGTATCATTTTACATTCCTACCAATAGTGCACAGGATTCCAATTTCTCCACATTCTTGCCAAGATATTCTGTTTTTGTTTGTTTGTTTGGTAGTAGCCACCCTAAGTGTGAGGTGGCGTCTCATTACCTCTGTCACTGTGCACACTGAGTTCCCTACTCATGCAGAGCAGGTGAAGGCACAGGGGGTGAGCAGGGTTGCACAGGGCTGCCCAGGCAGACTACCCTGCTGCAGCCCAGCCCTGCCTTCACCTGACTCCAGACACATAGGGAGGTGGCACTGTGGGTCAGTCTTTGAGTCGGTGAGTGGAAACCTCAGAGGGGACAATACTGAAAGGACCAGGATACCAGGTTCAGGGGGTGGCCATGAACATCACTTGCCCTCCCTGAACCAGAGCTCTGCATCTGTGAAGTGTGAATAAAATGTCACCTCATCCAATAAAATGTCATCTTCATTCAATAAAATGTCATCTTCCCTGAGGTGTGGGGAAGTCAAGGGGTAACATATGTGAAAACGCCTTCAAAGACTCTGTGACAGGACAGCTTAGACTTCACTTGAGAGGCCACAGTGCAGCCTCCGCTACAGATGGAAGGCGAGTCTGGCTTGAGCCATAGTCAGTGTAGCTAAAATCAGTGGCATCATCGCTACCATTGTGAGGAACTCTGGGCCAACAGTACTGGGCACGTGCCACGTGTTATCTCTGGTTTGCTCACATTCCTATGATTCAAGTGTCATTATTATCCCCTTTACTGACGAGACAAAAGGGCTTTGACCTAGGTTATATAGCTAAGTGGCTGAGCCAGAATTCAAACCTAGCTTAGTATTCAAAGTTACTGCTCTTTCCTCAAGAGCAGGTGACATCCAGGCTCAACTCGGGTTTCTTCCCCGTTCATGTCCAGTCTATCCATCCCTCTGGCAAGGAAATCCAGGTGGTCTAGAACTACATGCAATATTTTCACACACCAAAAATCAGTTGATGACCACACCCAGCTGCCAGGCTAAGAGGAAAATTCTCTTTCTGTGTACAACATTGGTGCCCCCAAAGATTCAAAACTTTAACATAGTGCTTGGTTTCTTCTCTGCTTCCTTCAGGGCCCATCTGGTTAGACAATATCTCCTGCACCGGCAAAGAGGTGACCCTCGCAGCCTGCTCCTCCAATGGCTGGGGTGTCACGGACTGCAAGCACACAGAAGACGTGGGCGTGGTGTGCAGTGAGAAAAGGATTCCGGGCTTCAGATTTGACAATTCGCTGATCAACCACATAGAGGCAAGTCGTGTGCTCTGGGGGACTCTTTCGTGTAGGTGTTCTCTTTTCTTCATTCAACTCACCTTCTACTTACTGATTTTGTGTGAGTGCTAAGGTGGGAAATCCAGGCCTGCTTGATTTGCTGTGGAGGCAGTTGAGGGCGGATTTCTGGAGAAGGGGATGCCATAAGTGGGGAAAGGGCGTCAGTGGGGAAAGGCTTGGGCACGGGCACGGTGCCATAGAGGTGTGAACTGGGGAGAAACAGGTTAGTACTGCTCAAAAATGTATGAATCTGGGGGTCATGTGACATGCAGCTAGAGAAGTGGACATAGAAAGCCTTCTGGGCTATGCTCAGGAGCTTGCCCTGTGGACTAGGAAAATGTATTAGTTATCAATTGCTTTGTAACAAGTTAGTGGCTCCACGGTTTCCAGCTTTACACAACATATTCTTATCTCACATAGTTTCTAGGGTCAGGAATCCGGGGGCTGTTTGATTTTGCTCCGAATCTCTCATGAGGTTGCAGTCAGGCTGCCTGCTGGGGCT
Source organism: Saccopteryx leptura (assembly GCF_036850995.1). Taxonomy (NCBI): domain Eukaryota; kingdom Metazoa; phylum Chordata; class Mammalia; order Chiroptera; family Emballonuridae; genus Saccopteryx; species Saccopteryx leptura. Next base: position 264,581,629 of record NC_089503.1, on the reverse strand, counting down.
GGGAGGTCCTCCCAAGTTAACTCCTGTGGATCACTTCTTGGACTTTTGGCTGAGATCAAGCGTCAGTGCAAAGCTGACTCCTGTGGTTGTTGGCAGGCTGTATAGTTTCCTTCTGGCTGGTAGCAGGAGCCCTCTGGCCCTCTCCGCGCAACATCTCCATAGGCTCCCTGATTTCCCTTAAGATATGGTAGTTGTCTCCGTCCAGAGCCAGTGATTTGAAAAAAAAAGACAGAGAGGGAGCGAAACATGGAAGCCACAGTCTCTCCTAAGCTGATCTTGCAAGTGCTACCCTGTCATTTCTGCTGTCTTCTGTGGGTCACACAAAACAACCTTGTACAGCATGAGAAAGGTGACCCAAGCTCAAGCACAGAAGACCCTGGGGCCATTGCAGTCTGCCCATCACAGGAAAGTTGTTCTCAATCTAGTTGGGGATCAGAATCATTCTAAAAATGCAGACACGCCTGACCTGTGGTGGCGCAATGGGTAAAACAGCGACCTGGAACGCTGAGGTTGCTGGTTAAAAACCCTGGGCTTGCCTGGTCAAGGCACATATGGGAGTTGATGCTTCCTGCTCCTCCCTCCTTCTCTCTCTAAAAGTGAATAAATAAAATCTTAAAAAAATAAAAATAAATAAATAAATAAAATACAGACACTGGGTACACTGGGTAATACTCATAATGTTGAAATCTTATGACTCAATTTTTATATCTGAAATTTTAATTTAATGTTATATATAATGAGAATTTTATCATTATCAAATATTTTTCAAACCATTATTTTTATTAGTTGCCAAATATTCTATATTATAACCTATTATAAATTAGTTCATCTTTCTTGATTATTGGATATATATAGATCAGTCTATATAGAATTACAATACTTATTCATATCAAATGATGCATATCAATTCATAATTTTTTACTGCATCTTTGATGATTTCAATGGAATTTGTGAAATTATGTATGGTTTAAACTATGTATATTTTAAAGTTTCTTGATATTGACAAAAAAAATAGAGAAAACGTTTTCTAAAATGCTTGCCCAAGTTATGTATAAAAGTGTAATTTACTCTTTATAAAAATGCAGATACTGGGGTCTCACCTCACACCTACTGAATCAGAACCTACCCTGGGGGGACCAGGTAACTTTTTTAAGCTCTCTCAGGTGACTGCTGTGGCCAGCCTGAGCTGAGGCAATGTCAGGAGTGGCAAGAGGTTTGTGATCGTTCTACAAGTATGGCTCAACTTCACATTTATCTTTTCAACAAGTTCTCCAATTAAACAATGAAATTAGCACATAGTTATTGCACCATTCCGCTTGCAGAGAACGTGGGGCTTAGGGCCAGAGGAGTAGGCAGCCAAAACTTCTTCCTCAAGGAACGTGTTGGATGTCACCCCCCACGGGCAGTGAGAGGTGCCATGAGTGTGGGCCAAGAAACCTCCAGCTGACCCCAAGATGAATGCTGAAGAAAGGAGGCTCTTGAAATTGTCCTATTTGGGCTCTAGAGGAAGTTCTACCCAGACTGTGATATTTACGTTTTCCTCTCATGACTCACACTTTCCTGCTCTTTTCGCACATATTCCTAGAGCATGCTGGGAACTTGTCCAAGCCCGCAGTGGAGCATGGAACAGGATCCTCTGCCTTCCCTCTGCTGGCAGGATGAGACTTCCAGCCCACATTCCTCAAATGCTGCTTAGTTTATTAAGGGTAACTAGCAGAGATGATTATAGAGTTGATGTACTTTGTTTAGTGCTGACAAGTTTGCTCTGCCATGAAGTTTGTAATTTGAGTTTTTCCAGCCCAATTTCACACTTTTCATCTCTACTCTGTATAACCTCCTACAGAATGATTAGTGCCCACTTATATGTATCCCATCTTTCCAATGAGATTGGAAGCTCCCTGGAAGGGCAGGGGCTCTATCTCACTTTATCCAATAGAAATCATGCTGGGTACCTAATGGGAACAATATCTCCAACTCCCAGATTTTCTTCTTCCCAGAAATGCAAATCAAAGATCATTATCCCCTTAGGTGAAGACTCTCCCATTCATTTATAGTGCTGCCCTGTCTACTAAGACAGTGAGCTTGTTTATAACATCTTTAATGGGCCTCTGTTCAGCCAAGAACCACTTTGCCAAATGAAGATCCAGGCTTCTGGGCATAAGAAAGTCATTGATGGTTTGAAGCAAAAGAAGGTGGGCCAAAATGTCAGTGGATTTTGCCACCAGGAAAAATGATTCTGGAAAAGGACTCTGTGAATATCACTCCAGCTGAGTTTTACTGACCACCTCTATGGGCAGTTTTAATGCTCAGCATTTGAAGGGGAAATAATATAAGTCATATGAGAATCAGACTCTTGATTGGGTAAAATAGGTAGAGAAGTAACTGAACATATATGTTGGAGAGTACTTTCTTATTCTGGAAGGGTTGAGAGCCCATGACAGGAAAGCTTAGTTCCTGCCTTTATCCTGGACATTGTTAGGTATCTGTTGCATGCACTTCATGGTCTGGGACACCATTAGGGAGAGAAAACTGGGCCCTTGTCCTCCAGCCCTTATAATCTAAGAAGACAAGATACACGCCTTAGGCATCAGCAAAATCATAAGTCAACAGAGCCAAATATCAAGAGTACAATGATAGAAGTTTCTTTTGAGAGCCAAATTTTTTAAACTTAAACTATATAGGTAGGTACATTCCTTATTGAGGTAGCGCCCACACGTGGTATTTTGTGGAAGAGTCATAATCAAGGGGCTAAAGAGCCGCAGTTTGCCGACCAGGGCTTTAGGGAATACTAGAAGGTCATTCTAAAGTAGGAGCCAAATCCTAAGTGATTTACAGTAACCCTGAGAGGATGATCTGGGGGGATATCTGACTTGAAGGGCTAGATGATATTCACAGCCTTCCAAACTCTGCATTTTCCTAGAAGACCTCCCTCTTACTGTCATACAAATCAGACTGGTCTTTGTTAGCTAGACTAGGGGCTTGCATTTCCAGCCACAGACACCGGGCAGTGCCCTGTAACCCCTTCCCTGTGGTTTTGGATGAAAGTAGGTCATGAAAGAGCCCAGATGTCAGGATGTCCGAGGAGAGCCTTTGGAGTTTCCAGAGGATTCTTCCCCCCAGAACTTTGTGGCTAAGGCAGAGCTGGCCTGATGGGCAGGAAGCCGCCACGGCCAACAGAGGGGATTTTTGTGGGATGCTGAGAAGTTTCTCTGAAATACCTCATGTAATAGCCTGTGTTGAAAGCTGAAGTCATGGAACCACTCCACTTGGCTAAAGAAATGTCTCTTACTCATGTTGTGGACAAGAGGACAAGATGTAGGTTTGGTGGACATGCCATTGGGTGAAGTCACAGAGTACTGACTAAGGGTGTCCAGGACAACTGCAGAGTGGTCAATGTGAACACAGTGGATGGGTCCTGTGGTGCTTCCCAAGGCCCCACTCCTGCCTTTTCATCATGTATCAGAAATGCACATGGAGATTAAAATGAGTACTGATCAAATTCATTAGAGACACAAAACTAGGAAGGGTTGATGGAATAGAACATTATGGAATAAGATTCAGAAAAACCTCAGTAGATTGAAATAACAGGCCCAAACTAACATATTAGGGATGAACAGAAGGTCCTATATCAGGGTTCATGGGGAGCAGGGGGGACTCAGCCACAGAGCAAAAGCTAGAGTACCTGAAAAGTATTGATTATATTTAAAATATCCCTTAACGGAACTGGTTGACTAACAGCGCAGTCTAAGCCACGGGTATGATATGGCTACTAAAAAATTAAACATAAGCCAGTGCATTGAAAGAAGTTATTTTCCTAAAGTCTTTATTTTTTTGGACCAAGAAATGAGTGCAAGGTTCAGTTCTGGGGACATCTCTTAACTAGGTCACCCAGAGGAAGGCCTGCAGGATGGAGTCAGGTCTGGAAACCATAACACAAGAGGAAATGAAGATGTTGTGTCAAGAAAAACAACATGGGGGAGGAGAGAGACAGTGGTTCTCTTCAAATATCTGAAGTGCTACCATAGAGACAATGCCTATGATTTATATTAACTCTCAGTATTCAGATAGATTGGAAGGCCCTAGCCAGAGAGCTTGGTTGGTTAGAGCATTGTTCCAAAGTGCAGAGGTTGCGGTTCAATTCCCATTCAGGGCACATACAGGAGCAGATCCTCTCTTTCTTTCTCTTTCTCTTTCTCTCTCTTTCTTTCTTTCTTTCTTTCTTTCTTTCTTTCTTTCTTTCTTTCTTTCTTTCTTTCTTTCTTTCTTTCTTTCCCTTTCTCTCTCTCTCTCTCCTTCCCTCTCTCCCTTCCTTCCTTCCTTCCTTCTACGCTTCCTTCCTTCCTTCCTTTCTCTCTCTCTCTCTTTCTTTATTCCTTTCTTTTGTGAGAGGCACAGAGATAATCCGACATCCACATGCTCCCCAACCAGGATCCACCTGACAGCCCCCATCTGAGGCTAATGCTCAGACCAACTGAGCCACTGGCTGTGAGAAAGGAAGAAGGAGAGAAGGGGAGTAGGGAAGGGAAGACGAGCAGATAGTTGCTTCTCTTGTGTGCCCTGATTGGGGATAGAACCTGGGATGCCCGCATGCCTGGCCGATACTCTATCCACTCAGCAAGCTGGCCAGAGGCTTTCTCCCTTTCTCTCTCTCTCTCTAAAATCAATAAAATAAAGATTAAAAAAGATAACCTGACCTATGGTGGCACAGTGGATCAAGTGTCGACCTGGAATGCTGAGGTCACGGGTTTGAAACCCCGAGCTTGCCAGGTCAAGGCACGTATGGGAGTTGATGCTTCCTGCTCTTCCTCCCTTCTCTCTCTCTCTCTCTCTCTCTCTCTCTCTCTCCTCACTAAAACAAATAAATAAAAAATTTTAAAAAAGATTTAAAAAATATATTGATGAGAAAGTAATGGGATGTGGATTTGAAGTTCAGAGCAAAAACTCTGTCACACTGAGGGCTGCCCCTTGACATTAGAGTAGTTTAAACAGGAATGGCTGGCCTCTGGCCAGGAGAACTGGAGCCAGATATTTGCACTGGGAAGGAAGTAAGATAAGGTGATTGCCAAGTTCTCAGATCCCTTGTTACTCTAGTTTTGAAAATGCACCCAACCCACACAGCGGATGCCACAGCTGGTTATTGGCGGTGTCTACCATTGTGTGACGTGGTGTCACACACACACACATGCACGCGCGCGCACTGCTGCTAATGTGTGTGCTGTGTGCTCTCCTCTCTCCCTACCTCTTCTGGCTCCTCACGACCTTGGCCTTGAAAACAGGAGCAGACTTCTTGCCCTCGCTCTTCTACATAAAGTGTGAGAGCTAAAGCCCTCTCTTGATTTCCCCCAGTTTGGGGCCCACACATTCAAAAGTGGCCATGAGTAGAGTGTGGTCAAAGTGAAGGGTCAGTTAATACTTTCTCTGTGTCTTGGGATCCCAGGTGTAAATGACTGGACTAGTCCATGAATGTGGTACAGATACCCCATCTCTCCACACAGCTCTGTAGATCCATCCTCCTTGACCTTTGGGGCAGGTCATAGACCATTAGAGATGACCCTCAGGTGTGGGCCTTCTCAGGAGCACACTGGAATTTCTGAAACAGAGAGAGTGAAAGAAAACTGCATCAGTCTAGACCAAGTTCATCCTACTCTGGGATGCCAGAGGCATGAGTCACTGAGCTCTGGGGCCTAGCTGATGGAATTTCACTCAATGAGCTAACTGCTTCCAGTGGTCTCTTTCTGCCTTTGCTTGTGGCATCCTTGAGGCCCCTCGACACTTCATAAATTCCCTTCTTCAGAAGGGAAAGAGCACACCTTCTTAATGTGAATGACCCCACCAAGGGAGAGTTCACAGCTGTGGACCCTGAGCTACCCATTGGCCAGCAGCAAGGACACTGGGCGAGTCCAGTCTCTTCTGTAAGCTGAGTGGGCTGACTTTAAACCCTTCTCACTTAGACGGTCTAACTCAGGGGTAGTCAACCTTTTTATACCTACCGCCCACTTTTGTATCTCTGTTAGTAGTAAAATTTTCTAACCGCCTACCAGTTCCACAGTAATGGTGATTTATAAAGTAGGGAAGTAACTTTACTTTATAAAATTTATAAAGCAGAGTTAATAGCAAGTCAAAGCATATAATAATAATTATTTACCAAGTACTTTATGTCGGATTTTCACTAAGTTTGGCAGAATAAATCTTTGTAAAACAACTTACTATAGTTAAATCTTTCTTTTTATTTATACTTTGGTTGCTCTGCTACCGCCCACCATGAAAGCTAGAATGCCCACTAGTGGGCGGTAGGGACTAGGTTGACTACCACTGGTTTAACCCATGGAGCAATGGTTTCTCCATCAGCGTGACACAGCATGCACTCAGCATTTACAAGATAGTTTTAAATATTCTGTAGGGGGAAAAAATCAGATGGTTTTCGTAAAAATGCAGGCTGTTGAGTTATTCCTACCCGGATTTACCTGCCTGGGTTCATTCCATCCAGAAAGTTAGCCAGGCAGGGTTGCAGCTCTCTCTCTCTTCTGCTACAGACTACCTCTCCCTTTTCTGTCACAGTCACCTCTTTCTGTGTATTCTAAGTTTTAGACCCCAGAGTTGAAGGCAGGACACTTGAGTTCCAGTCCAAGTGAAGGCGAGCTGTATGCCCAGAGTGACTAATCCTTCCCAGGTCTCTATCTCACTGTAAAATAGCATTTTCATAAGGACAATGAGTCTCAAACCTTAAAACCATGAAGTCTTACAAAAAGGTAAGCAGGAGCAAAAAAATTAAATGGAAAATACTGTTGGTTCTGAGGGAACAGATTTGTTTTAAATCTAGAAAGCAGAGCCCTAACCAAACCTCCCAGGATTGCAAAGGTTCTTAAATGGAGAGGCACTTCTTCCTGTCTGTGGCGGGTAGACAAATTGGAAAAAGCATTAGATAAGGAGAGATTATAAATCCAGATGCCCGCTGAGCAAACCTCTCTCCACGGGCTGTTTTGCACATTAAGTCATGTGCTCACAGGAAGGCGCATGTCTGGGTCCACGTGCAGTTAGACCGGGAAGTAGCAGGGCTTTTCCTTTTCTCTGTCCCCACTGCCTTCCTGACCCACTTTTTAACGACTCTTTTTGCAAAAGCAGCTTGGTTATCAGAACTGACGGGAAATCCCTAGGCTGTCAGATTTAGGTGTGGCCCCTAAGCCTCAGTTTCTCCTTTGTGACAGCAGGCAGCCCAGGTGGTCTGGAGGGATCAACAAGGATGAAGAGGGCAGAACTGGGAAAATTGAGTGCCTCTATCCCCTACTCACATCCTTCAGGAAGGGCACTGAGACCTGAAAAAGCTTTTTCTTCTCTTCAGTGCGGGGACCGAAGCTGTTGGGGAAATTTTCAATTCCAGGAGTCCAGGTTTTTATTAGTGACAGCTGAGAAACGCTTCAAGCTTTTCTCCCCCAGGCAGGGGTCGTCAAACTTTTTATAAAAACTGCCCACTTTTGCAGTGCTGGTCAACCTGGTCCCTACCGCCCACTAGTGGGCGGTCCAGCTTTCATGGTGGGCCAATCGCAGCGCTGTTTGGTTGGGGGGGGGGGGCACAGTAGGCACCAGGTTGACCAGCACTGCAAAAGTGGGCGGGTTTTTATAAAAAGTTTGAAGACCCCTGCTGGGAGCCCAAAAGGAGTAATCAATTCTAAAAGGTTGCAATGCACCTGGCCAGTTTTGTCCTCCATCAGAGGGAAGGTGCTACAGGTTGCACTCTGTGTGTTAGGATGGAAAAGGAGGCTGTGTTCATCTCCGTGCTGTTTAGAAGGGGTGGTCCCTCCAGGCCTAAATATAGACCGGCTACCCCCAGTGGCCACAGGATAGCTGGGCGGACTCCCTCTGTGGCAGGAGAAGAAATGGTTTTAAGTGGGCAGTTTGTACTGGACTCCTGAGCAAGGGAATGAAGACTTAACACCAGAAGCCGACAGCCTCTGAAATCCCTGGTCTTACTGAACTGTCCTGTGTTTGGTCTCTCTGGCTCACAGGGAGAGAATGTATGAGATCCTGTCTGGTGCTAATATTCTATGCTCCTGTTTATCGAGGGCCTCCATGTGGTCAGGGTTGCTAGCCATCACAGGGACACAAGAGAAGTCATTCTAAGGTGACCTATTTTCCCAACTAAAAATAGGTCACAGCATCTGAAAAGCAAAAGGGCATTTATGCAGCTAAGACAACAAAATGTTTGAAATTACACACATGCTGGCAAATCTGGGAACTTGGTTGGTGGCCAAGGGGTTACCCATGCAACCCTTTCAAAAGCATAAATGGCATTGTAATTGTGAGATGAAGTAAATAAATAAGTAGTATTATAAACTGTCTTAGATGAAATAAATGAATGGACAGTATGTACTCACACTTTGAACTGGGGGGTAGATGGTGAATTGTGTGGCAGCGTGGAAAGGGAAGGATGAACAAGGAAAGATAGGGTCAGAGGTACTCCATGGATGGGGTGGGGCTGAGCTGGCGGGAGGAAGCCTCTCTGCCCGGCAGTCTGCTGCTCTGACTAAGGCAGGCTTCTCTGACTAGTGTCCAGTCCCGCTCTGCAGTGGGCCCCAGTGGTTCATCTGAGTCACCTCAGCCATGCTGGAGGGGTCAGTGTTAAGGAATCCACCCTCCCCATCCTTATGAGTCTGTTGCTAAGGCAGCTGGATGCTGTATCTGTTCATTCATTCATTCACTGCATTTCCATTGAGCACAGGCCCTGGGAATAGAGGGATTAATGAAATGAATGGACAGTCTTGCCTGCTGGAGCTTGCTGTCTAGTAGTGGAGAAGATGATTTCACAGACCATTACTTTGTTACCATGGTGATGATTGCTATGAGAAGCATCAGGTACCCCACCCGGGAGTGTGGTGGACTGGGGGTCCTGGCCCAAGACTTGCCTCGTCTGTGGCCTCGGCCCCCCTGCTAGGCCGGAGGACTAGTTGCTGGGACAGGTGTCCTGCCAGCTTCCTGCAGACAGTAGGGCTTGCCTGTGCTCCACAGAAGCAACCTCTGTTACCAACCTCAGCACTTCGGGCTGGAAAATGAAAGAGTGTTCGGTTTTCCAAGCAGCAGTGCAAAGCTTTGATTTATAGGAGAGGGCCCAGACAGACTGCGACTTTTTCCTGTGGTAGCTCAGATTAGCATGACCTCAGCTCTCCACACTCCCCACGCTGTCCCCCACTGGCCCAGTAGGTCTCCATCACAGAGCTGAGGAACAGACATCGAGGTGAGCCTCCTCACTGCCCTCCATTCATCTGACACAGTCATGAGCTGGAGAACTGGAGAATGTTACAGGCAACTTTTACTATGAATTCCTAATTTGATCATCAAAAGGGAATCATGACAATGTAGCCAACTCTTCTAATACATGCCTCATGAGCCGACCTGTGGTGGCAAGTGAATAAAGTGTCGACCTGAGGTCACCGGTTCAAAACCCTGGGCTTGCCTGGTCAAGGCACATATGGAAGCTGATGCTTCCTGCTCCCCCCTTTCTCTCTCTCTCTCTCTCTCTCTTCCCCCCCTTTCTCTCCTCTCTCCCCTTTCTTAAAAACTGAATAAATAATATCTTTAAAAAGGAAAAAAAATAATACATGCCTCATGATAAAGTGGGTAACTTAGCTAAACCATCTAAATGTGTGCAGACAGTCAGATCGGCTTTCAATCCAGTTCAATGACTATTTATTCACCACAGATTTCAAGGGGAAAAGGAGGGTGTTAAATAGCTCAGATGACGAGGGAACGAATGGATAAAGGGCAGACATTCTCCTTGTTCATCCATAAGTCACACGGGCAGTGCTTGTGCTCTAAAGGGAGGCAAGCGCTGCCTCGCTGTTTATTTTGCATTAAACAAAGAATAAAGGCAGTCTTTATTAAGTTTCTGGCTTGGAAGCCAATGTTTCTAGCTAAGTTGAATTCCTGCTATTGGATTTTTAGAAATTATTATTGGTTCATTCCAAATATATTTGAGGATCCACTATGTGTCTGTCTGGCAGTAGGAGCTGTGGGTGGTATGAAAATGAAGAAGGTGCTGGTCTGTGCTTGAGGGACTCACAGTCCGATGAGACACGAGGACAGATAAAGGGCAGTATAAGATGGTCGGGATGACCAAGGGAGCCACATGGAGGAGGGGATGCTCTCTCCCTCTCTGTCATGAGTGACAGCAAGACTTGTCTAATTGACCTCTGTCCCAAGGCCTCAAACACTGCCCGAACTGAACATCATACCCCTCAACAACTATTATTTTGAATGAATGAAATTGTCCCTGAGGGTGGGGAGGATTTTGATGGGCAGAGAAGAGAGAATGGCAGGAGTTCAAAGAGTGAGGGTGAAAGGCAGTGGGCGATCTCTGGCTGGAAACAGGAGGGAGGGAACGAGACGGGAAGACCTGGAGGCTCTTTGCTGGGGTGCGAGGCTTGGGGAGGCACAGGAGGAGCTGGGCAGGGCACCTGAAGACACAATGGTCAAGGTGGATGAATGTGCCAGTAACTGACCCGGTCTGAGGGGAAACATGGGGCCCGTGTGAAATGGCCGAATTCCAGTGCCCTTCCTCTACCTGCACAGCTGACTGGGGAACAGTGGGGATGGAAAGGTGGCAGGAGGATGGAAAGGCCTTGCTGGGCAGAATGGGCCATGCAAGTGAGCAAGCGTGAGCGTGCAAATTATGGGCGGCCGGAGCCTCGCTCAGTGAAAATAGAGAAGGCTGCGGGCATCCTGGCTGTGTTTGATTTGAGGTGCTGAGAGAAGCACCACACTGGTAGTTGGGGACATGGAGCTCTATCGTGAAGGCCATTTGTTAAATGTTGAATAAAGGAAGCTGTGGGCTTTGAGAACAAGGTGTAGGGACCTGTTAGCGGTACAGGGAAGCGGCTTGCTAAGCGAGTGGAGGTTGTATAGAACTAACCAGTCGTGCATTCTAGCTGGAGTGCTGGAGGACTGGTTTATCTCCACCATGGCCCTCCCACCCCAATCCCACTCCAAAGAGGACATCTCAGAGGGGAAGGCTGGGCTGACATTAAATCATGACGTCTAGGGCAGAGGGAAGAAGGGCCCTGGGCGAAGACCTGGCTCTTGCAAACGTGCCTCCCAGGGGGTTCAAAGAGGACTTAGAAAGGCAGTGGAGAAGGTCATTGGCTGGCAGGAGGGAAGAGAGGGGATGAGATAGGAAGAGCAGGGAGGCTCCTGAGCAGGAGCCTAAGGCCTGGGGAGTGGCAGGAAGGCTGTGTGCTGGCCCCCACTTCTCAGAGCAATTGAAGAGCTTCCCCGGCCTGCTTGCATCCTTGCCTTGCCTCGCCTGTGTCTTTCTCTGATGCAATCTCCAACTGAACTTTCAAAACTAGTGGTTTTTCCTCATTGGCAACAGCCCCATACTGTCACCTTGTGGAATTTGCAAGTCATTCACAGAAGCTGCAAATGTGAAATATCAGGCGCAGGGCTGGGAGTCCAAGCTCTTCACCAGCCCCCTGGCTGAAGCAGGCAGGTCCTGCCTTGCTGTGCCTTGATTTTTCACTTTGGAAGGAGATGGTCATCACTCCCCGGGCTCAGGCCCTTTCTGGGCACGTGATGAGCTCTGAGTAGGACAAAATGTAGAAGGTTCTGTGGATTTCCGGGGGCTGGGGGAGGGGGTTGGAGAGCTCAGTGAACTACTGTCTCTGGCAAGAGGGACAGCATGCATTCAGATCTTAATTTGAAGTTTAAAATGTGCCAAATGCATTATCAGCTTCTGGGCTATTTAACTTAAGGTAAAACTAGCAAATCCAGAGAGCCCTTTGTTAGGAAAAAAAAATGTGTGTATGTTTCAGTGTTTCAAATCTTTTCTTCTCTTTTGGAGTTGAACTTCTGGGGGAAAAAATCCTTGCGCTTGTGGTTACAGAAGGGATTCCACAGCAGTGAAATAAGCAGACAAGTAATGTGTGTCTGCCTCTGTTTTCCTGCAGAGGGGTCTGAGCGGCCTACATGAGCTCATTAACTAGCAGTCAGCACTGAATTTGAGCCAGGCAGGGGTTCCCTGCCACCCCCTGGCCTGAGTCAGAGCAGCTGGGAGGCGGCTCTGCCCTCAAGCGCATGTACTCAGGTCTGACTCACGGCCCCTCCTCCGAGCAGGCACAGAGTGGACTTCGAATGTGCACAGCATGGTCAGGCCCCTTAGAGACCGCCCAGAAGCCTGAGCCACAGGCCCTGCCTCATGTGGTCAACTCCACACCAGCCAGTGAACAGGGCACGGGTGGGGGCGAGGACCACTCAGAAGCCAGTAGTTAGGACCCTAGAACACCGGCTGGGAGTCAGACTCGGTTTCCCCCCTGGTTTACCTACAGATAAGCTGTGTGAACTTGGAGAAGATGCAAAACCTTGGCTAATTTTCTCATTTTTTCCTTATAACATGGTATACCATTAGCCTTCGCACAAGTTCTCTTGGGAATTGAGCGAGGGGATGGATGGAAAGTTCTGAGCAGAGAGCCTTACGTGCAATGACTTGATCGGTGTTTGATGAATAAGGGCCCTCGCAGTTATTATTATTCAGAGAAGAGGCAGGCCAGTGGTTGGGAGGAAGCCTGGCAGGGTCCGTGAAAGGGAGATACCGTTATTTTGTTGAATGAATGAATGAATGAATGAATGGGGGGGTGGATTTGAGCCCAGCAGAACAGGAAGTAGTTTGTTCTATGAAGGGTGAAGAAACGACATCCCATTTTGAAGGCACAACAAGTATAAAGCTGCCCGGGCCAGTTTCCTAAGGCTTTGGAGGAAAGTCCCTTCGGACCTGTCCTCTACCACATAGGTACACAGACAGACACACACTCACACGCAGAGACCCACACAGTGGATGAGTGCACAACCCTGTGCGTGCACATTGTCACATCCACAGACATAGACATGGACAAAAAGGCCTATTGCACAGAGACGTGTGTACAGACACATGGACACACACACCATCACTCACACACTGAACTGGCAAAGAACAAGGGTTCTAGCACAGCCGCTTTTCTGAGCCTTATTTCCCACGTCCTAGGGCCCACCCGGCTCTCCCCACAGTTATACATCCGCTGAAGGGATGCTGCCCTCCATCCAGACAAGGGTACAGGGTCTGCTGAGCTCTCCCTGCCCCCCGGGCCTCCCCTCTCCTGTCTGGCTGGGGGCAAGGTCCACACTTCACATCTCCCCTCAGCCAGCCTGCACTGCTGCCCCAGGTGGGGGTGGGCGTGGGCTGGGAGGGCAGCATCTGTGACTGTGACACATTCCGTCCGGTTTGCCTGCACTGGGAGGCCACTGATGTTGCAGTGGTAACTTTCCTTCTGGGCATTGTGCATCACCCTGAATTCCAGCCCAGCTTCCGAGGTAGGAAGAGGGGCTAGCCAACGGGCTGGCTTAGACCACAAGCCTTTTCTTGGCTCTCCCCTGTCCACGTGTCTTGGTGGCACGGGTCTTGCGGCCCCAATGGAAGCTGTAAAGAATCTAGGATCCAAGCTGGCCAGCACCATCTTGCCACTGGCGGCTCTCCTTGCCATCTGCGCAGAGAGGAGCCAGGGCCAGAAGTCCTTGCTACCGGCCCACATTCTTTCTGTCACCCTGCAGGACTGCAGGAACAGGGCCTGGCTTCGCACCCTGGAGCCAGTGATGAGAGACGTGAATCTATGGGCAGGGACCCAAATAATGGTCCTGTTCAACCTTGTGGTTTATTTACATCCCAGCTGGGTGGCATTTGGGTTGGGTGTCTTGCATGCCCCTAGCCAGTACCCATGCCCAGCCCCACCCCAACCCTCACCATGTGCCTGGGGTGCTCCTACCTCTGGGTGGTCTCAGGGAGATCACTGGAGTCAACCAGCTTTCTCACTGGATAATGGGCCAACAGTTAGCTATAAAGCCCCTTGTTCTATTGTTTGTGGACCATGTGAGAAAAAGCACATAGGCCTTGCTGTGGACTCTCACGCAGTAACTGTTATGGTCACATTGCAGTTCATCGGGTCTAGTGTCGATTTGGGGCTGGGGACACCGAGGGGGCTTGAGGGGAATTAGTTATGTCAGGCTGTGGGCACCTTGCTAAGTAATTTGGGCATTAATGCATAGGCAAGAGTGAACCGTCAAGGGACAAGATTGCACAGAACTTTCTGGTGGCTGGCCCTGTGGCTGATGGATGGAGGAGGGAGATGGAGGCAGGGACTCATTTAGGGAGCCTTACAAGAGCCTGTGGTGGCCCCATGGTGCAGGGGCAGGGGCAGAGGGGAGGGGCAGGAAGTGAGGGATTCAGGAGAACATTTCCATAGTGTCTGAGGGCAGACTGAGTGAGCCTCGGAAAAACATAAACTCCGCAGCAGCCTCCCATTCCTCTCACCCAGCTGCCATTCTACCAAATCCCTGGGACCCAGGAGAAAGCATAGGGCCAGAGCATTGCTACTCCATGTCGGGGCACAGGGAGGAGAACCCATGCTGCAGTGAGACAGGAGCCTGCCCGCCTCCTGGCCTCTTCTTCCTCCCCTGTCGGGGTCCTGCCTCTCTCACTTACTGCCCCAGGAAGATGGATGGAGCTGGGGATGAAGAGGGGGCTTCCCAAAGGCTTTAAGGCATTCAGAATCCTTCCCTTCCTTGCCCACCCTACCCCCTGGTCCCCAGGATGTGCCTCCCCACTAGGGCAGCCTAGGTCCCCACACATCCTCCTCCCCTCCACTTTTCTCTCTAAGTCCTACCCATACTTTCCTGGGACGTTTTCACTCAGAATGTTGACTCAAGGATACTAGGATTGCTGAGGCTCGTCTGCCTGAAACTTCAGTCTTAGGAAAGACACACACACACAGTCACTCACACATATGCTTTGGAATAAAATACAAAATGCAAATTGGTTCTAATATGAAGCATGAAAATTCAAGAACGCATTCTATCTCCGTGACTCTGAGACCCTGCAGGAGGGGACCGCCGCCCTCTGTTCGGAGGCTTTTTGGTAGGACATGGGGAGACTGCTGGGACCCTCAGTCATCTGACAGTCGGGTCACCGCTGCACCCTCTCCTTGGGTCCCTGCAGTCACACTGCCTCCTGTGCACAGTGCCTTACAAACAGGGCCCTGTGCTGTGCTCATGGGAGTGCCCACAACCCCCTGCTGGGCCTGAGGTTGGAGGCAGGCTAGCCTTGTCCCCTCTCCATGGTTGGGCCAGGAAAGTAACCCGTGTCATCCTTTCCAGAATCTGAACATCCAGGTGGAGGACATCCGGATCCGAGCCATCCTCTCTGCCTTCCGTAAGCGCACCCCTGTGACTGAGGGTTACGTGGAGGTGAAGGAGGGCAAGGCCTGGAAGCAGATCTGTGACAAGCACTGGACGGCCAAGAATTCCCGCGTGGTCTGTGGCATGTTTGGCTTCCCCGGGGAGAAGTCATACAACACCAAGGTGTACAAGTAAGAGGCCTGTGCAGAGCACATTTCCTGGGCTGTTGCCGGTTTGTGAAGAGGAAGAAGTTCTAGTGGGGGCGCTGGGCAGAGGGCTTCCACCAGTCAGTGGTCATGTTCAGGCCTCATACTCCTAGGGGAGACAGATCCCATGTGGATAGAAAGCCAGAGTGAGGGGTTGAGGTGGCTGAGGTGACCTGCAGTGCTGGCAGCCAGCTCGGTGACCACGGGGGCTGAACCAGGACAGCATCAACTTAAGAATGTTTACTTGCATTCAGTAAATGATTAGTCTGAAAAATCTGGAGCTCATAGAAACTGTTAAAAAATTTTATCAGTTACACCAATCCCAATGAAATCTTACAATTTTGTTATGGTTCCTAAGGTTCATCCCCGGGGAAGAAAAGAGTAGATAATAATGGGACTTAGAGTAATTTTCCAAGAAGGGTGTCCAGTGAAGGGGCTTCACCCTGTGACAAGCTGGTGGCCGGGTATCCTGGTCAGTAGTGGAGCCTTCCTATCTCTTCTTCTGTTTACTGAGTGCTTACCACATACCAGGCTCTCCTCCTAGTCATTGAGTCCTCACAGTATTAAGGAGTAAGGTTGCTTTTGAAGTTGAGGAAACGAAGTCAGAGAGGACAGTGCAGATCTAAGATCCAAGCTTGGGTCTCCAGCTATGGGGGCCACACTCCTATGGAGAACAGACTCCCAACTCTTCCCTTTCAAGCCAGAGGAAGTCAGGAGCCGTGGGATCCAGCCCCAGCTCTCCCTCCAGGTCGCTGGAGTTGGGGCTGATTGCGGGTCCCTGGGCTTAGCCTGGCTGTTTTGGGTCAGTTTCCAGCCCACCACGAGGCTGACTGCCAGTGGCTGAGTTGCTCTATTGGGTGGGTTCACTGTCCCCCCCAAGGGTGATCCTAGTGGTGATCCCCACCCCAGACACCCTCAGACGTGGCTCAGACCTTCTTATTTGCACCGGGTTCCCATCCTATAATACTCTGGAGAATTCCTGCCAGCTGGCCAGCTCCTTCCCTGAAGACACCTTCTCAGCTTTTCCTACTACTGGAGCCAAGAAAAGCAACTGTCTCCCTTCCTACGTCACCCCACCCCTCCTACTCCCATCTGGTGGCCCCTTAGTGTCCCACCCTGGCAGAGTCCAGTCTTGGGCCTGGGAAGGCTGCCATCAGCCCTGCCAAGCGCAGGATGGGGTGTCTGAGGCCGGTAGCATGTGCCTGCTCAAAAGCCTTCTGAAAGCCATCTCCCCAACTGTGGTCAGTCCACAGTCCTTTCCCTCATTTTGAGGAGGGATCTCAGGTCTATTTAGGCAGCTGATCCCCTCACACGCTGGTTTGAAACTCATTCTCTGGTCCTCCTGCCCCTGAGTCAGTGCCTTTGTTTTTTCAAATGGGGGCAGAAAAGGGCATCCGAGCTGAGCTGGGAGCATCAAGGTGGTGGTGAGTGGACTTTCAACTAGGGCTGCTGGACACCAGCTCCTCCTTTGGACCTGTAGCTGGGGATGGTGTGGAGGGGCAGAGCACCAGCGAGACCCTCTTGGCTCGGCTTTGACCTTTTGTGTTAGTCTCTGGAACTCAGCTGGCAGTTGGGCCCCAGAAAATAAAGGTGTGCTGGGCAGAGTTTTCTGTGCCTTGGAGGTACTGTGAGGGGTGTGAGATGGCAGCCAGCTGGAGGAAGCGGTCAGCAAAGAGCAGGGATTCCCTGGGCATGGGTGGCCTCAGCGGTCACCCGGTCCAAGCCCTCAGTCCACAGGGCGAGAGACCCAAGCCTGCCTACCCCCACCAGAGCCCGCAGGGCTACTCAGAGAGAGCTGTTCACACTGCTGCCTCCACCTTCAGACCCTGCTCCAGCCCTGGGCACTCAGCCCAAGCTCCTACCATGGGACTTGCTGCCCTATCTGAGAGCTGGGGCAGGGCTGGCTTGGGGGTGGGTGTCTGTGTGCCCTGCTCAGAAGTTGAGGACAGAAGCCTGGGAGCTAAAGAGACAGTTACACCCTGGCAGGGTTCCTGAAGGCATGGCTTCCAGTAACATCTGTTCCCGTTGCCCTTTTGCTCATCCTAGCCATCTCTGAGGTAGCTAAGGTCACCCCCTGAGGCAGGGGAAGTAGCTTCTCAGGGAGGCCTTTCACTCCAGGAAGGAAATTATTTTCAAAGTAAATCTGTCTGGGATGGTGTTAGTAATCTCTCTGCATTCACCAGGCCCCTAAGGGGCTTTGTAGCCTTGAAAAGTCACCAGGGCAGTGACCAAGGCCGTCTCCACCCTGGCTCCCTCTGCTAACCTGCAGGCCTGCTGGCCACTCACAGTGTCCCCCAAGGCCAGGACTACAGCTCTTCCTCAGAGTCTCTGCTAGCCACCTCATCCTACAAATCAAAGGAGTCCACAAGGGTTACCTACATGTCCCCAGAGGCCTCTGTGCCCAAAGACTCACCCAAGAGTAGAGTCCAGGGCTCCCCAACAGCGGCTGCTTTGCCATGAGCTGACTTCTGCCCTGGGCTGGGGAACCTCACATGTACCTTGAAGCCACTGAAGCTGGAGCTTCAGGTCCATCCCCAGGGCAGGAGCACTTTGTACTACAGTCTTCTCATTTTCCTTCTTAAAGCAGGACTCCACTATTGATATTGACTTTTTTTTTTTAAGTGAGAGAAGGGAAGACAGAGACAGACTCCCACATGTACCCCAATCAGGATCCACCTGGCAACCCCTGCCTGGGGCTGATACTTGAATCAACCAAGCTATTTTTAGTGCCTGAGGCTGCCACACTTTGACCAACTGAGCTATCCTCAGCACCCAGGGCTGACACTCAAACCAATCACTATGGGAGAGGAAGAGAGGGGGGGGGAGAGGGAAAGAAGCAGATGGTCACTTCTGTTGTGTGCCCTGACTGGGAATTGAACCCAGGACCTCCATATACCAGACAGACACTCTATTCACTGAGTCAGCTGGTAAGGGCCAATATTGACTTATTGACACGAGCTTACTAATCAGGAATTCCGCATCTATGTTGCATCTGAGGAGTCTGAAAGGGCTCTGACAGTTTGGTTGGTGGTTGTCTGAAACATAGAACCAGAGTGAACCTGAGTGAAACAGAAATGCCAACCTCCCTCGGTTTCATGCAGGGAAAGGAGTTCAAAGTGTTGATGTAAGAAACATCCAAACCTGTAGAGAATGTTTATGAGTTTGTTTTCTTTTTTTTTCTTTTTTTCTTTTTCCAAAATGAGAAGTGGGGTGGAGGCAGGCAGACAAGACTCCCGCATGTGCCCGACCAGGATCCACCTGGCATGCTTACCAGGTTGCGAGGCTCGGCCCCTCTGGGGCATTGCTCCACTGCGATCAGAACCATTCTAGCACCTGAGGTGGAGGTCATGGAACCATCCTCAGTGCCCAGGCCAACTTTGCTCCAATGGAGCCTTGGCTGCGGGAGGGGAAGAGAGAGAGAGGAAGGAGAGAGGGAAGGGTGGAGAAGCAGATGGGCGCTTCTCCTGTGTGCCCTGGCCGGGAATCAAACCCAGGACGCCTGCACGCCAGGCTGACGCTCTACCACTGAGCCAACCGGCCAGAGCCTGTTTATGAGTTTATTTGAGTCAAGCTGACGACAATTGCTGGGAAGCAAAATCTCTACAGATTGAGAAAATGCTCCAGAGAATGGCAGTTCTACAGCTTATTTTACACATTAGAATAAAAGGAGGAGACATAGAGGGTTATGTGAAATCCATGGGTAGTAGATTAAGGGAGGCGGGAGAAAACAAAGTGGAGAAGTCTCTGGGATTGGGTAAAATTAAGAGACAAATGCTCTTTTACATTGGTGGGTACAGGATAGTTACCATTACAGCACACAGAGATGGTATTTGGGCAAGAAGATGGCAATGAGGGGTTCTGTGGTCTCTGCTCTGATGCCCCATGGCTTTATCTTGAGAGGTCTGGAGAAGATTACTCTGGTGTGTTATTTTAAATGTGAAAAGACAATAGACAGGCTCACTTAAGGTAGAGATTGACCTTTGTCAAGGAAGCTATAGACCTAGGATGTGACTACCCGCCACGATCCATTTATAGTTTGGAATTTTTATGTTCAGACCATCCTATGTGGTTTACTTTAGGTCTCTGAATTTATAGGGCCTGCCATACAGGCCTCCTCTGAGCTTGTTAGGTTTAGTATGTGGCTTCTTTCATCCACAAAGGCTTAGGGAGATTGGAAGCTTACAGTGGATTTGTCATTTGAGACCTGCTCACTCACCTGAGGAGGACCCAGAGGACAAACAGTTCCCATGCCTGTGGAATAACTGAGAGTCTCTGAATCCATGGAGAGCCCTGTGACTGCACTTCTCTTTGGGCCAGACCTCACAGTGGCATGGTAGTAGCTGAACTGAGAAACCAAACTGCAATGGGAGTAATTGGTCCTGAGATGGCAGTGGCCAAGTGGCAGCATCTTAGTCACCAAGGGCAGGTTGGGGTGGTTATGGAGTAGACAGCAGAGCCAAAACAGCAACAGAATAGTCTTATGTGCACAGACCTATGTCTTTGGCTAGTTGATTGTGTTGTTCCTAGAAGTGAAGTACAGTCGTGCACTACTTAACAATGGGGATACGTTCTGAGAAATATGTCATTAGGTGCAAACATCATAGAGTGCACTTACCCAAACATAGGGGGCATAGCCTTCTACACACGTAGGCTATCTGGTATACCACTGTCATATGTGTGGTTTGTCATTGACCGAAAACTTATATGTGGCCAATAGAAAGCCCACTAAATTCTTATTCATTCTGAATAAGCAGAAAAGTTCTAGGTCAAGTGAACAAAAGTCTAACCTGAATCTTAAAAACCAAGTCACAGCCCTCAATCAATTCCCAGACTTGAGCCAATTTATAGAACCAGAGCCCATTGTATGAAGGGGAGGCCAGGTCCCCTTGAGAACAGACCCTGGTACACTACCTAAATTTTATACTGTTAATCTTTCTCCCAGTCTTCTCCAAAAGGACCTAGGATCTCTTACCAGAATAATGGTGCACTAGGAGAGAGGAAATAGAACTTTTGGGCATTACTGGACACTGACTCTGAATGAAACAGATTCAAGAGACCGATTGTCACTGTCCCGCCTGTCAGAGTAGGGTGTTATGGAGGTCAGGTGATAAGTTGAGTTTTAGTTCAGGTCTGTCTCACAGCGGGTCCTGGACCTCCTCTATGTAACTTCCCTATGTTAACGTAAGAAAAGTCCAAATTCTCATACGTAAGAATTTGTATGAGTTATTTGAGCCAAACTGAGAGCAGCTGCCAGGAAGCAAAATCTCAATGGACTGAGAACATGCACCAGAGAAGGGCAGTTTTGCGTCTTATATTATATATTAAAATCGAAGGAGAAGGCATCGGGGATTACATGAAATCCAGTGGTGATAGGTTAGGAAAGTGGAGGAAGACAAAATGGGAAATCTCTGAGCCTGGGTAAAAAGTATAGTGAATAGACACATGCTTCTTTTATATAGATGGGTATAAGATAGTTAACAGTCAGCAATTAATACAATAACAATAATAAGGAGGGGTCCAGGAGAAAAAGGGTATTACCTTGACGTTCCAAAGGTATGTTATTGTAGAAGCAAAAAGACCATAAACAGGCTCACTGAAGGTAAAGATTGACTTTTGTCAGGGAAGATACCAGCCTAGGACACGACTACCTGCCATGACCTGCTTTTTTTTAGCTAGAAAGTGTTCATTTCAGACCATCCCATGTGGTTATTTTAGGACTCTGAGTTTGTAAGCCCGCCACGCTGGCCACCCCGAGCTGGTCAGATTTAGTATGAAGTCCCTTTTTTGTCCACACCTACTTCCTAAATGTATAATTGGAACAGACATACTCAGCAGCTG
Organism: Saccopteryx leptura; assembly: GCF_036850995.1. NCBI lineage: Eukaryota > Metazoa > Chordata > Mammalia > Chiroptera > Emballonuridae > Saccopteryx > Saccopteryx leptura. Next base: position 264,560,396 of record NC_089503.1, on the reverse strand, counting down.
GCAGACTTCCTACAAAAGCAGGGTTACCCTTGGCTCAGAGAGAGTCAGCAGGACTTTTTATTGTTAATTGAATCAGTCCAGCCCAGTGTTCTTCTTGCTACCCAGCCATAGATCTGGGTGCCTCTTTCTCAAGCAGGCTTCCCACCCAGGCCAATCACCAGATTGTGATGGGCTGCCCCCCCCCCCATCCTCCCCAGGGCTCATCTGCATACCCTGGGCCTGTCTGGTGTAAATCATGGGGAGGATTGAGTGCCTTTGTGATGGGAGCCTGCTGAGGGTCAGGGTGCATTCCTGTGAGCTGATGTAAGAGAGAGGCAGGGCTGCGTGGGACAGGCAGCAGCATTGAGTACGTCTGTTCCTGGCAGAATGGACGTTCTCTAAGTGCAGAAAGCAAACGGATTCTCCAAGCCAGTGAGAGCCGAGTGATCCTGGTACAGCTGATAGCTGGAGTGCACACCTTCCTGTGGGGTCTCAGGGGAACATACTGGAGGTTGTGGATCCAAATACAGAGGTCTGCAGGAAGTGGGGCGGGGCCGTGGTTTTTGGGATTATCAACAGTCTTCCTGAGTAGTTCTTCACTCTGGGCTACAGCTCTGGTGAGCACACATCCTGAATTTTCCAGGTGTTGGGGGGACTGATTCCTAAATTTAGCCTTATCTAAATTCATAAGAGCTTTAATAGGAGATACATACATGTGGTGGCCTGCCGGGCAAAATTCACACTCCTACCAGAACGGGGTCCCTTTTTATAGGGGATCAATAAAAAACTACATGACAACCCAGTTATGTAGATCACCAGAAAGAACAATGCATTTCTTTTTTTTTAAGACTTTATTTATTCATTTGAGAGAGAAGAGAGAGAGAAGGGAGGAAAGAGCAGGAAGCGTCATCTCCCATATGTGCCTTGACCAAGCAAGCCCAGGGTTTCGAACTGGTGACCTCAACATTCCAAGTCGAACAATGCATTTCTAAGTTAAAGATAACAGTAGGCAGTGGCTGCACTCCGTACACTCATTAACCTCCCTCCTGGGACATGATGTTTGCCTTTGGGAGACAGCCTTCTGGCTTTGGGGCAGTCGGCCCAGAGTGAGGTTTGCAGAGTCACAGAGAGGACTCACTGGGAGCACAGCCCTTCCCAGACGCCTCTGCGGCTGGAGCCACACTGCATCTCTGCAGTGAGTCCCCTCCAACAGCTTCTGTATCACTGCACCCACAAGTATATTAGAATCGTTACACATCTCAATTTTTGGTTAAGAAAAGGTACTGGTGGTATCTGTACGGTTTGTCTTCCTTCTGTGTTCACATCCCATTTACTTTGAGCAGAAACTTCAGCAGAGACAGGACCTTGCTTCTGTTCCCTCCAGGGCCAGACTGCCCTGGGAGCCCCTCCGCTAGGCAGCCAGCCATGAGGCTGTCTGGCTCTCTCTGGCATCTCACTGGGTGGGTTCTACCAAGCTGGGACAAACACACAGACCCTAAAGACTGAAGACAGCATGACAGGACAAGGTATATTCTGCCCTCTGCCTTCATGAATACCGCCCAGTTCAAACCCTACTCTTTTGTGAAGTTGTCCCTTATCACCACAACCACAGGGATCCCACCTGTCTCTCATCTCTCCATTTTTCCTTTATTCTAAATCACTTTTATTTATCTTACAATCCCTTAGGTAGCCCTTTCTGTGTGATGGACGCCATACTCAGTGCTTTACAAATAGTGATTCATTTCACTTTCCTAACAATTCTACTGAGTATATCCTAAGGCTACTTCTAACTGGGAGATGGAGACATGGAGACATAGTAATCTTTCTATTAACCAATTCATTACTCATTGATTGGCTTGTTTTAGGAAAAACTTTGACTTACCTTGACCCATATTCTGCCTTTCAAAAAAAGGATAGGCGGTACAGAATAAGAGCACCTCTCGGCCACAGTGTGGAGATAAACAGCCTCACTGGCTCATGGGAAAGATTGGGTAAGGTCTGTGGCTGAGTTTCATCACCATTATAATTATTTTTACCAAGCAAATTTTACTTCAATTCAGCCGATGGGGCAATTTCATACTGTTCTCATTGGATTTGCATCATTGGGAATCTTAACTATCAACAGGTGAGTGTTTAACAATCAAGCTGTACTGATCATTGACAAAGGGAAATAAAGGCAGGGCACAACAAATGTCAGAATTATCCGGAGTCCAGGTGACCAGCCACTGTGGTTTGCCCAGGACTGAGGGGTCTCCTGGGACCAGGGATCTCTCCTGTTTTAGATGCCTTTTTGCATTTGTGTTCATAGGCTTCGGTATTATCTCAGCACGCTGGCTGAGTCCCTTGTCTCCTAGACTGTAAAGTGCCTGGGGGCCATGCCGCCTTTCCCTGTCCTACTCCCATCTCAGTGCAGGGCCCGCAGCATGATGGGTGCTCTGCGCGTGCTTTCCGGCGTGCTGTGCAGAGCCGTCTATGAAGCTCGACTGGGCTCCCACAGCAGAGCCCATGGCGTCCGGCTCCTCCAGCAGATCCCCAGCAGCCAGCACAGTGGTGACCCAGGGCAGGTGCCCAGTGCCTAGTTGTAGAAGGAATGGGGGGGTACCAGAACACCCCGGTCACCACGCCCCGCCCCCTGCAGAATGTTTGCCGCCCGGAAGAAGCAGCGTTACTGGCGGTTCTCCATGGACTGCACGGGCACAGAGGCCCACATCTCCAGCTGCAAGCTGGGCGCACGGGTGCTGCGCGACCCCGTGAAGAATGTCACCTGTGAAAATGGGCTGCCGGCTGTGGTGAGTTGTGTGCCTGGCCAGGTCTTCAGCCCTGATGGACCTTCGAGGTTCCGGAAAGCCTACAAGCCGGAGGTGAGAATGGGGCAGGAGTCTGGCCACTGGGCACCTGAAGTGGGATGGGGTGGGCGGTGGCGGTTAAGGGGACAGACAGGGAGTCCCTGGAGAGAGTGAGGAGAGCTGGCCCCAACACAGACCACTTTTCTAGAGGGCAGGAAAGCGGACAACACCTGTCGGGGACAACCTCGCCAATAAGTGCTGCCTATAGGGCAGCGGTTCTCAACCTGTGGGTCGCGACCCCGGCGGGGATCGAACCACCAAAACACAGGGGTCACCTAAAGCCATCGGAAAATACATAATGCATATCAGGTATTTACATTCGGAATCATAACTGTAGCAAAATTACAGTTATGAAGTAGCCACCAAAATTATTTTTTGGTTTGCGGTCACCGCAACATGGGGAACTGTATTGCGGGGTCACGGCATTAGAAAGGTTGAGAACCACTGCTATAGGGTATGACAAGCATCAGGGCCCCTGCCCCAAATCATTAGCACCCCTTCTACCAACACCATTCCACTGTGAGACTGGAGTCCCCTCTGTGGAGGACAAATACCCAGGAGAGAAGAGCGCTTCGATATCAACATTTATTGTCTGTTGTCATGAAATGAGGGTGGGGAGGGTACCTTGTGCTTCTGCACAATTCCTGGAGGGCAGAATGTTCTATACAACTCTTAAAAGTATGTGAGATCAGCCACAAAGGTTTTCAAGCATGATTTGGTTTACTGTGCAACTGAAAGGATCACATTTTTAAAAAGCTTTCCCAAAGATAAAAAAGGAAACCTGCCAATACCATTAGTCACGTCGCATGGCTGCGTACCAGCGTGTGTGTGTGTGTGTGTGTGTGAGCGCACGCACACACACTGAGGAAAGGCTGATGCACACCTTCTCACATAAGTGAGCACCCCATGTCAACAGACTCATCTCCTGAGATGAGTGAACTGTCCCAGCCGGGGCGGGTCGACGTGTTTCTGAGAGAAAGTGCACTGTTCTATCCTCCCTCAAAAATCAGGAAGAAGCTTTCTTTTTCCTGCTCTTCTTTTTGCAACTGTCCACCATGTTTCCATGTTGTGGACACTGCTACCATGAGGCCACCAGGCAAGAACAGAGGTTGGCAAATAGCACATGGAAGAGGAGGGGAGGGGTAGGAAAGACCCCTGAACATTTATTAAGGAATGACTCCCTGTGCCAGATAAAACCTTGGAACTTTGGAATCAGCCAGCTGGGCAGGGATAAGTTCCAAGTCAGCTCTGACCACGGAGTGGGTGAGAGGATGGGGAGGGGAGGTCGTGATGGGGGCAGACGATGTGTCTACGCGGTGGGACTGGAGTAGCCACCCTCCCCAAACCTGTCAGGTTTTGGTGTCTGAGGCAGTATTGTTCTGTCCCCTGTCCCCTCTCCTTGCCTGCCCTCTCCAGTGTCCCCTTACTACTGCATCGGAAGGGAAACCGGGACAGGAGACAGATAAGCCACACTGGAGGTCCCACCAAGGCTGGGGTACTGTATTTGGAGAGAGGAAAGGAGAGAAGTGAGTGTTGCAGCCCAGCCATCACCGGAGGGTGTGGGAACTGTTGGGAGTACCTTCCTGGCATTTCCAGCAGGCAGCTGTTTCTGCGCCCCGGGTCCCCACTGGGGCCTCCAGAGTGCACAGACCTGACCATAGGTCATATGCGTGCAGCCCGGTGACAGAGGTGCACCTGGACAGTGCCAGCCCCCCTTTAGTCCCACCACACCCTCACTTGGCCTCCTGCCATGTGATTTAATGGCCACATCCTTTCTATGGCCTCAGCCTGAGCCTCTGAACTTTCCTCACATGTCACTCAGAGCCCACATCCTACTGTTTGGAAATTCCTCTTACTGTGCAGTTTAAAGCAAAGAAATCAAGTTCATACCAAACCAATTAAGAGAAAAAGCAAGGGAAGCTTACATCATATTTTCCCTTGGTTTCTTTTTTTCCTCTAAGGCCAAACGACTGCCTGGCCACCGAAGGCTGTGGCAAGGGTGTTGGCACTCTGCCTCCGTTAAGCTTAGGTCACGGGTGATCTGTTCATGAGAAGGGGGCCCTTAGACAGCTTGGGAAGGGAGGTGGAAGAAGGAAGGATCATAGTCTGTAGGAAACAGGCTGGAGCTAGCAGTTTTACATGTTTTGTTTTCTAAAGCTAGAATCAAGGTTCTTGGGGCCATTGAGTGTTCTGCACCCACCCCTGTCCCTTTTTTCTTCTCCCCTTAGTGCCAGGGTCAGAGCAGTCCCCAATCTGTAAAAGTAGGTGCTGGGACGGCACCCACCCTGCCGTAGCAGCCACAAGGCACAGTTGGTGGGGAAGAGATGTCACTGAGTGGGAACTTTTGCTAGAGGATGGAGACACAGGGTCTTGTTTGCTTTCTTGGCCCTTAAGAGAGGGCTGGTATATGTGAATGTTTTAAAACACCACCTCCAACCAGGCCTGCTTCGGCTGGGCCATCAGCAGGGGTGGGGGATGGGATGAAGGGAGTCCCGGACTGAGGACTGCACCAGACTGAGGACTGCACCGGCCAGAGCAGAACAATGACTGCTGATCCAATACACGATGAGTGGGTGCACCGACCCCTTAGCTTCCTCTGTGTTGAGAGTCAGCAGTAACTTAGAGCCTTGAAGCCTTCTGAGTCCCCTATCCCAACCCACATGTGCACTGGTGCACAGACACGTGAATGCACAGAAATGGATACAGACCTGGGTATGTGGACAGATGGAGTCCAGTGACCCTGCTCCCATCTTGTAGGATGTGACCCAGTGGGGTCATGACACTGGTGGAGAGTGGGTCTTACTTCTGTGCAATGAAGACCTCATAGGTGATAAGGTGTTCAGGCTGTCAGGGAGCAACTGGGAGTATTTAACCTGTAACCGCCCACCCTATCTGCAGATCTGGCGGGCTGCATCTGCTGAGGAGTGGGGCCAATTGCACTAGGAGTGGAGTCAGGGATGGCGGGAGCAGAATGGTCAGGCAGGAGCCTGGTTTTATAGCACTCTGGTATAAGTCAGGTAGAATAATGAGCCATCTGGAGTCTGCAGACTTTTGGCAGTAGGAACGTCTTTCTGTACCTCTGAACGTTGAGTTTCTGGATGAGGACGTAGAGGAAAGTGCTAGTGGTAATATCCTTGAGCCAGGCATGGGTTGGGGGGACAAGCTGATAAGGATCCCGAAGGCCCAGAACTAATGTTCCACAAGCCAAGGGAGCTTGCGGGGGAACTGACCCTGCAGAGTGAGTGTCCCTGCCCCCCCACACACACACACACCTAGCGCAGTTTTAGCTCCTGGCCTGGTGCCAGGGCTTGCGGAGGAGGTGGCGGAGGCAGCGGCGGCGGGGCGGGGGGGGGGGGGGGGGGGCAGCCGGGAAGGGAGGGCAGTGGCAGTGACTGCCGCTGAATCCTCATCAGCTCCTGCGCTCAGCAGAACCCTGTGTCTCTTCAGCAGCCCCTGGTGCGGCTGAGAGGTGGTGCCAACATCGGGGAGGGCCGTGTGGAAGTGCTCAAGAATGGTGAATGGGGTACTATCTGCGATGACAAGTGGGACCTGGTGTCTGCCAGCGTGGTCTGCAGAGAGCTGGGCTTTGGGAGTGCCAAAGAGGCCATCACGGGCTCCCGGCTGGGGCAAGGTAAGGAATGGGGAAGGCGGCACAGGAGCCCGGTGGCTCCGGCCTGGGGCTTTCCACTCTCTTCTTGCTCCTCCTCCTCCAGCAGCTACTTTTCTTAGAAACTCTCCAGCCCTCCCTGGATAGGCAGAGCTGGGAGAGCCTTAGGGAACAGAGTCCCCATTTCCCGGATTTAGAAGCTAAGGTCCAAAGAAGGAGTAAATTACCAAGATAAGACAACATATTTGCAGCCAATGAATCCTTTAACAAGGGCCTCCCACCCCCTAGCCCAGGGCTCCCACTGCGCCACTGAGAAACTGGGCATCTCAGGAAGGTCTCCAGGAGAGAGCCTCAGCATCCATCAGACTATGGACCACCCAGAGCACAAAGCACTCCCAAATGTCCTCTTGCTTTTCCACTGTGACACAGCCCTGCGAGCACTCTCTCCCTGCCACCAGAGAGTGGGAACATGATGCCCCTCGCTGCATGTCATGAGACACTAAGGAGAAGAGGCCTGGTTTTCATTAAGTGTCCTGAACAAATCTTCCTTTTGAGCAAAGAACAAACTAGAGGAGACTTTCAAATGGGTCCCTCCGCTGAGAACAATATGGTGAACATGACATGACAACAGAACAGCATCCCTTCTCGCTGAGCCTGTGGAGACCACTGACTTGTACAGCCTGGGTTTAGAAGGAAGATCCTCACGCCAGACACACTGCAGCTCAGCAGTGAGTGCCCAGCCCTGTCCTGGAGAACTGTGGGCTGAACAGTGGAAATCAGCCCCCTCCATGCTGACCAGCAGGGCGGGGTTGGGTAGGGGGAGAAGGGGCTATGGCTGAGGAATGCCGTATCCTGTCCTTTGTCGAGTGGGTGTGTCCATGCTGTCAGACATTGGGCCGTTGCCCCACAGAAAGGGATAAGGTGAGGTCATAAACCACAACCCAGAGGAAATAGAGCCCAGTGGACTGGAGAGAGTCCTGGAATCAGACAGCATTGCTGGGGGAAGCTCAGGGCATCTTAGTCCAAAAGATGAAGAGTTTGAGGCTCAGGAGAACAAGCCTGAGGCCATCCTGATAGTTAATGATAAAGAAAGACTGGAATTCCAGTCTCCTGACTCAGATCTGGGGCTCTCCCTTTGTACCCAGTCCTGCCCACATTCTGAGCAGGTCTCTACCTCCACTCTCCAATTCCTGCAAACTTCTTGGGCGTGCACTGAAGTTTGGGGTCTAGAGTGGACTCTACTGTCACAGTGTGCCACATGGCAGCCTGTGAGGCCCTCCTCCCTGGTCATGGTTTGCAATCCGGGCTTTCCTTAGATCTCGGTTATTTCTACAGCTCATTTTCCTGGTTGGCTGATGTGATGGTTTGTGCTCCCCCAAGGCCAGCGACACAGACACCACTCACTCTGAGGAATAAACAAGCACTGGGTGACACCCACATTCTATGTCTCCTGGTTATGTGCTACTTGACTTAGTTATTTCACTGCCCAGAGCAGCCAGAGGTCTGTGAGAGCCTGTGGAACTCTAGGAGAGAGGTCTTTGGCATTTTTGATGCTGTCTTTGAAAGAACTATTGGGTGATTTACTATCTGCTGCAACACTGCGTGGGCTCAACTCTGGTGGGCAGGAAGGGAAAAGTCCACATTCAATGTCAAGCCACAGAGCATATGGGCTCGGTCACTCAGTCCTGGCTCTGGCTGGTGGACCAAGTGACCACACCAAAGTGAGGGCAGTGAAAGGGCATCGACTAAGAGTTGGGACATCTGAGTCCCAGTCCCGGCCCTGCTCCTACTTGCCTGGTGACTTTGAGCGACCTTCAGGGCCCCAGAGTGTTTGCTAGATTCATGATGTCTGAGATTCTGTCCGACTCCAGCCTCCCATGATTCTCTGGAACTTGTCCTTTTCATCAGGATGGATGTCAGGTCAGAAACAGGCACTGTGCTTTGTGCTGTGTCCTATTCTGTTCTCCTGGGCTCTGATTGTAACCTGCAGAGTTGATGGTGGGTCCAGAGTCCATACCTTGCTCCAAGAGGTTAGGTGTGGCTTTTTCCTGGGTGCTCCTGCCCCAGGCCTGTGGTCACCTGGGGTCAGGGCTTATAGAAGGAGAAAGAGAAGGACCAAGGACGAGGTGGGGAGAAATTCAGGATACAGTTCAGAACCCAGGAGTAAGGGAAATCTGGGGCTCAGGATGCAGATCAAACCCAAGTCAACAAAAGAACAAGAGCCTGCAGACCTCACTGGGAATGCCGCAGCTGAACACCCATGCCAGGGCCCTCCATTGGCACCTCCTGCCTTGCCCAACCTACCATAGAACTGGGCAGTGCAGAGAAGAGGGTGATGAACTCTGGTTTTCCCATCTCTGTGCTCTGCCCCTGGTGTCCCGTGAATGTGCATGCTTCAGGAAAGCAAGCCCTGCCCTCTAAGGCCTCATGCCCACATGTCTGAGAGAGCCACATAAGTTTATATCAGTTAGGCCAGGGGACCAGCCAGGTATTATTTGGAGTCTAAAGCATGCTAAGTCTTGTGTTAATGTTTCCCCAATAGTCTAGCAATCCACAAATTCACTGAGTACTCTTTGGGCTAGATGGTGGAATGGAGAATTTGTTTGTTCCACAATCATTTATAGTAATCGTTTCTGTTCTCTCGGAGCTCACCTCAAGTGGAGGAAATGAGATCTAACCCCAAGGATCACTTACACTAACAAATAACTGATGATAAGTAAGAAATAATACCAACCATTTACTGAGTCTCTACTAACTTGACATACTTTGTCTCATTAATTTCTTCTTATCCCATCCCTGCAAGACAGATATCACGGCCTTTTCTACAGATGGGGAAAGTAGAGATCAGAAAGGTTCTGTCACTCGCCAAGGAGGCGCAGGCTGAATTCAACAACAGGCTGGTTGCCCCAGCTCATTGCCTCGTGAGCGAGAGGTGTTAAAAGTAAATACTACAGACTCTTAGACAAGGGCGAGATCCTCTCAAGCTGAGAAAGAAGGAACATGGAGGAGGAGGGGTTTGAGGTGTTTCTTGAAGGCAGGCTTCTAGTGAGACAGACAGAAAGGAGGAGGAGTCCCAGGCGGCAGAGGAAGCAGCCTAGAGCAGGAGGAGGCAGCGTTTCTGCACACTCAGCTCTTTCCCGGAGCAACTGCTCTTTCCAACAGGGGGTTCCCTCCCCTGGCTGTCCTGATGAGCTTCAGAAATTTAGCAGGATGTTCTGTAAGGTCAGACTGCCTAGTCTGAATCCTGGTTCCTCCACTGGGCCGAGTTTAATCTTTGATCTCTAGTTCCTAGTTTAATCTTTGATCTCTAGTTTATTGGACTGTTGTGACTAAATGAGTTAATAGAAGTAATGTGTTTAGGACAGAATCCAGTACAGAGTAAGTGCTCAATAAATATTAGATGTCCTCATTACCACCATTCTCATCACCACAATGACCATCACCAGCATCTTCATTACCATCATCATCATCACCACCACCATCATCATCATCCTCACAATCATCAGTTTCCATCTGTCTGATCTAACTGGAGCCCAAGGTTACTGCCCATTTCTATGCCTATCTTAATTTATTACGTATGGCCTCCGCTTGCTTCAAGAGCCCTGTTTAGGATATGTTTTCTTTTTTTTAATGAGAGGAAGGGAGATAGACAGACTCCTGCATATGCCCCGACCAGAATCCACCCGGCAACCCCCATCTGGGGCCAGTGCTCAAATCAACCGAGCTATCCTCAGCGCCTGAGGCTGACATTCGAACCAATTGAGCCACTGGCTTCGAGAGGGGAAGAGGGAGAGTAGGGGGAGAGGAAAGGGGAGAGAAGCAGATGGTCACTTCTCATGTGTGCCCTGACCAGGGATGAAGGCCAGGATGTCTACACGCCCAGCCGACGCTCTATCTACTGAGCCAACTGACAAGGATCCAGGATATGTATTTTATCACAGCCTTTCTGCTGAGTCTTTGGATACTTCCAGCCATAATCACTGATGTGTTTTTATAAAATTCCAAGGAATTGGAGGTTTCATCACTTACGAATTTCCAAGAAAATGAAACTTGATTCTTACCTACTAACATGGGTTCCTCTTAGAAGTTCATTTTTGGCCTCAGTGAGCCTAAATACTGGTTTCCAGAACCCCCTGACAGAACTAAGAGCCCTTCCTTTGGGTCAGAGTATAGGTAGTCACTTCCATCTTTGACCACATTGTGTTACAAGTCTCTGTGTAGTGTCTGCCTCTCCCATGAACTAGCTGTGAGCTCTTCACATCAGGGGCTTGACTTCCTTATCTCTGTGTCCCCAACATCCAGCACAGAGGCCTTCATACAACAGGTTCTCAGTGGCATCTACAATATCCATTTGGGGGCCTGATTGGGAATAGGAGAGGAATATAGATGTGGTGCCTGCTCTCATGGGGCACCAGCCTCGTGGGGAGGCAGACCAACACCGAACAGAAAGCCACCTGAAGGATTGTGAAGCAGAGTGCACAGTGGGAGGCTCCCCGAGAAGACCCAGCTTAGTTGGGGTCAGAAATGGCATTAAGGAAATGGCATTAAGGAAATGACATTTGAGGAAATGACATTGAGCTGAGCCCTGAAAGATGAGCAGGATTAGCTGGCGAGGACTGGGAGTAAGACAGTCGGGCAGAGGGTCCGTGCAGACAGAAACCTTCAACTCAGTGGAGCAGCCGAAGGAGATGACGTGACTGAGGGTACGGAGCTGGTAGAGCCAGAGCCTGAGTGGAGGTCAGATCTCACAGGGCCTGGGAGGCCACGTGGGGACTGTGGGTTTTACCATGAAGGGCAGTGAGAAGCCATTGCAGGGATTTAAGACAAGAAGTGACATGATTCAATTTGCATTAGAAAATCTCTTGGACTGCCATGTGGAAAATATTTTGGAATAAGCAAGTGGGAGGGAGACTAGAGACTTGATTGTGTCCAGGTGGAAGATGGCAGGGTTGGACTAGTGTGGTGGTAGAAATGGAAGAAACAGAAGCACTTGGCTTTGGGGGAGGAGGGGGTGGGCAGAACATGCTACTGTTGGTGAAAAAAGAGGCAGTCCTAGAGGTGACCTCTGGGCTCCGGAGAGCATGACCAGGTGGGTGGAGGGCTGTTTCCTGGGCTGTGGAAGGGCTGTGGAGAAACAGACTGAAAACAGTCCTGCTGCTGGCTATGGAAGCAGAGAGAACAAAACAGATGTCTCTTTCAAGAACTTCTCCCTGAAGGGGACGAAAGTGGTGGGCCAGAGGGAGGTGCTGGGGTCAGGGGCAGCTCATTGTAAAGATGGGAGGTTTTCACGGGTGTTTGAGTGATGAGTCAGGAGGATGGTGAGGATCAGGAAGGTCACAGGCAGGGGCAGGGACCAAGATGGGAGTTGATGCAGCCCAAAGCCTAGAAAAAAACTGGACTTTGGTCCATCCTGATGGGCTAGACAGCTGACTGCTGCTCAGGCTGGGCATGCTGCTGACCCCATCGCCCCTTGTTATCTCTGTCTGTAAGAAAAACCTCCCACAGGCTCAGCATAGATCATTTGCCGGATTCTCCCATCTGCCCCTTCAGCTTCACGACCCACCCTTGTCCATAAAATCAGGAGGCACGCTTGGGTGTAGCCCACAAGGAACACTGACTGCCAACTAGAAGTTGGGAGAGGAGAGAGGCCAGGTATTTCTTCCCCCTGCAAGGTCCCTGTGGGCCAACAGGTCCCTCAGCCTAAGTAACAGCTCTTATCAGGTGCCTTTCCACACAGCTCTCTGGTCCCCTGGGTTCGATATCAGTACCCCTCCCTCGCTTCTGCAGGCCTGGGCTGCTGTCTGTGTCCCACTGCTATTAGCCCATGACCACTGGACTGTCCTTTGTGATTTTGTGATTTTTTTACACTCTGTTCATGCCTTCATTTTTAAAAATGTGGGGTTTTTTGCCTGATCAGACAGTGGTGCTGTGGATAGAGTGTTGGCCTGAGATGGTGAGGACCCAGGTTCAAAACCTCAAGGTCACTGGCTTGAGCGCAGGGTTTCCAGGTTGAGCATGGGACTGTAGACATAACCTCATGGTCGTGACTTGAGCCCAAGGTCTCTGGCTTGAGCAAGGGGTCACTGGCTCAGCTGGAGCCCCCTGGTCAAGGCATGTATGAGAAAGCAATCAATGAACAACTAAGGTGCTGCAACTATGAGTTGAGGCTTCTCATCTCTCTCCCTTCCTGTTTGTCTGTCTATCTCTCTCTCTCTCTCTCTCTCTCTAAAAAAAAAAAAAAAGTGTTTTTTTAACTTTCTTCAGATCATCTAATTTGAACAAGCCATCTGTTTCCTAAAGGGACCCGACTATCCAGCCACAGCCCCCCTTGTCAGACGTGTAAATGCACAGAAGATGAAAGCTGGGAAGGAAACTTAGATGTCTTCTAATCTGTCTCCTTTATTTGAGGGAGAAAACCAGTATTCAGGAGGCTGAGTGAGTTGGCCAAGGTCACACAAGTTAGTACACCCTTATTAGCTCTTCTGGGAGAAGTGGGTCCCAAGACAAGAAGCAGCTCTCTCCAGGGAGGAAAGGCTGAGTCATGAGCTAATTGTGGGAGGCGGTTGAGAGAATTTTGAGGATGGGAGAGGCATGTTGTTATTATCTCGGATTTTCTTGCCAGTTCCAGAAACTTTCCTTTAGAAGCTTTCAGAGCCCATGTTTATTTTCTTCCCCAGGCATAGGACCCATCCATCTCAATGAAATTGAGTGCACTGGGGCTGAGAAGTCCATCATAGACTGCAAGTTCAACGCCGAGTCCCAGGGCTGCAACCATGAGGAAGACGCTGCTGTGAGGTGTAATATCCCCACCATGGGCTTCCAGAAGAAGGTGAGGGGACTGGATGCATGGAGGGGATGGTTATGTTTAGGTCATTGAGACTCCAGAAAGTATAGACCCAGTGGCCTCACACTGAAGGTTTCTAGCAGGTGGTGTTAGGGTGCTCGGACAACTACCAGGAAGGGCTCAGGCTCTGCTATTCACACTATCAGTGACATTGCCACCTAGCACTTGGAATGTGCCAAATGAGGGAGAAAACGTACGTATGAACAGCACTGTCTTAGCGGCAGGTGCTGAGCGTCCCCTCTGCACCATGACCTGTATGTGGTGGTGCGACCACTGCTCAGTCCTCCCTGCAAGGGGCTCCAGGTCTGTGGCACCCGTGACACCCTTGGCTTGGGCTTTTTCCAAGGACCCAGAGGAGCTATATTGACAGCAGATCTGCAAATCACACAGATGTAAACACAATACAGACAGTATTTGGGGACAGAAGACTGGATTTTGGTAACCAGAGAGAAAGAAAGGGAACCTTACCAGCATTAAGTCAAAGACACACCTTCCTATCCTGAGACAGGGTCTCAAAAACCCACATTGTGTCCCCTAGCTTGGATGACCTTGCCCACAGGAGTAGCCAACAGACGACATCCTCTTTGCTAAGAGGTCTGTCCAAGGATTTACCAGAGGCCCAGTAAATCCTATTTAATGTTCTTCATTATGCCATGAATGTGGTCGGGTCTGTGCATCATCTGGTGGGTGCCACGTGAAGAGCAGCTGCTGCTTTCTTTGGGGGGGAGTATTAAAAAAAATTTTTTAATGTATTCATTTAAGAGAGAGAGAGAAACATCATTGGTTATTCCACTTATTTATGCATTCATTAGTTGATTCTTGTATGTGCTCTGACCAGGGATTAAACCTGCAACCTTGGTGTATCAGGACAGTGCTCTAACCAACTGACCTACCCACCCTGGGCTTGAGTACTTATTTTAAAATAAGCAAAGTGGACACATCAGGGCACAGTATAATTCCCTGCTGGGGTCCTGCTTAGACAGTGATTCTTGACCTTGGCACCAGCATGCCAAAGGCACTACCGAACAGGTCAACCACAACACATCTTGTGTGACTCATTGCCCAGTGGGCCAAAAATGTGAACCCAGTAGTTCTCAGCCAAGCCACGCATTTGCCTGTGGGTGTGCAGGGTTGTGGGCCTCGGCCCCCAGCTGCAGGGAGGCCATCTGTCATTACTGGCAGCATGTAACCAACAGGTGCGACAGAGCTCTAAGAGTCTGGCGTGCAGTGGCCCCATTCACTCAGACAGATTGGAGTTGGGTGGAGTGGAGTTTTGAACCCAAATGAAAGATGTAGGCCAAAAAAAGTGAAACTTCCCAGAACTGTTTTATGGTGGGAATTGCTGAGCCAGGCCCAGCAAACGACCCTTACCCTTTCTCTAGCCCTCCAGGTTCCGGGAGGTAGCCCTGCTCTCAACCATAGAGCCTGGGAGTGTTTTACACCTAGATCTGCAGTTTCTATCCCCTGGGAAGGAAATGGGGAGAGTCATCGCTGCAAGAAATTCCGAGGGGGCTGCACAAGTTTTCACGACAGCAGACAGCCCAACTTCCACATGGCTGGGCTTGGGGCCCCTGCAGGTGCTGGCGACAATGCTGGGCAGAGTAACCGAGACTCCTGAGTTTTATCACTGTGCTAATTTGCTGGGGCTGGCAGGACAAAATGCCACAGACTTGGGTAGTTTAAACATTAAAAATTTATTGTCTCCGGCCCTGGCCGGTTGGCTCAGCGGTAGAACGTCGGCCTAGCGTGTGGAGAACCCGGGTTCGATTCCCGGCCAGGGCACACAGGAGAAGCGCCCATTTGCTTCTCACCCCTCCGCCGCGCTTTCCTCTCTGTCTCTCTCTTCCCCTCCCGCAGCCAAGGCTCCATTGGAGCAAAGATGGCCCGGGCGCTGGGGATGGCTCTGTGGCCTCTGCCTCAGGTGCTAGAGTGGCTCTGGTCGCAACAAGGCGACGCCCAGGATGGGCAGAGCATCGCCCCCTGGTGGGCAGAGCGTCTCCCCTGGTGGGCGTGCCGGGTGGATCCCGGTCGGACGCATGCGGGAGTCTGTCTGACTGTCTCTCCCTGTTTCCAGCTTCAGAAAAATGAAAAAAAAAAAAATTTATTGTCTCATAGTTCTGGAGGCTGTAAGTCCAAGATCAAAGTGCTGGCATGATTGGTTTCTCCTGAGGCCTCTCTCCTTGGCTTTCAGATGTCTCCGTTTCAAAGGTCATCCTCAGGTGGCCTTTCCTCAGTGTTTGTGCATCCCTGGGGTCTCTTCCCCTTCTAGTAAGAACACCAGTCACATTGAGTTAGGGCCCCACCATTTGACCTCCTTTAACCTAATTACCTCTTGAAAGGCTCTTTCTTCAAATACAGTCATATTGGGGATTAGCATATGAATTCAGCATATGAATTTTGTGGGGACACTGGTGAGTTTATAACATTTACTCAGTAGCTGATTACTTAATCTCTTTGAGGCTTTAGTTTGCTTTGCTAAAAATAAGAAAGTGAGAGAAAGGATTCCTAGAAAAATCAGTTGACTTTTCGTTGAATGTCTAATGCACGCCGCAGACTTGGAACTGGTTTTGTCTGTCCAGCCACATTGAGGCCAAAGGCCCTTAGGAACACCAGCATCAGCATCCTAAAGGCCAGCCAGGCCTTGTGCCTGTTCCGAGCCCTTCTAGCTGCTCTGGAGAGAGTTTTGTGTTCTGGTGGGACTCCCAGCTAATAATGCTCATTGGTAGGATGGTGTCTAATGTTCCTCAAGCATTCCTGAGTGCCAGGCCCTGTGTGAGCACTTGCCACGAGCTGTCTCATTTCATTTATCTATTCAACAACCCTGAGAGGTTGGTAGAACATCACAGGCTGCCCTTGGCTTGTCTGTTTGCCTGCTGACCTCACTGACCCTTGCAGCCCCTAAGTGCATAACAGGAATTAAGACCAGTGCCCCAAAGGTCATGCTGTTGCTAAGGATTGGTCAGCCATTGTGCTGCATACCTCAGGACTGTTGACCAGACAGCTTAAAGTGCTCAGGATCCCTGGAGGTGCCCTGCCTTGTCCAAAAGGCACAAATTATTAGAGGCATAAAGGGTAGCAGGTTAAAGTATTTGAATTGGTTTGCATGTTTAGAACCCTTCTCCAAATTTCAGATCTCTCTGCTTGAGCTCCTGTAAGTCAGTAAATGCTTTCATTTATTCATTCTGATTATTTATTCGTTCATCCCCAAAATAGTTGTGGAGTACCTAACATTTTTGAGGCGCTGTCTTTAATATTGATTACACAGGAAAGCAGACAAGTAGAGCTCTGCCCTTTGGAGCTTATATTCTAGCAGAGGAGGCAGACTTTAAACAAATTGTAAGGTAGCTTAATTACCACTGTCACAAGTGCTAAGGAGGTGTACAGGTATTTTGTGCTGGGCTCAGCCCATCAATAGCCAGTGTTGTGGTTGGACTGGACCTTGTGGTGACTATGATTGCAAGGCGCCCTTCAGCAATAACCACCAGACAGCTTTGAAAATATAAAGGTCTCTTACTTACAGGACTGAATTACACAGCACACCTGGGGCCACACAATGAGGTCCTAGGTAGAGAGAGAGAGAGTGCTCAGGATTAGGGTTCTACTTTTTATTACATATCAAGCATGGGGACCTAGCGTTCATGGGCTCACTTTTTATTGCTGAATGTTAAAACATAAGAGAGTTGCCTGACCTGTGGTGGCGCAGGGGATAAAGCGTTGACCTGGAAATGCTGAGGTTGCAGGTTTGAAACCCTGGGCTTGCCTGGTCAAGACACATATGGGAGTTGATGCTTCCAGCTCCTCCCCCCCTTCTCTCTCTCTGTCTCTCTCTCCTCTCTCTCCCTCTCTCTCTCCTCTCTAAAAATGAATAATAATAATAATAATAAAAAACATAAGAGAGGGATTTTCAAGCATAGGAAGAGAAAAAAACAAGTAGCCCAAATGGTCAGCTATCAAAACCAACCAAGATCTCTAAAACCAAGGGGGCTGGCTTTTCATCTAGCCGAATGGCTGGCAATGTGTTTATTTTAGCTTGCCTTCTTGGAAAGGGATGCCTCGTTAATCAAAACTTCAGTCCAGCGCTTGCCTTACACAGAAAAGATCCAGCTGTCAGGGCTTCCACCACAGTAGGGAACCCTAGTATGTAAGGGGCACTGACCCCATCAGAGGGGGATGTCAATGGGCATGAAATTGGAAAGAGGAACAAGGTCAGCCAGGAAAGGGGCTCTGTATGTGGTGGGCTTTTACATGGAATGTGTGACTTACTGTGGGGGGTGGTCAGGAAAGTTAGGGAGCCACAGAAACTGAAAGAAGGCCCATGTGCCTGGAGGTTGGGGACAAGAATGAAGGAGACATGCAACAAGGTGGCAGGGGACAGCGGAGGAGCCCTGGCAAGCCATGGCCCTTCTAAGCAGGGAGCGACAGGATCAGGTGCTTTTTAAAGATGACTCTGGCTTCTGAGTAGAGAATGGGCTTCTCTTGACTCATGGGTTTGCTTCTATCTCACAGGTGCTGTGAATTATATTAATGAATAGGTTTCTCTCTTTCCTTTGAAAGGTATGAAGGCAAGAGACAGTGGTGCCTATGGGAATAGGAGGGAAGTGGGTGTTGGAGAGAGACTTGGGAAGTAAAATCCACCAGATGTGGGGGGTGAGAAAGAGGGCAATGTTGAGGGTGGTTCCCAGGGTCAATTAGAGATCAGCAGACTACAGCTTGTGGGCCAAACCCATCGCTCCGTCTGTGTTTGTAAATATAGTTTTATTGGAACATGGCCACGCCCAGTCATTTACCTGTCATCATTGACTGTTTGCACACTGCCTGGCAGAGCTGAGTGCTTATGGCTGAGAGTGCTTGGCCTACAGGCCTAAAATACTTATCGGCTGGCCCTTTCTAGGAAGTTTGCCGCCCCAGGAGAGCTGGCAGTGACTGTGGCTGAAATAGGAAACAAGGGGAAGATGCAGCACAGGGTTAGGTGGAGAGAGAAAAGAGGACAAGTTCAGATGAGAGGTCTCAGAAATACCAAGTGTAATTGTTAAGAAGTCAGTTGGCTCTGTGAGTCTAAGAGAGTTCTGGGTGGCGAAGACAGCAGGGGGCACTGTGGGAGGAGACGGGGTCAGGAGCTAGAACCCACCAAGCAGAGGGTATGGTGAGAAGAGCTCCCAGGAAGCGGTCTTGGGCAATTCTAACATGTTAGGGACCCTGGGCACATTGACCAAGTGTGTGATTCTGAGCGCAGCCCTCACTGGTGGACTCGCAGGGAGCAGGGGCAGATTCTGCTGGGGCACTCAGTGCTGGTCAGGGGGCCTCCTGGCGTCACAGGCTCTAGGGCCCCGGGTGCCTGTGGCAGGACCTAACTGGTAAGACCACGCTGGGCACGATGCTGGCAGACAGTAGGCTGGGCCTGTGACTTGGGAAAGCTGGGGCTGGTGGCAATACAGTGGGGCTGCCCTTACCATCCCCTTCTGGTGACCATGCCGCCTTTCTCTCTACAGCTGCGCTTGAACGGGGGCCGAAACCCCTATGAAGGCCGGGTGGAGGTGCTGGTGGAGAGGAACGGGTCCCTCGTATGGGGGACAGTGTGTGGCGAGAACTGGGGCATTGTGGAGGCCATGGTGGTCTGTCGGCAGCTGGGCCTGGGGTTCGCCAGCAACGCCTTCCAGGTGAGAAGCCCTGGCCTCTGAGCTTTCTGTCCAGTCTTTCCACCTCTGATCAACCCCATCCTCCATGTACCTTCCCCAGCTACCCAGGGGGAGGAGAGCAGAGTGCCATGGGCCGGGAGGCAGGAACCTCATCCCAGCCTCGGGTCTGCCATTCTGCCCCTCGCGACCTTGAGTCCTCAGGCGGGTCACGCACATACCCCCTTCAGAATGAGTGCCTAGACTCTGGCTTCCCCATCCACTCGGCTATGTCCACTGGGATTTACCCAAGGCTGAGAGCTAATCGTGGGGTGTCCTTATGTACCCTTTGCCGATGGAAACAACTCAGTCTTATGGGGTAGTGGAAGCTGCCCAGGCCAAGGCCCAGCACGCTGTATGCCTCAGCTTGCTCCCCAAGAGGCCCCTCTGGTCAGATCATGTTCCCAGCTGCGGTGCATGCTCACGCCTTCTCCCGTTGGTCAGCTGCTCGTGTCCAAGCTCATCCGGAACCCTTGTCACAGCAGCACTCTCTGCCCACAGACCCCTTCCTTAGAGGCAGTGACACAGCTGAGGGCAGCCAAGCTTTGCCCCCTACAGAAAGGCAGCAGAAGAAAGACAAGTTGTGTTTGGCTTAAAAAATTATTCCCTCTGGGCCCTATACTGGGCGGGAACAGGCACCCACAGAGAAGGACAGGGTCAGTGAGGCCCCTGGGAGCAGGACAGGAGGCAAAAGGCTCGGAATCTATTCCCAGCTCTGCTCCCAACAGCCCACACATCCTGATCTGGGGCAAAGCAGCCACCTTTCCAGGCCTCAGTTTGCCCCTCTGCAGCATGGAATTAATATAGTCCCAGGTCCATAGGATCCTGGCCCTAAACATTTTCCTTAAGCTTCTCACAGAGCAAGAAAATGGCTGGAGAACCACCCATGTTTTACTAACCCTGACTCTAGCTCCTGTGCTCGGGCAGCCCTGCTTGGCAAGGGGGTTTCTGAGGGTTAGCCATGGAAGGACGCGGATAGCCTTGTTAAGCCCAGCTGCCCGCCAGGGCCTGGGTAAGCAGTGAGTCCTGAGTGGAGGCTGCCCTGTGGCCTCTGGCACTGCTGCCCACACCCTCTGGGAGCTCGGCTTCCAGCGCAGCACAGTGTCTCTGCTAATACTGCCCATGACAAGCCAGGGTGCTCTGTTTCTCTAAGGAGAGTAGCAAAACAGTGCTCATTGTAACATAGTGGCTGTCCAGCTATTTTTGTGTTTTTGTCAGCTTATTCCTAAGACATCAGGGCCTCAGTTGGGGTTGTAAAATGGGCTTGCACCTGTTATCATTCACCAATTACAAGACCATTCCTTCCCTGGGCCCCAGTTTTCTATCTAGAGGATGAGGCATGTATACTTAGGTTATCTAAAGAAGGAGAACCAATAGGATATATGGATATCAAATTAACTACTGCCATATGTGAATAAATTTCTTCTCTCCTGCCACCTCTGATTAATTAGTAGTGTCTTCCTGGAGCACTGTGTTGAGAAGGATTCTGAGATCACAGTCCAGCTTAAAGGACAGAGTGCTGTAATTGATTAGTAATGTCTGTCTTGGGCTCAGGATAAGTCAGCAGCAGCATGAGTTGCAGGGGCCTGCCATTCCTGACATACAACATCAAACGATTGTTTGACCAAAGCAACTTTAGTGATGTTCCCCAGAGGAATGAGAGACAGAATCTAAGTCTCATGGTCAGAAGACCTGGATTCTCACTCACACTGCCACTAACAAACTGCATGGCTTATGCAAGTGAGTCTTTGTGCCTCGGCTGTGTCCATCTAAAAAAATGAGATCATAAAGCTTGGAGGCTTTTGTGAGGCTGAATATGAACATTGATAGAATATGGTAAAATGACTATTTAAGATGACATACTGGCCATTTCTTTCATTGATTCTCCAGGAGACCTGGTATTGGCATGAAAACATTAATGCCAATAAGGTGGTCATGAGCGGAGTGAAGTGCTCAGGAACGGAGCTGTCCCTGGCGCACTGTCGCCTCGACGAGGACGTGGCCTGCCCCCAGGGCGGAGTGCACTATGGGGCTGGAGTCGCCTGCTCAGAAAGTGAGAGTGCCTGAGGTGTCATATTCCCCCTCCCTGCCAAGCTCTATGGCTAGGCTCTGGGGCTTCTGCCGTCAGCCAAGCAAAAAAGGAAAGCAGGTGTTAATTTTTGTTAAGTGAGAAGTGGGGGGCAAAAGGCAAAAGGAACTCCCCCAGTCCCAACCACAGAACCTTGCCTGATGGCTGGGGTGGTGGTGGTGGAGGAAGGAAGCAGGAGGGAGCAACCAGGCTGTCAGGAAGCCTCAGGTGTAAATCTCAGGGCCACTGTATACTATTTCAGCGAACTTGGGTGAATTAAACTCCTTGTTTTTAGCAGTTAATGAGGGTTCTAAGGTTAGTGAAGCATGAAACTCATACTAGGTGCTCAGTGCACAGCGGCATTCTTCCTTCCTCCGCCCTTCTCCATAGATCATTTTCTGTTCCACACCGTATAGGTGATTTAGCTTGCTAGTGACTCCCCAGACATTCTAGAGAGACTGAAAATATAGAAAGGGAAGCCCCGCCATGATTCAGAATGACCCAGTTTGTGAAATTTCCCTTTTGCTGAGCGTGTCACTCTCCTGACCCCCAAACTCCACTCTTCCCGCCCATGGCCTTATAAAACCTCTCCCTTGTGAATCAGGGAGGCAGAAGAAGCCCCCGATTTGGTCCAACAACTTGAGACCAGACCCTGCCTGCCACTTACTGCTGATCTTGGAAAAGTCAGTTAAACCACTATAATCTACAGTTGTCATTTTTTCTAGAAACTGAAAATTAGATATGACAACACATCTATGAAGATGCTCAGTAAAAAATGATGCACTGTCATTTACCATCATGGAGAACTAAGGAGAAGATTAAACCTTGAACTCAGTCAGTTCAGTTGTCCCATCAGCCCCTTTCAGACTCCCTCGGCATTTTCTAACCCCCGCCAGGCAGGACTCTGGATGCCAGCACAGACTTGTTGAGGTAAATGTCCTAAGCCACTGCATCCTGTCTGAGGGGAGAGACGAGATCCAAGCAGAGAGACGTGGTCTCACTGTTTCAGGGGCCTTTTCTTGGCTTATTAATTCACTTATATTTGTGATACCCTTTTTTTCCAAAAGGAAATTTAAATAGCACAAACCTAGATAAAATTCAAGGTAGCATAAAAGAAAAGCAAATGAAAGAAAAGTGGATATTGGAAAAAAGGTGGTAGCTCTAAATGGATCTAAGAGAGAATTAACAATACATACTATAGAGTCCTGAACATTTACTACAGAGAGGTTGTAAATTTCACAGTGAGCTTCCTAGCAGCCAAAGGAAAGATGGAAACCAGTTCACTGATATAATTCACAATATCCATGAGATAGAAGCAAACCCATGAGTCATGAGAAGCTTGAAGGATAGTCTCGTTATGTGGACCAGGAGTTATTAGATAAGCAATGCCCTCCATATCCTCAGAATAGATCAAAGATGTGTTTCATGGGGCTATTCCTCAGAAAACCCTTCATCTTAAACTGAAGGCATCACTCAGAGTCTGCAGGGGCCATCTGGTCCAGAAATGCTGACCTGACTTACCACTTTATTCAGAGAGATAAAGTTTATTCTTTAGGCAATATTTTGTAATTACTTTTTCTCATCCAGCCAATTTCACATGCCCCATATATTCAAGTCTTCTCCCATCTCTCTCTCTTCCTCATCACTCCCATATTCAGTCCATCTTTATTTTTACCTTTCTGTATTCCCTCTGTCTCCTTCCATCCTGCTGCCTCTGCCTACATTCTGGTGACCGTCTTTCATACTGTATTACCTCAGGAGCTCCAAACTGGGATCCCCATAGTGACACATAGCGTCCGGGTCCCTCTTGTTCCTGAAGCCAGAGTCAACGCCTGTCTCCCAGTCATGCTCCCTTCTGTTCAGACCCCATCTGGGCTTTCCCATTGCGCTCAAATGAACACAGGGACATGCGCAAGACTCGTGTCATCTGGCCTCGTTTCTGGCTAACTTCTGCTCTCCAGCCCTCCTTAGTGTCCAAACCACATGGGCCTTGGCCCTCCTTCACGCTTCAGGGACCTGCCATGTGCCACTTGTTTTGCCTGAAAGCTCTGCCTACTCTCACACTTTCGAGTTATTTCCTCTAATCTCTGCTCATCATCCAGGGAATAAATAAAACATAACTGTATCCAAGGAAGTCTGCCCTGAATACCCCTAGGCTGGGTCCCCTTGTTATAATTCCCAACATATCCCATTTTTCTCCTTTAACCCTTTGAGGAGTGAGTTTTCTTCATGCTCACCCCAGGAGTGAGGTGTTTTTTTTCCAAAAAATGAAATTAGTTACAGTTACAGTTTTATTAACCTAAAATCATGTTTGTTTGATAACCAATTTATAGAAACAAGAAGAACATATATTTGCCTTTTTTGAATGCTGCCTTACACATTTTTAAAATAAAAATTTTTGTATGATCGTACTCTGGATGGTCAGGAGGCACAAGGACGTACATGAATGTTCATGCTACTCAAAGGGTTAAGCTCTGGCCGCAGTTGTTATTAACATTACTTCTGTCTATCCCGCTAACATATGAAGTCTGCCTTGCTTAGCACTGTTCTTAGTGTTCAACATGATACTTGGTAGGTGGTACATGAATGCATGCCTCTGATGAGGCATTCTGGGTGTTAGGGAGCTCAAGGCCCATCCCACGGCAGGTGCTAAAAGCATAGCCGCCGGGTACCAGCTAAGGGCTGGCCATATTATGATATATTAAGACTCCTGAGCTGGAAATAGAGCTGACCTCCTCTCATTTCTGATAGAGAACCCTCTGCTCAGATCAGAGGTAAGCTGAGTGCTGTCCATTGAGTACTGACTAGTGTACAGATAACAAATAAGGGACTCTCAATGCCCTCTGATAAAAGCTCCCAGAACACCCAGCGCACATCCTGCTGTGCATCCTCCAAGAGGAAAGAGCTCTCAGCCACTGGGAGCCTCCTGATTGCTGTCCTCACTTCCAACCCCACATCCCGCCTGTGTGCTCTCGCACACGCACTTCAGAAATTTATAAGCAAGTTGCCAGAAAATAAAAGACGGATGGATCTTGATGTAAATAATTCATATACAACATTTGTTTGAAATGACATGTCCTAGAAATGTTCAATGGAATCTCATTTTTATAGGGAAACTTACAGTTAATCCTTTTATAAAGAAGGGAAACTGAATTATATGGTAAATTTAGATTGTAGCCATCAGAAAATTTTTAACACCTGCCATGTGCAATAGGCTAATTGAGTAAATCCATCATGTTTTAAAAGATGCGCTTTTAAAACTCAAGCCCAGAGCCAGCAGGAGTGGAGAGCGGAAGAACCCGTTAGGGCAGTTGGCAGTATGCAGCAGAGCCTTGGAAGTATGCAGCTCTTTCTCCCAGCAGTTTCACTGATAGAAGTGTAACCTACTGATATTTTACTTACTTAAGTTATACACACAAATTTACTACGGGATGTTTATTGTAGCTTTATCTTTAACTGGGAAAAATTCCAAGCAACCAATATATCTGAACATATGGGCTAGGGTTATAAATTAAATGTTATGTAACCATGTAATAGATATTTATTAACAAGGAAATGTATCAAGACATACTGTATTTGAAGAGAAACAGCATCAGCAAGCTATAAATCTACATCTGTATCATTCCCAGAAGAATCAGACCAAGGTATTAAGAGGGTTCTCTCTCTGGGTAGAGAGCATTGTTAATTGTCATTGTCCTTGTTATGTTTGCTTTCTATTATGGAAAATCTCCGCTACTGAAAAGTAGAGAGAATATGCCTGGCCTGTAGTGGCGCAGTGGATAAAACATCGACCTTGAATGCTGAGGTCGCCGATTCGAAACCCTGGGCTTGCCTGGTCAAGGCACATATGGGAGTTGATGCTTCCTGCTCCTCCCCCCTTCTCTCTCCCTTCTCTCTCTCTCTCTCTCTTTAAAAATGAATAAAATCTTAAAAAAAAAAAATAGAGAGGCCCTGGCCTGTTGGCTCAGCATTTGAGTGTTGGCCTGGCGTGTGGAAGTCCCAGGTTTGATTCCTGGCTAGGTCACACAGGATATGTGCCCATCTGCTTCTCCACCCTTCCCCCTCTCCTTCCTCTCTGTCTCTCTCTTCCCCTCCCGCAGCCAAGGCTCCATGGGAGCAAAGTTGGCCCAGGTGCTGAGGATGGCCCCATGGCCTCCACCTCAGGTGCTAGAATGGCTCCGATTGCAACTGAGCAATGCCCCAATATTTTGCCCACCTGCACCAATACCTGCAGAGGTGTCCAGGACGACACTCACAGAAGAGGAAGAGGAATTTAGGGTGGCATTCCTCAAGGAAGGTGCTCTTGAGAGGGAGACCATGATCCAGTTCCATAAAGTGGTGCTAGGCAAGGATGAGGGCTTGTCTCAGATCAGGAACCAGAAGTCAGGTATTTGGGAAGGAGTGAGGGGTCCTGCGTCCTGCCTAAGCACTGTGTCTGCCCCTTTCAGCTGCCCCTGACCTGGTCCTCAATGCAGAGATCGTCCAGCAGACCACCTACCTGGAGGACCGGCCCATGTTCATGCTGCAGTGCGCCATGGAGGAGAGCTGCCTCTCTGCCTCGGCCACCCAGGCCAGCCCCACCACCGGCTACCGCCGGCTGCTGCGCTTCTCCTCCCAGATCCACAACAACGGCCAGTCCGACTTCCGACCCAAGAACGGCCGCCACGCGTGGGTCTGGCATGACTGCCACAGGTGGGGCCTTCCTTCCGTCAGCCCAAGCTGCCCCAGCCCAACATCCCGCAGGGCCCAGATGGGGTGGAGAGAGGGTCACTTGGAGAGGCCACGCGGTCCAGCAGACAGGGTTTTCCTAGGTTGGAGGGAGTCGGTCTGCCACACTGGCTGCCACCCTCCACTCCCAGTTGCTCTGACCTACCTGCCCTTCCCTGAGCCCATTCTCTCTTGCCTCCCGCGCCTCTAGTGCTTGAAAACCAACTCTGAGTACCCCACACCCTCCACTGACCTCAGTCAGTGGTTTTCAAGTGTGTTCACATGAAGTCGGTGCTCTGTGGGGTATTTGGGGGTTCTGTAATGATTGGCCTCTGAGTGCACTTAGAAATGGATTTTAAATACCAGCATATATTTTAAATAGTTCTAGGAAGACCGTGGGTTTAGAAATAAACATCCTAGCCCCAGGAATCATGAGGCCTGGTTTCTCAACCCAGCGGTGCCTCTAACCAGCTGCGTGTCAGGCCAGCTGGGCCACGTCTCCCAAGACCTCTAATGTCCCTTCCAGGCTTCAGTCTGTGGATCTGATCCCAGGGCTGTAAACCCTGCACAAGGACAGAGTGAAATCCTAGAGCTGGCACTAGCGGGAGCCCGGGAGCCACTCCATTCATCTCCCGGCCTTTCCATGTTTTTTCTTTGCCCTGATTCTTCCTCTAATCCAGACCTGCTGCCCCTGCTCATTCACATTTTCCTGCTCAGACCTGAGGCGGGCAGGTGGAGGCCACGAAGGGAGGGAGCCCTGCCATTCGACATGGCAGCTGCAGTCCCCGGGGGTCCATGGGCGTACCCAGTGAGTGCTCACCTCTGTGCTCAGCATCCCATGGCAGAGCTTCTGTGCTTGTCTCTGCTGCTGAAAGTGAGGCCCGTGGGCTGGCAGATCTGCCATCAGTCTGCCTCCAGAGCCCGGGCAGGGTTTGCATTAGCACCAAGGTTTTAACGGGAGCACCTGGTGCTTGTGTGCACGTCCCAGTCTGAGAAGCCCCCATCTGGCTCATCCCTAGTGTCCTTCCTGCTCTCAAATGCAGAGATTACTGTTAGGGGTATAAGAACTAACATTCAGCCTGACCAGGCAGTGGGTGTCGGACTGGGATGCGGAGGATCCAGGTTCGAAACCCCCAAGGTCGCCAGCTTGAGTACGGGTTCATCCGGTTTGAGCAAAGCTCACCAGCTTGGACCCAAGGTCACTGGCTCGAGCAAGGGGTTACCTGGTCTGCTGAAGGCCCTCGGTCAAGGCACATATGAGAAAGCAATCAGTGAACAACTAAAGTGTTGCAATGAAAAACTGATGATTGATGCTTCTCATCTCTCTGCGTTCCTGTCTGTCTGTCCCTATCTATCCCTCTCTCTGACTCTCGCTCTGTCTCTGGAAAAAAAAAAAAAAAAGAACTGACATTCCTTGACCTCCTCGAAGTGCACGGCACCCTCATTTGCACGGATAAGAAAACGGAAGCTCGGTGTTTGTGTGGCGTTATCGGGCGGGGATCCTGACTCAGGCCTGTGTGACCCCCAGAATGTGGCTCTTCCTGTCACCTCTGCTGACCCCTCATCAGAAGTCTCTCTGGATGCTTTATCATGTGACAACTGATGGCCTAGTCACATTCGAATCATTATTGGGATAAAGGGATAGAGTTGTTCAATTTATTTCAAAAGAAAGGACTTGGATAGAACTAAGGGGTGCTGGTTTTCCTTATAACGATTATCTGTCTGTTCTGAAAGTGCTAAGCAGCCAAAGAATTTTTTCTCTTTATTTAGAAGCATGTTTATCTTCTGCTGGGCAGAAGTCAAAGGGTAAAATGAAGTCATGCCATTTTGGTGCCTGATTTCCTTGGGGGTCACATGGTGGAGCCTGGGTCAGTGCGGGCTGACACTGCCTGTGCATCTATAAGTAGAATATAATTGCATCTCTGCCCCACACATGATGGTCCACCCAGACATCTAATGGTAGGAGTTTCTGTGTGACATACACTTGCTCTCCCAGGAATGGTCTCTCCTCTGAGAATGTACATGGTGACATCATGCAGCTGCTCCTTCTGACCGCCTCACCCCTGCCGTTCCTGTGGCCTATTTTATTTCTTTGCTTACAGATGTTCCAGTAAATGGTTCAGGAAGGATGGGTGGAAAGAACATGTGTCTAAGTAGGCGTCCCTTCAGACCTCCCCTGCTGGTCTATGACTGAGAGTCTGTGACCACAGGACCCCTGGGAGCATCCCAGAGCCCCCGCCCAGCCTCCAGAGCTCAGGGGACCCCTCCAGGCTCTGTGGGAGGACCTTTCAACAGGACTCCTGGCCCCAAACCTCTCTTGGGTCCCTTTGGGGGTCTGATGAAAGCTGACCCTCCCTCCACTCAAAACATTTATTTTTTTCTGGAATATTTGACGTCTTGGTTCAGCAGATCTATAGACACTCTGAACATCTGTAGAACCAAAGTTTAGAGCCCTGGCTCAAATCAGTGCAAACAAGGAAAACTGTCACTCCTGATTTCATTGGTGCTACAATGAGGAACAGAGATATGGTCTTCGAAAGGCCTAAAATGACACAGAGATTGACCTCCCTCAGGACTCTCCTTGCTGACCAGATAGAACAAAGCCCTGTGTCATTGTGCCTTGTCCTTGGTTGATGATCTTGAAGAGGTCCCCTTCCTGCTTCTTGTGCCCCCAGGGAGAGGCGCCAAACCTGCTTACCTGGCACATCAAGTCACAGCTTGGACAGAGCCAGATAAAGCAGGGCACAGAGCTGTGTTGCAGGCCTGGCCCTCCCACAGCGAAGCCAGGAGGGCTGCTGGGAGCTGAAGCAGCAGGGCGCTGGACACACAGCACAGCCGCCAGCCCTCCGAGTCAGGGTAGCCTTGCTATAAAGGGGAGACTTGCCTGCTCCATCCTGCCTCCCTCATGCGTGGAGCAGCCCCCACGATGGGTCAAAGCCCCTAAGTGTGATGAGGCCTCTGTGAGCCCAGTGGAGACCTCATCAAGCGGGCGGCTGCCTGGCACATCAGGAAGGCAGGATGGAGTCGGCAGAAGGGCCCCTGCCCGTGGTCGCAGCACCGCCTGAGACTCCAGTATACCCTGAAATGGGGACAGGAGCCTGTCCCAGCACAGCTGAGCACCGGCCAGGACCATGTGTTCTGGGGGCACTGAGGGCCAGTGGCTGGTGGGGGAAAAGAGGGAGGGGGACCACGTCTCCTCTACAACTGCACGGAATCTCTGATTGAGTTTATTTGGGGATTCAGTGACCTATCATAACAAAGAATATACCCAAACCACCTGCCTTTCTCTGGTCTAGTTTTGTCTACCATGGAGCAAGGGTTCATCTCTTCCTTCCTCCATGCGAACCATGTCCTCAAATGCTGGGCTCTGGAGTCTTTTCGTTAGAAGGCCGTCCTGTATCCAGATTATAATGACCTCGTCAAGTGTCAGATTATTCTGTCTCCTTAGAGTTCAGGTATTTCTTTCCAAGTGAAGTTTTCCTGTCTCTATCCATGGGTCAGGTCCCTCTCTTAGACTTCCAAAAGTCGGGACACCTCAGCCTGGAGAGAGGGGATGCACTCTCATCACCAGGATGCACCTTCCTGCCTTCATGGGGGTGTACGTGTGGGTGGAGGAGGCGGTGCCCCTGGCACTCCGGCCAGCAGCCGGGAGGGAGGCGCGGCCCTGGGGGGGTGATGTCTGTGTGGGCGGGAGAGGCAAAGCAGAGAGGCCCCCGCACTGCGGCTCTAGAACTGGGAGGCTCCAAACCAGCTGTGCCTTTGCATTGCTCCCAGGGGAAACTGAAGAGCTGGGGAAGACTTAAATCATGGCTGCGGGAAGCCGGGGGAGCGGGAGGTCAGCCTTACACCGGTCTGCCTGTGGCCTCCGTCTGAGTTTTGTTTAGACAACAGAACATAAACCTGTTTCTCGTCGGTCTTTCCAGCTGGTAAACATAGTCACAGAAGCTGCTCTCTGAAAGATGCAGACATATGCTCGACCATGAGTCAGACCTCATGTCTCATCTTGCTCCTTCAAGAAGCCAAGAGACTTTCAAAGTCATCACTTGAGCTGCCACAGAAGGCGTCCTTGTAGATGTTCTCAGCGGGACCGGACTCGGCATGCTTTACCCAGAAACACGAGTGACCTGGGAAAAGCCCGGCATAGGAAATTATGACATTATTTTTAGCAAAGGAAAACAGGAGGAATAGGAAAAGAACCTCTAATTTCCTTTCTGAAAAAAAGCCTACCCTTTTAATTCTCCTCTTCCCTCCATTTTTCCTCTACTGGAAGGAGCCTGAGGCCACCCCTGGAGGCCAGGGCCAGCAGAAGCTACAGCGGGCCTGGAAATCATCACAGGGATGGGAGTGGTGCTGGTAATGATAAAAGCACTCCTCCTGTTACTGCTGGGAGGGTTAGTAATAGGAGAGACTCGACAGATACTGAGTGCCCCTCTGTCACAAGCCCTGTGTGAGCTATTTTTGCAGTTTCTCCTACTGGAGCCTTACATACCCCCATGATTGGGTTGAGTCACTATTCTCTCTTCCCTGAGGAGACAAATCAGGTCACACATACACAAAACAAGTGTTTCTGCTCCCTGTGCCTTGGTACCTTGTCTTCCGTGTCCCCCATTTCCCAAATGTCCCCTGTAATAAGAGAGACAGGTGTGTTTGATAGTTACAGGCTTGGACACACACAAGGCAGCTTAGGACAGCAGGACAAGCCCAATGTCTCAGGAAGGCCCACAGCAGTTCTGTCCCCTTGTGTATTCTCAACCAAATCCATCACTTTTCAAGAATCTGCATCTGTTCTCAATTCCTCCCCCTCCCTGCCCAGTGAAGGAGGGGGCACCTTATGTAAACAACCAGCCAACCAGCCAGGCAAGCTCTCCCTCCTCTGCTTCCCTCCTTCCCACAGGCTTCCAGAGCTGTCTCTTCCCTCCTGTCTTCCTGCTGCTCCCGTTCTGCTGAGGCTGACCTCTCCCCCACAGTTCCCGCCATTCGCCCCTCTCCCTTACTCCACAGACCCTCCACCATTCTCTTGTCTCTCCCTCTGCCATCTTCTCACTTTAAAATGTTTTCAAAAGACCTCGAAAAGTAACGTACTACTAGTCTATAGAGCCACTGGGGGGCTCCGAAGGGCTATTAAAAGCACTTAGTACAAATATCTTCATTTATGCGGCTTATTGGATGCCAGGCCCTGTACTCATCTGTTCATCTCACTAATTCCCACAGCACATTTATTCTCATTTAGCTGATGAGAGAACGGAGGCCCAGGAGGGTGAGTCACTGCCCCACTCTGTAGTGCACGAAAGCACCATGGTACCGCTATGTCATCACTCTCTCCTCCCCCACTGGCCACCCCTTTGGCCCGTGCTTCCCAGAAGCACATTGCAGGCAGTTGCTTGCAGGTAGCAGCTGCTCCCCACACTGACTCCCAGGCCCTCTCTCTTGCTGCAGGCACTACCACAGCATGGAAGTGTTCACCCACTACGATCTCTTGAACCTCAATGGCACCAAGGTAGCAGAGGGCCACAAAGCCAGCTTCTGCCTGGAGGACACAGAATGTGAAGGAGGTATCTTTGTGGGGTGCTGGGGAGCTGCAGAGGGACTCTGATGCTCTAATGGCCATGCTCACCCAGTCTGGGCCCAGGTTTGATGCTGAGCTCTCTCCCTCTGGCCACTGCTGACTCTCCACATGACCTTATGGTGATTTCCATAGCTATGTTTGGGGCTAGGGGTGTGGGCAAGTTCTGGCTATAAAGGTGTCTGGATTCCCAGGATCATGCTGACGGGCACTGGTGGGGCCACATGGTCTCCCAGGTAAGGTGCAAACCCTTGGACCAGGAAGACACAGTCCCCTCCCACCTCTGGCTGCCACGTCTCCGTGTTCCTGCCCCACA
Source organism: Saccopteryx leptura (assembly GCF_036850995.1). Taxonomy (NCBI): domain Eukaryota; kingdom Metazoa; phylum Chordata; class Mammalia; order Chiroptera; family Emballonuridae; genus Saccopteryx; species Saccopteryx leptura. Next base: position 264,528,794 of record NC_089503.1, on the reverse strand, counting down.
GGTTCTTACCCTCCCAGTTCAAGCTCAAACGAGCCTGTCTGCAGTTTCCAGACTCTCTCAGCTCCCCCAGCAAAGGCAGAGGCGGCACTCTGCTCACACTGTTAGGAGGCCGCCCCACCTGCGCTGTGATCGCCTGTGGGTGCAGCTGCCATGCTGACGCGACTGGGGCTCCACAAGGGGAGACACTGGTTCCTCTTGGTACACCCAGTGCTTAGAGTACTGCCTGACATGGCAGCCTCCCAATATATGTGACTGCCGCTGCTGTGCCTGGGGACCACACAGCAGTGGGTTTTGAACACCTCTGTGTGCCCAGTGAGGGTCAGACAAACCAGACCCAAGCTTAAATCCAGGTCCAGTTGTGCAGAGAGAGATAAGATGACCCTCCTTTAAGCTAAACAGTAGATGCCAGAGCTTCCCCAGATAAGCATGTGCCTCATTCCCAGGCTAGTGAGTCCTCAGAAAGACCAAGGAGGCCAGCGTGGCCAGGGAAGGTTTCAGGGAGCAGGGGGACCCTGGCTGGGTCTGGACGGAGGGCTGGGATGTAGGCAGAAAGTTGGGCAAGGGAGTCTACTGAAAGGAGAGAGGATGAGACGCCCACAGTGGGGGGTGGGCACTGGGCCTGATGAAGCAGAGGTTGGGGGGCTTGGGGAAGGAAGGGAGATCTGAGGATGGGGTCTGGGGATGTCACCTACCCAGCAGGGCTGTTTGGGGTCTCTTGTGGGGAGGGTGGCACAGAGGGCAGAGTCACCACGTGTGCATAGTGACTGGGATCCCCTCGGCACCTGCCTGCAGACATCCAGAAGAATTACGAGTGTGCCAACTTTGGCGAGCAGGGCATCACCATGGGCTGCTGGGACGTGTACCGCCATGACATTGACTGCCAGTGGGTGGACATCACCGACGTGCCCCCTGGAGACTACCTGTTTCAGGTGAGGGGTGTGGGAAGGAGTTCCAGCCCCTGCTGGTGGGAGGCGAGGGGGAGGCAGCCTCCTTTCTGTTGGTGCCCAAACACAAAGCAGGCGTGGAGGCCAGGCTGTGTAAGGTGAAGGAGCCCTACACCCAGAGGGCAGTGCCATCTGTCAGGTAACCTGGGTATGTGAGGCGTGCAAGCCACAGGGTGGAGGAAGGTGGACTGCAGACCTCCTGAGATATTGGCATTCAGTTCTCTTAACATCTGGGGTTTTCAAATCAAAATGCACCTGCAGGCAGATTTAGTCCTCAGGCCAGGAACTTGTCCCACAGACTCTAAGGCCACTGAACTGTTCGCTTCCTTTGGAGCTATACTCCCACCTCCATCTGGCTTTCTGCCATGCCCTGCCCCCCCCCCCCCCCCCCCCCCGCCTTGGGCTGTGCTCTCAAGGCTAACAGTACGCTCATAAGGCAGTTACCCACAAATGCCTGTGACTCGCCCCTCCCAGCAATGTGTGCCTCATAAGAGAAGAACTGCAGAGGGGTCAATCTCAATACAAAGAAATGAATCTCTAACGGTACAGTGCCTGGCACTGGAGACAGCCTGTCCAGTGATGCATGGACACTTGCCAGGCTTTCCCGTGCTCTGTCTGGTAGAAGGCCAGCCCTGTGGCGGAACCAGGGAGCCATGGCCTCCCACCTCCCTGCAAATGGCTTTATGCTACAACCAGGCCCCCCCAACTGGAGTGGGGGACACAGGGGATGCCTCCTGGTACACCTGTGCCTGCAGAGGCTTCCGCCCACCCTCTCATCTCCCCGCAGCCCCACCCCTCTTGCTTCCAGCTTACTCCATGGGTGGCAAAGTAGGTGACCAGAAACATGTCACTGTGCCGTAAAAGCTGTCCTGAGGGGGCATTCAGCCAGCTCAGGGCCTGGCCCACGGTCCCTGCCTCATAGACAGCGCTGGGATGAACTGACACCTGCAGAGCAGTGACCACAGAGGGGCTTTAAAAGTCTCCCTGGGGAATTTCAGAGGCTACAGATCAGAAAGCCAAGCACTTTTCTACCCACAAGCCCAAACCACAGCCCTGGAGAGGCCTGACTAAAGAGCAGAATGCTCTGCATTTTAAAAATGGAAATCTGTGTCTGAACACACACCAGGGGGGGAGGTCTGTGTTTGGGGTCTGCTGTTACTTTGCTGGTGTAGTCTGTGTAGCTCTGTGTAGTCTGTTCTGACAAAGGCCGTCTATGCATATACCTGCAACAGGCCCGGCCCGGTGGAGCCCTGCGAATGCAGTGTCTCGTGTCATCACCAGTGATGGCCATTACTATTACCTCATGTGACAGCCAGGCAAACCCAGGTCACATCAAGTCTCTATTCTGTGTTCTCTACCCCTAAACTATGCAATTCACAAATCAACTCATTATGGGCACGTTAATGTGTCTGATTAATGAAAAAGAGTGTTTCCTTTGGCGTCAAGTCGGAGCTCAGCTCCCCTAGGCTGTGTTCATCTCAGGGAGCTGGGTGAGAACCCTGGCCCTCTGCACCCCTGCATGGATCCCCACACGGACACCAGCACTGCTGCACATGATGGGAACTCGAGCCAGCATGAAGCAGCTCCAGGCAGAAGGGCCTGTGGCCAAGGGTCCGAGGCTGGCTCTGTGGGTGACCAGGGACACAGCCTTGGACAGGTCTGGCAAGCAAGGTCAGATGCAGGGCCCCAGAATGGCCAGCACAGCTCGGTCCTATGCCCCAGCCCCATGTCCAAGTCCCATGTCCCAGCCCTGAGCTAGCTTGTTTCCCATAGTAGTAGGGGCCCAGCCAGTCTGCTAAAGGTCATGCCTGCGCTTTCCTGGAGGGAAGGGTCCTTAGGGCCCAACCTAGAAACTGTTCCTGAATTGACAGGATGTGCTCCTCCATCCCCACGTGCCCCGGGCAGCATGTCCCCCACATCCACCAGGCATGGCAGGACCCTCAGGGGAAGATCTATCATTTGTCCCCATGCTGTGCCCACAGCCTAAGTGCAGCTTTCGTCTTTCCTCCTCTCCTCTCCTCTTTCTTCTGGAGTCCTCTCTCCAATCTCCCTTTTCTTTCCACTCACAGAAACCCTCTTCAAATAATGCCCTCCCTACTCCTGCTCCCTTCGCCTGTGCCCCTTTAGCTGGGGTGATCAGAGGAATAGGGGCAGCAGGGTTCAGTCTCCACCAGAGCCAAGGGCCCCTGGACTGGCCGAGCAGGGAGGGTTCAGGGATGGCCTAGAGCAGGGGTCTCAAACTCGCGGCCCACCGAACAATTTTGTGCGGCCTGCAGACTAATCCACGAAGTTCAAAATATTTTGGATAAAATTAAGTAAGCCTAGGGGCCTACTTGTATTTTTCATTTCTCTAGCATCCTAGCTAGATATTAGCTTAGTTAACAGCAGTTGTGATGCGAACTACAGTTTCTGGTCGTTTTGTGACACTGAGTAAACTGCATGTACGATTGTGCTTGTTGTACTGATTTTTTTTTGTTTTCAACTGCAGTGAGAAAAGTGTTGCGTAACAGTTGCCTTTTGTAGACCTAGTGCGGCCCGCCGAACGGCTGTGATCTTGATCTGCGGCCCACATGCTGAGTTGAGTTTGAGACCCCTGGCCTAGAGCAACACAAAGCCTGGACAGCAGGAGGGACAGTTGGAAGTCCCACTGCCAGGAGTAGCATCCAGTCTCCCACGCTCATGGCGGCCCCCTCCCAGTGCCTGTCCTGTCCCCACCCTGTCTCAGCACAGCCTGCTCCCCAGCTCCCTTTCCTTCCACAGCCTGTTCTGGGCTCCCCCACAGCCCAACCTCAGGCCTCCTAGGACAGCCAGGAGAGGGGGAACCCTCTGGTAGAGCTGGTGTGTGAGTCACACGGAGACAGAGGAGACGCATGGACATCTCACTCCTCCAGGACGAGCGTCTCTGCCTCCCCAGCCCAGCTCTGGCCAGGCCTGCCCTGGCTTCTTCCGCATGGCACCGGCCATGCTCCCTTTCTAAGGTCATCGGCCCTGGAGGCCAACGCTCCGCTCCGCAGGGCCGTGGCCCTGGGGGGCTGGAAGGCTGAGGCACAGAGGCAGCCAGTCTGGTCTGTCTCCTCCCCAGGTGGTCATTAATCCCAACTACGAGGTTGCAGAGTCTGACTACACTAACAACATCATGAAGTGCAGGACCCGCTATGACGGCCACCGCATCTGGATGTACAACTGCCACATAGGTAAGACCCCTGGACAAGCACAGCATGTCCAGGGCTGCCTCAGGCCTGCCAGGTCCCTCCTGCAGCCCCCTCCCCCTGCAGGAGATAGGCAGGAGCCACACCACTTTCTCAAGGAGCAACAGCGGCTTCCTAACCTGGGTAAAGAGCTCGAAATGTAGCCGACCTCACAGGTTTGCACACAGGAGGGATGCCTCAGACACAGGAGGCCTGGATGTGAATTGGGTCTGCACGGCCAGCTCTGGGGGGGGGGGGGGGGGGGTACAGGACCAGCAGTCCCAGCACACCAACACAGACCCCAGAGCTATTTAAGGGCAGGAGCTGAAGCCACCACCTCGTTATGCATGTGACCTCAAAAATGTGGGAGTCAGCAGTTTGTGGCTCTGGGTATCATTTTCCTGTCAAGAGCTAGAAGCTAGTGGGCCAGTGTGGCTCCTGGTCGCCAAGAAAGAAACTTTTCCTTGCATTACACAACCTGGGGCACACAAGGGGAAACAGCTTTCTCTTCTGCAGGAACAGTGAGGGTCCTCCCTCCTGATGAGGGCAAAAGCTAAACCCACTATATTTATTCACAACTTCACTTTAAGGCTGACAGAGCACCTGACCTGTGCCTGGCCCCAGTTGTTGCCCTGGTGGTCTCACAGAGGGGGCCCCGATAGGCCACCTGGTGGAGGGTGATGGCTTCAGGGTCCTTGAGGCCGACCACCCAGGGAGAGGGCTGAGCATCTGGTTTGCCAAACTGTCTCCCTGGTGCCTACCCCTCAGGTGGTTCCTTCAGTGAAGAGACGGAAAAAAAGTTTGAGCACTTCAACGGACTCATAAACAACCAGCTCTCCACACGGTGAGGCAGCCTGCATGTCACCTCTTGCCTCTGGCCACAGCTCACCTTCTCCGACTGCTGCCCACCAAAGGATCACCTCCACCACCACAGCCCGCCCCGCCCCCTCTGGACACTGTGTGGCCACGCCCAAGCTCAGGAGGGAGGGGTGTTCCTGACGCTGCTAGAAGCTGCAGTGTAGGGCCTGGAACAGCTTCTGGGAGTGAGGCGTGTCTGCAAGGCCGTGGGAACAGTGCCACTAGCCATGTTGTCCAGCACCCCAGGTTGTCATCTTGTCCTATCCAAACCACAGTCCCCCCCAAGTCTGACACCACCCTGCTCAGCTCACCACTGATGTGGGGCCATTTTCTCAAGTTCCATGTGGGCAATGTCACCTTAACAACCTTAGGCTGTCAGACCAAATCCCATTTCTCCTCCTCTTAGGTCGTTTCCAGTCAACTTGAATGTCTAGAACTCTCTTCTAGTTAAACAAACTGCCCCTCCTTGCCTCCGTTCTATCCATATATAGAACTAGTGCTGCCACGTTTTATGAGGTGAGCTCAGAGTTGGTGCTTGTCTCCTCTCCCCTGCACCCTCTTATTTTTCGAGATACCATTATTATATTTTCGTGGACTTTGAAACACAAAATATTGATATTTAATATTGGCGATCTAGGCCTTTGAAAATATAGCTCAAAAGGAAAACCCACCCACCTGTGTAAGTGGTGCATGTTTCTGTTGTTCCAGTTTGTAGTTAACTGTTAACGGTGCTATTAACAAGAGTCCCGGGTGATGAGGACACTCACCGAACGCCATGTGTCATCACAGACACTTACACATACTTGAAACTTGGAATAAAAGATTTATGGTATGCATCTGTGTTTCATTTGGACCACTGCACCCAGCCCCCGAGCAGCAGAGCTCATCCAGTCCACTGTGATGAAGCCTCATACACAGTCCACTCATGCAGAGAGCTGGGGTCCAGGGTGGCCACAGGGGGCCTCCCGCCATACACCCCCAAAGGAGCAACCCTTACCTCTTCAGAGTAGTCTAAGGAGGTCACAAAAAATCAGCAAAGATACAAGTCAGTCTTTCTTGAGCTTGTTTTTTACTGAAATTCATCAGGGGCACAGCAGTTGTGTTAGGACCAGGACACCTAGGGCAGGGCAGGGCCTGGGCCGGCTCTGAGGGACAGGGTGGCAGGGGAGGGGCGCAGAGCACTTCCCAGTGGGGAGGGTGGAAAGCCAGCCCAGCTACTCTCCCTCACACATAGGCCCCCACTCGTGTCGAGTGCACCAGCACCAGAGGGCTCCACAGTGACCCAGGAGTAGGATGGCACCAACTCCATCCAAACCAGGACCACGTACTGGACCTGTCCCCACAAAGGTGTCCTGCATCTGTTCTTGTGCGCGGGAGGCAAACTCTGTGGCCACTTCAGATGTCACCTCTTGGCTTTGTTCATGTTTATTTCTACAAGGAGCCCTTCTATCACCAACACAGAGGAAACATTAGGACCAGTCCAGGGGCTAGGGCCGTCAGCGCTACCATAGCCCACAGCCACTCTGCCCACTCCCAGGGGCAGGTCAGGGCAGCTGCCTTGAGGGGAGACTGCCCAGGTGTCACACAGCAGGTGCAACCCACTCCGAGCTGTGCTGGTTCTGTGCAAAAATGCCCTGCAGGCCAGTCTCAGACCAGTTTCTTCAGAGGCCCAGGTCAAAATGGGAGACAAACAGCACCCCCTAGTGTCCCTGGGTAGACTATATTTTGAAGCAATGAAACTTTTAAGTTTTTATTTTTTTCTCAACTTCTGGAACTAGACCAAACTGAAGCCCACCCCACCCCACCCCACCCCACAGTGACACTCCAACGGGAATAGAGGGCTGTTCTAGTGTCTGTAAACGGCTGTGGTGTTGGGACCCCAGCCTGTGCTGGGGGTGTCGATCCAGACCCACTGGGCCTGCCAAGCCCTTGGGGAAAGAGGAGACTCTACAGCAGGCCGCTCTTTTTGTGTTGAAGTCCCAGGGCCCTCGCCACCAGCCTCTGAGCCACTGCTGTACTCGTCTGTGGTCTCTCCTTCGCCAGACACAAGAGCTCTAAAAGGAAAGCCCCGTGGGGCGGGGACTTGAATTCAAGGCCATGATCACCTCTCCTCCCAGTGACACAGCAGCCTCAGATGCTACTGACAGGGCACCCACCAAGGGCTGCTGGGTCCTGACCTCATCCTGCCACCTTTTGTACCCTCCCTGTTTCTCTACCTGCACAGGGTGGGAAGAAGCCAACCCTGTACATGTCCATGCTTTGCAGGGCTATCTGGGGAGGGAAATCAAGTCAGGACGGGACACTCAGAGCTTATGGGACAAAGAATCCCATAAGCCACATGATCCACAGAAGCATGAAAAGCATCAGCAGGCCACTTCTGGGCCAGTTTTGCTGGCCACTGCTTTGCAGCCACACAAACTGTGCCCTAAAAGCCCCCATCATGCTTTCTAGGAGAATGGAGGGGAGGAACTGTCAATTACTTGGCACCTTTTACAAGTCTGCCAGGATCTCCTGTCCACGTCTCTACCACATTCTATATGATCTGCTTGTTTTTTGGTTTTTGTTTTTTTACAGACAGAGAGTCAGAGAGAGGGATAGATAGGGACAGACAGACGGGAATGGAGAGAGATGAGAAGCAACAATCATTAGTTTTTTGTTGTGACACCTTAGTTCATTGATTGCTTTCTCATATGTGCCTTGCCCGTGGGCCTTCAGCAGACTGAGTAATCCCTTGCTCAAGCCAGCAACCTTGGGCTCAAGCTGGTGAGCCTTGCTCAAACCAGATGAGCCCGCACTCAAGCTGGCGACCTCGGGGTCTCGAACCTGGGTCCTTCCGCATCCCAGTTCGACGCTCTATCCACTGTACCACCGCCTGGTCAGGCTATGATCTGCTTGTTTTAAAGAAAAAGAAAGCAATGCACATCAGGTGACTCGCCCAAGGCCAACTTAAGTGACAAGGCCAGGTTCACAAGCAGGGAGATTCTTTTAACCCCACTGCAAAACATGGTTCCCATGGACTTGCAAAAAAGACCAAATGTCTCCCTGAGCAACACCCAGCAGAGGCATGAACAGGAAGACAGGCCCCAAGCAAAACAGCTGGCACACAGACCTCCCTGCTGGGCCTTTCCTTCCCTAGGTATTCCCAGACCCCCAGGTACAGGAGGAGCACCCCAGCGGCCACTAAGCCCAGGAGTCCTAAAGCAGAGAGCTGAACAAGGACTGAACCACTGGAAAGGCCCACAGCCTAACCACACACACACACACAGCCTCATCAAGACACAGCTGCTCCCTTACTTGGCCTCTGCAAGGCCTTCAGCTTGGACTGCTTGCTTCCTTGTATGAGGGGCCGGATCTTGAGCCCTAAGAAATCCTTGGTCAGGGCTTCAGCAGCTGTGGAGAGAAAACACACCTGGAGCCACCCTCTCCTCTTCTAGGCAAGGCCCCCTCAGGGCCCAGGAACAGACATACCACCCAAACAAATACAGCCGCTTCACGCTTCCATAGAAGGCCCAGGACAGGGCTGCCACATGCCACTGTGCCATCTGCTCATCCCACCCCCAGCCCCCTGCATGGGCCATCCATCCATGAGAACAGTGGTCCCCAACCCCCAGGCCGTGGACCGGTAGCGGTCCGTGGGCCATTTGGTACCGGTCCGCAGAGAAAGAATAAATAACTTAATTATTTCCGTTTTATTTATATTTAAGTCTGAACGATGTTTTATTTTTTTTTAAATGACCAGATTCCCTCTGTTACATCCGTCTAAGACTCACTCGACGCTTGTCTCGTGAGTTCGACAATTATATTTAAAAATATCACAGTTTTTACGCCAGTTGCATAATTTTATTTTGTGCATTTATCCATCCCACCCTAAAGGCCAGTCCGTGAAAATATTTTCTGACAGTACACCGGTCCGTGGCCCAAAAAAGGTTGGGGACCACTGCATTAGAAGGAAAGCCTGCCGAGTCCAGCTTCCACCCTCAACCTAGGCAGCACAGGACCACAAGAGGGCAGCCTCCTGTCTTGTAAGGTGGGAGCTTCAAACAAACCCTACCCTATCCCTGACTCCAGACCCTCCCGGGGCACATGCCCTCACTGCTCTGGGTTGTGCATGACCTATGTAGAGACACAGCATGTCAGAGAGCCAGGAGGGGCCTCATGTCCAAGCCCCCTCTTTACAGACGAGGAAGCTGAGGCTGGGACACAACCTGCTCATGCTACACAGCTCGGCAGAGCCCAGAAGGCAGCCGCAGCCAGGCCCAAACAGCGCTTACCCTTTCCGGGGCACCGGGCAGCCCTTTGGCTTCTCTCTGACCTCCCTGCCGTCACACCATGCCCCGGCCCCTCTGTTCCCTGACCACCACCCCTCCCCTCAGGTTCTCTCAAGGACTGGATGGGCCTACACCAGCTATGGCCTCACCCAGCTCGTGTTCAGGAGCCAAGCAAGGAGAGGCAAGGGGGGGGGGGGGGGGGTCACTCTTTATAAATACACAGAGAATGAGCAGTGGTGTGACAATCAGCTTAGGAAAGTGGCCAAGAAGGAACAGTGGAGTGACAGTCAGGAGGTTAGCTAATGTCCCCAGCTTTGACACTGAGGAGCTTCATAACCTTGAACAGACCACCGACATTCTGGGAACCTCGGTCTCCTCATTTGCAAAATAAGAGGCGATCTGACCCAATCCTATATTAAAAATTGAGTAAGAATGCATGTGCTTGCTTGGGCCCTGGCCAGATGGCTCCGTGGTAGAGCATCAGCCTGGTGTGTGGAAGTCCCTGGTTCAATTCCCGGTCAGAGCACACAGGAGAAGCAACCATGTCTCTCTCTCTCTTTCTCTCTCTCTCTCTCTCTTTAATCCCTTCCCGCAACCATGGCTCAAATGGTTCAAGCAAAGTTGGTCCTGGGCGCTGAGGATGGCTCCATGGCCTTGCCATAGGTGCTGAAATAGCTTGTTGCAGAGCAACGGAGTAGCAGTACCAGATGGGCAGAGCATCGCCCTGTAGGGGGCTTGCGGGGTGGATCCCAGGTGGGCACATGCAGCTCTGCCATCATTTAATATGTGGAAGTACCTAGGGCTTGGCCTGTGACATGTGCCCAGTATCCCCTGAATCCATAGCCTCTAATCTGAATGCACTAACGTGAACAGGAACAGCCCAGAGCTCACTCTGCTCCCCAGCCTTCTGAACCGGGAGGGCTGGGAGTGGGCCTGCAACCTGGACGTGGATGGCCCAGGCCAGAGAGACCAAGGTCCACTTCCCTCTTAGTGGCAGAGAAAGGGCCAGCCCATGGGAAAGCCGCATTACCTGAGGCCGGGCAGGGAAAGATGCCGAGGGCATGTGTGTCATCCACCCACTGAATCCGGAGCTCCTTCTCTCTGAGACAGGGATGAGGAGACAGAGCGATTATGAAAGCAAATGGGTGAAACCCTTCTTGCTAAAGGACGTCCCCTCCCACCTCCGATCCTTAAAAACTATGAGCCAAGATGAGCTCTATCTGTCTCCTCTGGAGAGGAGACAGCACTCGCAGCAGACTTTCTCTGAAGACCATGAGGTTGGTTTCAGCTAGACAAATATCACCCCTGTGGACCAGGCAAGTCCCTGCTTCCCAGACCTGAAGAAGCCAGGCCTAGCAGAGCTCGCAGAGGACCCCAAGGGTTATGTGGCAGGGACAAGGGACAGGCCCTAAAATATGCATGTCAGTGTTACTGCTCCTGGTCAGCTCCCTCCCATACTCAGCAAAGCAGCAGAGTCTGAGGCCAGGAGAAGCCCAAAGCAGTCCCTCGACTACAGCTCCTCTGAGGGCACTGACTCCGCTCGCTAGCCAGGGGAAGCAGTCATCAGTGGCCCCCGGATACCCACACCTTCCGGGGTGGAGAGCAGGTGAGCTGCCTGTGCCCCACCCAGCCACACTCGGCTCTGCGCTCAGGCCCCGGAGGGCACCGCAGGGCTGCTGAGCAGCAGACAGAACAGAGCCAGGAAGAAAGGGGTTTTTAAAAGCATATGTCGTAAAGGGGGGGGGGGGCTAGAGAAAGGAAGATAAACATTAAGAAAAAAGGAGAAAAGACTGGAGTTGGATTTAAGCAACTGGGGGCACAGAAGTCTTTCCTCTCAGCACCCCCTGGCCCCCCCACCAGTCCCCCTCAGCACTGTAGCTCAGCTCCGCAGAGGCGGTTCCTGCAGAGATGGTCCGCAATCTGTTGACCATGCGACCAGGTGGTGGGGATGTGGAGAGCGGGGCGGGATGGGCGGCCTGTGTCCTGCATCAGGGTGGAGGGCTCCGCTGGAGCTGCAGCCTGTGTCCTGCATGCAGCGGCAGGACGTAGGTGCCGCGTGGGCCGGCAGGACCAGGTCTAGGGCCTCTGCCACATGCCCACAACCAAAAACCGCTCTCCCCTTCCCCACAGTCACGGCCAGTAGGCTGAGCTGCTCAGACATATGGGCATTCACCTTCTGCCTTTCTTTCTAGATGGCTGGGCCCTGGGGTGGGGGAAGCAGCAGGCAAGTGTCTCCAACAACAGAGGGATGTCCCAGCTCCTCTCTAAAGGGAGTACCTGCCTCCTCTGCCTCCCCGAAGCATTGCCTACACTCACTGGAACCCGGAGAAGGCTGCCAGCAGGTCCTCAGTCTTGAGTGTCGGTTCAAAGTCATAGATCTCCACCACGTGGGCAAAATCCTGCTCTCCGGGCAGCTCTTCTACGAAGGAGGACGTGTCCACGTGGACCTTCTCTACCTGGATCTTCTTCTCAGTCAGGCTGTCTGTTATCTGGGTGAGATCACACCTTTCAGCACGGGAGCTCTAGACACAGGGCTCCACCCAACTGCTTTTTCTTAAACCACAAATGGAGTCCTGCAGGCTTCTGGGTAGGCAGGAAGGAGGAGCTGAGGGTGGCTTCCCCTGGGAGCCATAGTTGGCAGGAGACTAGGAAAAACAGTCTGACAGGGCCTGACCTGTGGTGGCCAGTGGATAAAGCGTCGACCTGGAAATGCTGAGGTCGCCGGTTCAAAACCCTGGGCTTGCCTGGTCAAGGCACATATGGGAGTTGATACTTCCAGCTCCTCCCTCCTTCTCTCTCTCTCTCTCCCTCTCTCTCTCCTCTCTAAAAATTAATAAATAAAAGTTAAAAAAAAAAAGTTTGATGTTTTAAAAAAAAAAACAGTCTGACAGCATACGGGACGAAGATGGAGAAGGATGCGCTTTGAGGGACGGAACTTACTTAGGAAGTTCCCAGTGAGTGACTGGCACCCACACATATTATGTTTCACAGAATACTGAACACTCCATTGCATATACCCACTTTACAGCTGGGACACTCTAAAGTAATTCTGCCTAAAGTTGCACACTCAATAAAGAGACAGCTGGGCAAGTCCAGGATCTTTCCTCCCATCCTTAATGATTAATAATTAGCCTTAGTAATTAAGTAAGTCTTTCTGGTCTCCATCCTTCATATATAAAACAGCAATAAAAGACACCTGCCCTCCCAACTGAACACCATGGCCCATCTCAGGGAGACACACAGATCTAAGGAAACAAGATTTGTCAGACAAAGCTTCAGGCAAAAGAATAACTTTCATGACCAACATCTGCAGTCCCTTACTAAGCAAGTCCACATACATCCTATCTATATTACCTTGTGTAGGACGCATCATCCACTTTTCAGATGAGGTAACTGAGACTCAGAAAAACAAAATGACTTGCCTGTGGTCATATAACTCCTACATCTGAGCTGGAACTCAATTCTACACCCCTGACCCAGTATCCTTGAGCTTCCTCCCCTCTACTGTGTCAGTCCTGACTCCTTTGGGCAAGAGCCCTGCGCTCTTCTCCCATGTCTCCTAAGGGACCCCTATCACCCAAGCTCAGCCCTGCTCAGCAGCACATGCTCCACACGCCATGACCCCCGGTCCCATCTACCCACCTCACTTCCGCCCTCCCTTTTCCGGGCTTAAGAGCCTCATCACCTCCTGCAGCAGCTCATTGTAATCATCCTCGGAGCAGCTGCCAGGCCCCTCCTCTTCCACCTCTTCCTCTTCCTCCTCTGCCGCCAAGCTCTTCTCCAGCTCACTCCTCTTCCCCTCTTCCAAGTCCAGCTGCAGACTGGACAAAAGCTGTGTGGCCTTCTCTGGGCTGTCCCCTGTCCCCGAGTGGCTCTCAGGCCCCAACAGCTCAGTGCCCACAGGGTCCAGCAGCTGCTCATTGTCACAATGCTGGTCCAGGCCCTTTAGGTCCTCTGTTGTCTGAGTCATCAACGCAGGGTGTTCCTGATCAGAGCTGGGGACTCCAGCACCAATATCTCCAGGCTCCTCCAGGAACCTGCCAGCTGTATCGCCAACCTTGAGCCCCGGGATTGGGGTCGGCGCCCATTCTTCTTGCCTGCGCCGTATCCGAGGCACATACAAAGCCTGGTCCGGCTTCCGTCCTCGATGCCCCCGGCCTGCCCATGCCCCTCGGCGACCAGCAGCCACTCGCTGGTTTGAACCTCGGTACTTGCTAGGGTGGGGGGTAGGAGGGCGGCAGGGACCAGAGAGTCCATCTGAACTGGGTAACCTGAAGCAGGAACAGAAGGTGATCAAATAGTCTGGGCCCCAAGGAAAATGATTTACTGGAACTACCTGCCATTCAGGCATGAGGCTCTCAAGTTAGCATCAGGCAAAAACCAATGCCAAATGGCCCCTGAAAATACCTTAAGAAAGCATCCTAGTGGAGGCTGACTGCTACCTCTGAACAAGCCCAAAAGAGCCAAGCTCTGCCTCCACTGTTTAAAATGAGTTAGAGATGGCTGAATCCCCAACGGAGAAGCTCAAAAGATCAAAATTCTTTGGTTATATACCAGGTCAAGACTTGCATTTAGGGACTATGTTATTTGAAAAACATTAAACATGGTTCAACCCCAGGTTTCGGCACCAAAAAAAGAAAAATATTAAACATGAGGCTCAGTCTTTATAAGATCCTCCAAGATGCACTGGAGATCGAGATGAGTGGAGGCTCGGATGTGCTTCTCACCTTCATTCCATGGCCTCTGGGCACATGCTCCTTGCTTGAGTCACTGGCAGAAGCCTTCACTGCTTTAAACTGCTCTCTCTCCCTTTTGGCCCAACATGTATAGTTAGTTGATTGCTAAATGAATTCTACAAACAATGCACCATCTACCCCACTATTGAAACAAAGTATGTAGGGCTGTCTTTTAAGCACCTGAGGCTGGGATAGAGGCAACTGCCTGGGAGTCCTCGCCCTGGTGCCAGGGGCTGACCAGATCATTCACCTGCTCACCCAGAAGGAACTACTGAGGTCATACATACCTGATGTCCAGGTGACAGACGACTGTCCTCCTCTTCCAGCCCTCCCCAACAGAAAAGCTGCTCAAAAGATCAAAATTTTCTGCTGTCCTATGGATCAGGTACCGAAGGCGACTGGAGAGTGGGGGGAAAAGAAGTACCCTGGGGAGGAGCAGAAGGAGTGCTGAGCAGAGGCTCCAGGTGCAGTCTCGGGGGCTGACCTCCACCAGGTGCACTCCCAGTTTAAAGGTGGCTTAACATTAGCCTCTCTCTGCCACCTTGAGTCTTAAGCTGACTGCAAAGGATTTAATCATAGAGGTTATCACAGGGAGCTACTAGTCCTGTCCCCATTCCTGTGCTGGGTCCCTACAGTCTTGAGGTAATGCTCAGAATTACACAGGGTTGGGAGAGGCCAGAGAGCAGATCATTAAACCTAAAGGCCAAGGTCAGAGACTGCTACAGGCCAGTTACCCCGGATGCACCACTGGGGAAGGGGACAAACAGGGCGTGGGGCACCCTGCCCTTCCTAGCAGCAGGGCGACCCCCCCAACACCCTTGGTCCAGCTTACCTTGACAGCTGCTTCTGCAGCAGGAAGCGGTCCAGCTCCTTCTGGACACGATGCACAAAGTCATTCTCGGGCGGGGAGAGGAAGACGCCGTCCAAGCAGAGAAGGGCCAGGGTGACAGGTAGGAAGGAGAGCCTGTGGGGGTACACGGCCAGGGGCTGGCATCAGAGCAAGATCTGAGCCACCGTAACCCCGCAGTGTCGGTGCTGCAAGGGACCTGAAGGCATCGTGGTCCAGGGCTCCGCTCTGACGGCAGAGAAGCAGGCTCCACGGTGGGGAAGGGACGCACCCAAGTCCCCGGGCACAATGGCCGCCGGGCACGGGAGGGGCTCCCGGACCCCGCGGGAGCACGCTGCCTCCGCACGCGAGCCCGAGGCCGGGACGCCTTTGTGCCCGAGGTGCGCACGCTCGCCCCAGCCTCTCCAACCCTTAAGCGCCCACGGAGAGTCGGGCCGCCTTGGGACCGCTCGGCGGGAGCAGTCGGCCCTCCCTGGCCCTGGATCGAGAGGCCCGGAGGGCACGGGCCAGACCAGAGAGAAGCGTCCCTACTCAGGCCCACCCGCAGCACCCACCTCGCCTCCCCGCGCACCGCCGCGGTCCGGAAGATCCCCAAAAGCCTGCGCGTCCTTAGCGCCCAACAGCAGCCCGGGCCTCGGCGAAGGCGCAGCGTCACCACGCGGCCTGGGGGAGGTATCGCAGAAATGGCAGAAGGGTTGTGATATGTTTTGTTTTTTTTCCTATGAGCGCATACGGTGTCCTAGCATCAATTAATCCAGCCAATACTTTTGATTGGCACCTATATACTGGATCATGTGGGAAACAGATTTTCCAGTTCATTGTTTCTCTCCCTAGGGACGTAACAGGGGGAATAAAGAGAAAGGAAGCTTGGGCACCAAGTATTTCTCTCCCTTTTCTGAATCACTAACCTTCCTTGGCCCTCAGTGATGGAACCTGCAAGAGGCCCAACCCACATCAAAGGGTCATGTAAGGTATTTTTCCCCGCGGAGAAGGAAGGAAGAGGGCCAGAGCCGCAAAGTGTGGAATAAGTAAACGGCTTTATTGAGTACAGAGCGCACACCCCGCCCGGCAAGGTTCCCTGGCCCCAGGAAAGAAAAAAATGAAGGTGCAAGATGGAGGCCAGAGAAGTTGCATGGATTAAACCGTGTGGGAGATATTTAAAGGGTCCCTCTAGGGAAGTGGAGCTACTATGACGTGGTGAAATTTCACTGGCTGACAGAGGATCGCTTCTTTCCAAATGGTTCCTGGGAAGCTTCCTTTGGCGGGCTTGATTGTGGGCGGTCCTAGCCAAAGTGGGCTGGTCTGAGTTCCTAGTGACCATCCCTCTATTCACTGACCTTACAGGTCACTTACAAGGTGCACCAGCCTTGTAATGGACCACGTGTATGGCCAGTAGTTGCAGCCGTCACCGTCAGGGCCAGGCTGGTGCAGGTTCCCATTAGATTTGGAGCCAGAAACTGATGAGCCATTCCTTTACTCTAGCCTTATACCCAGCAGGCAAATAAAAACACACAGGGCTCTAAAACCCACTCATTCAATGCTCACAAAGCTACTGACACATCTGGGTTTTCCTAGACTCAAAGGCCCCACCAGTCTTAGTCACCTCTGGTTCCCCATCTGCATATCTTCTCCCTCTTCACCTCTGCACAAACTGGCTTCTCCTTCAGCACCCTGCCATCTTGGCTTCTTTTCTTCTCCTTTTTCTTCTTAAAACTTTTTGGCATGAAAACCCCTCCTCCAGCAACATTAGCATAACAATGACCCTTCCCAAGCAGGAAGGTAATTAGCAGTTTCACTTGGCAGCACAATTTACCTGGGTAGTGGCCATTTTTAACAATAAAAGTGAGCAAACCCAAACAACACAAATCTTACAAACTTATTTGCCCAACACCAGGGTAGCCACTTGCATGGAGCTTTGCAGGCCATCAAATTATGCTACCTTGCTACAACCAGAAAAATCTCCAGCAACCATTTTAAATAGGGTTTGTAATTCTTGCCCTGGGATAAGGGGCTATAAAAATCTAGGAGACGGCAGGACTAGGCGGTGGCGCAGTGGATAGAGCATCGGACTGGGATGCCGAGGACCCAGGTTCAAGACCCTGAGGTTTCCAGCTTGAGCGTGGGCTCATCTGGTTTGAGCAAAGCTCACCAGCTTGGACCCAAGGTTGCTGGCTCAAGCAAGGGGTTACTCGCTCTACTGTAGCCCCATGGTCAAGGGACATATGAGTAAAGCAATCAATGAACAACTAAGGTGTCGCAACGAAAAACTGATGATTGATGCTTCTCATCTCTCTCCATTCCTGTCTGTCTGTCCCTATCTATCCCTCTCTCTGACTCTCTATCTGTAAAAAAAAAAAAAAAAATCTAGGAAACCAAGGTTGAAATCCATCCTAGGAGACCAAGGTTGAAATCCATCCTATTGTTCCATGAAAGGTGTGAACTGTAAGCCTTTCACCATCCTGAATTCAGAAGCCCAGAGCTAAGAGGGCCCTCAACTACCTGCATTTAAGACCCATGTCTTGCCTGACCGGTGGTGGCCCAGTGGATAAAGCGTCAACCTGGAAATGCTGAGGTTGCCAGTTCAAAACCCTGGACTTGCCCAGTCAAGGCACATATGGGAGTTGATACTTTCAGCTCCTCTCCTCTTCTCTCTCTCTCTCTACCCCCCCCCCTAAAATGAATAAATAAAATCTTAAAAACAAAAACAAAACCCATGTCTTGGCACAGGGATGGGACAGTCTAAGTGGGCTCCTTTATAGGATATATGCGCAAGGTCAGGGGAAGAGTATACCTCAAAAGGCTGGCTGGGAGAAGAGGTCTAGGAACAGAAAAATGGAGAAAAAAATGAAGGTGCATTTTCCCATCTTGCAATTTTTCCCAGAGTATTTCTAAAAAAGATGATGGTATCATATCACATTTACAAAAACTATCTTTCCAATAGTTTATCAAGAATAAAAAGGACTTAGACTTAAGACCAGATCAAGTGCAAAGAGAACTGAAACCAGAGAGACTTGGGGGGGGGGGGGATGCATGGCTGTGAGAGGAGACTCTGAAGGCTTGTCATCTCCTGCCCCCAGCCTCCAGCCCCTGGGGAGCAGAGGGTGAGAGAGCAGTAGGAAGCACAGGAGACACCCATTTGGGTTCGGACTCTGCCAGGCCCTCCCATGCTCCGCTCTGGTTTAAACAAAGTGGGAGCAGACCTGAGAGAATGTTGAGTGTCCAGATACTGGGGCTGTCTTCTGAGCAGGCACTCCTGACTGACAGGGGTGAGTCTGGGAGGCAAGCCCACATAGTTGCTAGGGAGCAGGCACAACCTGGGACACATATGCATGCTGACTCAGAGACAAAGGCCCAACTTTCTCATTAAAGTCACCATCTCTCCTCAAAATGGAGGGACAAACCAAAAACCCAGGAAACAAGCTATGCCTCCACCTCTTGAGAGCCGGTCTCTGAGAGAGGAGTTCAACATATTTAGAAACTAAGTTCTCAGGCATCTCCACCATGGGATGCCTACATAAAGGGGAGGAGGATCTAAGTGCATCTACCCACATTATTTGGGGACAAATAGCAGGTGGTCCCCATTCAGAGGAAAGTAAACAGAACAAAAAGCAGCACAAAGGATATGCAGAATTTCTACGGCTAAAAATAAAGGAAAGCTTATCAGAAAAAAGAGGATAAGAGTTTATTGGCAGATTCTCTTGGGGGGAGAGAAGAAAATTTCAGTTAATAACTGCTTCACATTCCCAAGGAAATCGAAGAAAGCCTGATTTCCACATCACAATGGATAAGCCAACAGATTGAGATGAAAGAGAACTGTCAGAGCCACGGAAAGATGTAAAAGAGGCAATCATGTTCCTTGCAGAAGCAGCAGAAACTAGAGCCAACAATGCTGAAAACCAATCAGTAACACGGAGAACAGACCTGTGAAAATAAAGCTAACTCCTGGTTACGTAAAGCTCGCCATAAGCTTCACAGCAGCCCCTCCAGATGAAGATTGTTACCCTTATCATAGAATAACCTGAGGTCTTGCTAAGGGCACCCAGCTACTAAGGGCAGAGTTTGAACTCTCTCAAATCCAGATCTAGCCTGACTACCACAAAATACCACAAAATTATGTTTTCCATCTTTAGAATGGCATTAAAATTGCCTTGACACTGTGGCTGGTAGCCAGACACAGAAGTCAGAAATTCAATTACCGTATTTCCCCATGTATAAGACGTACCTTAATTCTGGGGCCTGAAATTTGAAAAAAAAAAGTGTATTACATAAAGTTACTGAACCAAGTTTTATTCATCATGAAATTCATACAACTCCTCATCACTGTCAAAACTCCCATTCATTAGCTTGTCCTCATCTGTGTCTGATGATGAATCATTGTCTTCACTCATCCTCACCTGGGCTGCCCCTCTCCTAGGTCCTCTCCTAATTATCAGCATATCACTCATCTTTGCCCCTCTTCTTAGATTCTTACAGGACCACATCTGCGAGGTTTCTCGACTCACGGTCAACCAGATGTTCCTACACCCATATACACGACTCCCCTCAGAGCCACCTCCTTCAGACCTCCCTTCCCCACAACGCCCCTAAGCAGCAGGAAGTAGCCAGACAACAGCAGCGTCCCAATCTAACATAAAAGGTCGGAATGTGAGGTCGGTTGGCAATGGGGGAAGGTCACATGAGGAACCGGTCGGGGACTTTGGCGGAAACCACCCACACCCGTGACCACCAAAACAGTCCAGGAGCATTTTGAAAAAATCTGTCAGCCAATGAAATTTTGCCACAACATATCAACCCAACCACCCTACTAACGCTATAAATTACCCCCCCACCCCACCCCTACCCCCACCCCCACCCCACCCCTACCCCCACCCCCACCCCCACCCCCGGCGAGGGAAAGTGCGCGACTTCCCTGACCCGTCTTGAGGAATAGTAAACCTCACCCGGATGCACTCTAAATAAAGCTTTTGCTTGTCCACACTTGGTGGCTACGTCCTTCTTTCTTCCTCGGCGGAAAATATCTTACACATAGGTTTCAGGTAAACATTTCTGTAGCATTTGAACTGTTGATTATGTTAAATATCTGCAAAACTTTTAAAGGGAAAATCTTAAGACTAGAAAGTTCTATAAACTGAGATAGCAACAGTAAGCTGTTTTCAGCTTACTGGAAGCCATGGAAGTCTGTCTCACAGAAATTCTGGTGCAGGAAACAGAATGATCCTGGTCTGCCCAAGATCAAGATGTCAGGACACTGGCGGGCATTGCTTACAGACAGCCTCTCACATCTGGCACACAAAAGTCTCAAGACTTTTGTGAAAATCCACTATGAACTGAAATTATTTTCTCTAATGCCCTAGTTAATCTATTCCAGAACAGACTGCCCAGGCTGGTCTCTTTGACAGTTTCCAGCTAATCACAGAACAAAATTCACTCTTCCTGAATTGGTGCTGTTTCTCCACCTCTTCCTCCTCCCCATTTTCTTATATAAATTCTTCCCTCCATCGCCCTCCCCTATTTTTTTACTTTGTTCATTGATAAGAATCTAATAACTGTCTCCTTGGTGTACTTGAGTTAGTTATATGGCTCACTAAATGTTTCCAAGTTATGTTTTGACATTCCTTATCCTTCCTGGGAAGCTTCTAGAAAACATACAATCAAGAGATGAATCAAACTAAATGATTCACAAACTGGGATGTCATGACAAAAAACGCTTCATGGTGAATGTTTAATTTGCTTAAACTTTTAATTAACTGAAACAATTACAGCAACAGAATGGTGTACAAATATATTTCATAAAAGGAAGGCTACAGAAAGTAAAAAAAAAAACAAAAAACTTTTTTTAATCACACTAGATTAGGACAAGAATGCATTCTAAAGTGTAAAGGAAACAGGAAGTAACTGTGGCCAAGTCAACAAGTATTATTTTCTCCAAGTAACTGACAGAGCCACCAGATGTTGGTGTATAAAGAAATATCCACCAATGATTAAAAAAAAAAAACCCACCACATAGCAAAATATTACACAGAGGAAGAAAAGAGCTCAGAAAAGATGTGATAGAAGCAACACTAAAAACAATTTTTGTTGGCAAAACCATAAATGGGATAAGAGTCAATTATATTACAACCATTAAAATCGATTCCAAAGGCAAAATGTCATTCTATCTTCTTTACCAAACTCACATCTGGAACAACTCTGAAAATTCATGTAAGGATCTAAATGAAATAGTCAAAACACCACATCAAACTTAATAAGGAAATACTAGAGGTACCACATTAATTTCAGGATAAGACTGGAATGTCTATTAACAGCTCTATTATTTACCTTTTTTTTTTTTTTTTTTTTTTTTTTTTTTTTTTCATTTTTCTGAAGCTGGAAACAGGGAGAGACAGTCAGACAGACTCCCGCATGCGCCCGACCGGGATCCACCCGGCACGCCCACCATGGGGCGGCGCTCTGCCCACCAGGGGGCGATGCTCTGCCCATCCTGGGCGTCGCCATATTGCGACCAGAGCCACTCTAGCGCCTGGGGCAGAGGCCAAGGAGCCATCCCCAGCGCCCGGGCCATCTTTGCTCCAATGGAGCCTTGGCTGCGGGAGGGGAAGAGAGAGACAGAGAGGAAAGCGCGGCGGAGGGGTGGAGAAGCAAATGGGCGCTTCTCCTGTGTGCCCTGGCCGGGAATCGAACCCGGGTCCTCCGCACGCTAGGCCGACGCTCTACCGCTGAGCCAACCGGCCAGGGCTATTATTTACCTTTTTAAAAAATTTTAGAGGCACTTAGGAAAAGCAATTTGGCAAAAGAAAAAGAAAAACAAATGTTTGGAAATTTGATAAAATCAAATTACCATTGTTTGCAGAATATTTGTGCTTTTCCATCTAAAAATCCAAGAGAAATCAACTAAGAAACTCCTCTAAGCAAGAACTGTCTCCAGAAATGAAGACCATCTGCAGCAGAGGATGTGGGAGTAGAGAGGCAGGGGTGGGGAAGGCTGTAGGCAAAAGTGGGACTCTGTAGGCGCAGAGAAAGAGCTGTGAGAGGTTAAGCGGCCAGAGAAAGAAAGAAATGAGAATGCCACCCCAGTCCCTGCTCTACCTGACTGGCCTCTGGGGCGCCACCAGCTGCTGAGGACTGGCTCCCTCCCCTGCTCCACCCCAATCTCTGTTGCGTTTGTTATCCCTCAGTTCCCAAGAGACCACTATTGCAGGCTTGCCCAGAGTTCCAGCTTCCTTAAAGGGCCAGATTATAGGACTCAGATGGGGGTCTCAGAGGTGAGCTGAGGGGCTCAGGCTTGTCCTCATCTCAGCCTCCAAATACCTGCAGCGACTCCTTACAGTGACAAGCGACTTCGTACATCCAGACCCTTCTCCCCAGTTCAAGCACCACCTCACCTCAGAGCTCTTTGCTGCAGTGACTGTGAGAGGCACGGGAAAGAGGAATATTACGAATGGCATAGGAAACGCCTGTGATTAAAAAGTTCAGAGGAAAAACTATTGATCCCCTCTATTTAGAGACAGACAGCAGAAAAAAATATTGGAAGAAAACACACTAAAATGTGGGCAGTGGCTGTCTGTAATTTTATTATACATTGCTTTCTTCTTTAGACTTCTGGACCTCACACACAAATTTTCTATAATGCATGTATAGAATATGTGTAATTCTGTAATATATACGTGTATGCTATTTTTTTTTTTGTATTTTTCTGAAGTTGGAAACGGGGAGGTAGTCAGATAGACTCCCGCATGCGCCCCACTAAGATCCACCTGGCACGCCCACGGGGGGGGGTGCTCTGCCCATCCGGGGGTCGCTCTGTTGCAACCAGAGCCATTCTAGCGCCTGAGGCAGAGGCCACAGAGCCATCCTCAGTTCCCCGGGCCAACTTTGCTCCAATGGAGTCTTGGCTGCAGGAGGGGAAGAGAAAGACAGAGAGGAAGGAGAGGGGGAAGGGTGGAGAAGCAGATGGGTGCTTCTCCTGTGTGCCCTGGCTGGGAATTGAACCCGGGACTCCTGCACGCCAGGCCGACGTTCTACCACTGAGCCAACCAGCCAGGGCCAACACGTATGCCAGGGGTCCCCAAACTACGGGCCCGCGGGCCACATGCGGCCCCCTGAGACCATTTATCCGGCCTGCCACACTTCCGGAAGGGGCATCTCTTTCATTGGTGGTCAGTGAGAGGAGTAAAGTACGGTGTCGCTCATGTACAGTACTACTTCTGGTGACGTGAGATGTATGCGTCACGGCTCTGGAAGCGCGTCCTATCACTTGTTAGGGCTAGCAGTGACAAATATGGATCTGGACATTGACCATCTCATTAGCCAAAAGCAGGACCATAGTTCCCATTGAAATACTGGTCAGTTTGTTGATTTAAATTTACTTGTTATTTATTTTAAATATTATATTTGTTCCCATTTTGTTTTTTTACTTTAAAATAAGATATGTGCAGTGTGCATGGGGATTTGTTCATAGGTTTTTTTTTTATAGTCCGGCCCTCCAACGGTCTGAGGGACAGTAAACTGGCCCCCTGTGTAAAAAGTTTGGGGACCCCTGACGTATGCTATTTTTATAAGCAGAGATAATACACCTATTTTTCAGTTTCTCAAATCATTCAAAGTGGCATTACATGCAAATTCAGCTAAATTTTTTCAACTTAATATGGAGCTGAACATTTTTATGTGACCCTTCCTTAACTGCAAGCTCCACAGACTCCCAGCCCTCCCCAGCGGGGCAGGCTGTAAGGTCCTGAGGGGTTCTGGGCTCAGCAGACGCATGTATTGGGTTCCTACTATGGACCTGGCCCTTGCCATACACTTCTCTGTTGTCCTGTTGCAATCCCTTGAAGTAGTAGTATTCACCCCCATTTTACTAAGATAAAATTATGCTCCCGGCATTCAGTAGATGACAGGTTGATCTGCTACTAAACAGTGGTGCTAGGATTCAGATGCAGGGAATGGTCTCAAATCATGTGCTCTGTCCTCTATTCCAGTAATTTCCCAACATATCTTAGCTATGAAGCCCTTGGTTCAAACAAATGCCACCCTGATATATAGTGTACTAGGGCTGTCATAACAAAGTACCACAGACTGGGCAGCTTACACAACAGAAATGTAGTCTTACAACCCTGGAGGCTAGAAGTCCAAGATCAAGGTGTTGGTAGGGTTGGTTTCCTTTGAGGTCTCTCTCTTTGGCTTGCAGATGGCCACCCTCTTGCTGCCTCTCTGCATGTGTGCCCCATGTGTCTCTCTGTAATCTAGGAACACCAGCTGTATTGGATTAGGGTCCACCATAATGGCCTCATTTTAATTAATCACCAATTTAAAGTCCTCATATCCAAATACTGAGGTACTGAAGGTTGGGGCTTCAACATATGAATTTTGAGGTGACACAGTTCAGCCCATAACATCTGGACTATAATGTGTAAATGTGACCTGTTCCTGTTCAAGCTGGATTGCCCCACTAGGAGCCCAACTCATTTTCTCAGATTTCCTAAACCCCTTTTATAGATGTGAGGGAGAGAAGTATTAGGAAATTACTACTTTTTTATGGCTTTGAAATAAGAGAAGCCCTGGTCAGATAGCTCAGAAGGTTAGAGCGCCATCCCAAAACACAAAGGTTGAGGGTTCAATCCCTGGTCAGGGCACATACAGGGACAGACTAATGTTTCTGTCTCTCTCTCTCTCTCTCTTTCTTTAATAAATAATTTCTTTTTTTTTTTTTTTCTTTTCTTTTCTCAAGCTGGAAACAGGGAGAGACAGTCAGACAGACTCCCGCATGCGCCCGACTGGGATCCACCCGGCACGCCCACCAGGGGTGACGCTCTGCCCACCAGGGGGCGATGCTCTGCCCCTCCGGGGCTCGCTTTGCCAAGACCAGAGCCACTCTAGCGCCTGGGGCAGAGGCCAAGGAGCCATCCCCAGAGCCCAGGCCATCTTTGCTCCAATGGAGCCTTGGCTGCGGGAGGGGAAGAGAGAGACAGAGAGGAAGGAGGGGAGGGGGGTGGAGAAGCAAATGGGCGCTTCTCCTATGTGCCCTGGCCGGGAATCGAACCCAGGTCCCCCGCACGCCAGGCCGACGCTCTACCGCTGAGCCAATCTGCCAGGGCCAATAAATAATTTCTTTTAAAGAAGGAAAAACAGCCTGACCTATGGTGGCACAGTGGACAGAGCATCGACCTGGAACGCTGAGGTCACCAGTTCAAAACCCTGGGCTTGCCTGGTCAAGGCACATATGGGAGTTGATGCTTCTTGCTCCTCCCCCTTCTCTCTCTCTCTCTCTCTAAAATGAATAAATAAAATCTTTAAAAGAATTTTTAAAAATAAATAAATAAAATAAAAAAGGAAAAACAAAAATAAAATACTCAAGAAAACTCATCAAAATACCACAAATTAGCTCACTTCTGTGAAAACACAGATGGACCCATGAGTGAATTTAATATGAAGACTGCCATATTTCGTCTAATATTTCCCTCAGCCTGGCACCCACAGTTCCTCTGTGCCATCCGGAAGAAACTGACTTTTCCCCTTATTAAGTTCTCACACTGAAAGGCTAGAAACCACCCCAGGAGGTATATGTAAGTTTTGGGCTTATATACCTGATATATTTACCTATTCCCCATGTATAAGACACACCCTTTTTCAAAAAATTTGAGGTATGAACCCAGTGCATATTATACAGTGGTTATAGATTTTTTTACTTGCATTTCCCACTTTTTTGCGCTTGTTGTCACACTTGTTACCGGTATGTTATGGTAGGTTACATTTGGCCACATTCTGCCCAGAAATGGCTCAGAAAAGAATTTCGTACAGTGCTGAATTAAAGTTAAAAGTGATCTAATTTGCAAAAGTGAATGGAAATTCTGCTGCTGAACATAAGTGTGGTCCTCCTCCAACTGAGAAATCAATCTGAGACAGGCTACGGGAAGAAGAAACCCTACTGAAAACATCACAGCAGAAGAAGGTCATGAGAGGCAAGTCAGCACAATGGCCTGATTTAGAGAGAGAATTGAAGATATGGATTGAAGAGCAAAGGGCAGTTGGAATTCCTGTGTCCATAAAGATGGTTCAGCATGAAGCAAGAAGAATTGCTGATGAAAAAGAAGTTACTGATTTCAAAGGAGGACACAATTGATGCTGCAGGGTCATGAAACAGAATGGACTAAGCATGCGTACATGCACCAGACTTGCCCAAAAGATGCCTGAAAGCTATGAACAGAAGGTCCTTGAATTTCATCACTTTTGTCATTCAATGTCGTAAGACACATCAGTTTGAGTTGGGACAGATTGCAAATATGGATGAAGTCCCCCTTCAATTTGATGTCCCAAGTATCAGAACTGTTGATAAGGGGGTGAAAACTGTAACTGTGAAGACAAGTGGACGTGAAAAGAGCCACTATACAGTTATTCTAGCTTGTTGTGCCGATGGAACCAAGCTGCCTCCTATGCTGATTTCCAAATGCAAAACAATGCCAAAAGAAGACGTTCCTCGAGGAGTGGATTGTCCACGTTCAGGACAAGAGTTGGATGGATCAGGATGGAATGAAGATCTGGTTTGAGGAAGTTTGGAGAAAGAGACCAGGTGGGCTCTTATGCAAACCTTCCCTATTGGTGCTCAATCAGTTCAGGGCACACAAAACAAAAAAACACAAAGAAGATTGCTGCAGAGCAAAAAACAAAACTTGCCATCATACCTGGAGGCTTGACATCCCAGCTCCAACCACGTGATGTCAGCATTAACAAACCCTTCAAAGCTGCCATGAGAGACAAATGGAACCAATGGATGAAGTCTTCTAGGGACAATTTGACACCAGCAGGAAGAGTGAAGAAACCAACTATAGGAGAAGTTTGTACCTGGGTGAAAAGATCCTGGGATAATATCAAGATTGAGATTGTTGTCATTTAAAAAGTGTGGCATTTCAAATGCCGTAGATGAAACTGAGGACGAGGCAATATATGCAGACAGTGATTCATCATCAGACACAGATAAGCACAAGCTAATGGATGGGAGTTCTGACAGTGATGAGGAATTGTATAAATTTTATGATGAATAAAACTTGAGTGCAATAAATTTATGTAATTTTCCCCCCAAATTTCAGGCCTCCAAATTAAGGTGTGTCTTATATGTGGGGAAATACACTATAGTCAAAGATGACATATTGATTATTTGGTGTCATAACTAGCATATTTGATGCCTGGTCACTGGGTTATTTTTCAACATCTTCCTTCTCTATATAACAAAATTAGTTTTGGTAACAGTCACAGAGTAGTCAGTATTAATCATTATTATTGCTTGATTTGTTCTTTACCTTAATAACATGTTACACTTTTTAAAAAGAATATATTTCAATTCAAATATATTCAAATTCAGTAAATTATTGCACCCATGAACTAAATGTGCACTTCCCAAGCCAAAACACTGTACTGTATACTTTGTACACTTTTACTGTTTGAAATTTTAAACACAAATAAAAGTCCAGTTGCTGACCTGTGGTGGCGCAGTGGATAAAGTGTCAACCTGGAAATGCTGAGGTCGCCGGTTCGAAACCCTGAGCTTGCCTAGTCAAGGCCCATATGGGAGTTGATGCTTCCAGCTCCTCCCCCCTTCTCTCTCTCTCTCTCTCTCCTCTCTCTCTCTCTCTCTCTCTCTCTCTCTCCCTCTCCTCTCTAAAATGAATAAAAAAAAAAGTCGTTTGTCACATAAAATGACTTAATATATATAACTCATACTCTGTTTCTTCTGTATTTACGAGTATGTTACCCAGGCTGATTTTTAATCAACTGTTTCAACACGAGACTATGTATTCTTATTAGGGCTGGAGTAAATAAACGGCACCTAAAATGAGCTTTCGTGATTCCAAACCACTAAGAACTTTCTTTCAGAACAAATGTGTGGCAGCCCACTGTGTCACAGAGTCCCTGAATGAACTTCCAAGTACAAGGCTTATTACAAAGATAAGTAATAAAAATGTGGCATTTGAAACTTACATAACCACAGAATTATTTGGAACTCAGACCAACAAATTATTTTTTCAGGGAGAACACTTTATCACCCACACTGTCAGCACACGGTCATAATAAAAAAGACTGAGCTTTATTGCTGTTTTTGCTTTATCTGCAGACAAAGCACCCATTTGTGCCTGTACCTATAAGAGAAGGCTCCCTGGGCTGGTTCTCTCTGGAGTGGAATCAAAGTGAAAGTCAAGTTCAGACGAAATCAGAAGCAGCTTGAGAGATATGAAATGGTAGAATCAACAAACCTTGACATTGGCTCTTTTTTTCACTTCCCAAGATCCTACAAGCTTCTGGTTTCCTATTTCCTCACTAGCTGCTTTCAGTTTTGTTTTGGGCTCCATGGCTCCTCTTTAATTTCTAAAATCTAGAGCAGTGGTAGTCAACCTGGTCCTTACCACCCACTAGTGGGCGTTCCAGTTTTCATGGTGGGCGGTAGCGGAGCAACCAAAGTATAAATAAAAAGATAGATTTAACTATAGTAAGTTGTTTTATAAAGATTTATTCTGCCAAACTTAGTGAAAATCCGACATAAAATACTTGGTAAGTAATTATTATTATATGCTTTAACTTACTGTAACTCTGCTTTATAAATTTTATAAAGTAAAGTTACTTCCCTACTTTATAAATAATCACCATTACTGTGGAACCGGTGGGCGGTTAGAAAATTTTACTAATAACAGATACAAAAGTGGGCGGTAGGTATAAAAAGGTTGACTACCCCTGGTCTAGATCTCAGAGCTCCATCCTAGGTCAAATTTCAAGCTCATATTCCTCCCCTGGTTTTTACTATTCAATAAATGGCAGTAGCATTTACCTATTTGTTCAAGGTCACAATGTATGGGTCATCTTTTATTCTTCCCTTTCCTTCCAACTTCCCTTCCCAAGCTTTTGGGAAATTGTGGGTTCCCTCTCCAATGTATATCTGGAAACGAGGCTCTTCTGATACCATCCTATTGCTGTGTGTAGTCAAACCCTCTGTTTTGGGTTGAGTTGTCCCATCCAATTCACATGTTGAAGCCCTAACCCCAAGACCTTAGACTGTGATTATATTTTGTGATAGGACCTTTCAAATGGCGATAAGTTAAAATGAGGTCAGGAGGGTGGGCCCTAGTTCAATTAGGTTGCTGTCCTTATAGAAAGAGAAAAGTTGGACACAGATGTACACCTTACTAGGTTAAGGAAATTTTCTTCTAGTCTTTGTTGGTTTTTAAATTTTATTAGTTTATTAAATTTTATTAAATCATAAATGAATGTTGAGTTTTATCACGTGTCTTCTGCATCTATTGAAGACTTTGTAAAATATTACGGTTTAATCTGGTAATGTGGGCAGAGCTGTCAGTAGGCCATATGCTACCTTTGTGTGAATGAGAAAAGGGTATTCTTTCTTCCAGGTGGACACAGCTCCATGCCAGCAAAGCTTAAACTGAATTTCAGTCCCACTGAACCCTTCAGCAAGATGCCCACGTGTTGGTTACACCCAGTGAGAAACCTGATTACAGGCCAGACTCCTATGTGTGATCTTTCAGGCCTGACTATAAGAAATTACAAAGGCTTTTGCTTGGCAGCCCTGGGGTGGGGATGGGGGGCACAGGGCAGGGGAGAGCTCCCCTCCCCATGGGAGACTTGGTGCACAGCCTGTGCATGCAGTTGCAGTCTGGAGGAAGCTGCAATCGAGAAGCCCCTGCCCCTTCCGCTGGCCTTGCTGTTCCATAGATCCACAGTTTCTGCATGTCCAGCCTAGGCGCCCTCACCAGGGATGAGGGGGATCAGCTGAGGGACTGCTCAGGTGCCTCTGCATCTAGCCCTTCCCTTTCCTTCCCCCAGCCCCCAGGCTCACAAAACAGCGAGAGCCTTTTGTTCAGGGCTCTCTGGGCAGCGAGACAATTCTCTCTGGTGCCTCACCGATTTATCTGCCCTGACCCAGGGCCACTCCATCAGGGGAAATGGAGCACCAGGGAGTGGCTATCTGTCTTTGTGTAGCCTCTTGCTTATACTATTGCTCTAGGTTTGGCTCCTCATTGTAATTGACCACCTTGACACCTGGCAGCTCGGGCCTGTAACAACCTGCAATGCATATTTGGTGGTGTTAGGCAGGATAGACAGTTATCAGGGCAGGAAAAGGGGAAGGGAAACAAGGGAGTTTAATCTCACCCATTGAAGGAGCAAGTCAGTAGCCTTAAGAGCCCACCTCTCCCCACTCCAGGGATGAAAACCACCAGGAATGTAGCAGGTGCTAAGTGAATACTGGTGCCAGACTAAAATACAGTAGAATCCCACGATCAGAGGGAATTCGGTCATTTAAACAAACAGGAAAGGAAAATGGCATTCCTATACCCCAGGAGGCCATCTAAAGGACATGGCCTCCCCCAGAACAGCAGCCTGAAGCTGCCCAACACTCTCCAGCATTCCCAGTGAGAGCACAGGTGTGAATGTTGGAAGTGGGGATGGGGAGGCATGAAGGAACAAAAAACCTCATGTACCCTAAGGAAGGGCCAAGGACAAGCACTCGGGTTTTTTCTTTTAATTATTTATCAAATAAAAAAGAAAAAATAGTGATTGTTTCTCTTCACCCCAACATTTCAGTTGACCCAGGTCCAGTGGGAGAGGTTAGTTGAAAGGTGACTTGACCTCCAGCCTGGAGCAAACTCTTCCCTGCTGCTCCACACCCCCTCAAGCAGAGGGCCAGCGACGACTCCGGGCAGCACTGTGGCTGGCATCTTCTCCCTGGTGCCACAGCAGTCATTCTCGCTCCCGTCTGTCCACTACGCCAGCCTCCCCCATTCATCAAAGGAAGCAGGAAGACGGGGCTTGCAGAGGCTGGACGGGCGGAGAGCAGAACTACCGGCACGCAGCAGCTCTGGCAAAAGGCTTGTCTTCTGCTTCTATTGCACAGCCTGGCTTAGGCCCCTGCCCTGAGCAGCAGCACAAAGCAAAACGCTTCTGAAATTCAAAGAGCCTGTTGTGTGCCAGGCTCAAGAAGGGGAGGTGTATTGTTGTGTGGCTTGTTCTGATTTATATAGATTTAAGTTACGTTTAAGTTATTCCATGATGGGGCAAGGCAAAGATTATGCCTCTTTAGAAAAGCATATGGGATTTGGACACCTAGGGCCCTGCAGTCACCTGGATTTCTTCCTCCAAGTTCAAAAGTCCAAGAATAATCCCTTCTCCAGTCAGATCTTCTGCATAAGCTGGAAGAGGCAGCAGTGACTACCAACCACACGAGCCCCTCCAAATGTCATGATTCTGAGCCACTCAAGTGCCTCTTTTTCCGAATACCTGGAGAACTTGACAAATGATCCCAGAGAAAAATATTTCACACCGTATGTCTCTACATAAAGTGGCAGCTGTCTGATTCTCATTCTCCTCATTACCAGTGAAAGCAGAGTGGGGCGCCCAAGCAGTTTAACTGACCGCACAGACAGCACACATTCCCTAAGAAACAGTGAGGTGGGGAAGAGACCGATTTTCATTTAGCAAAGCTGCAAATCTTTTGCCTCCATTGGCTAGAACAAAGCTGGTGGGTGAAGACAAACCTAACTGAGCCAATGCCAAGAACTGCAGGCTATGAGAGACGACAGGTCAAACACAGAACTGTATAAACTGTGGCACTATAAAGATGAGAGGCAGGTCCATATACACCAGCTGGGAGCAAGCCTTGAGCACGCTTCCAGAAACTGTACTGTCCTGTAGTGTAGCATCCAGATAAATCAAAGCGGTTCTCCCTCCTCCTCTTCCCAACAAATTCTGAGAGTTTCTCATTTAAATAACTATGTACACACATACAAGCCTGGTCTTTCTTTTATATGAAGGTCCTTCACTTGAGGGTCCTACAATGGCTTTAGAGAGTTGGTTCCAATTGCCTTTTTGGAGATTTACTGCTTGGGACCAAACCTGCAAGGAGGAAAAATGATGAACATGACAGAAGGCAGATCTTTAAGATGCAAGCATCCCAGTGTTGAAGGCACTGAGTCTTAATATAAATAAAAAAGGAGCCTTACTGGGCTCTGGTACTCTGGCACACTGAATAACTGGGCTAGGACTCATCGACCCTGTGTGGCTCCTGTCAGCTAGAGGGCCCCATGCCCACCAGCAACCCTGGGCATACAGCTTCATACCTCCCTCTGATAAGGACAGTTTCTCAAGTTCTGCTTCAAGATCAGCGTCCGAGATCCTAGGAATAGGCACACTGTTGGTATAAAACTCATGGGGGCTGTCACGCAGACTCAGGGGTTCTGTGGTGGTATCCTGAAGAAGAATGTCCAATTCCTTCTCTAGTTCCTCGCTGTCAAAATCTGGAAAGACAATATGAGAACATGTAGAGTCCAGAGAAGAAATGTCTTTATGAGTCAAGGACAACAGAACTCAGCTCAGCTTTATAAAAGATGGCCAGGCCTCCTTGCAAGTGAAAAAAAAAAAAAAAATCATGTGACTTGGAAAGCAAGAGGACACCTTCAAGCAAACACTCTTTTCCCACACCTGGAACTAGGTTGTTGAAAGGTACATTTTGCTAACCCCACGGAACTGGCCCTGCTTCCCCTTGGCCTTGAAGAAGCATCTTCCAGCCAGAAGGCCAGTGAGTGAGGAGTGCTGGAGCACAGAGGGGTTACTAGTGCAGACTGTCAAGGAGGAAATGGCAGCTTCTTCCAAACTCCCCCGTGGATAAGCTCCAGAGGGGAGGGGAGGAGACCCCTGCCGGCAGCAGGGAAGGCACATCTGTGACTAAACCTACAGCTCAGGGAAGTGAAGTCCTCTTGGGAAGGCAGAAAGAAAGAGTCACTTTGTCAACTCACCTAAGCCATTGGTTACCCCACCAGCCAGAGTGTGAGAAACTTCATCCTGGGTGTCACACAGCTGTAAGGGAAAAGTACAGGCCTTGAACTCGGAGTGATGACTCTGTGGACCTCAATCTTTGGGTCTCAGTGTTCAGGATTAAAAAGTAATGCCAGCACATCCGAGAATCAAGGAAAGCTTCCTTAAGTTCACAAGGCAAAAAGAGCCCTGTTTAGGAAAAGAGGAAGTGCAACACAGTCCCATCTGTCCTCAGGAACTTCCTCTGGAGAGTCCCTCCCACCCTCCGCCCCTACCTCTTGGATCTGATCCACGAGGCTCTCCGCCTTCTCCACTGTGACATCCTTCATGGAGAGTTTGAGGGCTCCTACCCCGGCTTGATAGGCATTGAAAACCTAAAGAGAAAGCAGTTATCAGTGCAAATGAAGAACACTGGGCAACATACATACAAAAGACAGCTTTAGGATTGTTTTTGTTTGTTTGTGTGTTTGTTTGTTTTTGCTACACATGCTTGAATCACCCCATGTCCATTAGGGCCAAAAGTTCCCAACAGAAGAGGCTAAGGCAACCATAAGAACCCAGGCCTCCTCCAAACAGCAGAGGCACAGTGGAGGAGATGGGAATGGATACAGACAGATGGACAGACAAGGACCAGCTCAGAGGGGCAGAGGCTACCATCTGATCTGTCTGGGAGGCATAGATCCGGTCCAGGATGCCTTGAACAGTGTCCAGCTTGGCATGCAGAGCCTCAATGCGCTTCTCCGTCCGTCGTTTGGCCTTGAGAGACCTCAGTGCCTGGGGGGGCATGAAGGCTTGGTCAGGGTCAACAGGACAGAGGGCCAGAGGAAGAGCCATTCCCACGTGCTAAGGGCATCCAGGCCTCCTTCCTTCTCATTTGTAAAATAAGCTGTGGTGCCTGGGTCACCCGCAGCCTGCTCCCCCGAGCTTCAAGTTCCTCTGTGAGCTCCAGGGGCACCTGTCACTGCCAGCCCAGGGCGCAGGCTCACAGCTTGAGGGAACAGAGAAAACTCACCAGCTGCTTCTTTCCTGCTTGGCACGCTCGGCGGGCCTCTTCTTTACACCTATGAGACAGAAGGACAGACCAGGATGACAATGCCGCAGGCCGGGTCCGAAAAAGTCCCCAAGAGTAGCACGCAGGTAAACTGCCTTCAGATTTGAAGAGTAAATCCATTCCATCCAATGGCAAGGAAATAGTGCCCAACAGCCGACCGCCAAACTCTTGCAAGACGAGCTATAAGCTTGAGAATCCACAAGGATAGAGCATGCCAACAAGGCACCTTAAAAACAGATTCCCATTTTGGGAGCCAGGAGAGTAGAAATCAATTCCTAACACCAGCAATGACTTTGGACACACCCCTTGGGTTTCTCCCATTGTAACATGGAGTGAACAAGTACATCTGAATCCAGTGTCTACATATCTTACTTTTAGGAGGAGTGTTCATGTGCATTTAGCAGGGATGCCTTTTATGGTCAGGCAAGGGGAAGAGCAGGAGTCCCTCAGAGACCTCATGAAGGCAGAGACTTGTCTTGTTCACTACTGTATGCCCAAGTCCCCAAGACAAGGCCTGGCTCAAAAAATACTGGTTAAATAGATACTGGCATGGGAGAGCACATAATATTAACAGCCATAATCTTTGGAGGAAGAATTACAATTCATTTTTTTCTGTGATAGTCTGTGCTTTCCATAACCGCTGTATTAAGCAGTGAATAACTTTGTAATTATTAACAAACAAACAAACACGCATTTCTTTTAAGAGACCACAGACACCTATGCTTTGTCAGCTCTGAGGCCCAGCAGCATGGGGGTCGGGGTGCTCGGCTCAGGGGTAGTTACCTCTCTGCTTCCTGGGATAAGGACTCCACCTTGCGCGACAGCAGCTGTTCACTCTGCATCAGCTGGTACACCCCAACATCTACGTCGTTGACAGGAGAGACCTTGGCATGTGGCCCCCGGGCAAACTTTACAATCTGAGGGACAGCAACAAATTACTGCTGCTCCTACCACAAATGCTGAGACATCCCCAGGCAGGAATACTGGTGGGCATGTCAGTAAATGCTTAACAAGTCATCGGGGAGTCAGCGAATGAACGGCTGAACTCGCATACCTTTTCCCCATTCTGCTCAAGGACCGTGACTCTCTTCTCCTTCTGCAGCTGCAGCAACACCAAGTAGAAGGTCCTTTCGTCAGGACAGGAGCCCACACAGAGGGTGCTCAGCTCCGACAGGGCCACCACAGGGTGGGAGGAGAGAGGGGAGTTCTGATACAGACGGTACACCTCCTCAGCCTTCTCCTGCACGGACAGCAAAACATGCTCACAGGCTCTGACCACCAGCCACAGAGCCAGTGAGCCCTGACCTGCTTCCAAACAATGATCGCGCAGGACAAAAGCAGGGGCGCCAACCCATTTTCCCTAAAGTGCGGCTTTGGAAAAGAAAAAGGATTTGGGCTTTTTACACGTTGGAGGAAAGTTTGGTGAATATGGATGAAATGAGGTACATGATACATTGGGAGCCCACTGTGTGCTTGCACTTCCTTCAGGATGTCATATTT
This sequence comes from Saccopteryx leptura, assembly GCF_036850995.1. Lineage (NCBI taxonomy): Eukaryota > Metazoa > Chordata > Mammalia > Chiroptera > Emballonuridae > Saccopteryx > Saccopteryx leptura. The sequence continues at coordinate 264,493,597 of NC_089503.1, read as the reverse complement.
ATTTTTGTATTTTTTTGTATTTTTCTGAAGTTGGAAACGGAGAAGCAGTCAGACAGACTCCCGCATGCACCCAACAGGGATCCACCCGGCACGTCCGCCAGAGGGCGATGCTCTGCCCATCTGGGGCGTTGCTCTGTTGCAACCAGGGCCATTCTAGCGCCCGAGGCAGAGGCCATGGAGCCATCCCCAGCACCCGGGGCAAACCTTGCTCCAATGGAGCCTTGGCTGTGGGAGGGGAAGAGAGAGACAGAGAGGAAGGAGAGGGGGAGGGGTAGAGAAGCAGATGGGCGCTTCTCCTGTGTGCCCTGGCTGGGAATCGAACCCGGGACTCCTGCATGCCAGGCCGACACTCTACCACTGAGCCAACCGGCCAGGGCCAGGATGTCATGTTTAGATGTCTCTCTGGCCCCACAGGGAAAGAAGGAGGTGGTGTGGTGTGGTGTGGTGTGGTGTGGTAGCCACGAACAAGAGCAGAGGCCTGGTTTCGGCCCAGCCTGTGTGACTGCAGATCCGCCAGCCTCACTGGTCCCTAGCATCCCGCTCAGACTGAAGACATCTAAATTCTCTTCCAGTCCGGTCTGTCCATTTTTATGCCAGCTGGCAATACTGCAAACAAGAACACTGCTGTTCTCAGAGAGAAGTATGGGACAAACAGTGGGTTGAGTTTTTGTGAGAAGTCTAAGAAATGTTCCCAGAAACAATGCGTCCCCTGCAGACAGGAAATACTTATGAGGAATGCACAGAACACTGAAAATATACGGGCCCTGGCCGGTTGGCTCAGCAGCAGAGCGTTGACCTGGCGTGCGGGGGACCCGGGTTCGATTCCCGGCCAGGGCACATAGGAGAAGCGCCCATTTGCTTCTCCACCCCCCCTCCTTCCTCTCGGTCTCTCTCTTCCCCTCCTGCAGCCAAGGCTCCATTGGAGCAAAGATGGCCCAGGCGCTGGGGATGGCTCCTTGGCCTCTGCCCCAGGCGCTAGAGTGGCTCTGGTCGTGGCAGAGCAACGCCCCGGAGGGGCAGAGCATTGCCTCCTGGTGGGCAGAGCATCACCCCTGGTGGGCGTGCCGGGTGGATCCCGGTCGGGCGCATGCGGGAGTCTGTCTGACTATCTCTCCCCATTTCCAGCTTCAGAAAAATACAAAAAAAAAAAAAAAGAAAATATATGAAAGGAATATCCAGGAATTCCAAGGTAGTTTGGAAACACGTGGCTTTTGAGCAAAATTCTGAAGGGTGAGTGAGTTTCCAGGTGAAGCAGGTGGGACAGGGCATCAAGAACGGCATGGAGTCTGAGTCATAAGGTGTTCACAGCTCCAACGAGAAGGGGAAAGTGCAGAAGCACTTCTATCTTGTACCAAGTGCAGCATCTCCCATGCTGTCCTTCATTCAGATGGTGGGGAGTCACTGAAAGGAAATGACGTGGGTAGGTGGACAGAGATCTAACTGACAACTGGAGAAGGATGGACGGTAGGAGTTAGGCTCTGAAGCAGGGGACCGTTTATGCAAGAGGACATGAGGGACTGAGCAGGGCAATGGTAATAGGGACAGAAAAGGGATGAGTTAAACACTATTTATGAGATAAAGCTAGCAGTCCATGGTAAGTAGGCCTGGAGTGTATTATGACTCCTGGGTTCTGGTTTGAGTGACTGCATGAATGTGATGCTATTAGTTAACAGCAAGACTACAGGATGAAAACCATATTTTAAAGAAAAGACAAAGCATTCCATGTTGGACATGTTGGTTTGGGATGTCTAAGGCACACCCAAGAAGACCCATACAGCAGATACTTAGATATACAATTCTGCAGTTCAAGGAGACACCCACACAGGAGACAGGAGGTAATTAAAATCAACAAGGAAATACATAGAGCAAAGCAATAAGCTGAAGGGAGACCAACATTTACAAGATGAAGGCGCTTACAAATGACACCCAGAAGCCATGGTGCAATGACAACACGGTCAAGGAAACGTAAAATGTTAAGGAGTAGTCAGCAGTGTCAAAAGTAGCAGAATAGGCCTGACCAGGCGGTGGTGCAGTGGATAGAGCGTCGGACTGGGATGCGGAGGTCCCAGGTTCGAGATCCCGAGGTTGCTGGCTTGAGCGCAGGCTCATCTAGTTTGAGCAAAAGCTCACCAGTTTGGACCAAGGGTCGCTGGCTCGAGCAACGGGTTACTCAGTCTGCTGAAGGCCGTGGTCAAGGCACATATGAGAAAGCAATCAATGAACAACTAAGGTGTCGCAATGCGCAACGAAAAACTAATGATTGATGCTTCTCATCTCTCCGTTCCTGTCTGTCTGTCCCTGTCTATCCCTCTTTCTGACTCTCTCTCTGTCTCTGTTAAAATAAATAAATAAATAAATAAAATGAGCATGAGGGTACACAGATTAAAAAAAAAAAAGTGGCAGAATAGTCTAACAAGATATAACCTGAAGTCTTCCTTAGACTTGACTGCCCCGGCAGATAACAACGCTTACTTCCAAAGCTTATCCATTTGGAAGATTTCCTTACCACATATACAAAACAAATACTGAATTATTGGAATTTAAATCAAGAAAATGAAAGTATAAAATAATTTGAGGAAAATACATTTAAAACATGATTACTCTTGCCCTGGCCGGTTGGCTCAGCGGTAGAGCGTCGGCCTGGCGTGCGGGGGACCCGGGTTCAATTTCCAGCCAGGGCACATAAGAGAAGTGCCCATTTGCTTCTCCACCCCCGCCCCCTCCTTCCTCTCTGTCTCTCTCTTCCCCTCCCGCAGCTAAGGCTCCATTGGAGCAAAGATGGCCCGGGCGCTGGGGATGGCTCCTTGGCCTCTGCCCCAGGCGCTAGAGTAGCTCTGGTCGCGCAGAGTGACGCCCCGGAGGGGCAGAGCATCGCCCCCTGGTGGGCAGAGCGTCGCCCCTGGTGGGCGTGCCGGGTGGATCCCGGTCGGGCGCATGCGGGAGTCTGTCTGACTGTCTCTCCCCGTTTCCAGCTTCAGGAAAATACAAAAAAAAAAAAAAAAACATGATTACTCTTTTTTTTTTTGTATATATTTTTCTGAAGCTGGAAACGGGGAGAGACAGTCAGACAGACTCCCACATGCGCCCGACCGGGATCCACCCGGCACGCCCACCAGGGGCGACGCTCTGCCCACCAGGGGGCGATGCTCTGCCCCTCTGGGGCGTCGCTCTGCCACGACCAGAGCCACTCTAGCGCCTGGGGCAGAGGCCAAGGAGCCATCCCCAGCGCCTGGGCCATCTTTGCTCCAATGGAGCCTTGGCTGCGGGAAGAGGAGAGAGAGACAGAGAGGAAGGAGGGGTAGGGGTGGAGAAGCAAATGGGTGCTTCTCCTATGTGCCCTGACCGGGAATCGAACCCGGGTCCCCCGCACGCCAGGCCAACGCTCTACCGCTGAGCCAACTGGCCAGGGCCTAAAACATGATTACTCTTGAAGCAGAGGATACCTTCCTAAACAAGACCAGAAATTCAGTAGCCATAAAGGAAAATTTGAGACATCTGACTACAGAAATAGGAAAACTTTTATATGATAAAAAATATCATAAATAAATGTAAAAAGTAAACAAGAGACTGGGAAACAGTATTTATATCCCTAATTTTATATATAAAGATATGTACATAAATCTACATATCTCTACCTATATATAGATATACACATATAAATATATATAATACATAAAGAACTCCAAGTTAATATAAAAAATAAACAATCCAATATAAATAGGCAATTCACAGAAGGGGACATGTAAATAGCCAGTAGACAGGTGAAAAGATAGTTATATCTTATGATGAAGTATCATTTTTGTTCATCAAATTGGCAAATTTTAAAAGACTGACGTTTTCCAGTGCTGACAAGAATGTGGGGAGACTAGACACTTTAATGTAGTCTTTTTTTTTTTTTTTTTTGAGAGAGGCAGGAAGAGGAAGAGAGAGAGAGAGAGAGAGAGAGAGAGAAACATGGAGCTGCTCCTATATGTGCCCTGACCAGGGGCTGAACCTGCAACCTTGTTGCTCTTAACCAGGGCTTACTTTTATTTTCATGGAATTGATTTCTAGAAATGGTATGTACATTTTACATTTTAACAGAAATTACCAAATTACTTTTCAAAAGTTTTTACTAATTTACACTTTCATCAAGACAACATCAGGCCCTGGCTGTTTGCTCAGTCTGTTAAGAGCTTGTGCTGAAGCAACAAGGTTGCAGGTTCAACCCCGTCAGAGCCTACAGGAGGCAACCAAGGACTGCATGACTGACAGAACAACAAATGAGTGCTTTCCTTCCCCGTTCCCTCTCTCCCTTCCTCTCTCTGTCTCTAAAAATCAATAAAAACTAAGCCCTGGCCGGATAGCTCAGTTGGTTGGAGCATCGTCCCGGGGCACAAAGGCTGCCAGTTCGACCCCCAGTCAGGGCACACACGGGAGCAGCGCCACGTTCCTGTCTCCCTCTCCCTCTGCCTCTCTCAAAAGAAGAAAAGTATAAGTACATAGATGTACAGACAAAGCTGCCAAATAAGTATCTTTCTGCAATAGGGAAGTCAGAATGACTTAAATGTCCACCCACGTGGTAACTGTTGCATAAACTGCGACACAGTTTTAGATTCTAGTGCAGCCACCCAAAAGAATGAAGTCAGTCGTGTAGGGGCCTGGAAAGACATGCATGATATAGTCAAGTGAAAAGAATAAAAAAGCAGGCTGCAGACCAATAAGTAAGACCATTTCTGGAAAAAAATGTCTACATATGTATGTGTGTGCATATTCATTTATTTATTCAACAAATATTTATTAACTCTGTGCCCAGAGTCTCAGGAACTTCTCCCTTCTGGTAGGAGAAACAGATAAAAATAAACAAACAAGTGAATAAAATTTTCAGGGGCCCTGGCTGGGTATAAAGCAACCTCCCTGTGTGCTGAGGTTGCGGGTTCAATTCCCTGTCAGGGCACGCAGGAGAAGCAATCAAAGAGTGCACAGCTAAATGGGACAGTAAGTGGAACAAGTTGGTGCTTCTCTGTCTTCCCTCCCTTCCCCCCCTCTCCCAGCTCTCTCAAATCAATGGAAAAATTAAAAAAAAATTTCAGGAAGTACTGAGTATTTACAAAAAAAAAAAAAAAGGAAAGTAATATAATTGCATGAAACAGGGTCAATAAGAAGGGATATGTCTGCAAACAAAACGCACACACACACACTTGCACACATGTGTGCACACGGAAAAGAAACATAGCCAAAGAGATGGACATGGGATCAACAGAAAGGGAACTTCCATTTCTTTGTATAATTCTTTTAAACACCAAAATCCATGGGCAATTTTTCCTTTTTGTATACTTTTTTCAAATAAGTAATTACAGGCTACTTTTTACATATAGACTTGAAAAATCAATTTACCTTAGAAGTAGGTTTTCTTTGTTTTATAAACTATCCAGATAAGGCTCTTCAGTTTTAAGGAGATGAACAAATCCCCATCTCAGGAGAAAACAGTGAAGTCACTGAGTATTAGAACTGAATAAGTATTAGAACTGAATGAGGGTAAGGGTTACATGTTGTTAAGGATGTAAATTGGGTACGGATTTAACAGCTCCAAGCCCTTAAAGAGTTAGAAGATTTCTTTTTCTACCTAAATAGAATTAGACTACATTGCTGCCAAATATTACTGTTGGTTCTTGGACCACCTATGTAATTCCAGTTCCACCCCCATCTCTGCCTTTGTTCTCAAAAGACTGAGAGTCCAAACCCACACCTGCGGGGTGAACGAGTCTGTCTCCCTTTGCTCCAGGTCAGAGAGGATGGGAGGGAAGACGGCACAGGAACGGGGCTTGGCTCAGAACCATCCAACTCATCCTGTAGCTCCTGTGGGGCTCTGGTAAGCCCCTCATCCTGTAGCTCCTGTGGGGCTCTGGTAAGCCCCGGAGGTCCGGGCACCAGGTGGGAGATAGCCACGTGGGACAGGGTGGAGTGCAGCAGGGGAGAGGGGTGTTCCCCTGAAGAAACTCTGTGCTGCCAGTCACACCCTGGGGGACTGGGAGAGGTGGTAGATTCTGGAGACCACCTTCTCAGTCTGAAGCAGAAAGTATTGGGGGTCAGTTGAGGTGAGGAGAAACCAGAGCTTATCTTGGGGTGGGGGGATGGGGATTCTGAGCTGGCTCTGTGTGGAGCTCTAAGGCTATGCAAGGACCCTGCTGTTAGGTTTGGTCTGAGAGTTTCAATAACTGCCATCTGCAGGATACTTCTGCTGACAGGTGCTCAGTCAACTTTGTTCTCTTTCTCTCAAAGGTTACTATAACCGTGTCCACAGCAGTTTTGGTGAACTGGTGGGGCTGAAGCAGGTGTACACTGGGTCAAAGAGAGTGTGGGAGGTGAGAAGTGGTGACAGAAAAGCTTGGACAAGGAGACAGAAGGAATGAGGCAGGGCCCGGGTCTCACACAAGCCGAATGGGTTTAGAGGCTGAAGGAGGTGAGCAGTGGAAGAGAGAGATGGAATACAGACCAAGAGGCTCACTGATGAGTGGGACGAGCAGGACAGGTAGAGACTCAAAAGCATGTGGAAGAGCCTGACCAGGTGGTGGCGCAGTGGATAGAGCGTCGGACTGGGATGTGGAGGACCCAGGTTTGAGACCCCGAGGTCGCCAGCTTGAGCGTGGGCTCATCTGGTTTGAGCAAGGCTCAACAGCTTGAGCCCAGGTCACTGGCTTGAGCAAGGGGTCACTTGGTCTGCTGTAGCCCCACGGTCAAGGCACATATGAGAAAGCAATCAATGAACTAAGGAAGCAACGAAGAATTGATGCTTCTCATCTCTCTCCCTGTCTGTCTGTCTGTCCCTATCTCTGTCTCTCTCTCTGTCTCTGACACACACACACACACAAAGCATGTGGAAGAGAGGAAGGACATTTCATCCTCTGAGCTCTGGCCAGGAAGAAGGGCTCAGAGAAGGTTAAACTGGGGGTGGAAACTGAAGGCACTGACTCAGGAGACTCTATCTTCTCCATGAAGTGTCTGCAGACAGTGGAGAGGGCAGAGAATGGAAGGAGTAACCCCTTGCTCGAGCCAGCGATCTTGGGTCCAAGCTGGTGAGTTTTGCTCAAACTAGATGAGCCCACACTCAAGCTGGCGACCTCAGGGTCTCGAACCTGGGTCCTCCGCATCCCAGTCTGATGCTCTATCCACTGCGCCACCGCCTGGTCAGGCAAGGCAAAGTATTTTTTAAACATTTAGCTTATCATGAATCCCTACAAATAAAGAAAGTAATCAACTGTATGTTACTGACAATTCCTAGACAAAGTATCACCCTTGAGTTATAGAAGTCCAACTAACAACTAAATAATACTACATATTACAGAATAAGGGAGTCAGGTAAACTCAGTCCCCCTCACATCACTATGTAAAAAGCTATGTTCTTTTTCTAATGATACACACAAAGAACATGGAAGAGTCTATCATCACACAAAACGACACCCAGACCTCTGCCTTTGGAGTAGTACCCACCTTAAGCAGATCCACAGCCACAAGCACCTCCTCGGCAGGAACCTTATTATCCCCTAGCATATTGGAAAGAGTCCACTTGAGGGGCTTCAGCAGGAAGACTCCAACCCCCCAGGAGATCCAACTGCTGTCTACACTGGCCATGAAGTCTGACTCCCGCTGCAGTTCCCCTCGTCTGAAAAGAAAGAAAAAGGCACAAGTAGGCATAATGCAATGTCCCATTCCAGTGCCCACATTGCTTTTAACACAAAAGAGGAATCTCATCATCACCATGATCAATACCATTATTAGGCAGCTACTCAGTGCCAGCTACGATAAGCAGCCACTATTGTTACAATCCAGCTCTAAGCCTCACAACTCTGCAAGATAGATAATGTTATTGGCATTTTAGCTAGTGAGAAAACCCAGGGGCTGAGAAGTGACAGAGAGGCCAAATCTAAACTATAATTTGGCTCTAAAACACACTCTCCACTAAGAATGCAGAGGCACAGGAGACCACAGGCCCTATGATGAGACTTTGACAAATGGAGCTCAAAATGATAAAATGAAAATAACAATAATGGATCACTGTGAAATGCAAGGCATAAGGAAAAACACAAAGAATTTACAGTAAGCGTTTTCTGCTGTTCCCAAGCTGGGGTGGAGAGAAGACATAGCATTTCATGTTACTGGTAGTAGTAGCTACATTTACTGAATGCAAAGGGCTGTACAAGGAATATCTCTTCAACCCTCACAATAAACCTAAGTACAATCATCACCATTTTATAACTGGTCAAACTAAAGACTTAAAGAGGGTAGATAATTTGTCCACAGTGACAGAATTCATTCATGGTCACACAATTCAGCAAGTAGCAGAACTAGGATTTGAGCCCAGACCATTTGGCCTTCAAGGAAAGCTGCCAACTACTACTGCTATGCTGCTTCCCCAGGGAGCATGTGGTCCTCAGACATTCCTCAGGTGCCAGATGCTGTCAAACACCAGGCCCGAGGGTGGCCAGGCTGCTCTCTGATATATACAATGTGAACTGCAAGAGATTTAGAATAGACGACCAGGGTCCAGTCCTGGCATTATCTAACTAGCTGTGTAACCCCAAGTAAGTTGTTTGATCTCTCTGAGGCTCAGTTTCTTCTTCTATCTACTAAGGATAATTCTATTACTTTGTCCACAGGACAGCTGCAGGTGAGGTCAGATGAAATGACGTATACAAAGTATCTGCACACTGGGGTGCGCTACACACCTTTTAAATATCCATGTTACTGCCTCAGTTACCCCCAAAACACTGCACCTGTCGCACAAGTAGCACCTACAGGACCTGCTCAGAGCACCAAGATACTCAGTAAAGTCCTTACCCATCCTTCATGGACTCTGCTTCAAACAGCCTGTGCCAAGGACGAGCCAAGATAGGACAGACACAGTGACCTGTGCTAGGAACAGCTGTCAAGATCCCTACAACTGGCCTCTTCCCAACCACTGCGCTCTTAGCTCTGACCTCCCTTCATTCAATAGATCTTACAGACCTTCTGTTCTGGGGTAATTAAAATTTGGAAGGTCCTACGAAATAACTCCACAACGGGTTTCCGGTCCAAACAAATCACTGTCACCTCTTCCAGGCTAGCTTCTCCTTTTACCGTCTGGATCTCGTCTCATCGGACTATGCCCATACCCGTCTCCATACCCCGTCTCCATCTCCCTCTAAACACCCCTATCCCAGCTTCCCTGTGTTCCTCCTCCTTCCCTCACTGTACAGACAGCTCCGAGCCGGAGCCCGGGCTAGGCGCAGTGTGTGTCGGAGAACCTGCCGGACCCCCGCCCTCAGGCAGCCGCCCCCACCCAGGCCCGGGCCCGCCCTCACCGCAGCAGGTCCTGCAGCACCGTGGCCAGCCCCAGCGGGACGCTGCCCTTGCGCTGAAAGGCCTCCTGCAAGTCCCGCAGACGCAGGCGCACCGCCCCCTGGCGGCGGCTGTGGCTCAGCACCAACGGCGCCCAGAAGCCCATCTTGCTGTCCCAGTCGGTGCTGTTCACCTCGCGACTCCTTTTGAAGGCAGAGAACAGGAAGGACATGCGCTCCTCATCCTCCTCCCACTCTGGCGGCAGCAGCCCCGCCAGGACTCCCGCGGCCGGGGCTTCGGCCTCCCGCTCCGAGGACAACATCGAAACCCCAGCCCCGCCAAGGCTCCGAACACAAGCCTGGCCCTGACTCCCTTCCGCCCTAGTTCCTTCCCGGCTTCCGTTCTTTGACCACCGCCTCCTCTGTCATTAGGTCACCACCGCCCCCAGTGTGAAATAAGTCTCGTACGTCGTCAAAGCGCATGCGCGGTCCTGCCTCCCTGCACGAAGCAGCTGAATAATAACCGCGTTTTTCGAGAGTACTAGAGCGCCTGCGCTGACCCCTCCTCTCTCCGTCTTTGTGAGGAAAGGAAGACTTTGCGCGTGCGTGGCGGGTAGGTGTGCATAGCGCCCCCTCAGGAGTCATAGTGTGTCGCAGTATTAATAGAGGCAAATGATAATACTGTACCTCTAAGTCTAATCTGTAGTTTCAGGTAGTGGGCCTGCAGTCCCGCCAAGGGGCGCCAGAGACGCTAGGACGGTTACTGCTTCTCCATGCACAGTACTTACTTTAGGTGTTTAAACTTCGAGCATAGCTTGCTTCTACCATAACGTTGCCGGTAAGTGGGTCGCCCTAGCTCTGTGACGTGCATACACTGATTTTGACAGGTATATACTCCTGTCAACGTAAGAACCATCTAAACCTGTAGAGAATTTTTACGAGTTTATTTGAGCCAAATTGACAATTGCTGGGAAGCGAAACTTTAATGGAATGAGAAAATGTTCTAGAGTAAGGCAGTTTTGTATTTTATTTTCTAGTTAGAATCAAAGGTGGAGGCCTGAGAAAGGTTACATGAAATCCATTGGTGGTTTCTTAGGGAAGCAGGAGAAAGCAAAGCAGGGAAATCTCTGGGATTGGGTAAAATGAAGAGAGAAATACTTCTTTTACATTGGTGGTTATAGGATATTTAGTTAACATTTACAGCACACAGAGATGGTATTTGGGCAACAAGATAGCAATGAGTGGTTCTGTGATCTTGAGTGTGTGAGTGTGCCCAGAGGGGTCTGGAAAAAAGATTACTCTGACATGCCAAAGGTGTGTTATGGTAGGTGCAAAAAGACTGGCTTAGTTAAGGTAAAGATTGACCTTTGTCAAAAAAGATAACGGCCTGGGACACGACCAACTGCCATGACTTGCTTTTAGTTAAGAAGTTTTTTTTGTTTTGTTTTGTTTTTGTTTTTGTTTGTATTTTTCTGAAGCTGGAAACGGGGAGAGACAGTCAGACGGACTCCAGCATGCGCCCGACTGGGATCCACCCGGCACGCCCACCAGGGGCGACGCTCTGCCCACCAGGGGGCGATGCTCTGCCCCTCCGGGGCGTCGCTCTGCCGCGACCAGAGCCACTCTAGGCCTGGGGCAGAGGCCAAGGAGCCATCCCCAGCGCCCGGGCCATCTTTGCTCCAATGGAGCTTTGGCTGCGAGAGGGGAAGAGAGAGACAGAGAGGAAGGGGGGGTGGAGAAGCAAATGGGCGCTTCTCCTATGTGCCCTGGCCGGGAATCGAACCCGGGTCCCCCGCACGCCAGGCCGACGCTCTACTGCTGAGCCAACCGGCCAGGGCCAGTTAAGAAGTTTTCATTTCAGACCATCACATGTGGTTACTTTATTTATTTATTTTTATTTATTTATTTATTCATTTTAGAGGAGAGAGAGAGAGAGAGAGAGAAGGGGGAGGAGCAGGAAGCTTCAACTCCTATATGTGCCTTGACCAGGCAAGCCCAGGGTTTTGAACCGGCAACCTCAGCATTCCAGGTCTACGCTTTATCCACTGCGCCACCACAGGTCAGGCCACATGTGGTTACTTTAGGTCTCTGAGTTTGTAAGACGTGCCATACAGTCCTGCCCTGAGCTCATCAGGTTTAATATGCGGCTCTTATTTTGTCCACATTCCCCACCTTCTGCCCTGAAGTGTCCCTGTTTCCTTCTTAGTATCAATATTGTACTGATCCCTTAGGATGGAGCTCAATTCTAATCTTCCTTGAAACCTCTGACAGCCCTGACTCTTTCCTGAACTGCAAGTTGAGCATTTACTATTCCATGTCCTGTCCCCTAGTTCCCTCAGAGAAGATGCATGACATGTATCTTGCTATGACAAATAGTGATACTGAAGAAATATTTCATAAACTAAAAGGTGCATAACTTGACCAATGCTCTTCTAATATCTTAGAACACGTGTTAGAATGAGAGCTCATATTTATAAGTTTCACAAACAACTTATGAGCAATGAATATATGTTCAGTGAGTTAAAAATAAATTGGTTTTTAAATTTTTTTATTTATTGATTTTTTTTTAAGTGAGAGGGAGAGAGAGACAGGGAGAGACAGGAAGGGAGAGAGAAGAGAAGCATCAGTTTTTCAGTTCTTCATTGCTCATTGATAGTGTCTTGATGGGGGGGGGGGTGGCTCCAGTGATCCAGTGACCCTGTGCTCCAGCCAGGGACCTTGGACTCAAGCCAGCAACTTTGGGGTCATGTCTATGATTCCACACTCAAGCTGGCGACCATGAGCCTGTGTTCAAGCTGGCCACCTCAGAGTTTTGAGCCTGGGTCCTCTGTGTCCCATGCCGATGCTCTATCCACTGCTCTACCAACTCGTCAGGCTATTTATTGATTTTTAAAAAGAGAGGAAGGGAAAAAGAGAGGAAAACATCAATTTTGTTGTTCCACTTATTTACTCATTGGTTGATTCTTGTATGTGCCCTGAACAGAGAATTGAACCTGCAACTATGGGGCATTGGGACGATGCTCTAACCAACTGAGCTACCCAGCCAGGACTGTTGGTTTTCTTTTCAATTGAACCATTTATAAGGTGAAAGGAATTGCTTGATCAGTGGTGGCACTGTGGATAGAGCATCAGCCTGGGACACTGAGGTCCCAGGTTCAAAATCCCAAAGGTCACTGGCTTGAGCAAGGGGTCACTGGCTTGGCTTGAGACCCCTGATCAAGGTATGTATGAAAGCAATCAGTGAACAATTCAAGTGATGCAACTATGAGTAGATGCTTGTCATCTCTCTCCCTTCTTGTCTATCTTTCTCTCTACAAAAAAATAAAAATAAAAGATGAAAAGAGTTTTGTTCTGGGTACTAGAAAAAAAATTAATACCTTTCCTCTCACACTATCTAAGCTTTTTGTTTGTTTTTTAGTTTTTGCCCCCCCCCCCCCCCCCCCGTGAGAAACAGGAGGCGGCAGACAGACAGACTCCCGCATGCACCAGACCAGGATCCACCCAGCATGCCCACCAGGGGGCGATGCTCCGCCCATCTGGGGCCATTCTAGCGCCTTGGCTGTGGGAGGGGAAGAGAGAAATAGAAAGAAAGGAGAGGGGGAGGGGTGGAGAAGCAGATGGGCACTTCTCCTGTGTGCCCTGGCCGGGAATTGAACCCGGGACTTCCACATGCTGGGCTGAGGCTCTAAGCTCGTAGCGAGGCTAATAACTATATCACCAGAAAGACTAACAAGACAAAAATCAAAATTTTAATACATGCTCATGGGAAATTCTTATAAGCACAACACTAGGTACATATGACATTTTCAACAAAGAAATAAAGAGTGAAATGGGGTGTTAGATTTCAAAGTGAGAGTGGGTGAATTACAGGAAGTTCAGGAAGGGCAAACTATAAGTGGCAGGCAGATTTTTTCCAGATGACTCAAAAACAATGGGACACCTTGGATATCTAGCCAATAGGCCTGGCCAAAAGCCCTGCTGTTTACCATACATATTTCATTCTAAGTAGGCTAATTCAACATGTTAAGATCACATTTCTGAAGCAGGTTTTTCTGTCTGAATCTCTTAGGCAGGAAAGAGGGTCAAAGGTTCTTTCTGAGTTTTTTTTTTCCTTTTAAGTACAATTTCTGTTTTATTTTCCAGAGAACTTTCCGTCAGTCCTTAAAGACTTAGCTTTCTTTTTTTTTTTTTTCATTTTTCTGAAGCTGGAAACAGGGAGAGACAGTCAGACAGACTCCCGCATGCGCCCGACCGGGATCCACCCAGCACGCCCACCAGGGGCGAAGCTCTGCCCACCAGGGGGCGATGCTCTGCCCATCCTGGGCGTCGCCATGTTGCGACCAGAGCCACTCTAGCGCCTGAGGCAGAGGCCACAGAGCCATCCCCAGCGCCCGGGCCATCTTTGCTCCAATGGAGCCTTGGCTGCGGGAGGGGAAGAGAGAGACAGAGAGGAAGGCGCGGCGGAGGGGTGGAGAAGCAAATGGGCGCTTCTCCTGTGTGCCCTGGCCAGGAATCAAACCCGGGTCCTCAGCACGCTAGGCCGACGCTCTACCGCTGAGCCAACCCACCAGGGCCAAAGACTTAGCTTTTTACATGGGCTTTGGTGTAGGTCTAAACCAGGGTACAAGTGTTTGGTCCTTCCTTCCAGCTTCATGAGAACAATTCCTGATTGCCTTGCTATGAATGGCACAGCTGACAAAGTAATGTAGTTTCACATGCAGTTTGGGAAGCACATAGGCATGAAAGACACTCACTTCAGAAATGTCCCTAATGGCCTCTACTATGTTTCAAATGACAAACTTAATGGCCTGGTGCTTGGACACTCATCTGATGCAGTTGGTGCAGCGAATGGGCTGCACACGGCCGTGGCTCTTTTTAGGACAACCTTTGTTACTTTTCCCTTGGTTATCTTGGAAGGCTGTCTTTTGTTTCTTAAAAACCAGCTTAAAATAAACATTCTAAAATGCAAAACTTTTGGTCCCCTTCACTGTCAATATCCCAGTAAATACCAGAGAGTTACAGGAAACGTGCCATAGTAATACACAGATTCAGGCCAGGATTGCTTTGATATAAATGACATCATGGAGACAGATGGAGAAATTTGAGAAGGAGCTTGTGGTGAGACAATAGTGATGGACTAATGTTATTTTTATATTTTTATGTTTTATTTTTATGGTTTTAGAGGCTGTATTGTGCCCTGGCATGACAGCTCAGTTGGTTGGAATGTCATCCTGAAGTGCAGTGTGCTGTGCAGGAGATGTGGTTGTAGGGCCAGTGGCCACCGCCATCATCGCCATGCAGGTTCACACTGGATTCAGGCAGACGGTAAAGATTCAGGCAGCCAAAAAATGGTGGGCCATTCCTTTATTAGTCTCGCACCGGCTGACAAGTAAACAGGCAGGGAAAACACTTCCTTTCATTCAGAGCTCCCAAAGCCCTAATACATTCTCCAGTTCCACAACCAGGAGAATCTTCTCTGGTTCCTCCTAGAATCAAGGGCCTCATCAGTCTCAGTGGAGCTCGCAAAACCCCTCAGCTCTTGTTCCACATCTGCACACCTCTATCTCTCTGCAAAACTGGCTTCTTCAGCACTCTGCATTCTCTCTCTCTCTCCCTGCAAAACAGGCTGGGCCCACAAAGACCCCTCCTCCAGCAAACATTAGCAAAACAATGGCCCCTTCCAAACAAGAATGCAATCCACAATTTGCAATCAACCACCCTGCTCTGAGGGCAAGCATACACAAGGCTGCCTAATGCCATTTTTTAACAATAAAAGTGAGCAAACTCAAAAAATACAAATGTTACAAACTCATTTGCCCAACAGTGGTACAGAGTTGCAATTACAAATGAATTTTAAGGGAAATTTATTATGATTAATAACAATAAAAAAATAACCTAGGCAAAAACAAAAGGGGTTTGAACTTATGTAACCTAAAATAGAATAAAGAAAAAGAATCTGTGCCTGATCTGTGGTGACTCAGTGGGTAAAACATCGACCTGGAACACTTAGGTTGCCCCCAACAGCCAGTTTGAAACCCTGGACTTCCCTCATCAAGGCACATATGAGAGTTGATGCTTCCTGCTCCTCTCCGCTTCCCTCTCTCTCTCTCTCTCTCTCCCTTGTCTCTTTGAAAATGAATAAATCAAACCTAAAAAAAAAACGAACACACTATGAGTTATACAACATCACCAGATGAATAAACATCAGGCTGAGTTTTAGCTCTACATGTTATAAAGTAGCATACCTTAATTCCGCAGGTTATGTAGAGACACCAAGGCAGGATACAGAAGAATTTTTAGGAGGAGATTTATTAATAAGCCGGCTGCATATGACTTACACAGGGTATAGCTAACCCAAATCATGTGTGTCCAAAATAGTCCTGAAGCTAGTTATATAGACTTGATCACATATAGGTTGGGGGAAAAGGAGGGAGAGCATGACACAATAATCAATCATTATTCGTCTATAGGATCTATAAAAAAATTCCTACATATTAAAACTTACAAGGTAATACGATAGTGATGTCATTTACATATCAATACAGTAGAGGTAAATGTCGTTTTACATATTAAAGACACTCATAAATCTTTTAGTGTCTACCTCCCATCCCTTTGTCTAGAGGTACAGTGGTACCTTGAGATATGAGCAGACCAACATACGAATATTTTAAGATATGAGCTGCAACTTGGTTCGTATTTTTGTTCGAGATCTGAGCAAAATTCCAAGATACGAGTCATGATTTGGGAAGCTGCCGCTAGTTGGCGCATTGGCGCACAGGTCCAGTATCAGCAGCACAACACCAGCATCTCATTCTTTCTCATGTATTACCTGCAGAATCAAGTCGAATCTTGTGTGCTGTACTCGTTCTTGCATCATTTTTGCTTTTTTTTTTTTTCATTTTTCCGAAGCTGGAAATGGGGAGGCAGTCAGAGACTCCCGCATGCGCCCGACTGGGATCCACTGAGCATGCCCACCAGGGGGCGATGCTCTGCCCCTCTGGGGCATCACTCTGTTGCATCCAGAGCCATTCTAGTGCCTGAGGCAGAGGCCACAGAGCCATCCTCAGCACCCGGGCCATCTATGCTCCAATGGAGCCTCAGCTGCAGGAGGGGAAGAGAGAGACAGAGAGGAAGGAGAGGGGCACGGTGGAGAAGCAGATAGCGCTTCTCCTGTGTGCCCTGGCTGGGAATCGAACCCGGGACTCCTGCACGCCAGGCCGACACTCTACCGCTGAGCCAACTGGCCAGGGCCAATTTTTGCATTTTTTACTAACTTTTTTTGTGTGCTATCATGGGGCCGAAGAAAGTGAGTGTAAAGGACAGTGATGAGAAGAAGAAGAGAATGATTTTTATAGAAGTAAAGCAAGAAATAATAGAAAAACATGAGTGTGGTATACGAGTGATTGAACTGGCAAGGCTATACAATTGCAATACTACAATTTGTACCATTCTTAAACAAAAGTATGCTATCAAAAGCACAAATCCAGAGAAAGAAACTACAATTCTGTCCCAATTAAGGACAAATATTTATGAAGAAATGGAGAAGCTTTTGCTGGTGTGGGTGAAAAAGAAAGAGCTGGCAGGAGATACAGTGACGGAGACTGTAATATGCAAAAAGGCACGTATTATTTATGGCAACCTGAAGAAGAAAGAACCATCAACCTCAAAAAAGGCAGCAGAAGATATGTTTAAGGCAAGTCATGGCTGGTTTGAAAATCTCAAGAAGAGATTTGGCATCCACTCAGTGGTGAGGCACGGTGAAGCTGTCAGTGCTGACATTAAGGCAGCTGAGGAGTACATCGCACGTTTTGCTGCACTTATCGCAAAGGAAGGCTACATCCTCCAACAAGAGTTCAACTGTGATGAAACAGGATTATTTTGGAAAAAATGCCCCAGAGGACTTGCATCACTGCAGAGGAGAAGAAGCTGCCAGACCATAAATCCATGAAGGACCGTCTGACCCTTGCATTGTGTGCAAATGCTAGCGGTGACTGTCAAGTAAAGCCACTGCTAGTGTATCAGTCCGAAAATCCTCGAGCCTTTAAAACTCACAAGATTCTTAAAGAAAAAAGCAGGTTATGTGGCGTGCCAATGCTAGGGCATGGATTACGTGGCAGTTTTTTATTGAATAGGTAAATCTTGTCTTTGGTCCTGCAGTGAAGAAATATCTTTGAGAAAACAAACTCCCAATGAAAGCATTACTAATCCTTGATAATGCTCCAGCCCACCCACCTGGTCTTGAAGATGACATTCTCGATGAGTTCAAATTCATTAAAATCCTCTACCTCCTACCCAATACGACTTCAGTCTTGCAACCTATGGATCAGCAGGTCATTTCCAACTTTAAAAAGCTTTACACAAAGCACTTGTTCTGCTGCTGCTTTGAGGTGACTGAGAATACAGTTCTAACCCTTTGAGAGTTTTGGAAAGATCTCTACAACATTGTGATATGTTTACGCATTATTGACTTGGCATGGCAAGAGGTTACAAGAAGAACCTTGAACTCAGCATGGAAAAAGTTATGGCCTGATGTTGTTGCAGACAGGGACTTCGAAGAATTCGAACCAGAGACCGAGATTGAGGTAGAAGCATTGGAGAATATTGTGTCCCTCGGAAAGTTGATGAGTCTGGAGGTAGATGAGAGTGACATAACAAGCCCGTGGAGGAACATGGGGAGGAACTCTTAACTGAGGAATTGAAGGAGCTACAGATGATGCAACATAAGGAGCTTCTGCAAGAGATTAGTAGTGAGTAGGAGGTAGAGTCGGAGGAAGTGATTTCTACAAGTGAAATTAAATACATGCTGGCAATGTGGGAGAAGCTTTCAAGTTCCATTGAAAAGAAACACCCAGAAAAAGTTCAACTGGTTGTGCTTCAGCACTTCTTAATGACACTTGTTTGTCACATTTTCATAACATTTTAAAAGGCAGGCAAAAGCAAACCTCTTTGGATAGATTTTTAATGATTTTTTTTGTTTGTTTGTTTTTGTATTTTTCTGAAGCTGGAAACGGGGAGAGACAGTCAGACAGACTCCCGCATGCGCCCGACCGGGATCCACCCAGCACGCCCACCAGGGGGCGATGCTCTGCCCCTCCGGGGCGTCGCTCTGCTGCAACCAGAGCCACTCTAGCGCCTGGGGCAGAGGCCAAGGAGCCATCCCCAGCGCCCAGGCCATCTTTGCTCCAATGGAGCCTTGGCTGCAGGAGGGGAAGAGAGAGACAGAGAGGAAGGAGGGGGGGTGGAGAAGCAAATGGGCGCTTCTCCTATGTGCCCTGGCCGGGAATCGAACCCGGGTCCCCCGCACGCCAGGCCAACACTCTACCACTGAGCCAACTGGCCAGGGCCTCTTTGGATAGATTTTTATTTAAAAGTCCTGCAAGTGAAAGTGCCAACAGTGCAGCCAAAAAGTCAGAAACAGGTGATGATTAAATGAAAAAATACGTAATGTTAAGCTTAGGTTAAGTTTAAAGTTAAGAAAGTGCATTTTTTACAATTAAGTTTTTGTGGTTTCATTTTAAGTAAAGAAAGTGCAGTTTTAGTTTTGTTTAAAGTAAAGAAAATGCAGTTTTAGTTTACATTTAGTGTTAAGAAAGTGCAGTTTTAGTTCATGTGTCTACAGTGCCTGCATCCCTTCCTCCCTCCCTCCTCCTCTGCCATTCACCTCTGTTAGCTGCACTCGTCTGTCTCCAAGGTAAGAATACAGTACCAAATAACACTTTTTTCTTTTATTTTATATATTTTGTTATGCATCGATAAAGTATACGTGTGTGTTTCTTAATTAGAAACATGTCTTTTTTCATAACTTAGGATGGTTTGGGGATGTTTCACAGGGCTGGAATGGATTAAATCTATTTCAGTTATTTTAAATGGGAGAAATTTGTTTGATATATGAGTTGACTGACTTATGAGCTCGGTTACAGAATGAATTAAACTCATATCTCAAGGTACCACTGTATATATTATTCTCAGAACTTGAGGATGGGAAGAAGAGTTAAAATCAGTGTAGGATATGCAAACATTGTCTCTCTCTCTTTTTTTTTACAGAGACATAGAGAGAATCAGAGAGAAGGATAGATAGGGACAGACAGACAAGAACGGAGAGAGATGAGAAGCATCAATCATCAGTTTTTCGTTGCAACCCCTTAGTTGTTCATTGATTGCTTTCTCATTTGTGCCTTGACCATGGGCCTTCAGCAGATCGAATAACCTCTTGCTTGAGCCAGCGACCTTGGGTCCAAGCTGGTGAGCTTTGCTCAAACCAGATGAGCTCGCGCTCAAGCTGGCGACATTTGGGTCTCATACCTGGGTCCTCCGCATCCCAGTTCAATGCTATATCTACTGCGCCACCGCCTGGTCAGGCTGATTAGTTTCTTATAACCTGTACAAACCTTCTGCAACTTATATAAACCCTTGATTTTTATAAATTTTCTTCCTTTTTCTTTCAAAAGCATTTTTATTAACAAAACTATACAATTCCTTTTTAGTCAGAACTCTTAATTTTAAAAATCTTAACCGTTAGTGACAACCAAGCTGGCAATAAGTAGTTTTAGTTTAAAATATACTTCCTTTTGGAGATATCCTTCCTCTATGTAGCTAGTAATTATAGGTTAAGTTTAAGCACATATATATTTCGATTTACTTTGTAGCTTCCCTTCTAGCAAAGGGACTTATATCTCCCTTCTTTATGACTTATAAGAAGTACATGCATCAAGCCTTAAGACAATTTATTCTGGCTTTCTTTTACCTCAGTTTCCCTCCCTCCCCAAAGTCTAATTAAAAGGAGGTCCTTTGTGAGTTCTTTTAGGCATTAGCCATATGTAGACCAGCCAGCTTCCGGTTTGTGGCTGGAGCAGGGCATGTCGTCCTTCTCAGGGTCAACTTACAAGGGTTGGCGGGGTCAGTCTCTGCTGTCTACGAGGGTGTCTCTGCTGGGACTGCAGGCTTCAACCAGCTATGGTGGACCCAGGCGGGCATACCTTCTACCTTGGCAGCAGTGGGAGTGGTCAGGATCACTGTGTGTGGACCCGTCTATGTGGGAGTCAGTCCTTAGGTGATGTACTTCTTTACCCAGACTGATTGTCCAGGCTGGAAAGGATGTATCGGATCTCCTGGCAGTGTTGGAAGCGCCTCGCGGACAGTCTTTTGAACAGTCTGCTGAGTAATCTGCAGACTTTAGAAGTACTTAAGGAAGGAGTGGTTACTTAACTCAGCTTTTATTTCTTCTCTGAGTTTTGGCAGTAAGGGAGGGAGGGGGTCTTTCAAACATTATTTCAAAAGGAGTGAATTCTTCCCTGTAGGGGAGCACTTCGCCCTAAGGGGAGTAAGGTGGGCCACTTTTCACTGGTTTCAAAAACAAATTTGGTTAAAGTTTCCTTAAGATTTGATTCATGCATTCTACCTGTCCTGAACTTTGAGGCTTGTAGGCACAATGTAATTTCCAATTAATATTGAGTGCCTTTTCTACTAGCTGTGAGATTTGGGATACAAATGTAGGCCCATCATTAGAATGGGCAAGCTAAATTTGGGAAGAACTTCATTTAGCAATTTCTTAACTACTGTTACTGTGGTCTCATTTCTAGTAGGAAAAGCTTCTACCTATCCTAGAAAGGTGTCAATTACTTTAGTAAAATCTATTTCTAAATGTTCACCTGGGAAAGTTCTTCTCTCCCTGTTCCTTTATAATTTCTTTACTTTGCTTAGTATTTATTTGGGCACAGACTAAACGGAGATTATGCCTTCTGCAATAGATCCAAAGTCTGGCTTTTCTGATTATTTCTTTTATTCTTAGTCATCCCTTTCCTGCTGGCAAAATTTTTTTCTAATTGGTTGCAAAAAACAAAACAAAACTGTTGGGCAGATAAAATGTATTATGCTCACTTTGTTAAAAACGGCGCTGCCCACGTGAGTCCGTTGCCCAGGTGATATTAATGTGTGTTGAGAATCCTTGTAGCCTGGGGCTTGGTTTTGGGATTAAGCCTTTCCCACCCTTTTTGATGTGGGGTGGTATAATCCAATCATGCCTCAGAGAGGTGACTTTGTATTAGAGACTTCCCTACTTTGTATATTGGATTAGAGGTTGTGAAGCTACAGTATAAAGTGGGGGCAAAACGGGAGTTTGCCCTTTTGGTTCCTGAGATTATCATTAGAAGAGAGAGTAGAGGAGAGCAGAGAAAGGCCACGTGGAGGAGACCAGGAGAAGCAGCCAAGCTGGCGGAGTGCTGAGTGAGATGCCAGTTTGTGTAGAGTTTGTATCTGGGATAAGGAAGGAGATGGGGAACTGAGGAGAATAAGGCTGGTGAGCTAGAAACCTTTGATTCTAGGAAACTCGGATAAGTTAGTAGCTTTGTGAGCACTGAATGTGATTGGGTTTTGGAGCCCAGTGTGTATTTTTACTTGCCCGCCGGGTGCAAGCTAGAATGAAAGAAAATGGCTGTTGGGCGGATAAAATGTATTATGCTCACTTTGTTAAAGATAACACGAGGAGGCAGTCGCCCAGGTGATATTAATGTGTGTTGGAGATCGTTGTAACCTGGGGCTTGGTTTTGGGATTAAGCCTTTCCCACCCTTTTTGCTGTAGGGCAGTACAATCCTATCATGCCTCAGAGAAGTGACTTTGTATTAGAGACTTCCCTATTATGTATATTGGATTAAGGGTTTGGATTTCTACACTATAAAAGGGAGGCAGAATGGGACTCGGCCCTTGGTTCCTGAGGTTAGCATGAGAGAGCGGAGAGAGTAGAGCCAGCAGCTAAAGGAGGCCACGTGGAGGAGGCCAGGAAAAGCAGCCAAGATGGCGGAGTGCTGAGTGAGATGCCAGTCTGTGTAGAGTTTGTATCTGGGATAAGGAAGGAGATGGGGAACTGAGGAGAATAAGGTTGGTGAGCTAGAAACCTTTGATTCTAGGAAACTCGGATAAGTTAGTGGCTTTGTGAGCACTGAGTGTGACTGGGTTTTGGAGCCCAGTGTGTATTTTTACTTGCCCGCCGGGTGCAAGGTAGGATTAAAGGCTATGGCCCATCAGTTTTTGGCTCCACTGTTTCTTTACCGACTGTCCGAATCCAATGTGAACCTGCATGGGCCGGGCTGCTGTGATGGTGGTCCTGGCCGTGGCCGCTGGCTTTACAATGGCCTATCAGTTTTTGGCTCCATTGTTTCTTTACCGACTGTCCGAATCCAATGCGAACCTGCATGGGCCAGGAGGCTGCTGTGATAGTGGCCCTGGCCTTGAATACTGGCTTTACAAAAACCAAAAAACCTTTTGGCAACAAGGGTTGTAGTAAAGTTACTAACATTTTCTAAAAATCCTACTGGTTTTATGACTACCTTATTGGTAGTATCATCAGCTGCTTGGTTTTTCTTGAGTTTCTAGGGCAAGGGTTGGGAACCTATGGCTCATGTAAGGTCGGTGGATAATGGGGGATGGTCACGTGGGGAACTGTTGGGCAGATAAAATGTATTATGCTCACTTTGTTAAAAATAGGCGCTGCCCACGTGAGGCCATTGCCCAGGTGATATTAATGTGTGTTGAGAATTGTTGTAGCCTGAGGCTTGGTTTTGGGATTAAGCCTGTCCCACCCTTTTTGGTGTGAGGTGGTACAATCCTATCATGCCTCAGAAGTGACTTTGTATTAGAGACTTCCCTATTATGTATATTGGATTAAGTGTTTGGATTTCTACACTATAAAAGGGAGGCAGAACGGGACTCGGGCGCTTGGTTCCTGAGGTTAGCATGAGAGAGCGGAGAGAGTAGAGCCAGCAGCTAAAGGAGGCCACGTGGAGGAGGCCAGGAGAAGCAGCCAAGATGGCGGAGTGCTGAGTGAGATGCCAGTTTGTGTAGAGTTTGTATCTGGGATAAGGAAGGAAATGGGGAACTGAGGAGAATAAGGTTGGTGAGCTAGAAACTTTTGATTCTAGGAAACTCGGATAAGTCAGTGGCTTTGTGAGCACTGAGTGTGACTGGGTTTTGGAGCCCAGTGTGTATTTTTACTTGCCCGCCGGGTGCAAGGTAGGATTAAAGGCTATGGCCCACCAGTTTTTGGCTCCATGGTTTCTTTACCGACTGTCTGAATCCAATGCGAACCTGCATGGGCCGGGCTGCTGTAATAGTAGCCCTGGCTACTGGCTTTACAGGAACCCAGGCCCGGGAACTTTGGCTAGGACCGCCCACAATCAAGCCCGCCAAAGGAAGCTTCCCAGGAACCATTTGGAAAAAAGAGATCGTCTGCCAGCCAGTGAAATTTCACCACGTCATAGTAGCTCCACTTCCCTAGAGGGACCCTTTAAATATCTCCCACGTGGTTTAATCCCTGCAACTTCCCTGACCTCCATCTTTCTTTCCTCGAGGCCAGGGAACCTTGCTGGGTGGGATGTGCGCTATGTACTCAATAAAGCCGTTTATTATTCCACACTTTGTGGCTCTGGCCCATTCCTTCCTTCTCGGCGGGGAAAAATACCTTACAGCTCACGAGCCAGATATGGCTCTTTTGATGGCTGCATCTGGCTTGCAGACAAATATTTAATAAAAATAATAATAATGTTAAAAATATAAAACATTCTGCCTGACCAGGCAGTGGCACAGTGGATGGAGCGTCGGACTGGCATGTGGAGAACCCAGGTTTGAGACCCTGAGGTCGCCAGCTTGAGCACGGGCTCATCTAGCTTGAGCAAAAAGCTCACCAGCTTGGACCCAAGGTTGCTGGTTCGAGCAGGGGGTTACTCGGTCTGCTGAAGGCCCATGGTCAAGGCACATATGAGAAAGCAATCAATGAACAACTAAGGTGTCGCAATGAAAAACTGATAATTGATGCTTCTCATCTCTCTCCATTCCTGTCTGTCTGTCCCTATCTATCCCTCTCTCTGACTCTCTGTCCCTGTAAAAAAAAATGGCGCTGGGCAGTCCTGTGTGTGTGCTTGCCCTCAGAGCAGGGCCATTGATTGCTAATTGCAGATTACTTTCCTGCTTGGGAGGGGCCATTGTTTTGCTAATGTTTGCTGGAGGAGGGATCTTTGTGGGTCTAGCCAGTTTTGCAGGGAGAGAGAGAGAACGCAGAGTGCTGAAGTCAGTTTTGCAGAGGAGAAGGAGTGCAGATATGGAACCTGAGTGTCAGGGCTTTGGGAGCCCTGAATGAAAAGGGAAGTGTTTTCCCTGCCTGTTTGCTCATTGGCCGGTTCGAGACTTTAATAAAGGAATGGCCCACCAATTTTTGGTTTCATTGTTTCTTTACCATCTGCCCAAATCCAGTGAGAACCTGCATGGCCACAACAGCAGTGGCCACTGGCCTTACATCACCACAAAACATTTCCTCATACCGCCTATACCCATGCCCACGTAATCCTAATCTAAAGCCCCTTCCACCAGCTGGAGACCTTTCCTTCTCTGCCCAACATAATGAAGGTTTTCATCATGAAATTAGACTAAATGTCCTCAAAAGCTTTCCTGACATTAACAGCTTTTATCCTTCATACTGTTAATACAGTGAATAACACTAATTAACTTATAAATATAGATCCAATTTTTAATTCCTGAGATCAATCTCACTTGGTCTTCCAACTTTATCACCTGTAAATTTTGCTGAATTTAATATATTATTGTTTTGTTAAGAACTTTTATTTATTCATTTTATTTAGACAATTAATTTTAATGGGGTGACATTGGTCAACTAGAGTATGTAGATTTAGAGAAAACATCTCCAGATCATTTTTTTCTTTCTTTTTTTTTTTTAAATTTTATTTATTTATTTATTTTTCTGAAGTTGGAAACGGGGAGGCAGCCAGACAGACTCCTGCATGTGCCCGACCGGGATCCACCTGGCATGCCCACCAGGGGGCGATGCTCTGCCCACCAGGGGGCGTTGCTCTGTTTCTATCAGAGCCATTCCAGCGCCTGAGTCAGAGGCCATGGAGCCATCCTCAGCACCCGGGCCAACTTTGCTCCAATAGAGCCTCGGCTGTCCAGATCATTTTGACATTCAATTATGTTGTATGCCCATCATCCAAAGTCAAATTGTCCTCTGTCACCTTTTATTTGGTTTTCTTTATGCCCTTCCCCTCCCACCACCCCCTCCCTTTTTTTTCTTCCCTTCCCCCTGGTAACCACTGCCCTCTTATTTATGTCCATGAGTCTCAATTTTGTGCCCCACCTATGTATGGAATCATACAGTTCTTAGTTTTTTCTGACTTACCTATTTCACTCATTATAGTGTTATCAAAGTCCATCCACATTGTCGTAAATGATCCTGTCATCATTTCTTATGGCTGAGTAGTATTCCATAGTATATATGTACCACATCTTCTTTATTCAATCTTCAATTGAAGGACTTTTTGGTTGTTTCCATGTCTTGGCCACTGTGAACAATGCTGCAATGAACATGGGGCTGCATGTGTCTTTATGTACCAATGATTTTGAGTTTTGGGGGTATATACCCAGTAGAGGAATTGCTGGGTCATATGGTAGTTCTATTTTTAATTTTTTGAGGAACCACCATACTTTCTTCCATAATGGTTATACTACTTTACAGTCCCACCAACAGTGAATGAGGGTTCCTTTTTCTCCACAGCCTCTCCAACACTTGTTATTACCTGTCTTGTTGATAATAGCTAATATAACAGGCATGAGGTGGTATCTCATTGTAGTTTTGATTTGCATTTCTCTAATATCTAATGAAGATGAGCATCTTTTCATATATCTGTTGGCCATTTGTATTTCTTCCTGGGAGAAGTGTCTGTTCATGTCCTCTTCCCATTTTTTTTATTGAATTGTTTGCTTGTTTGTTGTTGAGTTTTGTGAGGTCTTTGTATATTTTGCATATTAGGCCCTTATCTGAGCTATTGTTTGAAAATATCATCTCTCATTTAGTTGGCTGTCTGTCTGTTTCATTTTCAGTTTTTTTTGCTATGCAAAGCTTCTTAGTCTGATGTAGTCCCATTCGTTTATCATTGCCTTCACTTCCCTTGCCTTTGGAGTCAAATTCATAAAATGATCTTTATGGCCAAGGTCCATGAGTTTAGTACCTATGTTTTCTTCTATGTAATTTATTGTTTCAGGTCTTATATTTAGGTCTTTGATCCATTTTGAATTAATTTTGGTACAAGGAGACAAACTGTAGTTGAGTTTTATTCTTTTGCACCTGTAAATATTGCTGAATTCAATATATTACTGTTTTGTTAAGAATTGTTGCAGCAATCTTTAGGGGGAATATTGATCAGTATTTTTCTTTTTTTGTAATGTTTTTGTCTGGTCTTGATATCAGGGTAATACTGACTGACTAAACCATCAAAACTGTTCCTTCTTCCTTAATTTTCTAAAAGAATTTGTGTAAGATTGGTTTTGTTCATTCTATGATTATTTGTAGAATTCACCAATGAAACCTTTTGGTCTGCAGTTCTTTGTGATAAGGTTTTATATAATGAATTTCAATTCACAAGTAAGAATAGGGTAACTCAGATTATCTACGTTGGAATCCATGGGAGTCTGAAAGACCAGAGTAACAGGCTTTATTGAAAGGAAGAAAGGAACCCTGCCGGGCACTTCTCTGGGGGAGAAGAGCACCAGTTACAGGCTAGGGGCGGGTTATATAGTATTTGGGAGAGCCTGAGGGGATACTGAGGCAAAAGTCCTGGTGTGTCCGGAGCCCCTCCTGGGGCAATTGTCAGCTTTTTGGAATTCCTGTGTCTCAGGGCCATAGTTCAGCAAGGGTGAGGTCTGACAGATAAGCAGACCATCAAGAGGGCAGTTTGGAATACACATATCTATCATTTCTCAACTCTGTGATTACATATAAAAGACAGGCAGTTATTAATTTTATAAAATACGGTGAGGGGTGATGAGGAGAAACAGGAGAAAAAATTGAAAAAAATTTTTTTGCTTCTTCTGGAGAGAACTCAAGAAGGGAACCTTGCCAAGCCAAGTCCCTCATCCAGTTAAGGAGGTCGTCAATTTCTGTGCTGTGAGGTCTGAACCAGGCGATGTTCTTGGAAAACCTGAGAGAGGAAGTAAAAAAAAAAATTTGCGAGGTAATAATTGTTAGTTGCTTGCTGCAAGTGCCAAGTGGACAGAGTGACATGGTGATACATGGTCTTCTGGATGAGCCTCATGAGATGTGCTGGTCTGGTTCCTCTCAAATGGGAGGACATGTGGAGATTTGTAGAGATGGGGAACATGTTGGTGTAAGTTTTAGAAGGACTGAGTATATGTGGTTTAAAAGGAAGGGGGTTTGGAGAACATTCAGGAGGAACTTCTCAGGCTGAGGGGCAGCTTCTTCCTGCTGTCATCCCTACCTATTTGATATTTCCCTCGTGAAGTTCTCCTTGGGGTATTGGGGAATAGGAGTGTAGGAGCATTTGATTGTAGGTAATCCTAGAGATTTCTCTCATCCGGGCCTGTAGAAACTTGATAAAGAAAGAGGCAAGTATTTGGAGATCAGGAATGCAGAGATAAGGAGGGTTGTATAGTGGGGGTGAAAGTTCTTCCATGGTAAAGTTAGAGATATTCTTTCCTGGCAGCCCTGGAGAGAGCAGTTAGCTTGAGTTAAAAGAAATGTTCATGTCCATTTGTAGGCTGTTCTTCAGCCAAGAAGACCCAGCGATCTTGTCCCCTTACTATGTGAAGGGTAAAAAGATTGAGAAGCATTAAGAGGTGAATGTTATTCATTCTTCTAGTCTTCAAGGATATGGGAGAGCTTTAGGGTTAGGGGACCTGTAGGGGTTGAAAGATAGGATTTAGGAGGTTTGCTGATATAAGGTTTCAGATTTTTCTGTTTTGTGAGGGCAAGTTTCAGGGTTGGTGTGTAGAGTTAGGTAGATTTTTCCAATTTTCTGATTGGTGAAGGTCTGCATGCGGTTCTGTAAGAAACTAGTGAACAAACATAAGAGGCAGGGTCCAAAAGTTAGAAAAATAAATAGGAGAGTGAGTGGACTAATGAAAGGCAATAGTCAAGACACCCAGTTCATGTGAAACCAGATCTCATGTTTACGAATTTGCTGGGCTTCAAAGAGAGAGAGAGAATAGGAATAAGACAGGGAAGTGGCCAGTCTCCCTGCCCCTAGACCTACTTTTGTAGAGATTCCTAAAGCAACAAGAAGAGAAATTACCTGTATAGCTCGTTTGGTCCTTAGATTGACAGGTAGTGTACTAGGAATTGAAAAAGGCTCATGAGGTGGAATTAGGTTGATATTTGGGGTGAGAAAGATTAGGGTACAGGTTTTTGTCCAATTAGTAGGGAGACACATATAGGTATTGGTCCCACACGAGTAGAAAGCCCCTGATTGGGTGAGGCAGGCTGAGAGGTGAATAGAGAATAGAAGGACAAGGGGTCGGTTTTGTTTCTCTGTTTCTGAGCTCCAGATGGTCAGGGTAGAGGAAAGAGCTGCCCTTAGCAGCAGTGGGAGTTGTCAGGATCATGGTGTGTGGACCTGTCCCTGTGAAAGTCAGTCCTTGGGTGGTGTACTGCTGGAAGTGCCTCCTGGACAGTCTTTGGACAGCCTGCTGAGTAACCTGTAAATTTTGCAAGTACTTAGGGAAAGGGTGGTTACATTTCTATACTTTGCAGTTAGAGTTTAAGTCCTAGTGACCACTGCTGCTAGCTGGAATTAGCAGCAGGTCCCAGCCTACAATAGGCATGGGCATTGAGATAAGAGGAATAAAGGAGATACTATACATTAAATAAAGTAACAAACTCAGACTGTCAATACCCACAGTAGAGATCTCTGAGGGAAAAATAAAATTCAGATATTCAGGCAAGGCATAGTAGATGGCCCTTGTGTTTACAAGAAATGAGATCAATTTATCTGCTACTTGAAAGAAATACTTTAGGCTCGTGAACGATGTCCTTGGGCCTTCAGTGGCAATTCCCAGCATGCTGGGCAAGGTCAAGTCACAGGTAGCTGGAGCAGGGCTAGAAGAGACTGAACCCTTCCTCCATGGAGCAAGGGAGCAGCTTACCTTCTTGTGTCCCTCTTTCCACAGCACAGACGTGCAAACCAGTGGGGCCGGGAAGCCTGGCAGGCTTCAGTTCAATGACCGTTCTTTCCACTCTTGAGCAGGACCCTGATGGAATTCTATGAAGCCCTTTAGGGCGCTGGAGCCAAAAGCTGGTATTTCCTGACTTCTTTTGAGCCTTATTTGTCCAAAAGGGCAAAATGTTACTTCCTTGGCCATCATAGACCTTAAAAGCCATGCTCAGATCTCACTGAGGGGCTTGACTAAGCAAAATTTGGAATCCAGTGTCTAAAAAAGCCTATTAGACCGAGGAAAGAAAAGATTTGATCTGTGGTGGTAGGTGGTTGGAGACTGTGGAGCGTCTGAGTTAGATTTAGGGTGAGATTTCAGGTGGTGGGGGTTAAGGCGATGCCTAGATAGACTATGGACTGAGAATGAAGTTGAGCCTTAGCAGAGAAGACATGATATCCCTTTACAGCAAGGAAGTTAAGAAGGGTGGTGGTGAGTCTCCTTGAGGCAGGCAGGGAGGGGCTGCAGATGAGTAGATCATCTACATCAGGCGTCCCCAAACTACGGCCCGCGGGCCACATGCGGCCCCCTGAGGCCATTTATCCAGCCCCTGCTGCACTTCCAGAAGGGGCACCTCTTTCACTGGTGGTCAGTGAGAGGAGCACTGTATGTGGCGGCCCTCCAATG
Organism: Saccopteryx leptura; assembly: GCF_036850995.1. Classification (NCBI taxonomy): domain Eukaryota; kingdom Metazoa; phylum Chordata; class Mammalia; order Chiroptera; family Emballonuridae; genus Saccopteryx; species Saccopteryx leptura. Next base: position 264,463,669 of record NC_089503.1, on the reverse strand, counting down.
GTCTGAGGGACAGTGAATTGGCCCCCTGTGTAAAAAGTTTGGGGACCCCTGATCTACATATTGTAAGAGAGTACTAGTTTTGAGATTGCATGCTGCTAAATCCTGAGCTAGTGCTTACCCAAACAGGTGTGGGCTGGTTTTGATCCCCTGGGGTAAGACAGTCCACGTAAATTGCTGGGCTGCATTAGTGTCTGGATAAAGGTAAACAGAAAGTAAAAGTCAGGGTGTAAAAGAATGGTAAAGAAGGCATTCTTGAGGTTTAGGACCTGTAGAGATTAGGGACTACAGGATAGAGGGGAATTACTGCCTCATTGATTAGGTGTAAGGCTTGTACGAGGAGGTGATAAGCCCCTGAAGGTTTTTGAACAGGAAGGATGGGGGTATTGCAGGAAGAGTCTGTAGGGATGTGTAAGCCTGGTGGTTTAAGAGGCAGGTAATTATTGGTTTAAAGCCTTAGAAACAGACACAGTTACACATTAAACAAAGACTTTACTTAGAAGTTATGAATTAGGCCCTGGCCGGTTAGCTCAGTGGTAGAGCGTTGGCCTGGCGTGCATGAGTCCCAGGTTCGATTCCTGGCCAGGGCACACAGGAGAAGTGCCCATCTGCTTCTCCACCCCTCCCTCTCTCCTTCCTCTCTGTCTCTTCCCTTCCTGCAGCCAAGGCTCCATTGGAGCAAAGTTGGCCCGGGCGCTGAGGATGGCTCCATGGCCTCTGCCTCAGGCGCTAGAATGGCTCTGGATGCAACAGAGTGACACCCAGATGGGCAGAGCATCGCCCCCTGGTGGGCATGCTGGGTGGATCCCGGTTGGGCATATGTGGGAGTCTGTCTGACTGCCTCCCCATTTCCAACTTCAGAAAAATACAAAAAAAAAAAAAAAAGTTATGAACTAAGGAATTTAAATGAGCACACTTTACTTGTTTCAATTCAAATTATACTAGAGATATTTTCTGACAAAGAGACAAGATGGATTACTTACATAGCTTAATATACAATTCTGGTTTTTTTAGTTTTTCAAGATGGCAGGGAGTTGCCAGCATAGAGGGGAGGAAGAGAGAAAGCAGACAGATGGACAGTGTGAGCAGCTGGATGGAAAGAAGGAGGGTCAGAATCTGCAAGAGGTGGAGGAGATTCAAGTGCCACATGGTCAGAGGAGTCAAAAATGATTTAGAGCTCTGAGGAGAGGGGAGGGGGCGAGGAGGAAAGAGGCACAATCACAGTTTGTAAGGAGGGAGGAGGGGTCGGAGAAGAGACTGGCATTGCAGCCGGAGCCACAGCTTCTAAGTAGGGGGGAGGGGATGAAGAACACAGTGGAGAAGGGAGGGGGCTCTTGGAGGGAAGAGACTCGATTTGCAGAGGGACCAGAGAGGGGTCCCAAGAGAGGGGTGCCCTCGGGGGTCAGGCAGGAGGGGGAGAGAGTTAGGAGTCCGCGGAGAAGGAAAGATTAGGAGCAGAGGTTTTAGGTGAGGTTTCTCTGGCCAAAAACGGCCTGCGTGTAGAACGGAAGACACAGAAATTAAGGACAGGAAAGAAAGGAGAAGAAAAGCCGGCACATAAGGAATTTCTTTTCTTTTCTTTTCTTTTCTTTTTTTTTGTATTTTTCTGAAGTTGGAAATGGGGAGGCAGTCAGACAGACTTCCACATGCACCCGACTGGGATCTACCCGGCACACCCACCAGGGGGCGATGCTCTGCCCATCTGGGGTGTCACTCTGTTGCAACCAGAGCCATTCTAGCGCCTGAGGCAGAGGCCACAGAGCCATCCTCAGCGCCCGGGCCAACTTTGCTCCAATGGAGCCTTGGCTGCAGGAGGGGAAGAGAGAGAGAGGAAGTGTCGGGAGCCGATCAACAACTGCTGGCTGACAAGGTCACAGCAGGATAAGACCCACAACTGCTGGCTGACAAGGTCACAGCAGGAGAAGATCAAAAACTGCTGATTGACAGAGTCACAGCAGAGAAGACCAACGGCTGCTGGTTGACAAAGTCACCGCAGTGAAGACCTATGGCTACAGGTTGACAAAGTCACCGCAAAGGAAAGGCACAACGATACTTCCCCCTTTGACTTTTTGAATTAATCTGGCCTTATATCCACCCTTTTCTGGGTGTGTGCTATTATTTATGGCACAGGGATAATAGTACCGTGCTTTCCCTGTAGATTCGTAGTAATTTCTTTGGAAATGAGACAGAGGGTGTGAGTTCCACAGAGAAGCCTGTAAGCCCCTTGAACTGGGCTCATAAACATAAGAGGCTGGCTATGATATCCCTCGTAAAGGGTTAAGTTTGTAGGAGAATTTCTTTTTAATCATGTTAGAAAGAATAGATTGTGACTTGTGTATGGGTAGAAGGCAGTGGCTGTGCACAGAGCACCTTTCGGCCTTCACTTAATTCATCATTTTTCCTCCCTAGCCTTTTCATGTGATAGAGTAGAGAAACTTTCCTTTCTTCTTGCTTACCTGACCTGCAGATGGTGGAACACTCTGAGAAGAATATAGTTAGAACTTAACTAGTGTGTGAATATAGTAAATAAATAAAATTTGACTAGACAATAGAATCTTAGGAAAGGAGTAATGGAATGGCCCGTTGCATGGCCTGGAATGGGAATGCAGTCAGCAAGAAAAGAATGTTTTGCTAAGAGACTTGTTTTATGACTGAAGGCAGTTGCTGGGCTTTCTCAGTGAGACACTCTCATGAGGTTTGTATACTTCCCAAAATTCTTTCTTCAGATAATGAGAGGGAGGTGGGGGAATCCACAGAAGCAATAGCAATAAATGTCTTCTGAAATTATGTTGCTACTAAGCTATCTTGCCAGTGCACTCTATATATCTTTAAGTAAAAGTTACTCTTAATGTTATGTCAATTTCTTAATGGGCAAGCCTTTTGTTATCTTGTGAGAAAAGTCAGGACACTGCATAAACTCAAGGCCATTTGCCTGAGCAAGCGGTGGTCCTTTGCTAATCCCTAATGATTTTGTCTGTTAATCTCTCTCTGCCCCTTGACTCACAACAACAGTAAAGTTGAGTTATTAGTTAGTACTAATCCTTTAAAAGCTTTTACCGATGTTGTTATTGCTATTCAAGTTATTTTTTAGTTGTACTTTGAGTGAATTGCCACCTGATTTGTAGTTTATAGATGTAAATTAACTGTTATCTGGAAACATGTAAACCTAGTGAAACAGAAGCAATGATTAATACCATGTAATTGTAACTTGGTGTGTGTGTATAAAAAAGGAGCTGTACTAGCATTTGGGAGAGATGCCTGGCAGTAAATGCTAACTAGAGAATAAAGAGAAAGAAAAGAATTCGGCTCTCTCACTCAATTTCGCCGACGCCGTTTCCTCCTGTGGGACCCCTGGATCCCCCCCGGGGCTGGACCCCGGCAAGGAAGGAGAGGGAAAGGGGTGGAGAAGCAGATGGGCGCTTCTCCTGTGTGCCCTGGCCGGGAATCGAACCTGGGACTCCTGCACACCAGGACAACGCTCTACCACTGAGCCAACCGGCCAGGGCTGTAAGGAATTTCTGATGCCCTCCCCGTCCGGTGGCAAAAGTTGTCAAGATCTCTTAGGATATTGTAATGGTAGTAGAAAGCAACCTGGCTAGGTGCCTAGACTTTTAAGGAAATCCGTAGAAACTAGCCGCTCGGAGTAGAAATCTCCCAAACTGTGAACCTCAGAGAGTAGGGTGAGTCCCGAAGGAGTAGAGGAATAGTCTCTGAGGCCTGAGATTGGGAGGAGCCCATGTTCCGAGGGGAGCCTGGCTGGACGGTTTGGACTGAGAGGAGCCCACAGTAGAGGAGACTGATGAGAGAAGGGGGTGTCCCTGCCTTCAGTCACAGTTCTGAGAGGAGAAAATCTCCGTAGAAAGAGAGTCTCAGACAAGAGGTTGTCACCCCAAGGCTGAGATCCCGGGATGTAGGAGAGTGGCCTGGCTAGGTGCACCTAGACTTTCATCGAAGTCCATAAAGGAGTAGAGGCAGACCACCCATAGATATGGGGTCCGAAGTCAAAACCGTCCGACCGGCCCTGGCTGGTTGGCTCAGTGGTAGAGCGTCGGCCTGGCGTGCAGGAGTCCCGGGTTCGATTCCCGGCCAGGGCACACAGGAGAGGCACCCATCTGCTTCTCCACCCCTCCCTCTCTCCTTCCTCTCTGTCTCTCTCTTCCCCTCCCGCAGCCAAGGCTCCATTGGAGCAAATTTGGCCCGGGCGCTGAGGATAGCTCCATGGCCTCTGCCTCAGGCGCTAGAATGGCCCTGGTTGCAATAGAGCAATGCCCAGATGGGCAGAGCCTTGCCCCCTGGTGGGCATGCCGGGTGGATCCCGGTTGGGCGCATGCAGGAGTCTATCTGACTGCCTCCCCATTTCCAACTTCAGAAAAATACAAAAACAAAAACAAAAAACAAAAAAAACCCTGTCTGACCAGGTAGGGGTGTTTTTAGAGAGAAATTTGAAGGCCAACTGGGGAAGAGGGAGGGAGAAACTCCTTACCTTTCTGGTCCAGCAGGGGTTCAGGACAGGGTTAAAGTGCCAGCCAATCAACCTACAATTACAGGTCCAAACAGAATCAGGGAGTAAGACCGGGATGAGCTGCCGCTGCCCATTGCTTCCCTGGTTGTAAGTTTGGACGGCAAAGAGGGATCGTCCAGGCAGTTAGTACCCTGTCCCGGGTTTTGGCACCAAATGTTGGAATCCATGGGAGTCCGAAAGACCAGAGTAACAGGCTTTATTAAAAGGAAGAAAGGAACCCTGCCGGGCACTTCTCTGGGGGAAAAGAGCACTGGTTACAGGCTAGGGGCGAGTTATATAATGTTTGGGAGAGCCTTAGGGGATACTGAGGCAAAAGTCCTGGTATGTCCGGAGCCCCTCCTTGGGGCAGCTTGTCAGCTTCTTGGAATTTTTCTGTCTCAGGGGCGATAGTCCAATAAGGGTGAGGTCTGACAGATAAGCAGAACATCAAGAGGGCAGTTTGGAATACACATATCTATCAATCTGTTCCTCCTGTATCCATTTTTCTAATTAGTATTTTTTTAGCATTTGTCCATTTCATCCACATTATCATTTTCTTTGGCACAAAGTGTTTCATAAGATTTCATTCATGTCCTTTTTATGGTTGCAGAGTTTGCAATGATATATCACAGCATTAATGCCTGATACTCGTATTTTGTGTTCTCTTTCTCTCTCTGTCTCTTGTAGGTCTGCCTGGGGATTTATAAATTCAGCTGATCCCTTCAGAGATCATAAACTTTTATTTAGCTCAGCTATTTTTATTATATTTTATTGGTTTCTATTTCTCTTTGTTACTTTATTTGCTTTAAATTTACAGTTATTTTTAAATAAATGTAATGGGCTGATTGATGTGGATCTTTGGGTCATGGATTTTATATCTCCATTTTTTTAAATACTTAACAGCATTGGTAAGATATAATTTACATATTTGATAAATAATTATTTATATATCACCCATTTAAGGTGTATATGTCAATTCTTTTTAACATATTCATTGTTATAACACCATCTTTAAACATTTAGAACATTTTTATCATCCCAACATATAACTACACACCATTAGCAGTAGCTCTTCATTTTCTTCATCTCTTCTGTTCTTTATTTTTTTGAAACCATTTTCTATTTTTTTCTTTTATTTTAAAGAGAGAATGAGAGAGAATGAAAGAGAGAGAGAAAGAGAGAGAGAGAGAGAGAGAGAGAGAGAGAAAGAAAGGGGGGAGGAGCAGGAAGCATCAACTTTCATATGTGCCTTGACCAGACAAATGCAGGGTTTCAAACCACTGACCTCAGTGTTACAGGTCGACACTTTATCCACTGCGCCACCACAGGTCAGGCCCATTTTCTATTTTTTAATTAAAGTTATCATACAATACTATATTAGTTTCAGGTGTACACCTCAGTGATTAGACATTGTATGACTAACAAAGTAATCATCCTGATAAATCTCATACTTATCTGATATCATATATAGTTATTAGAATATTATTGACTATATTCCCTAAGCTGTACTGTACATCCCTGTAAAGCTAGTAGCCAGGGCCACCATCACAGCAGCCTGACCCATGCAGGTTTGCATTGGATTCGCACAGTTGGTAAAGAAACAGCAGAGCCAAAAGCTGATGGGCCATCATCTTTAATCCTAGCTTGCACTCAGCGGGCAAGTAAAAACACACACTGGGCTCCAAAACCCACTCATTCAGTGCTCACAAAGCCACTGACTTATCCGAGTTTCCTAGAATCAAAGGATTCTAGCTCACCAGACTTATTCACCTCTGTTCCCCATCTCCTTCTTTCTCTGCACAAACTGGCTTTTCCTTCAGCACTTGGCCATCTTGGCTGCTTCTCCTGGCCTCCTCCACGTACGTGGCTTTTCTCTGCTCTCCTCTCTAATGTTAATCTCAGGAACCGAGAGAGCAAGCTTCCAGTCTGCTCCCATTTTATAGTGCAGAAATCAAAACCTTTAATCCAATATACAAAATAGAGAAGTCTCTGATACAAAGTCCATCCCACATCAAAGAGGGTGGGAAAGGCTTAGTCCTAAAACCAAGCCCCAGGCGATCCTGCCTGCCCACAGCCCGCCCTCAACACACATTAATACAATCACGCCCATCCCAAGCAATCACCTGGGTGACAGGCTTCTATGTGGGCAGTGCCATCTTTAACAAAGTGAGCATAATATATTTTATCTGCCCAACAATCCCCATGTCTATTCTGTTACTACCAATTTGTACTTCTTAATACCTTCACTTTTTTCACCCAAATCCCCAACCCCCTCCCATCTGGCAATCATCAAAATGTTCTCTGTCTCTATGAGTCTTTTTCTGTTCTGCTTGTTCATTTATTTTATTTTATAGATTCATTGTTGATAGAGATGTATTTATTGCCACTTTATTTTTCATATTTTTTATCTTCTTCTTCTCCTCTTTCTTCTTCTTTTTCAAGAAGACCTTTCAACTTTTCATATAGTACTGGTTTGGTAGTGGTGAACTCCTTTAGCTTTTTCTTGTCTGGTAAGCTCTTTATCTCACATTCAAATCTAAATGATAGCTTTTCTGGGTAGAGTAATCTTGTTTGTAGGTCCTTGCTTTTCATCACTTTGAATATTTCTTGCTAATCCCCTCTGGACTGTAAAGTTTCTGTTCAGAAATCAGTTGAAAGTCTAATGGGAGCTCCCTTGTAGGTAACTAACTGCTTTTCTCTTGTTGCTTTTAAGAATATGTCTTTGTCTTTAACATCTTGGTGTGGGCTTCTTTGGGTTCATCTTGTGCTTACTGAACTTGTATGTCATTTTCCTCTACCAAGTTAGGAAAGTTTTCTGTATTTATTTATTTATTTATTTATTTATTTATTTATTTATTTAATTTTTTTGTGACAGAGACAGAGTCAGAGGGACAGACAGGCAGGAAGGGAGAGAGATGAGAAGCATCAATTCTTTGTTGCGGCATCTTACTTATTCATTGATTGCTTTCTCATATATGCCTTGACCCGGGGGCTACAGCAGGCTGGGTGACCCCTTGCTTGAGCCAGTGACCTTGGGCTCAAGCTGGTGAGCCTTGCTCAAACCAGATGAGCTGGCGACCTTGGGGTCTTGAACCTGGGTCTCTGCGTTCCACTCAGATGCTCTATTCACTGTGCCACATCCCAGTCAGGCCTGTCTTTATTTTTTCACATATACTTTCAATTCCTTGATTTCTCTCTTCTTCCTGCATCTCTATGATGAAAATGTTGGTATGTTTGAAGTTGTCCCAGACTCCTTACATTATCCTTATTTTGGGGGGATTCCTTTCTCTTTTTGCTGTTCTGATTGGGTGTTTTTTGCTTTCTTATATGACAAATTGCCATTTTGATTCTCAGTTTCTTCTACTCAACTGTTGATTCTCTGTAAATATTTCTTCATTTCAGTTAGTGTATCTTTCATTTCTGACTGTTTTTTTTGTTTGTTTGTTTCCATGTCCCTTTTTATGGGGAGGACAGTCTACAGTTCTGTCCTATTTTTTCATCTACGAGCATCATTTTTTTATATTTATGGTACAAGCGTGAGGCCTCTGAGTGTCCAAGAATTATGCTTTTTAGGAAAATGTGTTGGTACTTGCGTACTAGGCTTTCTTGCACTTTGCCCCCCTGAAAAACGGGCATCTGTGATTGGGCGATGGCAGTCAGGCCAACTGCAGGTGTGCAGGTGCAGCTTCGCCGGGCACCGTGGTGCAGGTACGTGAAACTAGCCTTTGAGGACGGCAGTTCCTTGCAGTCTGGATGCCCCCTGAGCCTAGTGTGTGGGTACTAAGACCCATTTTCTTACAAATTGGTGTTGGTTTGCTTTAAAGATGAAATCCAGTAAAAAAATGACTGGATTTCCCATTAGTCCACAGCAGGGGGCATTCCAAATTGGGATGCCCCCATGTACACTGGTCCTCTGTACCACTGGAAACGGGGCTGCTGATACTTACCACTTTGCTATTTGTGCCCTATATGCCCGCAAGCAGTATATTGTGCTCACTGTATAGCTGTGCATGTTACTGCACACCGTGCAAGCCTGATGGGCTGCTCTGTGGCTGCTATAGACCACTTCTAAAAGAAGTACTGTAAGTATCAGCAGTTCCTGGTAGTACGGAGGACCAATGCCACAGGGGGCGACTTAAAGTGGACCAAAATACGGGGTTTTGGTCCATTTCCTTGGAGCATCCCGATTTGGGATGCCCGCCATATGAAACCCCCTGAATTGCTCATAAAACGTACCTTTGCCATGTTCCGAGGGCACATTTGCAGGCTCTGGTCCAATCAGCACTTTATGCCATGGCATAAGGCCCTGTATCAGACAGAGCTCCAGTATTTGGAGGGAACCGCTGCATCCCCGCTACCACTGCAGTCTGTGGCATGCTCAGGCATCCAGCCTATCTGAATGGCTGGGCTCCGGAGCATGATTTAACTGTTAAGATGCAGCGTGAAACCCCTGGAAAAGATGAGTTTATGGGCAATCTAAGGAATAGTAAATCTGCGGGACTTAGAGTCTTTTAGACTCCAGGATTTGTCATTCAGGTTGTTGTTCTTTAATTCAGGATACCCCTCTGCTGCTGCACTAGGCAAAGCCTAGTTATTTTTTACTCTAATGCCACTACATAGGTAAACTACCTGGATTACGGCAGGAATAAACTGGTGGATATGAGCAGCACAGACTGCTCTGTCTGCCACTGCTTTGCCTGTACTCGCACTGGCTTCCCAGCTCACTGCACGTGCCTCGCATCCTTGGCCCCTCTCCTATCTGCAGGCCAGCCAATGAGATGCTATTAGGCTGGCAACGAGTGACTTCAGCACTTCACACAGAGCTCCGCAGCTGCAGCACAACCCTCCACCGCTGCAGCGTGCCTCTCACGTCTGCCCTGGATGAATGCACCCAAACAACGTCACTCGCCTTCCCTCGGCTGCATGCAACTGTGGAAACTGGAACCAGGAGATCACTCGGCAGATGTGGGGGTGGGGTGGGGGATATGATTACGCTCCCACTGGTGCTCATTCTACATATGTTTACCAGTGCAGCACCCCGCAACAGCTAAAAAAAAAAATGAACATTCACTCCATAAGATGCATGGGCATTTCCCCCTTCACTTTTGGGGGGGAAAAAGTGCATCTTATGGAGTGAAAAATACAGTATCTTCACCCTGATTGGATAGCTCAGTTGGTTAGAACATTGTCCTAAAGCACAGAGGTTGCAGGTTCAATTCCCTGTCTGGGCACATACAAGAACAGACTGATGTTTCTCTCTCTCTCTCTCTCTCTCTCTCTCCCTCTCCCTTATTCTCTCTCTCTCTCTCTCTCTCTCCCTCTCCCTTATTCTCTCTCTCTCTCTAATCAGTAAAATAAACATTTGAAAAAATGAAATTTAGCCTGACCAGGCGGTGGCGCAGTGGATAGAGCGTTGGACTGGGATACCGAGGACCCAGGTTCGAGACCCCGAGGTCGCCAGCTTGAGTGCGGGCTCATCTGGCTTGAGAAAAAAAAAATGCTCACCAGCTTAGACCCAAGGTCACTGGCTCAAGCAAGGGGTCACTAGGTCTGCTGAAGGCCCGTGGTCAAGGCACATATGAGAAAGCAATCAATGAACAACTAGTGTCGCATCGAAAAACTGATGATTGATGCTTCTCATCTCTCTCCGTTCCTGTCTATCTGTCCCTATCTCTTTCTCTCTCTCTTTCTCTCTGTCCCTGTAAAGAAAAAATAAAAAATAATTTAAAAAAAACTTTAAAAAATGAAATTTAATTTAAAAAATCATCTTAATCTACTGTTAAGATAGTCACAGTAGATTGTTTACTTTTACTATTTTAATGTTGTATATTTTATTATTACTATTTATTTTAGAGAGAGAGAGAAAAAAAAAGAGGGCAGGAGAGCAGGAGGCACCAACTTGTAGTAGTTGCTTCTCATATGTGCCTTGCCCGGGGTTTCAAACCAGCGACCTCAGAATTCTAGGCCAATATTTTACCCACTGTGCCACCACAGGTCAGGCATGTTACATATTTTTCTATTCATTTACTTTCAATATATCTCTGTCTTGCTTTTTTTTTTTAAGGTTTTTTTGTTGTTTTTTTATTACAGAGACAGAGAGAGAGTCAGAGAGAGGGATAGATAGGGACAGACAGACAGGAACAAAGAGAGATGAGAAGCATCAATCATCAGTTTTTCGTTGCGACACCTTAGTTGTTCATTGATTGCTTTCCTCATATATGCCTTGACCGCGGGACTTCAACAGACCGAGTAACCCCTTGCTCAAGCCAGTGACCTTGGGTCCAAGCTGGTGAGTTTTGCTTAAACCAGATGAGCCCGTGCTCAAGTTGGCAACCTTGGGGTCTCGAACCTGGGTCCTCCGCATCCCAGTCAGACGCTGTATCCACTGCACCACCGCCTGGTCAGGCTCTCTGTCTTGCTTTTAAATTGCATCTGAAATAGATAGTGTATACTTGTGTTTTTTGTTCTCATTCTTCTAACCTATTCTGATTGTGAACTATAATGCTTAGTGGATTTACAGATAATGTAATAACTGATATGGTTAAAATTTATTTTATTTTATGTTCATCCAGTCTATTATTTTACCAGTTCCTCTTTCCCCCCACACTTTAATATTAATTAAGTACTTTCTAGAATTTCAGTTTCATTCTTATTTTATTTTATTTTTTACAGAGACAGAGAGAGAGTCAGAGAGAGGGATAGATAGGGACAGACAGAAACAGAGATGAGAAGCATCAATCATTAGTTTTTCTTTGCGACACCTTAGTTGTTCATTGATTGCTTTCTCATATGCGCCTTGACCACGGGCCTTCAGCAGACTGAGTAACCCCTTGCTCTAGCCAAAGACCTTGGGTTGAAGCTGGTGAGCTTTTGCTCAAGCCAGATGAGCCCGCGCTCAAGCTGGTGACCTTGGGGTCTCGAACCTGGGTCCTCCGCATCCCAGACGCTCTATCCACTGCGCCACTGCCTGGTCAGGCTCCAGTTTCATTCTTTACTGGCTTTTTATCTATAAACAGTTCAACTATTTATGCAGTTTCTATAGGGTTTACAATATATACTCAGTATAGTTACAGTGTATTTAAAGTTTTTTTAAAAATAGATTTATTGATATATAATAAAGTGCAAATCAAGCATACAGTTTGATATGGCATATGTATACATCTGTAAAATCACCATCATAATCAAGAAAATGACCTTGCCTGCCCTGCAATGCTGAGGTCACTGGTTCAAAACCCCTGGTTTGCCCAGTCAAGGCACATACGAGAAGCAGCTATGAGTTGATGCTTCCCACCCCTCCCTTGCTTCCTTTTTTTTTTCTCTCTCTCTCTCCTCTCTATAAAATCAATAAATAAAATCTTTAAAGAAAAAGCAAAGATAATGAACAGGTCATCATCCCACAAAGACTCCTCACAGGCAGCTGTTGAAGTCTAAGTATTGAGGAGGGTGTAAAACCAGTTGGGGTACAGAACGGGCTCTGTAGTTGATATTCCTCTCTGCTGGAGGGTAGCTGAGGATGAGCCAGAGACAAAGGGAGAGAAGGGAAATGAGAAAGGAGGAGATGGTGGTGTGTCTGGTTCCTGTCCTCCATAGACTCCGTGGACCCTGCCTCCTCCCAAAGATGAGTCATTAGCTGAGATTGCCAGTGACAGTGGGAGTGATTTCTGTCTTGTCCTTCTTTACCAGGGATGCAAGAGGTAGACACTTCCACAGACAAGTTCGACCCTCACATTCTCAGAGGTCTATGACCTAAGCATCACCCTAGTTCTTAGGTTTCCTGTGGCCAGAGACCTGCTTCTGAGGTCTATGTGTTGGTGTTGGTGTTTAACTGTAGTAAAAAAAATGAATTGAGCTTTGGCCAGACAGCTCAGGTGGTTAGAACATTAACCCAAAGCAAAGAGGCTGCTGGTTAGATCACTGGTCAAGGCACATACAGGAGCAGATTGATATTCCTGTCTCTCTCTCCTTCTCTCCCTTCCTCTCTCTCTCCCTCTAAAATCAATATAATAAACATTGGGGGAAAAAAAACTGAATTGTAAGTCAGGTCATCTGCTTCCAGTCCAGGGCCAACCACTAAATAACTGGTCCTGGGGAAGTAACTTCCCTTCCTATCTAAATTTCATGTTAACTCTCTTGAAATAAGGGTTTGCACTAAGGGACCTCTCAACCACCCTCAAACAGTGGCCCTGAGGCCTGACTGCAGGCCTTGTGGATGATCACCCAATGCTCACCTGGGGAGTGGTCAGCAGGGGACCCAGTGATCCATTCCTTGGGCTGCTGCCCCTGAGACTGCTCCTCAGCCCCTCCACTGAATACTTAGGTAACCTTCAGCAAATCACCACATTTATTTGTGTTTCATATTGCTCAGCAGAGAACAAGGATTATCACAGTTCCTACATATTAGGGTTGTTGTGACAATTAAATGAATTACTATTTATAGACAGTGTTGAGAACAGAGCCTGGTACAAGGTAGGTGTGGTATTTCAGCACAGCTGAGGTTAGTTTAATCATTACTCACAAATATGATTTAATCAAAACTGCATCCTCCAGGCCAACAATAATGTAACTTGAGGTCTTGCAACTCCGTGGCCTCACCTTTGCCAGACAAGATATGCATGAACATTTACAGCTGCCCTCACAGTGTCTCTGGAGGTGGGGTGAGGTGAGGGTGTTGAGATCTCACAGTGCTTTCTTTTAATTATTTGGATCCCTGGTTTCACATCCTCCACCAGACGGTGAGCTCCCAGGAGCAGAATAAACACAGGGTCATTTGTTTCCCTGTCCCAGGGCCCAGACTTTCCCTAGTGAAGGGCTCATCCACTACTGCCTGGTTGAATAACAGCTCCCTCCTGCAGGATGGAAAGAAGGGAAGCCTAGGGTGGACTCCGTGCACTGACCGAGGACAGCTTTCAGGCCACATCTCAGAGAGAGGCCCCAAAGGGGGCCCTGTGGCCTGTGTTGAGGAGACAGGAGTTACCAGAGGCTTGAATGCAGGAAAGAGACCTGGATCTAGAGATGTGCCCTGGGCCCATATAGTTCTGGGTGAGTGGTGACCTGTGAATACATGAGAGGGACTAGCCCAGGCTAAAAAGAGCACATGGGAAACCAGCAGGCTAGACATGGACAGAGGCCCATCCAGGGCATGTTCCTCTTCACCAGAGCAGACAGACCCCATCAAAGGTGCTGGCTAGTTATCAGAAGTTAGTTATTACATACTTAGTCATTAATGAATTTAGCCCTCAAGACACATGTAAATAAGACACAAAATGAAAAGTTAGCTTCAGAAGAACAAACTGATTTATTTCCTTAAATATGAGCAGAAGAATACTTAATGCATTTTTAAAAAACCATAACAAAAACCACGACTAGTGAAAGTACAGTGTGGATGTATATCATCCAATTATAAATGACTTGTCATAAAAAAGAATCCTCATAACCAGGAGGAAATCCAACCAAAAGAAGCAGGTCTGGAAGTGACTAATAAAGGAATTAATAAACAAAGACCTTAAACAACTGCTACAAATCTTATAAAAATTCTCAAACACGTAAAAAGAAAACATGAACATGATGAGTAGCAAGATGAGATACTAGAGACCCCAAAGAGCTTCTAGAAATTAAAAACAAAACAAAACAGTACAACAGCTGAAATGAAAACTACTCTGAACAGGATTAACAGCAGGTTAGATACCACAGAAGAATAGGGACTGAGGCCTTCTTAGCAGGGGCTGGGGTGACCAGCCATCTACAGCCACATGATCGACTTCCTGCTCGCTCTCCGAAAGCAGCTGTGTGAGGTGCTCTCCAGAGTGACGACTGAAAGCATTTGGCCAGGCCAGGCCTGTGGCCCTGCCATGCCACCACTTGGTGCGTGGGCTCCTCAGCACTCCTCCACGACCCCTGCAGCCCAGCTCCCCACTCTGCTTCATAAACTCCTGCCTATTCTAGAAAAAAACAAACACAAAGAACAGGAAACATAATTATTATTATCAATTTAAAACATGTATAGGTCACTGTTTATTTTTTTAATTTAATTTAATTTTAAGACTTTTATTTATTGCCTGACCAGGCGGTGGCGCAGTGGGTAAAGCGTCGAACTGGGATGCGGAAGACCCAGGTTCGAGACCCCGAAGTCGCCAGCTTGAGCGCAGGCTCATCTGGTTTGAGCAAAAGCTCACCAGCGTGAACCCAAGGTTTCTGGCTCCAGCAAGGGTTACTCAGTCTGCTGAAGGCTCGCAGTCAAGGCACATATGAGAAAGCAATCAATGAACAACTAAGGTGTTGCAACGCGCAACGAAAAACTAATGATTGATGCTTCTCATCTCTTCGTTCCTGTCTGTCCCTGTCTATCCCTCTCTCTGACTCTCTCTCTCTGTAAAAGAAAAAAAAAAGATTTTTATTTATTAATTTTAGAGAGAGGAGAGAAAGAGAGACAGGAGGTGGGGTGAGCGGGAAGCAACAACTCATAGTAGTTGCTTTCCATATGTGCCTTGACCTGGCAAGCCTAAATTTCTAACCGGTCACCTCAGCGTTCCAGGTCGACACTTTATCCACTGTGCCACCACAGGTCAGGCATAAAGTGAAGGAGTAAGAGTAAAAACCATCAAATTGGAATTCATTGTACAGTTGAGGAAATTGATTTGGTATTTGAAAGATTTCTTATTTATAGTGGTAGTTAGAATACTTTTTCTTTTGTTTCATTTAAGAAAGTTAGTTTCCTGACATTTAATTTTTTTGTATTTGTTTTTTGTTTTGTTTATTCTCATTGATTTTAGTGAGAGAGGGAGAGAGAGAGGAACATCAATCTGTTCCTGTATGTGCCATGCCCGGGGATAGAACTGGCAACCTCTGCACTTCGGGATAATGCTCAAACCGACTGAGTTATCCGGCCAGGGCCTGACCTTTAGTTTTCTTGATTAACCAAACTCTACATCAGGATAGAAAAAGAATTTTTGTAAAAAAAAGAAAAAGATATTAAAACTTACTAAATTTTATCTGGCATGCAGATAGGTTTATATTCAAAGTATATTTATTGTATAGTAAAGTAGAATCACTAAATTGTTTTCACTAAGTTTCCAATATGAGTACAGCTGAGTATCAAACAAGATGAATGCTGTTTAAGGAAAAAAGCAGTTGACAAGCTTAAGGTTAAATAAAAATAAAATTACAGGCAGTCCTCACATTACAAATGGGAGTGGTTTGGTAGGTTTATTCTTAAGTTGAATCTGTATGTAAGCTAGAACAGGTACGTTTACCTATTAAATGCACCTTAGACAGATGTTTGTCTTAACATAGCACGTATTTATTTTTACCTTTCTCTGCATATAAATACTTAAACATTTTCAAATCTATAAAACCTATCTCGTTTGTACCTGGGGACTTCCTGTCCTTTTTATGTGTCCTCCTCACCTTTTCTTCCTAGCCCTCTATCATATCTTTATTTATTTTTTTGACAGAGAGAGAGAGAGTCAGAGAGAGGGACAGCCGCAGGGACAGACAGACAGGAAGGAAGAAATGAGAGGCATCAATTCTTCATTGCAGCTCCTTAGTTGTTCAGTGATAGGTTTCTCATATGTGCCTTGACAAGGGGGGTGGGGGCTACAGCTGAGCAAGTGACCCCTTGCTCAAGCCAGCAACCTTGGGCTTCAAGCCAGCGACCTTTGGGTGCAAGCCAGTGACCATGGGGGTCATGTCTATGATCCCACGCTCAAGCCAGTGACCTCACACTCAAGCTGGTGAGCCTCTGCTCAAGCTGGATGAGCCTGCACTCAAGCCAGTGATCTTGGATTTTCAAACCTGGGTCCTTCGCGTCCCAGTCCAATGTCCTATCCACTGCGCCATCACCTGGTCAGGCCCTCTATCATATCTTTCTTTCATTTTTTTATTCATTGATTTTGGGAGGGGTTAAGGGAGAGAGAGATAAAAAATAAAATCCCTTTGCTGTTCTGCTTGTTTATGCATTCATTGAGGATCAAACCTACAACAACTTTAGCCTATCAGGATGACACGCTAAACAACTGAGCTACCCAGCGACGGCACCCCCTATCATTTCTAAAAGCTCTGTTAAATGTGGTATTTAAGGAAACATTTTTTAAAGATTTCATTTATTGACTTTTATTTCTATTTATTTATTTATTTTTAGCAAGAGGAAACAGAGAGAAGGACGTGGAAGAGGAATGGGAAGAATCAACTTGCAGAAGTCGCTTCTTGTACGTGCCTTGACTGAGCAAGCTCAAGGTTTCAAACCTATGACCTCAGCATTCTAGATCAATGCTCTATCCACTGTGCCACCACAGGTTGGGCTAAATTTGGCATTTCTTATCTTCATAGATAGTACTTTTGGTGTGTGTGTGTGTTCATGTAAGTGTGTATTTTGCTATCTCTTCTGAGAGAAAAATTGTATTTTTTCAATGTTTCTCCTTTTACATAGCTGCAAATTAAATGCTAAATTAGTATATTAAAAGGGGGAAAAGCCATGAAGTTGTCTTTTGTTAATAAATTTTAGAAAGCTCCTGTGTCACCCAAGGATGGGGAACTGTTTGCCAGTGGAACCAATTTTGTTATTAGAGGGTTGGAAATTTTCATTGCCTCTCTCCACTCCACTCTCCAAAACACAAACAAATAAATGAACAAAAAATGAAAGGAGACTGACCAGGCGGTGGCACAGTGGACAGAGTGTCAGACTGGGATGTGGAAGACTCAGGTTTGAGACCCCGGGGTCACCAGCTTGAGTGTGGGCTCATCTGGTTTGAGCAAGTCTCACCAGCTTGAGCCCAAGGTCTCTGGCTTGAGCAAAGGGTCACTCGGTTGCCCCTGGTCAAGGCACATATAAGAAATCAATCAATGAACAACTAAGGAAGCACAATGAAGAAATGATGTTTCTCATCTCTCTCCCTTCCTGTCTGTCTGTCCCTATCTGTCCCTCTCTCTGACTCTCTCTGTCTCTGACAAAAAACCCCAAAAAAAAACAAAAACGAAAGGAGAGGTCTCAGAGAGCTTCTGGGATGGCGGTGCTGGGAGCGTGGTGCATAAAAAGGGCATGGGAAGCCTTTTCTCCATACCTTGCCCTCTGCATCTTTTTCATCTGGCTATTCTATCTTTTTATGATAAATCAGTGAAATAGTAAGAAACATGTTTCTCTAAGTTCTGTGAGCTGCTCTAGCAAATTAATAGAACCCAAGGAAGAGGTCATGGGAACCTCCCATTTATAGCTGGTGGGTCAGAAGCACCTGGACTTGTAATTAGCATCTGAATCAGAGGCAACCTTGTGGGCTGAGCCCTTCACCCGGGGGATCTGATACTCTCTCCCAATAGGTAGGATTATCATTGAGTTGAATTGGTAGAATACCCAACTAATGTCACAGAATCGGTTGCTGATGTGGGGGAAAACCTCCCCCTTGACATTGTAATTGGGTTCCAGACCCCTTTAGAGAGGATGTCATGTGCCCACAGAGATGGAGAATAAAGAGTTGGGTATGATGCAGGCATTTCAGGAGTCTAGGGACTCAAAAGTCTGACCCACTGTGCGTTCTTGGCTTCACACAGGAAAGAATTCAAAGGCAAGCCAGCATAGAGTTTGAAGTGAAAGTGAGTTCATTAGTGAAGCAGTGAGACAGAGTGGCTACCCGACGCGCAGAGCAGTCCCTCCCAAGTGGCACTGAGTTCTTTTTATTGAGGTTGATTTAATCAATGAGTAGGGCATTCAATAATGGGGAGGAATATTCAAGATTTTTCCAAGAAAAGGGTGGAGACTTCTTGTTCTTGGAAGAGCTCTAGTGGCCTTTTTTTTTTTTTTTTTTTTTTTTTAAGAGAAGCAGGAATGGAGAGACAGGAAAATGGAGCTGCTCCTGTATGTGCCCTGACCAGGAAATTGAACTGTCAACCTCTGCACTCTGGAATGATGCTCCAACCAAACAAGCTACCTGGCCAGGGCTTAATTTTTTTTATTTATTGATAAAGACAGAGAGAGGAAGGGAGAAAGAGGAGGGGAGAAGGGAGGCATTCATTGGTTGTTCCACTCAGTTGCCCTTTCACTGTCTGCTTCCTATGTGTGCCCTGACTGGGGATCTAACCTGCAACCTTGTCATATCGAGACAATGCTCTTAGCCAACTGAGCTAACCAGCCAGGGCCCATTCTGTGTCTTTATATGGGATTTCTGTTTCAGATCATGTAAGCTCCAAGCCGTGTCATTTAGTTTCTTAATGGATTACAATTAGCAAATAAGGCTAGGTAAGGCAAAATTAGTTGACATGTTGGATCGAGCTGGTCTCTACCAGTTTTAGGCCATTAATCTGTGTGTGGGTGGCATCTTCCTTATTCTTGACAGCTCCTGTAGCTTTTCTCAACTTGCAGCTGTCCTGCCAAATACCCTATCTCAAAAGGACCAAAAGCACACCAGAGTGGCATAAAAGTTACCTTAAACTGAAAACAAGTTGCTGCAGAAAGATCTTTTTTTTTTTTTCTGAAGCTAGAAACGGGGAGAGACAGACTCCCGCATGCGCCTGACCGGGATCCACCCGGCACGCCCACCAGGGGGCGACGCTCTGCCCACCAGGGGGCGATGCTGTGTCGTGACCAGAGCCACTCTAGCGCCTGGGGCAGAGGCCAAGTAGCCATCCCCAGCACCCGGGCCATCTTTGCTCCAATGGAGCCTCGCTGCGGGAGGGGGAGAAAGAGACAGAGAGGAAGGAGAGGGGGAGGGGTGGAGAAGCAGATGGGCGCTTCTCCTGTGTGCCCTGGCCGGGAATCGAACCTGGGACCTCCGCACGCCAGGCCGATGCTCTACCGCTGAGCCAACCGGCCAGGGCCGAAAGATCTTTATCTGAACTTTCTTATCTAACTAAAGCAGAGCTCCCAGGTGCGACAGTACAGGAACTTGGGCCCAGAATTCCAAGAACAATGGAGAATAAACAGAGCTGTCAACATCCTGCTGCCCCTGGCTGGGATCCTAAGGATGCCAGATAGCCAGCATAACACAGGACAAGCCCATCATAAGAATGCAATCACCCCCCACTTCCTACAGACAATGTCTTATCTCTCTTCTGAACCTTTGTTTCTCATACCCTGATATGAAAAATTCCCCAAGCCCAATTTTTCCCCCCAAAAGCTTGCCTATTCCATAAGCCCACTCTGTTCCCTACTTATAAAAAACAGCCAAGCAGAGCCAGCCCTGAAGCCAGTTCAAAGGACCTTCCTTTCTTCTGTGCTGACTCCCTTGTGCTACAGTGTAAGCTTAATAAAGTCTATCTGGAAATTTCTCCAGAGTTTCCTCTTGATTTCTTTCTGTCTTGGGGAACCCAAGAACCCTAATGCTGGTAACACAAGTGTGTTCTGTTTAGGAGAAGACCATTAGGCTTAGTATTTGTTACATATATTAAGCCACATGCCATAAAGAGAACCTGCACCATGTTAAAAACAAAATTTAACAGGGTAAAACTGACGATCTAACTAGCTTTATTAGGTGAATTGGGCAGCATCCCATTGAAAGGAACCACATTTCTGCCACCCTGAAGCTGCCCCTTTGGATATTGATTGCAAGCTGTTTATTAAGAAACAAGAGCCAGAGGAAGCACCCTTTTCCAGCCCAAGAGATTCAGACAGAAACACCTGCTTTGGCAAGGGAGCCTTAGCTTAATTACCTTAAGAATTGTTATTCTAGGAGGCGGAGTTCCGCTACGGAGCTGAGCTTGGGCACGCAGCCCTGCTCGGCGGTAGAGCCAAGGCTAGCAGCTGTTCCTTGAGTGGGATCCTCCTGCAAGGGCAGGGCGAAAGCTCGGAAACAGGTAGAGACTCACAGCTGAGCAAAGGTGCTCGCCAGTGCCCTCAGGTCCGAGCATAACATCACACACAGGGGCGGGACAAAGGCCAAGGCCACCAACCCTTGTGCACCCGAGCACGTGATCACAGCCACTCCCGTGAAGAGAAAATGTGGAGGCAGAGAAATACAACACAAATAAACCAAGAGAAATCCCCAGAAAAGGACCTAAGTGAATCAGATATAACCAAATTACCAGATGCAGAGTTTAAAATAACGATTGTTAGGATGCTCAAAGATATTAGAACAACCATAGATGGCCATTACGAAAACCTAAATAAAGAGATAACAAATATAAAAAAGGACATTGAAATAATAAAAAAGAATCAGTCAGAAATGACAAATACAATATCTGAAATAAAGAATACAATGGAAGGAATTAAAAGCAGGATGGATGAAGCAGAGAATCAAATCAGTGAGTTAGAGGACACAATAAATAAAGGCACGGAAGCAGAGCAGAAAAAAGAAAAGAGACTCAAAAAGTCTGAGGAAACTCTAAGAGAGCTCTGTGACAACATGAAGAGAAATAACATCCGTATCATAGGGGTTCCTGAAGAAGAAAAGAAAGAACAAGGGATAGAGACTTTGTTCAAACATATTATAGCGGAAAACTTCCCCCAATTAAGGCAGGAAAACATTTCACATGTTCAGGAAGCACAGAGAACTCCATTAAGGAGAAACCCAAAGAAACCAACACCAAGACACATCATAATTAAAATACCAAAGCTAAATGATAAAGAGAAAATATTAAAAGCTGCTAGAGAAAAAAAGACTATCACCTACAAAGGAGCCCCCATAAGGATGACTTCTGACTTCTCAACAGAAACACTTGAGGGGAATGGCAAGAAATATTCAAAGTAATGCAGAACAAGCACCTACAACCAAGACTACTTTATCCAGCAAGGCTATCATTTAAAATTGAATGAGAAATAAAAAGCTTTACAGACAAAAAAAACCCCTCAAGGATTTCACTGCAACCAAACCAAGGCTGCAAGAAATGCTAAGGGACCTGTTGTAAACAGAGCAAAGGAAAAAAAGAATATAGCAAAAGAGAAATACAGTTTTAAAGAAAAAAAATGGCAATAAACAATTACATATCAGTAATAACCTTAAATGTTAATGGATTAAATGATCCGATTAAGAGACATAGGGTAGCTGCGTGGATAAGAAAACAGGACCCATACATATGCTGTCTATAAGAGACACACCTTAAATCAAAAGATGCACACAGACTGAAGATAAAAGGATGGAAAAAAATATTTCACGCAAATGGAAATGAAAAAAAAGCTGGGGTAGCAATACTTATATCAGACAAAATGGACTTTAAAACAAAGACCATAGTTAGAGATAAAGAAGGTCACTACATAATGATAAAGGGAGCAATCTAAAAGGAAGATATAACCATTATAAATATCTACGCACCTAATATAGGAGCACCTAAATATATAAAGCAGACTTTGATGGATATAAAGGGTGAGATCAACAGCAATACTATAATATTAGGGGATTTCAATACCCCATTAACATCATTAGATAGATCCTCAAGAAAGAAAATTAACAAAGAAACAGCAGACTTAAAGGACATATTAGATCAACTCGATTTAATAGATATCTTCAGAACCTTTCACCCTAAAACAGCAGAATATACATTCTTTTCAAGCGCTCATGGTACATTCTCTAGAATAGACCACATGTTAGGGCACAAAAACGGGCTCAACAAATTTAAGAAGATTGAAATCATATCGAGTACTTTCTCTGATCACAATGGCATTAAACTAGAAATCAACCATAATAGAAAAATTGAAAAACATTCAAACACTTGGAAACTAAATAGCACGTTATTAAACAATGAATGGCTTAACATTGAGATCAAAGAAGAAATTAAAAAATTCCTAGAAACAAATGATAATGAGCATACATCAACTTAAAATTTATGGGACACAGCAAAAGCAGTCTTGAGAGGGAAGTTTATAGCATTACAGGCATACCTCAAGAAGCTAGAAAACGCTCAAATAAACAACTTAACCCTGCATCTAAAAGAACTAGAAAAAGAACAGCAAGTAAAGCCCAGAGGTAGTAGAAGGAAGGAAATAATAAAGATCAGAGCAGAAATAAATGACATAGAGCCTAAAGAAACAATACAGAGGATCAATGAAACCAGGAGCTGGTTCTTTGAAAAGGTAAACAAGATCGATGAACCTTTAACGAGACTCACCAAGAAAAAAAGAGAGAGGACTCAAATAAAGAAAATTAGAAACAAGAGTGGAGAAATAACAACTGACACAACAGAAATACAAAATATTGTAAGAAAATACTATGAAGAACTGTACGCCAAAAGACTAGACAACCTAGATGAAATGGACAAATTCCTTGAATCATATAATCTTCCAAAAATCAATCTGGAAGAATCAGAAAACCTAAACAGACCAATTACAACAAATGAGATTGAAACAGCTATAAAAAAACTCCCAAAAAAGAAAAGTCCTGGGCCTGATGGCTTCACAAGTGAATTCTACCAAATATTCAAAGAAGAACTAACTCCTATCCTTCTCAAGCTATTTCAAAAAATTCAAGAGGAAGGAAGACGTCCAAACTCTTTTTATGAGGTGAGCATAATTCTGATTCCAAAACCAGGCAAAGACAACAACAAAAAAAGAAAATTATAGGCCAATATCCCTGATGAACTTAGATGCAAAAATCCTCAACAAAATATTAGCAAACCGGATCCAGCAATATATGGAAAAAATCATACACCACGATCAAGTAGGATTTATTCTTGGGAGGCAAGGCTGGTACAATATTCGCAAATCAATCAATGTGATTCATCACATAAATAAAAGAAAGGAGAAAAACCACATGATAATTTCAATAGATGCAGAAAAAGCATTTGATAAAGTCCAGCACCTATTCATGATCAAAACTCTAAGCAAAGTGGGAATACAGGGAACATACCTCAACATGATAAAGGCCATCTATGACAAACCCACAGCCAACATCATACTCAATGGGCAAAAATTAAAAGCAATCCCCTTAAGATCAGGAACAAGGCAGGGGTGCCCCCTTTCACCATTCTTATTCAACATAGTTCTGGAAGTCCTAGCCACAGCAGTCAGACAAGAAGAAGAAATAAAAGGCATCCAAATTGGAAAAGAAGAAGTAAAACTATCATTATTTGCAGATGACATGATATTGTATATAGAAAACCCTAAAGTCTCAGTCAAAAAACTACTAGACCTGATAAATGAATTTGGCAAGGTGGCAGGATATAAAATCAATACTCAGAAATCAGAGGCATTTTTATACACTAATAATGAACTGTCAGAAAGAGAAATCAAGGAATCAATCCCCTTCACCATTGCAACCAAAAAATAAAGTACCTAGGAATAAATCTAACCAAAGAGATTAAAGACTTGTACTCGGAAAATTATAAAACATTGATAAAAGAAATCAGGGAAGATACGAATAAGTGGAGGCATATACCGTGCTCATGGGTAGGAAGAATAAACATCATTAAAATGTCTATATTACCCAAAGCAATTTATAAATTCAATGCAATACCGATAAAAATACCAATGACTTACTTCAAAGACATAGAACACATATTCCAAAAATTTATATGGAACCAAAAAAGAACACAAATAGCCTCAGCAATCTTGAAAAGGAAGAAAAAAGCGGGAGGTATCGCACTTCCAGATATCAAGTTATATTATAAGGCCATTGTACTCAAAACAGCATGGTACTGGCATAAGAACAGGCACATAGATCAATGGAACAGAACAGAGAACTCAGAAATAAACCCACAGCTCTATGGACAACTGATATTTGACAAAGGAGGTAAGACAATACAATGGAGTAAAGACAGCCTCTTCAACAAATGGTGTTGGGAAAACTGGACAGCTACCTGCAAAAAAATGAAACTTAGACCACCAACTTACACCACTCACAAAAATAAACTCAAAATGGATAAAAGACTTGAATGTAAGCCGTGAAACCATAAGCATCTTAGAAGAAAACATAGGCAGTAAGCTCTCTGACATCTCTCGCAGCAATATATTTGCTGATTTGTCTCCACAGGCAAGTGAAATAAAAGACAGGATAAACAAATGGGACTTTATCAAACTAAAAAGCTTCTGCACAGCTAAAGACAATAAGAACAGAATAAAAAGACAAACTACACAATGGGAGAATATATTTGACATTGCGTCTGATAAGGGGTTAATAACCAAAATTTATAAAGAACTTGTAAAACTTAATACCAGGAAGACAATTCAATCCAAAAATGGGCAAAAGAAATGAATAGACACTTCTCCAAAGAGGACACACAGATGGCCAACAGGCATATAAAAAAATGTTCAATATCACTAATGATTAGAGAAATGCAAATTAAAACCACAATGAGATATCACCTCACACCAGTCAGAATGGCGCTCATCAATAAAACAACACAGAATAAGTACTGGCAAGGATGTGGAGAAAAGGGAACCCTCCTGCACTGCTGGTGGGAATGCAGACTGCTGCAGCCACTGTGGAAAACAGTATAGAGATTCCTCAAGAAATTAAAAATAGAACTGCCTTTTGACCCAGCTATACCACTGTTAGGAATTTACCCCAAGAACACCATAGCACTGTTTGAAAAGAAGAAATGCACCCCCATGTTTATGGCAGCATTGTTCACAATAGCAAAGATTTGGAAACAGCCCAAGTGTCCATCAGAGGACGAGTGGATTAAAAAGCTTTGGTATATATATACTATGGAATACTACTCAGCCATAAGAAATGATGACATAGGATCTTTTACAACAACATGGATGGGCCTTGATAACATTATACTGAGTGAAAGAAGTAAATCAGAAAAAACTAAGAACTATATGATTCCATACATAGGTGGGACATAAAGATGAGACTCAGAGACATGAACAACAGTGTTGGGGTTACAGGGTGGGGGGAGGAGAGGGAGGGGGTTGGGGGAGGGGAGGGACACAAAGATCATGGCTTTTCAGCATTTGCCATATTCCCCCCTTAATCTATAGACAGACAGCAAATATTTACGTATGGTGTTCCCACTATAAAGACTGCTGTCTTAGGGACAAATGCTGATAAACTATTTCAGCAGTTCCTCCTTCTTCAAAGACTTATATGTCAACATAGAGCTCCATTTTTCATAGGACATTCTCAAGCTCACTCCATGCTCCCTGGAGCTTTAGCACAAGGGAATGCCCCCCCCCCCCTTTTTTTGTAGTATTTTTTCTTTGATTTATTTATTTTTTGTGTTTTTCTGAGGATGGAGATGGGGAGGCAGTCAGACAGACTCCTGTATGCACCTGACTGGGATCCACCTGGCATGCCTACCAGGGGGGAATGCTCTGCCCATCTGGGGTGTTGCTCTGTTACAACCAGAGCCATTCTAGCGACTGGGGCGGAGGCCATGGGGCCATCCTTAGTGCCCGGGGTGGTTTTGCTCCAGTGGAGCCTTGGCTGCAGGCGGGAGGAGAGAGACGAAGAGGAAGGAGAGGGGGAGGGGTGGAGAGGTAGATGGGCGCTTCTCCTGTATGCTCTGGCCAGGAATCGAACCCTGGAATCCTGCACACCAGGCCAGTGACTCCGACGGGTCTACCATATCGTGCTTTTTACTTAAAAAAAAATTTACATTTCTTTTGAATGCTGATGAACAGGAGACACCAAATCTTTTTCGCCTGCAAACTACTACCTTCTTTTATTAGATCTAGCTAATAACACTGTTTTGTCTTTTTCCAAATAGCTCCAGATATATGGAAAAGATTTATATAGGCGGATGGGGATCCTCAAACCCCTCAGCGAGATCTTCTGAGAATGGCTTTTAAGATACCTAGAGGCAGAAAAAGCCCAATGGAGATCAGGGGAACTGCCAGCTTTTAGGATACACCCTTAAAGGCTCCAATGCCCCAAAGAGGTCTCATAGGATGCCATCTGGGTCCTGCTTCAATAGTGGAAAGGAAGGTCATTGAGCTAAAGCCTGCCAGGCTTACACGCCTCTGCTGTGAGGAAACAGGGACACTGGAAGGTGGGCTTCTCCCTCGCTCCTCTAAGGGAGGGTTCAGTCTCTTCCAGCCCTGCTCCAGCCACCTATGACCTAACCTTGCCCAGAAAGCTGGGGTTTGCCACTGAAGGCTGAAGGTGCCCAGGGCCGTCGGCCCCATCTACGACACTGTGGACGAGCCTAGGGTATTTCTTCCAAGAAGCAGGTAAACTGATCTCCTTGGCACAATGGCCACTTAACTATGTCTTGCCTGAATAGTCAGGTTTTTTATTCTTCCCTCGAAGATCTCTGTTGTGGGTGTTGATAGTCCTATTTTCTGCTGCTTTGCTTAATATATAGTGTTTCCTTTATCCCTCCTACCTCAATGCCCCACTCATATTTCAGGCTGGGTCCTACTCCTAATTTAGAGCTCTCTTTCCTCCTTTTGCCAACTTGTATTATGAATTTACCTTTGCCACCCAGCTTAGTGTATCCCAAGGTTCTCTTTACCATGCCACAGTCACAGAGCTCCAGGGAAAAGCAACCTGGTCTCAACTCTCCAGGCAGAGGAGAACAGAAGCTCCATATCCACGCATGCTGCAAATGGCTTTTTCCAGTCTACCTGAATCATTACCAGCTAGAAGCAGCGGTCATTGGGACTTGGACATGAGCTACAAAGTATAGAATGGTGACAACAATTCCAGTGCCATGCGGACTTTTCCTGTGGGGAACTTTCCTGGACTCCTGCTCCCTGTGACAGCTCCTAACAGACTGAACTGTGGTTGGGTTGCATTTTTCAGGGATTTGGCATGGTGATGGGGCCAACTTGGACTTGGTGAACATGTTAAGGACACTACTCTTTTATGGATTCTTGCTGTATTGGCCAAGAGTTTGCTTAAAGGCTTTTAATCACTGTAAAAAAAAATAGAGGACTGGATGAAGAAGATGGGGCACATATACACCATGGTATACTATTCAGCTAGGAGAAATGATGACATCGGATCACTTACCGCGGAATGGTGGAGTCTTGGTAGCACTGTGCGGGGTGAAATAAGCGAATCAGAAAAAAACCGGAACTGCAGGATCCCATACATTGGTGGGACATAAAAGCGAGACTAAGAGGCATGGACAGGAGTGTGGTGGTTACGGGGGGTGGGGGGAGGGAAGGAGGGAGAGGGGGAGGGGGAGGGGTACAGAGAGAACTGGAGGGAGGGTGGCGGAGGACGATCTCTCTTCAGGTGATGGGTATGCAACAGAACTAAATGACAAGATAACCTGGAAATGTTTTCTTTGAATGTATGTACCCTGATTTATTGATGTCACCCCATAAAAAAAAAAGAATTGTTATTCTAGCATTAGTTAGGGAGACTCCAAGCCTGTCGTCTCCACTCTATCCCATTGTTTCTGAGTTGCCTAGCAAAGTTTTCCTGTCACATATGTCCTGCTCTTCCTCAACCACCTATAATTTGCTCATTCTCACTTCTGAAATCTAATACCCCATTGTCCCCTCCCTGACCTTTCTCCTTTGACCAAAAATATTTTATATACCCAGTGTTGCCTCACTGTCTTTGGAATTTTTATGTTTATGTGAATTTCCCATGTGTATATATTAAAACTTTAAGTTTTCTCCTATTAATCTGTCTCTGTTAGTTTGATGATTAGCCCAGCCAGAAGAACTTAGAAGGCAAGAGAAAAAGTATTAATTTTTTAGCCCCCGCAATGTGGCAAGCCAACCAGGAGAGTTCCCTGACTGGGCAATATTGCTCAGTCCCTGGACTGCTGCAGCTGAGCAATCCTGAATGTCTGACCACAGCTAGCAAAGAGGCTAACTAAGCATTTTACACCATCAATCTCACTGACCTCGTGTCCATGGGTTTCAGTGGAAGTTGGAAATAGTGCATTGTTTTCTCTCTTCTAAATTTAGATTGGCAAAAAAGTATATATTTTTGTGAAACTAGTTTTTTCAGCAAAAGCAACTCTGGTGAAAATTTGTTTTGAGTACTCTTGTTTTCTATTGATCCTGTTTCTTCCAGAGAAGGTCTGTTAAATCTGCCGGCTGGATGATGTGTATGTGGCTGGGGGAAGGGGGAAAGACTGTGGATCCAAGCTTAGGGAGTCTCAGATCTCATTCTGTTAAAGCGGGAAGCACATGATTGCCTGTGTTTTGGAATAGCTATTGAAAGACAGGGCTCCCCACCTTTCTTAGGCTGTCTCTGGGAATGAACTGTTGGTTCTGTGAAGGTTGCATTCTCTGCACTCTTTACGGAAGCCTTTTGCTTCCCTAATTAGGCCATAAAAGGCTTATTAGGATAAGTCTCTAAAGAAATCCTACAGTCGCTGGCCAGACAATGAATGTTTTAAATTGGAAAATCTTTCAAATGTTAGAGAGGTCTTATATTGTTATAATAAGTAGCCATTAAGATTCTCTTAATAAAATGAAAGAACGATAATCAGAACCAAAACCAAAGTCCACTCAGACCCCTTTTATTTACTTTCAGATATTTACAGATTTTTGTAAAAAGCAAAACGAAACACAAGTGTTCTCCCTCCTGGGAGCATGCCTATGCCTTTCTTTTCAGTTTCCTCCTCTTCTTCCCTCGCAGGCATGTATCTCCTCATCTTTAAGAGACCCACAAAGCTTGCAACGAGGGGAGCAGTGGTCAGCAGCAGCTCATCCCATGATAACCCCTTGAACCTGTCCCCAAGGCCCCCTTTCCTCTGACTTCCCAGTGAGCCAGAGCAGCCGCACCTTGGCTCATTTCTTTCCTATAACATTTCTAAAGAGTCAAAGCAGCCCCACCTGGGTTCCCTCTCTCTCTCAATAACTAACTAACTAACTAAATAAATAAATACATAAATAAATACATACATACATAAATAAGACATTGGAAGTACAATTGCCCAGCATGAAGGAAAAAATAGAACCCTGGCCAGATAGCTCAGTTGGGTAGACTCTAAGAGCATTGTCTTGAAGCATGGAGGTTGCTGGTTCAATCCCCAGTCTGGGCACCTACAGGAACAGATTGATGTTCCCATCTCTCTCTCCCTTCCTCTCTCTAAAATCAATAAAATAAACATTTAAATAAAGAAGAAAAAAATAGATACACAGAAATATAACTTGTCTTAAGTTTGATTTTGCTCTTTTAGCTTGTTGAGTCTTACAGATGCTAATTCAAACATTACATTAATTAACAGGAGACTTAAGAAAAAAGAAGGGTAAGTTAGATAGTTCCCAAAAAGGTGGAAATGTTTAAAGCGTTATTGCAATAGAAGGTTATGAGAATTGATATATTTGAACAGGTTTTAAAGTATTTAATAAGTGATCGGAAATTTGACAAAATTAGAAGATGATTTTTCAAAGCCTGATAGTAATTTTTAAGAAATAAATTGAAACAGTGGCACCTTTAAAACAAGCAGCTGAGGCCCTGGCTGTGTGGCTCAGTGAATAAAGTGTTGTCCTGGCGTGCCAAGATCCGTTCCCTGGTCAATCAGTGAGTGCACAGCTGAATGAAACAACTAAGTGGAAGAACCAGTTGATGCTTCTGTCTCTCTCTTTCACTCTCCCTTTCTCTCCCTCTCCTTCTCAAATCAACGAGGAAAACACCAGGCAGCTGAGACCTTGTGAGTCTAGCACACTTGCCCAGGGCAAATGCAAAGTCTTGGATCTTCTCTCCAATTATTAGTAATTCTGTTATGGTATGATCTGTTTGTGATATCTGTGTGTGTTTATATCTAATATGATGTTTTATGTCTCTAGATTGTACTACTACATTGTAATATTTGATTGACTCAAAATAATTAAATACTTATATAAATTAAGAAATAGAAACTGATACAAATACTTTTCAGGACTATAAGGTCTGAGAATATATTTGATAATAAAGCTAGTTTAGGTTTATTACCAGCATTTGTGTTCCTTGGTTTCTCCAAAATAAAAATAAAGAAAAGCTGCCAAAGAAATTTTTGAACAAATAGACATGTCTTTTAGAATTATTAATATTAAATATGACATCTTTGTTTTACTTGAGTTTACAAAAATAAGTTCATATTTGTAACATAAATGTCAAGAAAACAGCTTGAATAATAACTGACTTTGAAATAATATAAAGGTGTTTTGTTTTGCTTTTTTTGAGTGAGAAGCAGGGAGGCAGAGAGACAGACTCCTGCATTGGCCCCGACCGGTATCCTCCCAGCAAGCCCCCTATGGAGCGATGCTCTGCCCATCTGGGGCTGTTGCTCTGTTGCTCCACAACCAAGCTAATTTAGTGCCTGAGGTGAAGCCATGGAGCCATCCTCAGTGCCTAGGGCCAACTTGCTTGAACTGAGCCATGGGTGCGGGAGGGAGGATAGAAAGAGGAGGGGTGGAGAAGTAGATGGTCACTTCTGCTGTGTGCCCTGACCAGGAATCAAACCCAGGACATCCAGATGCTGGGCTGACACTCTTCTACTGAGCCAACCTGCCAGGGCTGGTTATTTTATTTTATTTATTTTTTTGTGGCAGAGACAGAGAGAGTCAGAGAGAAGGACAGATACGGACAGACAGACAGGAAGGGAGAGAGATGAGAAACATAAATTCTTTCTTGTGGCTCCTTTGTTGTTCATTGATTGATTTCTCATATGTGCCTTGACCGGAGGGCTACAGCAGACCGAGTGACCCCTTGCTCGAGCCAGCGACCTTGGTCTCAAGATGGTGACCTTTGCTCAAACAAGATGAGCCTGTGCTCAAGCTGGTGACCTCGGGGTCTCAAATCTGGGTCCTCCACATCCCTGTCCGATGCTCTATCCTCTGTGCTACCACCTGGTCAGGCTATTTTTTAATTTTTAAAACTTTATTAATTTTTTTTTTTTTAGAGAGAGAAGAAGGGGAGGGAGAGAAAGAGAGAGACAATGATTTGTTGTTCCATTTATTTATGCATTCATTAGTTGATTCTTGTATGTTCCCTGACTGAGGATCAAACCCACAACCTTGGTATATAGGGATGATGCTCTAACCAAGTGAGCTATCTGGCCATGGCTGTGACAATTAATTTTATGTCAGTTTGGCAGGGTTATGCTATCTCAGTGAGATTAAGATTTGAATTGGTAGAGTGAATAAAGCAAATTGACTTTTTTTAAATTTATTTTTATTTTTTTTTATTATTATTTTTTGTATTTTTCTGAAGCTGGAAACGGGGAGGCAGTCAGACTCCCGCATGCACCTGACTGGGATCCACCCGGCATGCCCACCAGGGGGCGATGCTCTGCCCATCTGGAGCGTCGCTCTGCCGCAACCAGAGCCATTCTAGCACCTGAGGCAGAGGACACAGAGCCATCCTCAGCACCCGGGCCAACTTTGCACCAATGGAGCCTTGGTTGCGGGTGGGGAAGAGAGAGACAGAGAGAAAGGAGAGGGGGAGGGGTGGAGAAGCAGATGGGCGCTTCTCCTGTGTGTCCTGGCTGGGAATTGAACCCGGGACTCCTGCATGCCAGGCCGACGCTCTACCACTGAGCCAACCGGCCAGGGCCGCAAATTGACTTTTCTAATGTGGATGGGTCTCATCAAATCAGTTGAAGGGCTACTAAATAGAATTAAAAGGCTGACATTTCCATGAGTAAAAATGAACTCAATTCTCTTCAATGGAGGAGCCACTCAGCAGTGGACCTGAAAGGGCTGTTGGAGCAAGAGCAGCAGCTCCAAAGAAAAGAAGAGACTCCAAAAACTACTCCAGGATTTGGCCCTGTCTGGTTGGCTCAGTGGTAGAGTGTTGGCCGGGAGTGTGGATGTCCCAGATTCAGTTCCTGGTCAGGGCACACAGGAGAAGTGCCCATCTACTTCTCCACCCCTCCCCCTCTCACTTCTCTCTCTCTTTCCCTCTCTCCCTCTTTTCCTCTCTCTCTCCTCCTCTGCTCCTGCAGCCAAGACTCAATTAGAACAAGTTGGCCCCAGACGCTAAGGATGGCTCCATGGCCTCCACTTTAGGCACTAGAACAGGGGTCCCCAAACTGTGGCCCCCTGAGGCCATTTATCTGGCCCCCACCGCACTTCTGGAAGGGGCACCTCTTTCATTGGTGGTCAGAGGACAGTATGTGGCGGCGCCACAAAGCGCGTCATCACTCACATACAGTACTACTTCCGGTGACGCGGGATGCATGTGTCATTAGCCAAAAGCAGGCTCATAGTTCCTATTAAAATACTGGTCAGTTTGTTGATTAAAATTTACTTATTCTGGCCTGACCTGGAAATGCTGAAGTCGCCGGTTCGAAACCCTGGATTTGCCTGGTCAAGGCATATATGGGAGTTGATGTTTCCAGCTCCTCCCCCCTGTCTCTCTCTTCTCTCTCTCTCTCTCTCTCTCTCCTCTCTAAAAAAATGAATAAAAAAAATAAAATTAAAAAAAAATTTACTTGTTTTTTATTTTAAATACTGTATTTGTTCCCGTTTTGTTTTTTTAACTTTAAAATAAGATATGTGCAGTGTGCATAGGGATTTGTTCATAGTTTTTTTTATAGTCTGGCCCTCCAACGGTCTGAGGGACAGTGAACTGGCCCCCTGTGTAAAAAGTTTGGGGACCCCTGTGCTAGAATGGCTCTGGTTGCAATGGAGAAAGGGCCCCAGATGGGCAGAGCATACCCCTTAGTGGGCTTGCTGGGTGGATCCTGGTCAAGGTTCATGCAGGAGTCTCTCTCTGCCTCCCCTCTTCTCACTAAAAGAAACAAAACAAAACAAAACAAAATACATTCCAGGATTAGAATGGATAGGACCTGTTGTGGAATAACCACCCAGTGACCCTCCCCTGCATCCCAATAAAGACAAATTCACAAGAGGGGAAAAAAAAGAACTCTAGTCTGAAAGCCCTTGAACTAAGACATCAGTTTTTTTTCTTGCCTTCAAACTTGAACTGAAACTTCATCTCTTACTATGTCTCAACCCTGCCAACCTTCAGCCTGAAACTATATAATCAGATTTCCTGGTTCTTAGGCATTTGGACTTGGACTCAAATTATGTCATTGGCTCACCTGCCTTCCCAGCTCACTGGCTGCAGATCTTGGAACTAATCATGTGATCAATTTCTTATTATCACTCTATCTCTCACTCATTTGGTTCTTTCTTTTTTAATTTTATTTATTTTTTTATTTTTAGTGAGAGGAGGGGAGGCAGAGAGACAGACTCCTGCATGTGCCCTGACCAAGATCCACCTGGCAGGCCCACTACCGTGCGATGCTCTGCCTATTCGGGACATTGTTCTGTTGCTTAAGAACCGAGCTCTTCTTAGCACCTGAGGCAGAGGCCATGGAGCCATCCTCAGTACCCAGGGCCAACTCACTCCAGTTGAGCCATGGCTGCAGAAGGGGAAGAGATAGAGAGAGAGCAGGAGAGAGAGAGATAGAGGGGGAGGGGTAGAGAAGCAGATGGGCGCTTCTCCTGTGTGCCCTGACTGGGAAGCGAACCTGAGACATCTACCACTGAACGAATCAGCAAGGGCCAGTTCTCTTTCTCTAAAGTACTCTGACTCTTACAGTGTCTTAGATCTAAAGTGAATCAGTTGTAGATGACATAGAGTTGGATAGTTTTTTAATCTAGTCTGCCAATCTGTTATTAGTGGAAATGGAGTTTGTTATCTTTTGAGAGAGAGAGAGAGAGAGAGAGAGAAAGAGAGAGAGAGAGAGACAGAGAGAAAAGGAGATTGATGAGAAGCGTCAACTCAGTTGCGGCACTTTAGTTGTTCATTGATTGCTTCTCATACGTGCCTTGACCAGGAGGCTCCAGCAGAGCTAGTGACCTCTTGCTCAAGCCAGCAACCTTGGGCTCAAGCCAGCAACCTTGAGCTCAAGCCAGTGACCATGCGGTCATGTTGATGGTTCCACACTCAAGCCTACGACCCTGCATTCAAGCTGGTGAGCCCACACTGAAGCCAGCGACCTTGGGGTTTTGAACCTGGGACCTCAGTGTCACAGGTTAATGCTGTATCCACTGTGCCACCACCAGCAGCCAGAAATGGGGTTCTTTTTACGGAGTCACAGATAAAGCATTTTATACACCTGGAAAAGATTAGGCTTTTGCAGTAAGATTCATTCAGTGTTGAAATAGGAGGCTGCCCAGGATTTCCAGTGACTCATTTCCATCCGCCCTGTTATGGGAAAAGTCCAATCTTGTCTTTATTAAGACCAGTATAAAGATATTCCAGATATTCTGCATCATAGTTTAGCCCATATCAAAGCTTAGCCCAGTCCAGGCACTGCTCCAAGTCTGTACTTGGAAGATCATGTGTCTCCTGGCCTGCAGATGGCTGCCAGCTCATGCAGCATGGCTGTGAGCAAGCAAACGGGGTGAGCATGCATTCCCAAGTGAGAGAAGGCAGAGAGAGAAGGGCTGGATCTTTGTTAGTCCCATGTTCATATTTTCTGGTGGGAAGGACTAGCTTCTCTTTAAGCCAACCATTTAGTTTCTATTTATTTTTTGATTTTTAAAAATTTCTTTTAAGTGAGAAGCAGGAGGCAGAGAGACAGACTCCTGCATGCACCCCGACCAGGATCCATCCAGCAAACCCCCTATGGGGCAATGCTCTGTCCATTTGGGGCCATTGCTCTGTTGCTTGGTAACCAAGCTATTTTAGTGCCTGAGGTGAGGCCATGGAGCCATCCTCAGCCCCAGGGCCAACTTGCTCCAACTGAGGCATGGCTGTGGGAGAGTAAGAGAGAGCTAGACAGAGAGAAGGGAGAGGGGAAGGTGTGGAGAAGCAGATAGTTGCTTCTCCTGTGTGACCTGACTGGGAATCAAACCCAGGACTTCTACATGCTGGCCAATGCTCTACCACTGAGCCAACCGGCCAGGGCAGTTAGTTTCTTTCTTTTATTATTATTATTATTATTATTATTATTATTATTATTATTTTGTGACAAGGACAGAGAGAGAGAGAGAAAGAGAGAGAGAGACAGAGAAAAGGACAGATAGGGACAGACAGGAAGGGAGAGAGATGAGAAGCATCGTTTTCGTTGTGGCACCTTAGTTGTTCATTGATTGCATTCTCATATATGCCTTGATGGGGGGGGGGCGCTACATCAGAGAGACTGACCCCTTGTTCAAGCCAGTGACCTTGGGCTTCAAGCCAGCGACCTCTGGGCTCAAGCCAGCAACCATGAGGTCATGTCTGTGATCACACGCTCAAGCCAGATGAGACCGCACTCAAGTCAGCAACTTCAGGGTTTCAAACCGGGGTCCTCTGCATCCCAGTCCGACACTCTATTCACTGCACCACCGCCTGTTCAGGTGCAGTTAGTTTCTTTAAATTGTGGGTTTCTGCCCTGGGCAGGTAGCTCGGTTGGTTAGAACATCATCCCAAAGTGCAGAGGTTGCCAGGTCGATCCCTGGTCAGGGGACATACATAAACAGATCGATGTTCCTTTCTCTCTCTCCCTTCTTTTCTCACTAACATCAATCAATAAAAATATTTTTAAAAAATTAAATTGTGGGCCTGACCTGGTGGTGGCACAGTGGATAAAGCATCAGACTGGGATGCGGAGGACCCAGGTTCAACGAGACCCCGAGGTCGCCACCTTGAGCACAGGCTCATCAGGTTTGAGCAAAGCTCAACAGCTTGGACCCAAGGTCGCTGGCTCGAGCAAGGGGTTACTCAGTCTGCTGTAGCCCCACGGTCAAGGCACATATGAGAATGCAATCAATGAACAACTAAGGCGTTGCAACAAAAAACTAATGATTGATGCTTCTCATTTCTCTCCGTTTCTGTCTGTCTGTCCCTATCTATCCCTCTCTCTGACTCTCTCTCTGTCTCTGAAAAAAAAAAAATTAAATTGTGGGTTTCTATGGTCCCTCCCACTAGCCAATCAGATCCTTCTCCCAGGCTAGACTGAAAGGCCTCTATGACCTTTCTTAAATTGGAAGTGCAGAAGCACCTCTCTCCATGGTCTGGGGTTGGATCAGTGTTACCCTGACAAGACTGGGAGGGAGGGTTAACTTCTTTATCTGGGCAATTTCCCGGGTTGTCTAAAATTGTAAATGCCATAGCTTCCTAGTAAATGAAATGCTGTAGCTTCTTACTAAAGAAGGCTTTCCAAGTTTTATTAAATGTAATGTCTGATTCCCTTTTTCCCTAATGTGTTGGAGAGATTAATCATTTACATATAAAATAGTCTTAGAGGATGTAAGTCATTTTGCTATTTGTTTTCTGTATGTATGCCTTATAGCTTTTTTGTCTGTTATTTTTCCATCACTTCTTCCTTCTCATTCATTTTTTTTACAATGAAATGTTTGATTCCTGTGATATTATAATATAATGATAAATATGTGTGTGGTCTTCATCCCCAGTTTCTAAATTACTCTTGCAGCTTTCTCAGTGATTGTAGTGACAAGAGTATCTTTTGTTCTTCATTAATCCCTTCAAACATACTTGAGTTTATGCTAATTAGATGATACTTGGTGTGTCCCTATATAGTTTCAAGATGTGGCTGATTGCCTGACCAGGTGGTGGCGCAGTGGATAGAGCGTCGGACTGGGATGCAGAAGGACCCAGGTTCGAGACCCCGAGGTCACCAGTTTGAGCGCGGGCTCATCTGGCTTGAGCAAAAAGAAAAAAAAAAAAAAAAGCTCACCAGCTTGGACCCAAGGTTGCTGGCTCCAGCAAGGGGTTACTCGGTCTGCTGAAGGCCGGCGGTCAAAGCACATATGAGAAAGCAATCAATGAACAACTAAGAAGTCGCAACGTGCAACGAAAAACTAATGATTGATGCTTCTCATCTCTCTCTCTGTCCCTGTCTATCTCTGCCTATGTAGTAAAAA
This sequence comes from Saccopteryx leptura, assembly GCF_036850995.1. Classification (NCBI taxonomy): domain Eukaryota; kingdom Metazoa; phylum Chordata; class Mammalia; order Chiroptera; family Emballonuridae; genus Saccopteryx; species Saccopteryx leptura. The sequence goes on along the minus strand of NC_089503.1, from coordinate 264,426,593 downwards.
AAAAAAAAAAAAAGATGTGGCTGATTAACAGAAGAACCAATCATGTTATTTGTCTTACTTTATTCAGGCTACTTTAACAAAAATACCATAAAGTAGGTGGTTTATAAACAACAAACACTTATCTCTCATGGTTCTGGAGACTGTAAAGCCAAAGTCCATAGCACTGGCAGACCCAGTGTCTAGTGGGAGCCGACTTCCTCACTGACAGCACCTTCTCGCAGTGTCCTCATTGTGTGGGAAGGTGAGGGAGCTCTCTGATGCCTCTTTTATAAGGACACTAATTCCACTTAGGATGGCTTTGCCTTCATGACGTAATCACTTCCCAAAGGCCCTACTTCCTAATACCATCACGTTGGGGGTTAGGATTTTAACACATGAGTTTGGGGGAGAGCATAAATGTTCATTCCATTGCGTGATTAAAAAGTTGGAACTTTTAGCCGCACACAGAGACCTCCAGGGAGGAGAAAGGGGTGAGACTGAGTTGAGTTACCAATGGCCAATGATTTAATCAATTATGCCCATTATCCTTATGAGTGAGTTCCAGGACTTAAAGGGCAAATGGTTGGAAAGTAATCAAAAACTGCCTCAGGTCTAGATGGGGAAAAGCTGAAGAGACAGGTGAGATGGGACATCCTGCTGAAAGGGCAGAAGATCTATCAGGCCTAGAGCCCAGGGTCGGGTCTAATGAGCGTCCCCTGCTGGTGACCTACTGCTCCGTGTGCCTTACCTTCTTATCAGCAGAGAATCAGGCCAGGCAGCCTGGGCCTCAGCTGTGCCCATGGCACTGCAGGGAGTCAAATCAACAGGGTATCCTGCCCCACTAGTGGGCTGATAGCCCACCTGGGAGGGGAGATGGATGTCATGGAGAGAGAGAGCAGAGTGTGGTGGGATACAGAGGGTAAAACAGACTGTGGTGCAATAGACCCTCAGAGGAGGGAACTGAATTTATCTTGAGAGTTAAGATCCCAGGGTTGCCACATCCATACTTGTGCAGAGCAAGCCTCTTGTCAGCATAAGAAAAGTCCAAACCCGTAGAGAATTTTTATGAATTTATTTGAGCCAAACTGACGAAAATTGCCAGGAAGCAAAAATCTCAATGGACTGAGAACACACTCCAGAGAATGGCAGTTTTGCCCCTTATTTTATACATTACAATCAAAGGAAGAGGCATAAGGAGTTACATGAAATCCACTGGTGACAGGTTAAAGAGGCAGGAGAAAGCAAAGTGGGGGCATCTTTGGGATGGGATAAAAAGTAAAACAAAGAGACACATACTTCTTTTACACAGGTGAGTATAAGATAGTTGAGTCAGCAATTAACACATTAATAATAATAACAATGAAGGGATTTGTGGTCTGTGGTCTCTGTGCTTTTAGGGGTCCAGAATTAAAAAAGAAAATTACCCTGACATAGCAAAGGTGTGGTATGCAAAAAGGTGTGGCAAATGCAAAAAGACAACAGGCTTAGCTTAGGTAAAGACTGATCTTTGTCAGGGAAGATACTGACTTAGGACATAACTACCCACCATGATTTACTTTTAATTAGACAGTTCTAATTTCAGATGATCCTGTGTGGTTACTTTGGATCTCTGAGTTCGTATGGGCCACCATGCAGGCCTCCCCTGAGTTCGTCAGGTTTAGTATATGGCTCCTTTTTTTGTCCACAACCTGGAAGTAGGAAGATCTCTGGTTGCTTACCTGGGTTGTCCTAACTCACCAAACTATGGCAGAGTGAGATGAGGACAAACAGACTCTGAGCAAGAATTTAACCCAGTGGTTCTCAAAGTGTGCACCAGGGCGCACTGGTGCGCCCTAGAAGATTTCCAGGTGTGACCTATGGTATTCCAGAGAAATATGTGCCTGTTGGGGACCAAAAAACCAACAGGGTTTTTGGAGTTTAGATTTTTGGGGACAGAGGTATGGGGAATTGGCTGTAAGCTGACAGTCTGCTCAACCCCCACCTCACTTGCCTGATTAGGTTGCAAAAGGCTGTTAAGCTGTGGTGCTGGATTGTTTACACCAGGGGTCTCAAACTCGCGGCCCACGGGCCGCATGTGGCCCGCTGAACAATTTTGTGCGGCCCGCAGACTAATCCACGAAGTTCAAAATATTTTGGATAAAATTAAGTAAGCCTAGGGGCCTACTTGTATTTTTCATTTCTCTAGCATCCTAGCTAGATATTAGCTTAGTTAACAGCAGTTGTGATGCGAACTACAGTTTCTGGTCGTTTTGTGACACTGAGTAAACTGCATGTACGATTGTGCTTGTTGTATTGATTTTTTTTTTGTTTTCAACTGCAGTGAGAAAAGTGTTGCGTAACAGTTGCCTTTTGTAGACCTAGTGCGGCCCGCCGAACAGCTGTGATCTTGCTCTGCGGCCCACATGCTGAGTTGAGTTTGAGACCCCTGGTTTACACTACCCCGGGTGTTCCCTGGAAAGACTGGAGGCAAGTTTCTTCTATCCTTTATTTGGTATAAAGTTAAGATGATATGTATGGTGGGGGTTTTCTGCACTCAACACAATTAAGAGTAAAGAGAGAGGAATTCTTCAAAGTATTGATGAGGAAATGAGAGTTTGCCTTTCAAATATATGCCCAAACATTGAAGAAATCGCTAGGACACATCAGGCTCATGTTTTTCATAAACACAAGAATGAAAAAACACATTCGTGCTGGTGAGGAGCCCTGAGGAGCCACTGCGCCACCTCACCCGCAGGTGTAAAGTACCAAAAGCTACAGAATCGATATTAATATTTTAAGAGGCTTATTAATTTGGGTTAAGGTGTGCAGAGAAATTTTGTGAATAATCTCTGTACTGTGTGATTGGCATAAAACCAGGATTGGCATTGTATTGTAAATGCAAAGGGGAGGAAAACATGGATTCCCAGACATTCCACCAAACCTGTGGGGAAAGGGGTGAATGGCTAGCCAGGTGCAGGGAGAGAAAAGCCAAAATAAACCTTTTCTTATAGTAATGAGTCATTTGCAGGCATTTGTCCCCATGGAAACTACTTCTCCCATATGGATGCATATAGTTAATGTGTGTGACTCTGGACAAAGAGATGGCGGATAAACATTAGAAAATATAGGAATGTCTCCTAATATGTAAAGAGACATCTTTCTATCATTGTGTTGACTTGTAAATTTTGTTTTCTCCAAAATGATGTATGGCTTGCAAATTGAACATGGTCCTATCATGTTAAAGGGCATATGACTATAACCAATAGTAGTAAAGGGCACCTAATTGCAATTTTTGCTTCTATATTTCCTGCTTGCAAAACTATAAAATCTAGGTAAAACAAAGGGCCAGCACGCTCTTCCTCATATTTCTGTCGGAGTTGCCGCCTCTTGGCCAAGCTAGACAATAAAGCTTTGGTGTGTAATCGACGGATTTTGTTCGTATCTTCAATGTTTCGAGTCCCTCCAGATTAGGCTTAACACTGGGACATGCCAAATTTACTAAATTTTACTAAGAATGTGTGTGTGTGTGTGTATAACTTTTTTGTCTTTTTATTTTTTAACCCCTCTTTTTTACGAATTCTAAAAAGCATAACTCAAAAAATGTAACATAAAAATGTTTTTAATGTCAAAATAAATTTAATTTTGTCGTATTTATTTCATTTAATTTGGACTTTTTATTTCTTTAATATTTGACTTAATTACTATAACATATTTCTCAGAAATTTGTATATAGTGTGCCTACAATTATTTGTAGGATTTTAAATGTGCCCCGACTTCAAAAAGTTTGAGAACCACTGATTTAACCTATAAAACAGAGTAAACCATACCCATCTCTTGGGACTGTACTGGGAATTAAATGAGGCATGTGTGGAATGTACTGCATACCACTATTCATAGAAATATAAGGTGAGCCAGGAATGCAAGGTCATATTTTCTAAAGGCTTTATTATTTCTAAAAAGTAAGAAGAGGCCAGTGACGATTTTAATTTATTCAGTTTTCTTTTCTGAAACCATTCAGCTTTTTCCTGTTCAGGTAAAATATAGTAGAGAAGGTCCTTGAATGCAAATCAGTAGTCCTGGATTCCAGTGTAGTTAAAAATCAGCCAGCTGTGTGAACCAGGGCTGCCACTTCCCCTCTTGAGTTTCTATGGAAAAGGTCAAAAACTCAGACTGAAGCTCAACATCTCTGTGTCACTGTTGACTCATACATGCAGTAAACTGCCCACTTCTTGAGGATTCTACTTCAGCTTTGACAACTGTATACTCTTGTGTAATCATCCCCCAATCAGGACAGTGAGTTTCTACCACCCTCAAAAGTCTATTTTGCCTCTTTAGTCGATTTCTATCCATCTCTATATGAGAAAGTCACTTCCTCACAGGCTTTTAATAAAATTCAGCTGAAGAATATATATACATGGGTACTTTGGAAAATCTAAATTAAGGGTTTATCCAAGAATGTGAAGGTGCTCTGATTAAAGATAATATTCCATATCGGTAGTCTAAATAACACATCATATAGTCTCAATGAACTCTAAAAAGGCATTTGGCAAAATTAAATACTCGTTCTCATTCTTTTTATTTTCTTTCATTTGAAACAAGAAGTTTTTTAAACAAGACGAGTTGAAGGGAAGACTGTCTAGGTTTTATTTCTTTTAGATTAATTTATCCTTAAAAGGCAGATTGCCCTATTATAACAGCTACACACAAAATGTTGTAAAATTATCCCCGTTACATGATAAATGAAAACAAGGTGTGCAAGGATTTTTATGTTGTTTCTGTTAACAATGAGAGTAAAATAATTTACTGGAACCAGTATTTTCCCCCATTCCTTCTCTACTTGATGTTGATCAAAACATACCATTGACCATTTAGTTTAAAAATGCAAATGTCCTCTGACCTGTGGTGCAGTGGATAAGGTGTTGACCTGGGATGCTGAGGTCCCAGGTTCAAAATTCAAGGTCACTGACTTGAACGCCTGCTCACCAGCTTGAGCGCAGGGTCACTGGCTTGAGTGTAGGATCATAGACATGACCCCATGGTCGCTGGCCTGAGCCCAAGGTTACTAGCTTGAGCAAGGGGTCACTGGCTCAACTAGAGGCCCCCTTATCCCCGTCAAGGCACGGATGAGAAAGCAATCAATGAACAACTAAGGTGCTGCAACTGCGAGTTGACGCTTCTCATCTCTCATCTCTCTCAACTTCCTGTCTGTCCCCCCCACCAACTTGTACTTTAGAGTAGGCCAGTCTTTTTAACTAGTCTTCCTAAAGATGTAACATATTTGCAAATATATAAGAGTTAAACAATGGCTGTCTATAAATGACAAAACTTAAAATGACCTGATTATTCTTAGGTTTCATTTTTTTAACCCTGCCAGTAAGTCAGTTTCAGGGCTTGCAACAAATGACTAATCACAGAGGAATGTCTAATGTCACAAACTGAAAAGTCCTGGCAAACTTCCATAAAAGACCCTCCTTGGTCCAGCAGCCAATGGGCTAATGCCCCACGACCCATCTCACTCCCCCTCCCAAAATCCCTTAAAACCCAGTCCCAGGCTGTGCCTGGCACAGGACTCTCCCATGCGAGTCAGCCCAGTCAGCCGGGCAGGGTTTCTTTCCTCCTTTCTATAAAGCCTGCTACTCTGGTCTTTTCCGACTCCCATGGATTCCAACAATTATAATACGATTGACAAAGGACTTTGCTCTTTGAACCTGACATTCAGGTTCACATTCAGGGGATGGCTAGCATGATGGCCTTGCAAACTCAGAGACCTAAAGTAACTACACAGGATAGTCTGAAATGAAAATTTTCTGCCTGACCTGTGGTGGTGCAGTGGATAAAGTGTCAACCTGGAATGCTGAGGCAGTGAGTTCCAAACCCCGAGCTTGCCTTGTTAAGGCATAAGAAGCAACTACTACAAGTTGATGCTCCTTGATCTTTCTTCCCTGACCCCCTTCCCTCCCCCCCACCTCTCTCCTCTTTCTAAGAAAAAACAACTTTCTAACCAAAAGCAGTTCATGGTAGGAAGTCATGTCGTAGGGTGGTATTTTTCTTTAACAAAGAACCATGCTTACCTTAATTGAGCCTGTGGTCTTTTTGCATCTACAGTAACAGATGTAAGAGTAACCTTCCCCAGCCCCCTCAGAGCACAACCACCTGACCAGAGCAGAAACCACAAATCCCCTCATTGTTATTATTACCGTGTTAATTGTTAACTTTTAACTATCCTATGTATGCCTATTCCTTTTACATTTACCCAATCCCAGAGATTTTCCTACTTGCATTTTCCTGTCTCCCTAATCTACCACCCATGGATTTCTTTTTTAAAGATTTTATTTATTCATTATAGAGAGGGGAAAGAGAGAGAGAGAGAGAGAGAGAGAGAGAGAGAGAAGAGGGAGGAGCAGGAAGCATCAACTCCCATATGTGCCTTGTCCAGGCATGCCCAGGGTTTTGAACCAACAACCTCAGCATTTCCAGGTTGACGCTTTAGCCACTGCATCACCACAGGTCAGGCCACCCATGGATTTCTTGTAACCCCCTTACTCTTCCCCTTTGATTCTGATGTATACAATGAGTGGTGAAACCTCCACTTTCCTGGAGTATTTTCTCAATCCGTTGAGATTTTGCTTCCAGGCAATTGTCCACATTTTGGCTCAAATAAACTAAAAAATTCTTACAGATTTGGATGTTTCCTTTGTTGACAAAAATAAACAGGCAAAAACTAACAAATAACTGACAATAAGGGCTGACAAGACTGTGGATCACTGAATCTTTCATACGTTGCTGGTGGAAAATTAAAATGGTATAGCTTCTTTGAAAAACACTTTTTGCAACATTTTATAAAGGTAAATATATAGTTACTATATATTTTAGTTATTCTATTATTAGTTATTATAAAACTGGAATATTGTGTTCATGCTGCCTGTCACTACAAATCCAATACACAGAGACAGGAATTGAATCTTTATGGGTGCTTTATTTGGATGGCCAGAGATCTGAGAAGGTAGTAGTTTTTCCCAACAGAAACCATCTTGATATTTTTGTCTGGCCGGCCTTTTTATAAGGTGAAGTAAGTAAGGAATGGGTAAGGGGTTTGAAACACAGGGAAAGGTTTGCTAATTTAAATTTACTTGTTCTTTATTTTAAATATTGTATTTGTTCCCATTTTGTTTTTTTTTTACTTTAAAATAAGATGTGTGCAGTGTGCATAGGGATTTGTTCATAGTTTTTTTTCATAGTGTACATGACACTTATTATGTAGTAGCCCATTTTCACTACGTCTTATCCATAGGAGCAGTATTTGCCATTATGGGTGAATTTGTCCACTGATTTCCCCTTTTCTCCGGCTGGCTACACCCTACACCCCGCCTGAACTAAAGCTCACTTTTTAGTAATATTTGTAAGTGTTAATATAACCTTTCTAGGCATCCTGAAGGCAGCTGGGGCAATTCAGACACAACTTTGATCTTTGCAGTCCTCTCTGACAATGAATGGTTAACTGCTATCCGCCGGGCATCCTCTAGCAATTGGTAGCTGTTTGCTGCCTGCCCTTCTCCAGACAAATGCTTGACTGCCTAGAATAAGGGTCCCCAAACTTTTTTCACAGGGGGCCAGTTCACTGTGCCTCAGACCGTTGGAGGGCCGGACTATAAAAAAAACTATGAACAAATCCCTATGCACACTGCACATATCTTATTTTAAAGTAAAAAAACAAAATGGGAACAAATACAATATTTAAAATAAAGAACAAGTAAATTTAAATCAACAAACTGACCAGTATTTTTTTTTCTTTTCTTTTTTTCTGAAGCTGGAAATGGGGAGAGACAGTCAGACAGACTCCCGCATGCGCCAGACCGGGATCCACCCGGCACGCCCACCAGGGGGCGATGCTCTGCCCCTCCGGGGCGTCGCTCTGCCGCGACCAGAGCCACTCTAGCGCCTGGGGTAGAGGCCAAGGAGCCATACCCAGCGCCCGGGCCATCTTTGCTCCAATGGAGCCTCCGCTGCGGGAGGGGAAGAGAGAGACAGAGAGGAAGGAGGGAGGGGGTGGAGAAGCAAATGGGCGCGTCTCCTATGTGCCTTGGCCGGGAATTGAACCCGGGTCCCCCGCACGCCAGGCCGACGCTGTTAGATTCAGGGAGTACTGACATGCTGGGGCTGCCAAGAGTGTACAAGGTCCCTGTGACGCTGAGAACAAAGAGTTCAGCAACATCCTGCATTGAGTCAGAGACCCTTAGCAGAAGTTTATGTTTGAAATTCTCCACTGAGTAATACCCCCCCTGTAACTGCGCACAACCTCCCTAGCCAATGACTAACAGCCACATCAGCTTCTGTATGATGCTTGCTCATCCTAGATAGCCACCCTATAAAAAGGAGCCATTTTAGAAGCTCGGGGCTGCAGTCCCTGTGCAGGTTTGGGGGGCTGCAGTCCCTGCGCAGTTTGTTGGCTGCGCAGGTTTGGGGGGCTGCAGTGCTCCAGTCTCTTCGGAGGCGTGGGTTGCCTGCAGTCCCTGCGCAGGTTTGGGGGGCTGCAGTGCTCCAGTCTCTTCGGAGGCGTGGGTTGCCTGCAGTCCCTGCGCAGGTTTGGGGGGCTGCAGTGCTCCAGTCTCTTCGGAGGCGTGGGTTGCCTGCAGTCCCTGCGCAGGTTTGGGGGGCTGCAGTGCTCCAGTCTCTTCGGAGGCGTGGGTTGCCTGCAGTCCCTGTGCAGGTTTGGGGGGCTGCAGTGCTCCCTTGCATGGGTTGCCTGCAGTCCCTGTGCAGGTCTGCAATAAAACTTGTAAAATTTATTTTGTATCTGCTGTGGCCTGTCTCCTAGGATGTAACAACGCTCTGGCCAGGGCCCTGACCAGTATTTTAATGGGAACTATGGGCCTGCTTTTGGCTAATGAGATGGTCAAAGTCCGGTTCCATATTTGTCACTGCTAGCCATAACAAGTTATATGACGGGCTTCCTGAGCCATGGCACGTGCATCCCGCGTCACCGGAAGTAGTACTGTACCTGAGCTACGCCGTGCTTTGCAGCGCCACCACATACAGTACTCCAGGAGCACAGGATGAGAATGCATCCTGTGCTCCTCTCACTGACCACCAATGAAAGAGGTGCCCCTTCTGGAAGTGCAGCGGGGGCTGGATAAATGGCCTCAGGGGGCCGCATGTGGCCTGCAGGCCGTAGTTTGGGGACCCCTGGCCTAGAACAACAACTGTTTACATGCGTTCATCTTTAAGCCCATCAGTTAGGACTAAAAACTTAAGTATTAAACATCAAATCTATCGGCTACAACTAAGGCTAAAAATTTAAACTGAAGAGCTTTCCTATGCATTTATTCAGGAGAAATGAAAATATGTTCATAATGTGTATCCCAGAAGAAAAAGAGAGGAAACCTGGAGCCTATTTTTATTTATTTATTTATTTATTTATTTATTTATTTATTTATTTTATTTTTCTGAAGCTGGAAATGGGGAGAGATAGTCAGACAGACTCCCGCATGTGCCCGACCGGGATCCACCCGGCACGACGCTCTGCCCACCAGGGGGCGATGCTCTGCCCCTCCGGGGCGTCGCTCTGCCGCTACCAGAGCCACTCTAGCTCCTGGGGCAGAGGCCAAGGAGCCATCCCCAGTGCCCGGGCCATCTTTGCTCCAATGGAGCCTTGGCTGCGGGTGGGGAAGAGAGAGACAGAGAGGAAGGAGGGGGGGGGGCTGGAGAAGCAAATGGGCGCTTCTCCTATGTGCCCTGGCCGGGAATCAAACCCGGGTCCCCCACACGCCAGGCTGACGCTCTACCGCTGAGCCAACCGGCCAGGGCCCTGGAGCCTATTTTTAAAAAGAAGCAGTTGAAATAAGTTAAACTGATCTGCTTAGATATGGCTAAAGTTTTCCCTTTTGATAAGAATCACCTTCTAGAAATTTGTATTTTATTTTATTTTTTTAGCATGTACGCACAAGAGAGAGAAATGGAGAGTGATGAGAGATGAGAAGCATAAACTTTCAATTGCAGCACTGTAGTTGTTCGTTAATTGTTTCTCATACATGCTCTGACGGAGGGAGGGGGGCTCCAGCCAAGCTAGCGACCCCTTGCTCAAGCTGAAATATAGAAAAGGCTCTTAGCATGAGTAATTTTTGGCAGAACTTACTTTCTCTAAAACAAAGAGACTTTCAGCAGAACTTACTTTTTCTAAAAAGACTCCCTACCCTTGGCCTTGAGGTTGGTTTCCCAGGCTGTGTGTGGCCTTGGATGGTTTTGCATGGTTGCATATGTTCTGGAATGTTTCTCCCTGAATTAATCTTATAGATAAACATTGTAAGAAAGCTTGTTTCACTGCTTTGTTTTACTACTTCCTTCTCCTTCTCTCCATCCCCCAATCAGTATGTAATTTTTGTCTTTAAAAGCTAGCCCCAAACTGTGTTCGGGGATGCTTGATTTGAAGACTTATGTCTCTGTGCAGTTGCCGGCTTTAAAATAAAGACTCCTTAGTTTAGTTATTGAATTGTGTGGCAAGGCGTCTGTTTCTCGGTGTTCTGATACAACAAAGCCAGTGACCTTGGGTTTAAGCCAGCGACTTTGGGCTTCAAGCCAGTGACATTTGGGCTCTAGTCAGCGACCAGGGGGTCATGTTGATAATTCCATGCTCAAACTGGCGAGCCTGTGCTCAAGCCGGTGACCTCAGGGTATTAAGCCCGGGACCTCAGTATCCCAGGTTGAAGCTCTATCCATTGTGCCACCGCTAGTCAGGCATAGAAATTTGAATTTTAAAAGATGGCCCAGATAAGAGTTTCTGAAGAACAAGCATTTGTATTTCAAAGTATAGAGAAAGAAAATGAGTATCTCCCAGAAAAACTTTGGTTTCATAAAGTCAACCATCCACAGCCTCTTAAAATGAATAGTAAGATTTGGGGAAGGTAAAAAGATCTGGTGGACTTTGATGTTCTGGAGCCATACCTCTGGTTCTCTAAAGACTTCATCTGTAGGACAGGACAGTTGTGTTCTTTCTTTCTTTTTCTTTCTTTCTTTCTTCTTTCTCTCTCTCTCTCTCTCTCTCTCTCTTTCTTTATTTCTTTTTAATTTATTGATTTTAGTGAGAGAGGTGAGAGACATAGGAATATGAATCTGTTCCTGTATGTGCCCTGACTGGCTATCAAACTGACAACCTTGGAGTTTCAATGGTGCTCTAGCTAATTGAGCTATCTGGTCAGGGCAGGACAGTCATTTTCAATACCTTAACAGTCGGGTTGCCATTCAAAAGTTGGCAAAGAGTTCAGAAATTCATTTACCCACTTTTGAAGTGTTTTTTTTTGTGTGTGTTTTGTTTTGTTTTTTCCTAATATGGGTACATAATCCTAAGTACATTTCACCTTTCTGGGAAAAAGCATATGTGGGTGTCACTGACTTCAAGAAAATCTCATCCTACAACATTCCCTAGTTCGAAAGGCACAGGTTCTGATTTAAAAACAGACATGGATTAGATACCCTTGCCATTTGTGCAGAAGTTTCACTCAGAGGCAGGAGGCAACTCAGTGGGGTGTGGTTAAAATAGATGAAATTGGAGATACCAACATGGCAGCAGAGTAGGCAGATGCACAGATTCCCAGCTCATACCACCAAACTGGATTACAAATTAATTTACGAACAATCAGCATGAAAAACCAACTTTGGACTAAAAGAACAGGTCTCAAAAACCAAGGCGCAGCCTGACCAGGCGGTGGCGCAGTGGATAGAGCATCAGACTGGGATACCGAGGACCCAGGTTCAAGACCCCGAGGTCGCCAACTTGAGCATGGGTTCATCTGGTTTGAGCAAAGCTCACCAGCTTGGACCCAAGGTCACTGGCTTGAGCAAGGGGTTACTTGGTCTGCTGAAGACCCGTGGTCAAGGCACATATGAGAAAGCAATCAATGAACAACTAAGGTGTCGCTATGCGCAATGAAAAACTAATGATTGATGCTTCTCATCTCTCTGTTCCTGTCTGTCTGTCCCTGTTTATCCCTCTCTCTGACTCTCTCTGTGTCTCTGTAAAAAAAAACCCCAAAACAAAAAAACCAAGGAGCAAAGAAGCCACACCGAGCCTGGTGGGGAGTACAGGGGTGCGGTGGGGGCTCCCCTGCTTCCAGGAGCAAAGAAGGGGTTGAGGCTGAGAGCCCAGAAGGGCTCTCTTATTACAAAGAGCAGAAAATATTGCTCACAGCAACTTGCCTGGGGACTTGGGTACAAAGTGGGCTGAGAGGTCTGGCTTGTCTTCCAAAAGGAAAGGGGGGGGGGAGAGAGACAGACTGTGATGGGTAGAGGAATGCGCGGGATGAACTGAGAAGCTGACTCATACAGTGCAGAGGTGGCCATAGCTGGGGGAGGGGTTTATCCCTCCACACAGCACAAGCCAAAAGTAGTTCCAGGTGATCCACCTCCAGAAAGCTCTCCAGCTCCAATCAGCGCAAAAAGACACAGCTGAAAACAGGAAGTGGGGCAGTAACTCAGGTCTCCATGGAGATCTGAGATATACCTCCCCCTACCGAAACTGAGAAAGCACCTGTCCCAGGAGAGTAGCGAGTTAAGAAAACTGAGAAGAGCCTGACCAGGTGGTGGTGCAGTGGATAGAGTGTCGGACTGGGATGCAGAGGGCCCAGGTTCGAAACCCTGAGGTTGCCAGCTTGAGCGCAGGCTCATCTGGCTTGAGCAAAAAGCTCACCAGCTTGGACCCAAGGTCACTGGCTCGAGCAAGGGGTTACTCAGTCTACTGAAGGCCCACGGTCAAGGCACATATTAGAAAGCAATCAATGAACAACTAAGGTGTTGCAAAAAAAACCTGATTATTGATGCTTCTCATTTCTCTTCATTCCTATCTGTCTATCCCTCTCTCTCTGTCCCTATAAAAAATAAAAAAATAAAATAAAATAAAATATTTAAAAAAGAAAACTGAGAAGAAAACAAACAAGTCAAGACTTCAAAGTGGCTCTACTAGGTAAGGAGACTACAACTGGAAGAATCCAAGTCATACATAATGGGAAGGCAGAGAAGCATAAGTCATATGCTTCAACAAGATAAAGCCTCAGAAAAAGTCCTGGATGAATTGGAAATAATCAAATGACCAGATGCAGAGTATAAAATGATTGTTAGGATGCTTAAGGATCTCAAAGCTACAATGAATTGACTTAATGAATGTAAGGACCAAGAAAAGATCAAAATGTTAGATTCAGGAAAGTGTGCTGGGATTGTCAGAGTGTAGGAGCAGAGACAGGAAGGTAATGATAGGGACCCTGTAAGGCTAAGAACAAAGGAAGACAAACGTTTGCATTCCATTGGTCAGAGACCCTTATCAGAAGTTTATGTTTGAAATTCGCCAGTGAGCTAGACCCAGCCCCTGTTGCTATGCTGTGTGCAACCCCTTTAGCAAATAGGTAACTGCCACATCTGCTTCTGTATAATACTTGCTTACTTAGGATATATAAGGACCTAGCTGTAAGCACCAGGCGCAATTCCCGTTTGTAGCTCCTTGTGGGTACGGTGTCTCCGGACACCTGGGAATTCGCCCCTGCACAGGTTAAACTGGCCAATAAAGAAACATCTATACTCCTGAAAGTCTCCGACGTCTGTTCTCGTACCCGGTGCATGCTACAATGAACAGCCCAATAAAGAAATTGTAAGCATCAAAAAGGACACAGAAATCATAAAGAAGAACCAGACAGAAATGACAAACACAATATCAGATGTCACAACACGTGACGAAAAACTGATTGATGCTTCTCATCTCTCTGTTCCTGTCTGTCTGTCCCTGTCTATCCTTCTCTCTGACTGTCTCTGTCTCTGAAAAAAAAAATGATTGAAACAATGCCAAATGCAGTGCTTATCCCTACAATAGCCACTCAAACTGTCAGCAAAATTTTAAGCGTCCTATCAGTCCCAATGAATTTTCCCTTCTTCTAGACAATTTCATGAATAAGAAGACATCAGACTGAAATGAGTTCTTTGTGTCAATCTTTCAATTTAATGCTTAAATCCCAACTGAGATTCAAAAAGAACGTATCCCTGAAAAAGATTCAGGGGTAAAAGACAAAGCTCTAAGACAGGGGTCGGAAACATTTTTGGCTGAGAGAGCCATGAACGCTACATATTTTAAAAATGTAATTCCATGAGAGCCATACAACAACCCATGTACTTTACGCATTATCCAATAAAAATTTGGTGTTGTCCCTTAGGACAGCTGTGATTGGCTCCAGCCACCCACAACCATGAACATTAGAGGTAGGAAATGAATGGATTGTAATACATGAGAATGTTTTATATGTTTAACGTTATTATTTTTTTAATTAAAGATTTGACTGCAAGCCAGATGCAGCCATCAGAAGAGCCAGATCTGGCTCGTGAGCCATAGGTTCCCGACTCCTGCAGTAGATCAACTGGATTTAATAGATATATTCAGAACCTTTCACCGTAAAGCAGCAGAATATACATTCTTTTCAAGTGCACATGGTACATTCTCTAGGATAGACCACATATTAGGGCATAAAACGAGTCTCAATAATAAATTTAAGAAGATTGAAACCATATCAAGCATCTTCTCTGACCACAATGGCATGAAACTAGAAATCAACTACAATAGAAAAACTGAAAAACACTCAAATACTTGGAAACTAAACAGCATATTATTAAATAATGAATGGATCAACAATGAGATTAAGGAAGAAATAAAAAATTTCCTTGATACAAATGAAAATGACAACAACTCAAAATCTGTGGGACACAGCAAAAGCAGTACTGAGAAGCAGTACAGAGAGGGAAGTTCATAGCATTAAAGGCAAACCTTAAAAAGCTAGAAAAAGTTCAAATAAACAACTTAATCCTGCAACTAAAAGAACTAGAAAAAGAACAGCAAGTAAAGCCTTGAGGAAGTAGAAGGAAGGAAATAATAAAGATTAGAGCGGAAATCAATGACATAGAGACTAAAAAAAAAAACAATACAGAGGATCAATGAAACCAAGAGCTGGTTCTTTGAAAAAGTAAACAAGATCGATGAACCTTTAACCAGACTCACCAAGAAAAAAGAGAGGACTCAAATAAATAAAATTAGAAATGTGGGCAGAGAAGTAACAATAGACACAACAGAAATACAAAGGATTGTAAGAAAACACTATGAAAAACTGTATGCCAAAAAATTAGACAACCTAGGTGAAATGGACAAATTCCTTGAAAAATATAATCTTTCAAAAATCAATCTGGAAGAATCAGAAAACCTAAACAGGCAGATTACAACAAATGAGATTGAAACAGTTACTAAAAACTCCCAACAAACAAAAGCCCTGGGCCAGATGGCTTCACCAGCAAATTCTACCAAACATTCAAAGAACTAACTCCTATCCTTCTCAAGCTATTTCAAAAAATTCAAGAGGAGGGAAAACTTTCAAGCTCCTTTTATGAGGCAAGCATAATACTGATTCCAAAACCAGGCAAAGACACTACAAAGAAAGAAAACTAGAGACCAATATCCCTGATGAATTTAGATGCTAAAATTCTCCACAAAATATTAGCAAACCAGATCCAGCAATACATGAAAAAAAATCATACACCATGATCAAGTGGGATTTATTCTTGGGAGGCAAGGCTGGTACAATATTTGCAAATCAATCAATGTGATTCATCACATAAACAAAAGAAAGGACAAAAACCACATGATAATATTAATAGATGCAGATAAAGCATTTAATAAAATCGAGCACCCATTTATGATCAAAACTCTCAGCAAAGTGGGAATACAGGGAACATACCTCAACATGATAAAGGTCATCTATGACAAACCCACAGCCAACATCATACTCAATGGGCAAAAATTAAAAACAATCCCCTTAAGATCAGGAGCAAGGCAGGGGTGTCCCCTTTCACCTCTCTTATTCAACATAGTTCTGGAAGTCCTAGCCACAGCAATCAGACAAGAAGAAGAAATAAAAGGCATCCAAATTGCAAAAGAAGAAGTAAAACTATCATTATTTGCAGATGATATGATACTGTATATAGAAAACCCGAAAGTCGCAGTCAAAAAACTACTGGATCTGATAAATGAATTCAGCAAGGTGTCAGGATATAAAGTCAATATTCAGAAATCAGAGGCATTTTTATACACCAATGATGAACTGACAGAAAGATAAATTAAGGAAACAATCCCCTTCACTATTGCAACAACAACAACAAAATACCTAGGAGTAAACTTAACCAATGAGGTTAAAGACTTATACTTGGAAAATTATAAAACATTGATAAAAGAAATCAAGGAAGATACAAACAAGTGGAAGCATATACCGTGTTCATGGCTAGAAAGAATAAACATCACTAAAATGTCCATATTACCCAAAGCAATTTATAAATTCTATGTAATTTCTATGAAAATACCAAGGACATACTTCAAAGATATATCAATACATTCTTAGTAAGATTTAGTAAATTCAGCAGGTCTCAGTGCAAATGTGTTAAGTTTTTTTATTCTTTTGTTTATGAGAAACATGAGCTGGATGTGTCCTAGAGATTTCTTCAATGTTTGGGCATATATTTGAAAGGCAAACTCTCATTTCCTTGTCAACACATTGAAGAATTCCTCTCTCTTTACTCTTAATTGTGTTGAGTGCAGAAACCCCCCACCATACACATCATCTTAACTTTATACTAAACAAAGGATAGAAGAAACTTGCCTCCAGTCTTTCCGGGGAACATGGAGGGTAGTGTAAACAATCCAGCACCACAGCTTAATAGCCTTTTGCAACCTAATCAGGCAATTGAGGTGGGGGTTGGGCAGACTGTCAGCTTACAGCCAATTCCCCATACCTCTGTCACCCAAATACCTAAACTCCAAAAACCCTGTTGGTTTTTTGGTCCCCAACAGGCACATATTTCTCTGGAATACCATAGGACGCACCTGGAAATCTTCTAGGGCGCACCCTTTGAGAACCACTGGGTTAATGCTTGAGCACTATTCTCCAGCTTTCTTGGTTTGTTCCTCCTTTAAGGGGGTCTAAAACCACATGACTTGTGATATGCCAGGGGAGGGTTTGAATTCCATGACCAGCGATATGAAATCAGAGGTCTAAACTGCATGACCAGCTAAGGTAGGAATGGTCACCCTGGGAGGATGATGTCTTTGTTTTCCCAGTTTTGCCCACTGCTAGGCACCTGGAGGTTTTTTTTTGCCCTAGTGGCCAACTGTGCCTGGCCTATTGTCCGTGCTCTGCTTGTCTGCCTAACTGCCTACCACAATTTTAGGAGTCAGTTCACAGATAGATACATGAATAAATTTCTTATAAAACTCCTCAAGCCTGTGCGTCCCTCTTTTGGCGACTTAAGTTATGTTGGGACAGTTGGAAGGGCCTGCCTCATGTGGAAACCCTGCCTAGATTCATCACGCTTCATATGCCAAGTAATCTCTCCAGATTCTGCTTCTCACAGGCTTTAAAGAATCTAAAAGGAAAGAAAATCCAGAAGAGAGGCTGACTTGGGTTCCACCATGTTATCTGTCAGTAGGGGTGAGATGAAATAGCATGAAAACTGGGCCTGCAAGACACAGGGTAGAGCTGGAGTTACTGAGACACCAAAGGTTATGATGGGGGAGGTGTAGAAGCCAAATAGTGACCTGAATGCAGAGCCTCTGGTCATGGCCTCTGTGTCCTTCATTCTGTCCACCTTTTCATTCACTGAAGATTTTCTCTGAGCCAGACACCTGATTAAGAAGATGCTAAGGTGAAGCCCCGGACCCAGAAGCCTCCTGCTGGGACTGAGCTGCAAAGTAACTGACATTCATGCACCTGGTCAGAGACCCTTGGGAGGAGGTGGGAGCAGACTCCGAGAGTGGCAGAAGGCCATAGTCAGGAAGTGGGAGGTCAGAGTTATGAATGTGAGTGGCATGGCCCCTGCGCAGGGAGTGGGATCAGGAAAGAGCCTGATTGTACTTGAAAGGAAAATCAGTACCTTGGTCACAACAAAGGACACCACACTTGGAAGGTGTTGACTTCCTCATCTCCTTCCTGAGCCTGACTAAGCGCGGAAGTGACGTGCAAGCAAAAACACAGGCCTTTACTTGCCCCTGCCAAAGGACGTCACGTGCAAGCACAACACACGCCCCCATATTAGTCAGAAGTGTCCCCGAGGGCTGCTGGAGTCACCCCACTTGGAGGTGTGGCGTGCTGAGGGTATATAAGCTGAACACCGCCCATTCCCGGGCTTCGTGTACTTTAGCACCCCACTGCTGACAACTCCTTCCCTTGTCGCTGCCTGGTGCAGCCGGGACCCAGCGCACTGGCCGCCTCCCACGCCCGGGTCCGGCGCTCCCGGGCCCTCAGCTCGCACCCGGGAGCTGGGCCTCGGCTCTGGGGCCCCAACACCCTTCTCTTTGTCCTCTTTGTTGTCCTGTTATCGGTGAGTACCCGCCGCTCTTCCTGGCGGCTGGGAGGGGGCAAGGGATACCGCCGGGGTACTTGCGCGGTGGGCATGTCTGTGCTGGACAAGCTGCCGCTGAGCGGGGGAGGAGTGGCGGCCGGGTCGAGGCTGAGGGGACCCCGCGCTGCGCCGGTTCCAGGCAGCACAGGCAAGCTGGAAACTCCCTGGCACACTCTCTCCCTGTCCCTTTCGCGCGCTGCGGGCAAGCGCACGCCTTCACCTGCAGGCCGGGCTGGGAACCGCCTCCCACGGGAAACCGTAGTGCCGCGCTTCACGATTAGCTACACGCGAGGCTCCACCCCACGGCACTTTTCAGGTTCCTTATGTAAAACAAACAAACAAACAAACAAATAGCCCGGGCTGGGTAGCCAGTGGTTGGAGCATCGTTCTGCAATGCAGCGGCGGCTGGTTGGATCCTTGGTAGGGGCACACACAGAAACAGATTGATGTTTCTGTCTCCCTCTTTCCCCCTTCTCTCTCTGAAATAAAAAAATAATTTTCAAAAGTTAAATTACATGCCAAACCAACATTACAGGTATCACGAAATTTTAATTTTATTTATTTATTTATTTATTTATTTATTTATTTATTTATTTTTACAGAGACAGAGAGAGAGATAGACAGAAAGGAACGGAGAGAGATGAAAAGCATCAATTACTAGTTTTTAGTTGTGACACTTTAGTTGTTCAACTGATTGCTTTCTCATATATGCTTTGACCGCAGGCCTTCAGCAGACTGAGTAACCCCTTACTCAAGCCAGCGACCTTGGGTCCAAGCTGGTGAGCTTTGCCCAAACCAGATGAGCCTGTGCTCAAGCTGGCGAGCTCGGGGTCTTGAACCTGGGTCCTCCGCATCCCAGTCTGACGCTCTATCCACTGTGCCACCTCCTGGTCAGGCAAATTTTAAATGTTTTTGCTTAACATGTTAATTCAAAGTTCAGAGAAGCAATATTTATTTTTTTTAAAGGTTTTATTTATTCATTTTAGAGAAGGTGGAGGGAGGGAGGAGCAGGAAGCATCAACTCCCATATGTGCCTTGACTGGGCAAGCCCAGGGTTTCTAACCTGCGACCTCAGTGGTCCAGGTCGACGCTTTATCCACTGCGCCACCACAGGTCAGGCGCAATATTTATTTTTTTAAAAAGATTTTATTCATTTTAGAGAAGAAGAAGAAGAAAGAGAGAGAGAGAGAGAGAAAGGGGAGGAGCAGGAAGTATCAACTCCCATATGTGCCTTGGGGTTTTGAACCTGCTGAAAGGCAGCCATGCAGGGAAAGGGAATGTCCCTTCAGGGTGGGTTTAGGAAGCATGGCCAGAGGTTGGGAGGAACTCGTCCCTCAATTCCAGGGGCAATAGAGGCAGGATCCAGGGGTAAGCCTGAGGCGAGCTGATGCCACTTCCGGGTGGGAAACCCCACCTCTCCCCGGGTGGGGTTAGACCCTCCACTTGTCTCCAGCACACACCTTCCTGGATTCGGCACCAGAATGAAAGACAGAAACGGCTGGAGGAACTGAAAACACAAGGCCAGTGTGTTCCAAAAGGAAACTTTATTTAAAAAGTGCCTGGAGGAAAGGTTTTAATTGTCTTGCCTGGTATTTTAGTTTCTCATATCTTGGGGTTGACTTGGACAAAGACAGACTTTGGAATATTATTAATTTCTGGTTCAGGATGAGAAGTTAAACTGGCCATTAGACATAGCAACAAGGGTTCATTAGCTTCTATGGCTAATGTTCCTAGGGTTAAGGTTATGGTAGTTCCTAGACTAGATAGACTATCTAGCCTAGTAAGGGGTGGGGCATACTGGAACTAGAAGTAAAGCATGACTGAAAGTGAGATTCCCGAGCTGCAGCCCAGGGGTTGAGTGAAATGGTAATGTTGAGGATGTGCATTTAATCCAGTGATCAAATATGTTTTGGAAGAAGGAGGCCCTGGTGAGTCAGTCAGAGCAGAATAAGTAGCCCAAGTGTCTAATAAAAATGTAGTGGTCACCTGACCTGTGATGGCGCAGTGGATAAAGTGTCGACCTGGAAATGCTGAGGTCCCCGGTTCGAAACCCTGGGCTTGCCTGGTCAAGGCACATATGGGAGTTGATGCTTCCAGTTTCTCCTCTCTCTGTCTCTCCTCTCTCTCTCTCTGTCTCTCCCTCTCCTCTCTAAAATGAATAAATAAATAAATAATTTTAAAAAAATTAAAAAAAAATGTAGTGGGCTTACCTGCTGTGTCAAGGGTTACCCGAGGCTTGTCTGGCTGATGGTCACGGTGGGGGAGGTAGAAGGCATCAGGCACCTTCAATTCTCCAGGTGTTTTGATTATCATTGGCTTGGAGGCACTAGGTTCTATTTTGTCTTTTCCAATGGCCTTCCGTTTTGTAGAGGGGGCATGGTCCTGGAGGCAGTCCAGCCCCAGTCAGTTGTGGGCATTCCCTCTTTATATGTCTTACTCATCCCCAGTAACAGCATTGCCCTTTTGATATCTCTTGTAGCCCAGGGGGTGGCACAGAACTTAAAAATGCACGGCTAAGGTGTAAGCCTTCTGTTTCCATTGGATGGCGTTTTGCTTTTCCTCTGCCCTGTCTTGTTCGAGGCTAGTCTGCCCTGGGGACAGTCTGGAATGTGTAAACCATTGGCTCCTAAGTGCCCTTGGCTAGGGAAGAGAAAGCCTTGTGATTCATTAGCTGGCTGTAAATTTCTCTAATTGTCCATGTTTAATTATTTTGTCTCCATTTCCCTCATTCCATTTGTCAAAGAATTTCTCTAACTTCTTACTGTCCTGTCTCATTGAGGTCCTGAATTATGTAATTTCCTATTATGGTTTTATACCTTGAAGGGCCTCTTAGAGGATATTGATTAATTCTGGGAAGAGATTTTTTTTTTTTTTAGATTTTATTTATTCATTATAGAGAGGAGAGAGAGAGAGAAAGAAGGGGGAAGGAGCAGAAGCACTAAGGAGAAACAATGTGTATCTCTTAAAAGGCCTAAGCAAAAAGGAGCAGGTTCAGAGATATGAACTGGTTTTGAGGTTTAGTTGAAATCGCCACCCTTCGTTTTATTACTCCAAGGTATGTGCTGTTTTATGACAGTGTGGTTAAGCAACAAGAGTTTAGCACCAGGGTCAATAAAAATAGAACTAATTTTTTTACCAATTTAAAAAGAATTTTCTCCAAGCCAATTAGGAGGAAGGATTGGGAAAAGTCCCTGTAGTCTGATGGAGCCCCATCATTGGGGATTAGAAGGATCTTGAAAAAGCTGATTATGTTACTGGACTAATGGGGTCTGTTTGCCTGCATGCAGCAAAACCCAGTAAGATATGAACAGAAGTTTTCAGCAAAGACAATGAGGATTTATTTTTAGGAAGTGGCCCATGCTTGGAGACATAGGTGAGCTCAAAGACCTGGCTCCCTGATGGCTTTCAGGCAATAGATTACATAGGAGGAAATCATTAATCATGGTGACTAAGGAAGTTAGGGTTGTGGTCAGGGTTGTGGTCTCTACTGATTGTTCAGTGCATCTGGTCCTGATGTCAGCCATGGCTTTGCTTCACCGGGTTTCCCCCCATCTCTGGGTCTGGAGCTGAAACACAGTCGAAGTTTGACCAAAATTCTGTCTTTGGAGTCAACACACCCAAGGCATCTCTGGAGTTAATAGACCTGAGGTTTGTTAGACTTGAGGCTTTGTTTCTTGGATTGTTTTTTATTTTATTTTATTTTACTTATTTATTTTTTGTATTTTTCTTAAGTGAGAAGTGGGGAGGCAGGGAGACAGACTCCTGCATGTGCCCAACCAGGATCCACCAGGCAAGCCCACTAGGGAGTGATGCTCTGACCATCTGGGGCTGTTGCTCGGTCACAACCAGAGCCATTTTAGCGCCTTAGGCGAGGCCATGGCACCATCCTCAGCGCCCGGGCCAACTTGCTCTAATGGAGCCATGGCTGCGGGAGGGGAAGAAAGAGGTAGAGAGAAAGGAGAGGGGTAAGGGTGAAGAAACAGATGGGCACTTCTCCTGTGTGCCCTGACTGGGAATCGAACCCAGGATATCCACATGCTGGGCTGACACTCTACCACTGAGCCAACTAGCCAAGGCCTGTTTCTAAGATTATTATTATTTTTTTGGTTTGTTATATGTTTGTTTTTTGGTTTTTGGGTTTTTTTTATTTGTATTTTTCTGAAGTTGGAAACGGGGAGGCAGCCAGACAGACTCCTGCATGCGCCTGACTGGGATCCACCCGGCACGCCCACCAGGGGGCGATGCTCTGCCCATCTGGGGCATCACTCTGTTGCAACCAGGGCCATTCTAGCGCCTGAGGCAGAGGTCACAGAGCCATCCTCAGCGCCCAGGCCAACTTTGCTCCAATGGAGCCTTGGCTGCGGGAGGGGAAGAGAGAGATAGAGAGGAAGGAGAGGGGGAGGGGTGGAGAAGCAGATGGGTGCTTCTCCTGTGTGCCCTGGCCTGGAATCAAACCCGGGACTCCTGCACACCAGGCCGACGCTCTACCACTGAGCCAACTGGCCAGGGCTGTTTCTAAGATTATTTGATGTTGATCAGAACCTCAGCGTCCTGAGGGCTTAATGATTAGGGAATGGACATGCAAGGGAAAAAGAGGCAGGTGAGCCAGGGTGCTGGGTGAGGCTAGTGTGAATCAAAAGGAAAAAAAAGAGAAAAGGTCATATTAGAGAAACAAATTTTCTATGTGGTTACAATTAGAAGGCTGAGAGCATCTGAAATACTTAAACTTAGGGCAACCCCTCTTCCAGTGTCCTGGCTCTTTGCAATAAAAGCAGAAGTTGGAGTCTTTCAGTTTGCATAGGGCCCCTTATTTGCTGAGGCTGAATATTAAAAATTCTGGCAATCTTACTTCCTTTTTTTTTTTTTTTTTTTGACAGAGACAGAGAGAGAGGGACGACAGATAGGGACAGACAGACAGGAAGGGAAAGAGATGGGAAGCATCAGTTCTTCATTGTAGCTTCTTAGTTGTTCAGTGATTGCTTTCTCATATGTGTCTTGACTGGGGGGCTACAGCAGCCAGTGACCATGGGGTCATGTCTATGATCCCACGCTTAAGCCAGCGACACCTCACTCAAACTGGTGAGCCTCCTCTCAAGTTGGATGAGCCCACGCTCAAGCCGGCAACCTCGGGGTTTTGAATCTGGATCCTTTGCATCCCAGTCCAATGCTCCATTCACTGCGTCACCACCTGGTCAGGCCTG
This sequence comes from Saccopteryx leptura, assembly GCF_036850995.1. Taxonomy (NCBI): domain Eukaryota; kingdom Metazoa; phylum Chordata; class Mammalia; order Chiroptera; family Emballonuridae; genus Saccopteryx; species Saccopteryx leptura. The sequence continues at coordinate 264,403,029 of NC_089503.1, read as the reverse complement.
GCATTCTTACTTCTAAGGGACTCATCTAGAGTATCAGCAACCTGATTGGTCAATTTAACCAAATCATGATCTCCCATTTCATCCTGATTCTCCTAACTGGGAGGAAAAGATCTCTATTCAACCCGTTAAAAACAAAGAATTAAAAGTTACCCAAATACAGACACATCTGAAGGAAGATCAGGATTTTCCCTAAAAATGACCCAAAGTCACCTGATCTGTGGTGGCACACTGGATAGGGCCTTGATCTGGAATGCTGAGCTTACTGGTTTCCTGCCTTACCTGATCAAAACAAACGGAAAAAACAAAAAACAAAAAAACAAAAAAAACACACATACAAAAAAAACAAAACAAAAAAAACACAAACGAGAAGCAACTACTATGAGTTGATGTTTCTCACTCCCCCACCCCAAATCAATAAGTAAAATCTTTATATTAAAAAAATGATCCAAATTCTATTGGGTCATAAACAGATTCATCAGACTTTTATGAGCAAACCTGAATTTTGTTACAATCAAAATGATGCTGGGGTGCGGGGCATCCAGGGAGGTTAAGGGGGCCCCCAACTTGATATTGAGGTCCAGGTTCTTGGCACTGCCCAATAAAGAATTTGAGAGTGAGACAAAGATTTAGCAAAGCACAGTAAATTTATTAAAGTGAAGATACAGGCAGCTGCGGAGCAGGAGACATCCGATGGGATCTGGGTGGAGTGTTTTTATTAAACACAGGTCAGGGGGTGACAGGATGATCTTCAGCTTCTGAAGCCAGTGGAGTGACTGCCAGTGTGGTTGTCCTTGACCCTTTTCTCCAGAGAGCAATTTCTGTTTGTTCCTCCTGTCATGGCTACTGGGGGGTAGGGCATGTGGGCAGAGTGGTCCTGAAACCGCAAGGCAAATGGCCCTGTTGGTGACTTTTAGGTCAATATATCTGCCAGATCTGGTTGAGAACAGTTCTGGTTTCCCTCACTACAGGAAATTGGGGAGGAAGCAGTAAGTCACACCTGCGCTACCCAGGGAAGACAACGGGAGGAGTAGAGCTTGAGGCCTTTGTTTCCTAGTTTAACTTTCCTGACTCAGACAGGCTTTGGGAAACTTTAGGAATTGCACTGTGTAGTTTTTGAGCAAGTTCTTTAGCTTTAAATGTTTTATTTATTTATTTACTTATATATTTATTTTTAGAGAGAGAAGAAGAAGGAGAGAAACATCTGTTTATTTATTGCACATTATTTATTTATGCACTCATTGGTTAACACTTGTATGTGCCCTGCCCGGTGACTGAACTCGTAGCCTTGGTGTATCAGAATGACACTCTAACCAACTGACCTACCCTGCCAGGGCTGCAAGTACTCCAGCTTTTTCCCCAGAATTGGAGGTTTGTTTTTCTAAGTATCTTTCAAAATGTCTCCATCTGGCAATTCTGACCCAATGCTGAGGCTGGCCTTTACCAGCTAACACATGCATGGATTAGCTGATAATATCAGAAAACCCAGGCTGAGCCTGACCTGTGGTGGCGCAGTGGATAAAGTGTCGACCTGGAAGGCTGAGGTCGCGGGTTCTAAACCCTGGGCTTGCCTGGTCAAGGCATGTACAGGAAGCAACTGCTACCGGTTGATACTTCTGGCTCCCCTACCCCTTCTCTCTCTCTCCTCTTTCTAAAATCAATAAAATAAAATCTTAAAAAAGAAAACACAGGCTTATAGACCTGAATAATATGAAATTCCTCAGCAAAGTTCTGAGGATCCTCAGTTCCTTAGGGAATTCCTTTACAATGGCTGTTAACTCAACTTTAGTTCAGGGGACATAGGAAAGGATGCAAGGGAAAATGGCACCAGAAATAGGACCGAAGATATGGAAGGTGGTAGTGGATGGGGAGGGGGCATCAGATGTGGAGCTTGATGCAAAGCAAAGGTGGAGGTACTCGAGTAAGCAAGCACGAGCTGGGGAGAAGCCTGAGGCAGCATCTCCCTAGGAGGACAGGGTGGACCGGAAGAGAAATCCTGAGGCAGGCTAAGAGGGAAGGGCAAGACGCCACCGCAGAGGAAGAACACATGCCTTCAGACTTCTGTTTCTCTCTCTTTAAATTTGCAGTAGTCTATTAATTTTAAGACTTTATTTAGCAAAGAGGCAACTTCAAATTCTTGGTCTCATTTGGCAGCCTCACAGTACCATTCCTGTACTGTTCCTATCAGGCATTCCGGCCCTGGCTGGTTGGCTCAGCGGTGGAGTGTCGGCCTGGCGTGTGGAGGTCCCAGGTTCGATTCCCGGCCAGGGCACACAGGAGAAGCGCCCATCTGCTTCTCCACATAAAAATAAAATAAAATAGTCATTCCACTGAGACTTACCAATTTTAGCACTATTACTGTCTGCTTCAGTTTTAAGAAAATTGTTTGCCCAGAGTAGCCACTGATTTTCTGAACTGCTTTTAGTCAGATCTGACCATTTGGTTAAATTTGTCCATGAAATTTGGTGATGGCGTTTAACCATATACTTGCCAGAGTCCGTGGCAGAGAGGAGGGATTATCTTTTTTTTTTTTTTTTTTAAAGAGACAATGAGAGAGTCAGAGAGAGGGATAGACAGGGACAGACAGACAGGAACGGAGAGATGAGAAGCATCAATCATTAGTTTTTCGTTGTGCATTGCGACACCTTAGTTGTTCATTGATTGATTTCTTATATGTGCCTTGACCGCGGGCCTTCAGCAGACCGAGTAACCCCTTGCTCGAGCCAGCAACCTTGGGTCCAAGCTGGTGAGCTTTTGCTCAAACCAGATGAGCCTTCGCTTAAGCTGGCGACCTCGGGGTCTCAAACCTGGGTCCTTGGCACCCCAGTCTGATGCTCTAGCCACTGTGCCACAGCCTGGTCAGGCGAGGATGATCTTAAAATAATGTAGGTAGGTGAAATCCCATTTTTTCAGAGACTTCTCTAGAGCAAAGACCAAAGACAATTTACAACACCTCGAGCAACTTACGGGTCAGACACCAGCCAGCCTCACTTGAGAATAGTCTGATCACAGGGGACCAGGCCGAAGCCGGTTCTGGAAAATTACTGACCCTTGGATAGTCCTGTTATTGGCTGAGTTGAGTGCTAAGTGGCACTGTTACTGGCGTTGGGTTTCTTGGATTTTAAGATAGAAATTGAGGGAAAACCCCAGAGAAATTTTCAGACAGATTTTATTAAGGTTATGCTCAAGGGCAAGGCGGGGTTGGTGGGACAGCACAGAGGAAAGAGATTTTCTGTGAAATGGCTTGGGGTGGGGGGCTGGGCTGGCTCTGCTTGGCTGCTTTTATAAGCTGGGGCCAAAACAGCCTTCAATTTGAAAAGAAAAAGACCTACACAAAAATGTGGGCTTGTGGAATTTTCCACTTCAGGGTGGGGTTACTTTCGCCTTCTGCGGTGTTGCTTGGCAGTTACCTCCGCACAGGTGTGCTGAGGAAGAAAGATGATGGTGTTGCTCATTACCCCAGGAAGGTCATATAGCGGCCCAACTTTGATCAACTGTGTATGCAGAACAGTCATTTTGACATCTTCTGGCCACCAGGTCTTACTTGGCTCGTTGGCCACCTGGTATTTTTCCATTCCTGGGTTCAAGCCCTCTACTGTCTCATTTCACTCTGGGGGATTTTATTATTTTTATTCTTAAGGAATTGGGGTCAGAAGTCTCTTCTGTAACTACTTCCTGCTGAACATGGGTGTTGTTCTTACACTTGGTAGGAATGAAATTCTCTCACTCTCTGATCTAAAGAGTGGTAAGGGCCTGTGTCTTCCTTGTCTAGGATGAGCTGACTTGCACGTTAGCTTAACATGGAAATATTCTTGTCTGAAAGAGACAAACTTGACAAGAAAGTTAAAATGGCAAGGTCCAAAAATAGTAGGAGTAGAAGGGCCACCAGTGGCCCCGGAAGGGGAAGGTACTAGGTAAGCAGGGCAGAGAACCTTCAGTGTTTCCTGAGCTTTGATTTGGATTCCAGGCTGTACACCTGTTAACCAAGTAGCCTGTTGTGATGATATCTCTAAAGTTTACATTATGTTATCTAGCTGTGGTTTGAAATTGCAAGGCTCAGAGAAGGACAGTTGTAGTTCTCAATAATTCTAAGGCAAAGGATGGGAGAAGAATTGGAAATAAGTTTGGAGAGTTGTAGGCAGATACTGGAGGTAACTAGGACAGAATCTAGTCTAGTTTACCAGTAGAAAATAAAACCAAACCCAGAAGACAATGAACAGCACTAGAATCTAATATCCACAATGGTGTATTATAGTTTTTACGGAAATGTATTTTTTCTCTCTGAAATCACCCTCATCTTATCAAATATAGCCAAGTTAAGGTTAATTTATTGTATAAGCCCAATTTCAATAAATTTGGCCTGATTATTTGCATTAGTACAATAAGAATAACAGTTGATCACATAAATTCTTCTAAATCTGCTTTGCTGGAATTTCATAAGGAATGTTTAGATTGAAATTAACTAGCCTCTCAGGGCTAAGAAACCAAGCCACATAGATTCCACCAACATTTGCCTGCTGTACCTATCAATTTGGGTGAATTTCTCAGGTTCTTGAGGTTCCCCAAGTATCTTGAGGTTTTTCCTTTGCCATCTCTCAGGAAAGCAACCTTTGTTCCTTTCTGTGAACCATGTGACCAGAGTTCCAGGCTGTTCTTACATCGTGCTTTTATTGTCCTCCAAAGTCAATCTTAATTTCTTGGAGCATTCTTGTGACATCCAGAGTCTCTGCATGTCTCTTTCAAACATGACATTCCAGTCAAAACCCTACCAAGAGTTTCCAATTATGTACTATTATAAAGAGCACAGATTCCTAACAAATATTTGCAAACAACCATATTGCCATGAATATAATAATACTCATTCAGATTCTCCAAATCTCTGGAGGGATCAGGTAGGGAGAAAAATATAAATGTTTCACTGTTGCTTACAATTTACTAAATTGCTATAAATCATAAGTAGTTGAAAAGAAAACAAGTTTTCCTACCTGACCAGGTGGTAGTGCAGTGAATGGAGTGTTGACCTGGGACACAGAGGATCCAAGTTTGAAACCCTGAGGTCACCTGCTTCAGTGCAGGATCATATGGCTTGAGCATAGGATTGCTGGCTTGAGTGTAGGACCATAGACATGACCCCATAGTCACTGGCTTGAGCCCAAAGGTTGCTGACTTGGAGCTCAAGGTCGCTGGCTTGAGCCCAAAGTCCCTGGCTAGAGCAAGGGGTCACTGGCTCGGCTGGAGTCCTCCACCCAGTCAAGGCACATATGAAAAGGCAATCAATGAACAACTAAAGTGCTGCAACAAAGAATTGATGCTTCTCATCTTTCTCCCTTCCTATCTGTTTGTCCCTGCCTGGCCCTCTTTCTGTCTCTCTCTATCCCTCTCACTAAAAAACAAAAAGAAAAAGAAAACAAGTTTTCTTATATCTGAAAAACAAAATGACTTTAAAAATCAGTGCTATTTTAAAGAAAGAGAAATTATAGGCCCTGGCCGGTATGCTCAGCAGTAGAGTGCCAGCCTGGTGTGTGTAAGTCCCGGGTTCGATTCCTGGTAAGGGCACACAGGAGAAGTGCCCATCTGCTTCTCCATCCTTCCCCCTCTCCTTTCTATTTCTCTCTTCCCCTCCCACAGCCACGGCTCCATGGGAGCAAAGTTGGCCCAGGCGCTGAAGATGGTTCCATGGCTTCTACCTCAGGTGCTAGAATGGCTCTAGTTGCAATGGAGCAACGCTCCAGATGGGCATAGCATTGCCCCCTGGTGGGCATGCCTGGTGGATCCTGGTTGGGTGGGAGTCTGTCTGACTGCCTCCCCGCTTCTAACTTTGGAAAAATACACACACACAAAAAAAAGAGAGAGAGAAATTATAATTCTCATTTCATTCAGTGCCATAGAATAAATTCTTATTTATTCTGATCATCTGCTAGCATTTTATGCCTCCCGTTATTTTTTGTTTTATAGACCTTCCTCCAGTTTATATATATTTTATTTATTTATTTATTTATTTATTTTTTCATTTTTCATTTTTCTGAAGCTGGAAACAGGGAGAGACAGTCAGACAGACTCCCGCATGTGCCTGACCGGGATCCACCCGGCACGCCCACCAGGGGGCGACGCTCTGCCCACCAGGGGGCGATGCTCTGCCCATCCTGGGTATCGCCATGTTGCGACCAGAGCCACTCTAGCGCCTGAGGCAGAGGCCACAGAGCCATCCCCAGCGCCCGGGCCATCTTTGCTCCAATGGAGCCTTGGCTGCGGGAGGGGAAGAGAGAGACAGAGAGGAAAGCGCGGCGGAGGGGTGGAGAAGCAAATGGGCGCTTCTCCTGTGTGCCCTGGCCGAGAATGGAACCCCGGTCCTCCGCACGCTAGGCTGACGCTCTACCGCTGAGCCAACCGGCCAGGGCCTATATATTTTATTTATTGATTTTCAGAGAGAGAGGAGTGAGAGAGATAGAGAAGGGGGAGGAGCAGGAAGCATCAACTTCCATATGTGCCTTGACCAGGCAAGCCCAAGGTTTCGAACCGGCAACCTCAGTGTTGCAGGTCAACGCTTTATCCCACTGCACCACCACAGGTTAGGCCGACCTTCTTCCAGTTTAAAGGTACGATCTGAAAGTTTATTCTCAGAAAATGTCAGAGTCTGTTCCCTGAATCTTTCTGAAAATGAAACATTTGCAAAAGTGTCAGGGTCAAACAATGACTATCTGTAAATGACAAAACTAAAAATGACACAATTATAGATCTGATTAGAATGCATTTGACAAAGAACTTTGCTTTTCTGTAACATTATATTTTAAGATAACAAAAATTACAAATAGACTCCTAGAGATTTTTATATAATCTCCAATATATAATATCCATTTAATAATAAGAACATATACACACAAATATGACACTATTTCCTTAGTTGACAAAGCTTCCTGTGCAATTCAAGCATATCAAATAGGCCTAATTGGTTCAGGACCTTTCCCTGTGAGGTGTTCCAAAGGGCCATCAGAACAACTTCAAGCCATTTCCAGGTTAAGAAAAAGTTCTCCTGTTAAAACTTGAACCCTGAGGTATTTGTGAACACACCTGACCAAAAAAGATCATCTATCACTATTAAACAATATTAAATTATTCATTTATTCAAAGTAATAAAAAGGTATTAAATAAATATGCAGGTTAGCAAAAATTTTGTTTAGTTCTTGGTATTGAGAAATTGTTTTAAGTAATCAAGCACCTGATTAGGACAGAAAAACTATTTTAATAAAACATAGAATCTCTGCTTTCTATGTAGAAAATTTTTTAGACTATCTTAATCAGGAGTAGAATAAATACAGGATAAAAGGCATTTTCTATATAACAGAGTGAAAAGTAATAAAATTTTCTTTGTCAGGATTCCTTTTCCACAAACCCTCTACAACTTTCTTAGTCCCTCTTAGTTTATCTTTTAGTCAGAAATAAGCAACCTCATTTAGGACAAACCTTATCTTTTTAATTACTTCAAAAATGTATTTGCATACCTTATACCTTCTATTACTCAAAACATAGTTTCTTCCCATCTTAATTAGAAATCTTAACTCTTGCCTGACCAGGTGGTGGTACAGTGGATAGAGCGTCGGACTGGGATGCCGAGGACCCAGGTTCAAGACCCCGAGGTTGCCAGCTTGAGCGCAGGCTCATCTGGTTTGAGCCAAAGCTCACCAGCTGGGACCCAAGGTTGCTGGCTCGAGCAAGGGGTTACTCAGTCTGCTGAAGGCCCGTGGTCAAGGCACATATGAGAAAGCAATCAATGAACAACTAAGGTGTTGCAATGCGCAACGAAAAACTAATGATTGATGCTTCTCATCTCTCCATTCCTGTCTGTCTGTCCCTGTCTATCCCTCTCTCTGACTCTCTCTCTGTCTCTGTAAAAAAAAAAAAAAAAAAAGAAATCTTAACTCTTAAGAACCTCTATTTTTAGTGACAATGAAAAAGTAAGCACTTAATATTCTTTAGATTGATAACATTTAATAATTTCCAAAAATATATTTCCTCATACCACTTTTTTTTTTTGTTAGAGAGAGAGAGAGGCATCGAGAGAGAGAAATTGATTTGTTGTTTCATTTATTTATGCATTTACTGGTTGAGTCTTATATGTACCCTGATCTGGGATTGAACCTGCAATGATGATGCTCTGACCAACTGAATTACAGGCCAGGGCAATAAATCAGTTTCTTAAAAATTTATTTATTGATTTTAGAGGAAGAGGAAGATAGAGATAGAGGGAGACAGAAACATGGATCTGTTCTTGTGTGTGCCCTGACCGGGAATTGACACAGCAACCTCTGTGCAGCTGGATGTCTCTAACCAACTGAGCTATACCTCAAGTGCAATAAATCAATTTTTAAAAATGTTAACTAGGCCCTGGCAGATTGGCTGAGTGGTAGAGCATCAGCCTGAGTTTGATTCCTGGTCAGGGCACACAGAAGAAGCGACCATCTGCTTCTCCACTCCTCCTCTTTTTCTCTCCCTCTCCCTCTCTCTTCCTCTCTTCCTCTCCCACAGCCATGGCTCATATAGTTTGAGTGAGTTGACCCTGGGCACTGAGGCTCCAAGGCCTCACTTCAGGTGCTAAAATAACTTGGTTGCAGAGCAACAGAGCAGCAGCCCCAGATGGGCAGAACATCCCCTAGTCGGGGGTTTGCTGGGTAGATCCTGGTTGGGGCACATGCTAGAGTCTGCCTCTCTGTCTCCCCACCTCTCACCTAATAAAAAAAAAAAAAGTTAATTAGACTGTAAACAATTGAAAGTATATTATTCACTTCCTATAAGAACTGCTAAAAAATAGTGCAAACATGTATAGACAAAAAGGCAACACACAATTAAAATGGAATTCTAAAAATATTTTGTTAATGATAACGTCTGCAGAGAAGGAGCAATAAGAAAAAAATAGAGTGGAGAAACAGAAAATACATGGTAAAATTTATTTCTAGATCTACTTCAACCTTATCAGTAATCACATTAACTCCCAATCAGTGTAATTCAAGAATGGAAATGGTTAGAATGAATGAAGAAAGAAGAGCCAACTATATTGTGTCTCTTAGAGATGCAGTTTAAAAGCCAGACAGTTATATTGAAAGTAACTGGATGGAAAAAGATATAACACCCAAATAGTAAGCCTAAAAAAACTTCTGCAGCTATCGTAGTATCAAATGAAGTTGATTTAGGACAAAGAATATTGCCAGAGAGAGACCTTTTGTAGTGTTAAAGGATTAATTTATCAGGAAGTCAAAATAGTTATCAGTGCCTGTATATGCCTAATAATAGAACTTCAAAGTACATGAAGCAAAAATCTACAGGATTAAATGAAGAGTATAACAAACCTCCTCAGCAACTGATGAAAATGATTAGATGAATACAACTCAGTAAAGTTATGAACTGAACACTGTAAACCATCTGACTTTTTTGTCATTCATAGAGCAGACTCAACATCTAGTGAAAACTTGCTCCATATTGGGAAAAATAAACACCATTTGGGATGGTGTGGCAGATTAGGACTACCTAAGGAAGGGTGCAAGGGACTGTTTTATGATCTAAATGGAGGATTTGGGTTACATATGTGTATTAATTAATAAATTCATTGAATGGTACACTTAAGAAATACTGTATGCCTTTCACTATGGATGTTTATTGTACAAGTCTGTAAATTTTACTGAGTGTGTAAAAATGTTCACAATGAAATAATGAGAGAAAGAATTGATGAGAGATAGAGCTCATGAACACAAGAGGGAATAGCACTGTGAGAGCAGAGAAGGGAGATTACATCTGAGAAGGCCCCGCCGGGGAAGGGAGGACTGAGGGACACAGGAGAGTTTAGCTGTCCTGGACAGGCTTTTATGTGGAGGAGGGCTGCATTTTCTGTTGGTTAGATACAGTTGGTTGAACTGAGCTCAACACTTATAATACTGAATTTTTAAAAAAATAATACACTTTATTTATTTATATTTTTAATTTTTATTTATTTATTTTTTTACAGGGACAGAGAGAGAGTCAGAGAGAGGGACAGACAGACAGGAACGGAGAGAGATGAGAAGCATCAATCATCAGTTTTTCGTTGCGACACCTTAGTTGTTCATTGATTGCTTTCTCATATGTGCCTTGACCGCGGGCCTTCAGCAGACCGAGTAACCCCTTGCTCGAGCCAGTGACCTTGGGTCCAAGCTGGTGAGCTTTGCTCAAGCCAGATGAGCCCGTGCTCAAACTGGTGACCTCGGCGTCTCGAACCTGGGTCCTCGGCATCCCAGTCCGACGCTCTATCCACTGCGCCACCGCCTGGTCAGGCCATGTCTCACTTTTAAATGGCATTTCTAATAGACAGACTGTGGTTGAGTCTTGTTCTTCATCCATACTAACCATTTCTACCATTGAATTGAGGTGTTTAGGAGATTTACAGATATGGTTGAAATGATTCTTACAATTTTATGATTAATTTTGTTTGCCCATGTAGAATAAATAGATTTATTTAGCATAAGAGAAGAGAATACCAGGAACTTTTTCAAATGTAAAGTCCCAAAGGCTAAGGGACAAACATGAAACAGAAGAATGAGAGGTTTAGAGCTAGAAAAAAGGCCCTAGTTCTTTTTGCTTTTGGCAGCTGGGATGAAGAGAATGTGCGAGGGGCCCTAGGACAGAGGAGTCTGGAAGTTACTCATGCCTGTCCCTGCTTTGTCTCCACAGGTCTCTGCTGCCTCACCCACAGCCAGAGAGCCAGACAGAGTTCACCAGCAGCCAGCTGCCCTCCAGAGACAGAATGCTGACCTCTTGGAGCAGTGTTCACCAGGTACATTCTAAAACTGATCTCCAGCCCTTACCCCCCTCGTCTCCAGGAGCTGCCAGCCCTCTCATTTCTGAAGTTCCTGGTTATTTATCCACAGGTACTTATTTATTTGATGCCTTCTGTGTGACAGGCAGTGTGCTAGTGGAGGGCACAAGGTCTCTGCCCTGCTGCAGCTCTCCTTCTGAGATGGTGTCCAGACAGACAGATGAACGTGACAGAGAGACAAGACAAGAACCATGAGGATAATTGAGTCATGGTTGGGACAGAGACTGGGTTAGTGAGGCATCCCAGGGATGGTGACTTTGATTCTTGGTGCAGACAGCCAGGCGCAGTGGTCCTGAGAGGGCCCCCAGGAACCACAGCCTCAGGAGGTGGAGTGAGCCTGTTTGAGCAAAGCTAGGGGTCACCTGGGGTGAATAGAAGAAGTGGTCACAAGGACAGGTGAAAGCAAATCACGAACACTGGATACTATGGAAGGAGCATAGGTTTTACTTTTTTTTTTTTTGTATTTTTCTGAAGCTGGAAACGGGGAGAGACAGTCAGACAGACTCCCGCATGCACCCGACCGGGATCCACCCGGCACGCCCACCAGGGGGCGATGCTCTGCCCACCAGGGGGTGATGCTCTGCCCCTCCGGGGCGTCACTCTGTTGCGACCAGAGCCACTCTAGCGCCTAGGGCAGAGGCCAAGGAGCCATCCCCATCGCCCAGGCCATCTTTGCTCCAATGGAGCCTCGGCTGCGGGAGGGGAAGAGAGAAACAGAGAGGAAGGAGAGGGGGAAGGGTGGAGAAGCAGATGGGCGCCTCTCCTGTGTGCCCTGGCCAGGAATCGAACCCAGGACTTCTGCACGCCAGGCTGACGCTCTACCACTGAGCCAACCGGCCAGGGCAGGTTTTACTTTTTGAGTGAGGTATTCAACAAAGTCAAATATCTCAATGTTTATATTGATTACCTGATGAAGTGATACTGTGTTGGATATTTTAGGTTAAAAAATACATAGTTAAAATTAATTGGACCTCTTTCTTTTTACTCTTTTAACGTGGCAACTATGACTTCGAATTTCATGTGTGGCTTCTAATAAATTTCTGTTGGCAGTGCTGGTCTAAGGTACAGAAATGGAGAAAAGACTAAGACCGATGGAGTGCATTTCCCTGTTTGGATTCCACAGATGGCCAAAAGAGGCGTCCATTGGCCACCACTGCTAGCCTCTGGGAGTCCTGTGGGGATTCACTCACTGGCTCTCCCTTCATTCTCAGGCTTCTATCAATCAGAGCTCAGTGGAGACTGTACACCATGCATCGATGGGAAGGATTTCACCAGTCATCCAAACACTCTCTCGTCTTGCCAGCCCTGCTCTAAGTGCCGCTCAGGTAAGGATATGTGGGCCCAGGCTATAGTCAAGGTGCTGGGCAGTGAGATGAGAACTGTATAGGTCCGGGGGTCGGAAACGGATTTCCAGCCCGGCTTGGTCTTTGTCCTACCCTTTTTCGTGGTATGACTTAGGTCAATAAAATAAAATGAAAACATTATTTTTATAATGCATGCCACATGCAGGGACATCTGTTAAACTCAGATGAAAGTGGTGGCAAAATAACCTGTCCCTTGATGAGGGGACTCTAGTGATAGCACTGATGGAGTGGCTGAATGGGAGAATGCTGGTTTGGAGCTGGGGTGTGGGTCTCTCCTGGGCCAGGCCTCCCAGACCTCTACCTCCCTCAGCCTTCATGGCTGAGGGCCCTCACCAGGTTAGGTTTGCAGAATCACCCACCCAAAGGTTCCTCTCCATCCAGGGTCTCTGATTGTGCCCTGCCCTTCTTAATCATCCTGCAAGCCAATAGATAGTTCTCCCCAGTCTTGATGTGAGCAATAGTGAATGGTGGTTTTTTTTTTATACTGGAGACAGATGAGCAGTGGTTGTGCTTTTTTTTATTTTTTTAAAGGAAGGGAGGAGAGAGATGAGAAACGTGAACTTGTAGTTGCTTCACATTCGTTGTTTATTGATTGCCTCTCATTATGCCCGACCAGGGTAGGGGTGGGACTCGAGCCAGCGCCCTTTGGGTCTCGTTGTAGATCCCATGTTCAAATTGGTGAGTCTGAGCTCAAGCTGACAACCCTGCACTCTAGATGGCGACCTTGGGGTTTTGAACAGGGGTCCTCAGCGTCCCTGGCTGATGCTCAATCCACTGGACCAGCTCTGGTCAGACAGTGGTTGTGCTTTTTGTCCTCACACATGTTGCTGTAGAAATTGACCCTCAAATCTATGGCGAAGTAAGCGGAGGCTGAGTGGGAGGGGTTTGGGTGGTGAAAAGTGTTGAGGGACATATGAGGGAAACACCCCAAAACCTTATCCTTTGTCTTCAGATAAAGAAGAAGTAGCTCCATGCAACAGGACTCAGGACGCGGAGTGTCGGTGCAAACCTGGCACTTTCCAGGATGAAGAGTCCCCTGAGTTTTGCCAGAAGTGCAGCCCTGAGTAAGACACGGGAACCTGGGGGCTCCCACCCAGAAAAGACCCCAGACTCCTGTATCGCTTTCTCTCTCCCGCGTCCACACAGCTGGCCACGCCCTCAGGGCTTCCTGGGGCCTGTAGGGTGGTCTCTGAGCCCCCAGTGACCCCTCCGTGTCCGCTGCGTGCCTCCACACTGCCCGCTGCAGCAGTCTCTTCCCACGCCGCCTCCGTGCCGCTTCCTGGGACCTGTCGGGTGGTCTCAGAGCCCCCAGTGGCCCCTCCGCGTCCGCTGCGTGCCTCCACACTGCCCGCTGCAGCAGTCTCTTCCCACGCCGCCTCTGTGCCGCTTTCCTGGTGCCGGGGTGACTTTCCATTGGGCACAGCAGGCCAGTAATTAAGGCCTGTGATTCTATCAGTGGCCCATGCAAAGCTTCAGTTTTTTTTTCATGTTAGAAGAATTGAGTAGAATGTGGCCATGCTTATATAAATGTTCTTTTTAACATATTTTTGTGCAGGGATGGGCCCATGAACATGAAAATGTCCACAGCCAAGTCATAAAAAGACCAAGCCTACAGCTTCTTTAACCTTCCCCTAAAACAGGGGTCGGGAATCCATGGTTGGTGAGCCAGATGTGGCTCTTTTGATGGCTGCATCTGGCTCGCAGACAAATCTTTAATGAAAAAAATAATAACATTAAAAATATAAAACATTCTCATGTACTACAATCCATTCATTTCCTACTGCTCATGTTCATGGTTGCGGGTGGCTGGAGTCAATCACAGCTGTCCTCTGGGACAACACCAAATTTTTATTGGATAATGTGTAATGTACACGGGTTGTTGTATGGCTCTCATGGAATTACATTTTAAAATATGTGGCGTTTATGGCTCTCTCAGCCAAAAAGTTTCCCGATCCCTGCCCTAAACCCTGAGCCAGCTTAGCCTGCCTTTCCTCAGGGCCCTGTTCCCCCAATGAAACTGTGTTTGCCCTGTTATTGGAATTTAGGGGGCAAGAGTAATTTTCTCTAACTTCTAGTGTGGCTGTGACTAGTAGGAATAGTCAACAAGTGGAAGACTAGAGGTTTCTTGTATTAAAAGGTTGACTAGAGAATGAGGCTTACCTTGTGCCCAAAGGGCTCCGGACCCTTGAGCTGGAGTGAGACACTCCGTCACTTGTCCCCCACCCCCAGCTTGGGGAAGCTCGGTGCAGGCCTGCAGAGAAGCCTAGTCCCTGGGGGTGCACCTCTGAACACTTAGCAGGAGCCCTCAGGGCTGGAGCGCCAGCTCAGCTCCTCACCGAAGGGACGCAGTAAGAAGGTGAGGGGACCCGTCACGCAGATAGGAGAAGCCTGTTCTTTTTCCACTTTGCAGTCAGGGGCCACTGGGTGGGGGTTGCTCCTTCCTTTCCCTCTTACCTCACTTCCACATCCTCCCTGTGTTTGAACCCAGTTGCCCTGACGGTAAGGTCGAGGCCAGGACCTGCACCCCCTGGAACGACCGTGTGTGTGTGGACCAAGAATCAGGTACCCAGTCCAGTGGGAAGGCTCCGGCCCCTGGAAAGCCAATGACCACCAGTCTGGGGCCGCCCACTGCTTGCTCTCCCTCCTCAGGCAGTCCATGGAAGAGGAATAGAATTGCAGCCATTGCTGCAGTAGTCGGGCTGTTGGTGCTGCTGGTACCGTGCATATGTTGTTGCATCTACAGGAGCCCTACCATTCAAGGTGAGGTGAGTGGGAGCGATGGGCAGGTGCTGGCACTCGCTGTTGCCCCCTCACTTCCTGCTTCTTTGTTCAAACAGAAAGGTCCTCACCTCCATCGCCCAAATCTCCTGGGTCTTTCTGACCTGTCTCTGATCTTGTTCTCTGGGATCACCCTTCCATCTCCCACCTTACTTGCACCTCTGGAGGGCCAGGGACTCTTAGTCCCCCTGTCTTGGGGCTGATGACTGCCTCCTCTCCCTGCCAAGTGTAGGCGGCCAGGCCAGTCCTTCACATCCCTAGGGCCCCTAGCCAGCAGAGGGCTGGGCAGTGCCTCAGCTGGGTAACAGGAGGCAGGAGGAGTGGGTCAGAGGCATAGCCTCTGGTCACTTTTGCAGCTTTGGTCAGAGCAGAGCCCAACAGAGATTTGATGTGTGTGTAGTTTTACTTCTTCTTCTTCTTTTTTTTTTTTTTTTTTTACAGAGACAGAGAGAGAGATAGACAGGGACAGACAGACAGGAACAGAGAGATGAGAAGCATCAGTCATTAGTTTTTCGTTGCGTGTTGCAACACCGTAGTTGTCCATTGATTGCTTTCTCATATGTGCCTTGACCGTGGGCCTTCAGCAGACCGAGTGACCCCTAACTCAAGCCAGTGACCTTGGGTCCAAGCTGGTGAGTTTTGCTCAAACCAGATGAGGCCACGCTCAAGCTGGCGACCTCAGGGTCTTGAACCTGGGTCCTCAGCATCTCAGTCCGGCGCTCTATCCACTGCGCCACCGCCTGGACAGGCTAGGTTTACTTCTTTACCTCTTTTCTTCCCCTTCCTGAGGGTGTCCCAGAGTTGGATTGCCCTTCCCTGTCGCCAGGCCCAAGCACCTTGCTCAGTGTCTGAGCCCCAGCCCGTACTGCCCCAAGACTGTCCTTGTGGAGGCCGCCCCCCAGTGCTAAGGCAGACACTCCTTCTCTTCTAGGCTCTGGAGCAGACCCCGGGAATAAGAACAGAGTGAGTTGGTTTCTCCAGAACCTGGTGGCACCAGGCTTCCTATCCAAAATAAGGCCTTGGATGGCATGGTCCGCATTTGTCCTGAGCTGCTGTCCCTGGATCTCTAAAGTGGCCTGGGGGCCTGGGCTAACTTAGAGGACAATTGGTCTGCTGGAAGCAGCCCAAAGGCCAGATAGCAGTACTGAGCCCTGTCCTTCCTGCTATTTGTAACACCCACACCCACAGCCCTGTACCCTGGGGGTGGCAGTCAACCCCTTAGCATAGTACCAGGGTCCCGGGGCCAGTAGAAATGTCCTGGATGTGCTGAGCCTGTGCCAGTCTGAGGGGAGGGACAGCCTTGGAAAGGGGTGGGAAACAGACCTACTGTGTTCTGAGACCCTTTAGGAAGCCTGGGGGCGGACTTCTGAGTCAGCTCTTTGCCTTCCCAAGGTCCCTTTTTGTAGCTCATGTGTCCCAAGAGGGCCTGAGGCAATGGACAATGCCCGAAACCTGATCATGAGTGACGGGGACTCGTCTTCCACGCTGGCCTCTGAGCAGGAACTGGAACGCCAGGAGCACGCAGAGGTGGCAGGTGTCATGGTGCCGTCCCCAGGAGAAGCAGAGCAACTGCTGGTGAGTGGGTGATAGCCAGCCGGGCCCTGGCCTTTCTGCTTGCCCAGGACTGTGCTCAGGTCTGCTGTCCCCTAGGGGAGGGGTGATGACAGTAGAGCAAGACCTTAGTGGAGCTCGCCACCCTGCTGTGCGGACTGTCAGCTCTGTGGATGGTCTGGGTCTTCTTATCTGTTCCTTGTCTCATAGCCCCAGAGTCTGGAGCAGGCAGGCACGAATGGGTGCTCCCATCTTTGTTGACTGACTGTGTACTTGTAAAATCATTTAGTAAGCCGGTCCTCATAACAATAGGAATATCAGCTTTATTACAAAAATTATTATTACATCAAACCTATATGGAAATAAGTCTTAGTCTAGATATCTAATTGTACTTGTGTGGTGGCTTTTAGAAGTAGAATTTCTGGACAAATGTGTAGAAATGTTTTTTAACTGTAGTCACACACACATGCAGTTTTGGTTCATATCAATTCATCGGTTTTAATATGACATTGAGTGATAGATCTGTAGAAGCATTTAATTCTTTTATTCCTCATAATCTTAGAAAATCATTCCCCTTAACATAAGATGAAATTCTCTAATTTATTAGTTGTTTTATTTATGCTGATTTTTAGCATGTAGCAATATTCTTTAACTGGAATTGATTTTGTGACGTGATGCGGCATGAGGGTCTGAATTGTTCTGAGGAACTATCTTTGTCCTCCAACCCCATGTGCAACCACTTCTCTCATTTCCCTCTGCGTTCAGCTCCTCCTTTATCAAGTGTGAAATGTTTACAAGGATAGGGTCTCCTTCCACCTGGATGGTCCTTTTCTGTCTCTTTCCCACACCTAGTAGTGTTTTTTTGTTTTTTTTTAAATAAAGAGAAAGTAAAAGGAAACAAGCAACCTAAAAATGCCAATAATCCCTTGATCCTGAGTAATCACTTTTCACTTTTTGTGTGTGTGTGTGTGACAGAGAGGGGAACAGATAGGGACAGACAGGAAAGGAGAGAGATGAGAAGCATCAATTCTTCATTGCAGCACCTTAGTTGTTCATTGTTTACTTTCTCATGTGTGCCTTGACCAGGAGGCTACAGCAGAGAGAGTGACCCCTTGCTCAAGCCAGCGACCTTAGACTGAAGCCAGCAACCTTGAGCTTCAAGCCAGCTACCTTTGGGCTCAAGCCAGCAACCATGGGGTCATGTCTATGATCCCATGCTTAAGCCAGTGAGCCTGTGCTCAACCGGATGAGCCTACGCTCAAGCCGAAGACTTAGGGGTTTTGAACCTGGGTCCTCTGCGTCCCAGTCCGATGCTCTGAACACTGCACCACTGCCTGATCAGGCCACTTTCACAGTTTTAAAAGTAGTAGCTATCTACACTGAGAAAAAGTAACTCATACGAAAGTTTCTCAGTGAGTGGTGGAAGCCTCCTGCAGTCCCTCTAGCCCCTCATTCTTTTATTTCGGGTAACTCTGTCCTGAGGAGGTGGGTGGGAATGGACTAGAAGGGGCAAGAAGGAGCTGTGCGAGGTGGTGGGAATGTTCCATGTCTCGACTGGGTGATGGTTACTCAGGTGTATATAGTCGTTAAAGCTGGAATAGACAGAGCAGGAGTGAGTGGTAGGCAGGGAACCGGGGCCTCTGTGGGCACACAAGCACACAGCCTGTGAGAGGCACAGCAGGGAGCTTCCTCTCTGTCTCTATAGAGACCAGGAAGGGAGGTGGCACCCCTAGATCACATAGCTTCCTGGTTGTCAGGCTCACTTCTAGAATCCGGGACTCCTGACATGAACCAAGGGGCTTTTCCACTCTTATTTTACAGGGAGCAGCAGACACTGTTGGGTCTCAGATGAGGAGGGGGCGCCTTGTTCCAGCAAATGATGGAGACCCCATAAAAAGTGAGTGATTTGTTGGGGGCGGTAGAGCAGTGTCCTACCCACTGTCCTTATAGCTGTTAGGGCAGAACAGAACCAGAGATGCTGGAAACGGGGTCCTGTGCTGATTGTCACTAGACCATCAAGACCCTAAATCCCTCCTCCTCCCCTCCTCCTTCCACCTCCTCCCCGCTGCACACCATCCCATCTCATCACAACAGTGTTCTGTGCCCCCTTCCTTTCTTCTGTCACCCTTCCAAGGTCACCACACTGAAGGCACCGAAGGGGATGTGCTCTCCCAGCCCCAGAATGCTGCTGAGCACATGGCTCTGTCTGAGCCAAATTTGAAGAGCTGTAATGATAAATCAGATTTCAAATATTAGTACAAAAAAGTAATATATCCTATTGATAATTTTTTGTTTATTGATTGCATGTAATTACAGTATTTTGTATACTATGTATTAAGTTAGTACCAGGCAGTATAAAAATTAGTATCACCTGGCCCTGGCCAGTTGGCTCTGTGGTAGAGTGTCGGCCCAGCATGTGGATGTCCCAGGTTTGATTCCTGGTCAGGGCACACAGGAGAAGTGACCACCTGCTTCTCCACCCCTCCCCCTTCTCTTCTCTCTATCTCTCTCTTACCCTCCCACAGCCATGGCTCAGTTGGAGCAAGTTGGCCCTGGTGCTGAGGATGGCTCCATGGCCCCACCTCACCTCAGGTGCTGAACAACAGAGCAAGGGCCCCAGATGGCCAGAGCATCACCCCATAAGGGGCTTGCCAGGTAGATCACAGTCAGGGCGCATGTGGGAGTCTGTCTCTCTACTTCCCCACCTCTCACTTAAGAAAAATTTAAAAAAAACTAATATCACCTGTTCCTTTCTGTTTCTTAAGTTCAGCTCTTAGAAAAATATAAATAAGTATTCTTGGCTAACCTATATTTCTATGGGTCAGTACTGTGCACCGTATTCCACGCATGCCTCATTTAATCCTCAGTACAGTTCTATGAGTCGGGTGTGGTTTGCTCTGTCTTGCAGGTTAAATTCTTGCTCAGAGTCTGTCCCTATCTCACTCTGCCACAGTTTGCTGGGTGAGACGGAGCTGGGTTTGAAGCCAGCGATCTTCCCAGCTCCAGGCCTTTGCTCTGTGTATAGGTGCACAGGTGGCAGCCCTGGGACCTTACTTTTAGGATAAGTGCAGGCTTCCTCCTCTGAAGGCCTGTTGGACCACAGTCTGTCCTACCCTCTGTCTCCTCCCATACACTGTTCTCTCTTTCTCCATGACATCCATCTCCCCTCCCAGGTGGGCTATCAGCCTCCCCTTAGGGCAGGATTCTCTGTTGACCTCGACACCTCATAGGGCCACGGGCTTAGCTGAGGCCCAGTTTGTCCTGGAAGCTGGTAGGGGATGCAGAGCAGCAGGTTACCAGCAGGGGGAGCTCCGGTCTAGGCCTGTCCCTTCTGAAGGGTGTCCCACTTCACCTGACTGTGGTTTCTCCCCACCTAGCCCTGAAGCAGTTCTTCGATTACTTCCCAGTCGTCGTGCCCTTTAATTCCTGGAGACCTCTTATGAGGTTGATGGGCCTCAAGGCCAATGACATCGAGGTGGCCAGAGCACGGACCACCTTGAACCCAGGGGAAGCCTTGTATGAAATGCTGATGATTTGGCTCAACAACACGGGGCAGGCTGCCTCAGTCAACATCCTGCTGGATGCCTTGGAAAAACTTGGGGAAAGAAATGCAAAAGAGGAGATTCAGGACCACCTTGTGAGGTCCGGAGAATATGTCTATGAAGAAGGAAAAGACTCTTGAGGAGACCAGAGCTTTCCCAGTTTACCTTTTCCCTGGAAAGGAGAGCAAGACCAAACACTAGAATAGAAGACACAGCCACTACTTGACCAGCACTGGAAGAAGTTTTATCGTCCAAAAGCCTGCAGCTCTTGAAATGTTCTAGAACTTTTTCAGTGTACTTCAAGTAATTTCTATGAAATGTTTGCTGTTTTAAACTCAGAAATGTGTATAAGATTCTAAAGAGTGTATGTTCATATGTGCACTGAAAGCTGTTGTAGTTCATATACTTTTTCATTCTAACGGACTTGTACTTTTTACTTATTATTTTGTGCATTGTAAGATTCATCCATGTTGCTTGACTAGGCGGTGGCACACTGGATAGAGTGTCTGACTGGGATGCGGAAGACCCAGGTTCAAGACCCTGAGGTCTCCAGCTTGAGCGCAGGCTCATCTGGTTTAAGCAAAGCTCACCAGGTTGGACCCAAGGTCGCTGGCTTGAGCAAGGGGTTACTCGGTCTGCTGAAGGCCCATGGTCAAGGCACATATGAGACAGCGATCAATAAACAACTAAGATGTTGCAACGAGAAGCTAATGATTGATGCTTCTCATCTCTCTCCATTCCTGTCTGTCCCTATCTATCTCTCTGTCTCTGTAAAAAAAAAAAAAAAAGTTATGAAGATTCATCCATGTTGCTATGTGTTCTTTTTTTCTTCTTCAGATTTTATTTATTCATTTTAGAGAGAGAGAGAGAGAGACCAGGCAAGCCCAGGGTTTCGAACTGGCAACCTCAGTGTTCCAGGTCAACGCTTTATCCACTGCGCCACCACAGGTTGGGTGCTATATGTCTTTATGTCTAATGGGTATGCATGTTTTTATATTTTTATAGGGTGTGGCAAAATTGTGAATATGTGAAAGTTTATTCTTGTATTATTTATTAGTTATTGTATTATTTCCCATACAAACAACTGTAACCCTACTTTTGTCCAGCCCTGTATTTATTTGTGTATTTATATGCATGGAAGACTTTTTGGAAATGTATTTACTTGACTGATCACATGTGTTACCTGAATGGGAGATGGTAACCCTAAAATGAGAAGTACAGAGCAGAAGGAGAAAAACCCATTATTGGGGATGGTGTTGGTGGGTCCCAGTTTTCCCTCATGTGCAGTTTTGACCTTTGACATGTGATAATTATATAGGCATTTGAATATTTATAGGTAGATGTTTACAAGTGATCAGAGAAGTGGTAGCCCTATGTCTGGGTGTCCCTGAACTGAGCATTCATGAGTGGGCTTCCTTCTCTTTATCTAGGGATGTGGGTGGGGAGGGTGAGCGATGGGTTAGATATGAGGTGAGGTACATTCTAAGTCTTGTGCCATTTCTGGTCACATTAGTGAACCTTCAGCCCCATCTGGGCTTCAGGAAGAGGGAACGGGACAGGGATCTGTTCCTGCTGTCCACCTTGGTCTTAGAGGGAAAGAGTGGATGGTGCTCATGAATTGTGTTACATCTTTAATGTAGCACTAATATTTTCTTTCCATTTTTTTCTTCCATTTACTTTTCTTTTTTAAAAATGTTTATTGTATTGATTTTAAAGAGAGGCAGGGGGAAGAGAGAGAGAGAGACAGGAACATCAATCTGCTCCTGTATATGTCCTGACCGGGGATTGAACCGGCAACCTCTGTGCTTTGGGACGATGCTCTAACCAACTGAGCTATCTGGCCAGGACTCCATTTACTTTTTTCTTTTTTTTTTTTTTACAGAGACAGAGAGAGAGAAAGAGGAATAGACAGGAACGAAGAGAGATGAGAAGCATCAATTATTAGTTTTTCATTGTGACACCTTAGTTGTTCACCGACTGCTTTCTCATATGTGCCTTGACTGCGGGCCTTCAGCAGACCATGTAACCCCTTGCTTGAGCCAGCGACCTTGGGTCCAAGCTGGTGAGCTTTGCTCAAACCAGATGAGCCCGCGATTAAGCCGGTGACCTCGGGGTCTAGAACCTGGGTCCTCTGCATCCCAGTCCAATACTCTATTCATCGCTCCACCACCCAGTCAGGCTCCATTTACTTTTTATTCAAGACTTGATTAGTCTGTAAACATGAATTGCAGCAGTGAGTTAGTCTTTGATGCTATTAGATAAGTCGCGTTCCCTACAGCCAGGAGAGAAAGTGAGAACTCATGAGAACCCGTGACACAGACCAGTGTCTCCACATGTCTGCCTAGCCCAGGGAGGAAGATGGGGACTATGTTCACAAAGTGGGTCTGCCCATCTTCCCAGTAGCAGTGCAGTATTTTCTCTTTTGTCCCTGCAGCCCACGCCAACCCACATGAGTCTCCAGCTCCTATTCTCAACCCCTGTCAGGTGACTGGTGTCACTTAACCATGTGTCTGCATGAAATACAAATAAATATTCTTAAATACTGTGAGAATTGGGCCTAGAATGGCTAATACTTAAGTTTTGTTCTTGCATCGCTCTAACATACTTTGTAAGCATATTGGCCCTCCTCTCACCACACCTCTCTCTCAGTATTCCAGCCACATCAGGAGAGTATTATGGACGTAGTTCTCAGTGTGTATGGTCTTTTCAATCTCAAAGGTTTGTGTCTTATTCCAAAACTGGTGTAGCTGCGCCCAAACTTAGATTGCCTGGACATTTTCAACATGTTCGGGGTGTCAGTGTCTGGTCAAGTTTGGTGGGGTCACAACCTCCATGGCCTTGGTGCTTACAACCCTCTCCTCCCCCCTTTTGAGGTCCACCCCGATGCCTCCTCCCTTTCCTAAAACATACAGTTCCTGCCCTTGCTGTTCCTTCTGAGCAGGACACTCTGGCTTCAAATGAAGATGTGAATGACTTTTTGTCAATCAGGTTTCAGCTTAGTTCTCTCTTCCTCAGAGAACTTGAGTGCCTGTCTCAATTATTGGCCTTATTATCAGTGTTTGGCCATGTTTATTCCTGTAAAAGGCCAGCTTCAAGAAAGCATGAAGTTGTCTGTTGTTTTCTGTCCAGTCCAAGTAGCACTCGGCACATAGTGAGCCCTTAGGGGTTTCATTAGTGGTTGGTGTCTTTTCATGCTTTTCTCCAGTGGGAGGCACCACCTTTGAAGAATTTGTTGGAAATGTCAAACAATGCAAGGAAAGCTAATAGGTACAAAATACTCATGTATTTATGAATTCATGACCAAGTTAAATATGAAACCTTATATAAAAAGAGGTGTTATTTTTCGCCTCCCCATCCTCTGGAACAGCTCTGAGTGACATGAGTACAGGGCTGTGTCTTCTTTCTGTGGGACTCACTCCTTTATTCCTCCTGCAATGCCATCAGGCTAGCCCCACACGGGTGGGTTTCCTACTCAGACTCCGAACTGTGTCAGGTTCATGGGGGACTGGAATTACAGCCCCTCTTCCCTCATCCTCCATGCCCTTCCCACTGGAGGAGGGACCCCAGCCCTGGCCTGGCTCCTCCACTGTCTCCCCAGCTGGTCTCTGCGTTATATTTTACTGGGCTCCCGCAGGGCGCAGACCAGCTCTGAGAGCCGATGGAAAGGGGTGGTGGATCCCTGAGGGGTGAGCTGGCCCTGGTTGCTGGGGTGGATCTGTGGGCTCTCTCCTGTGGCTTCCTGCACCTCCGGGGTCACCTTCACTTTCTCTCCCCAATGGCCTTTCTCCATCCGCCTTTTCAGTGGGCCGGAGGGCTCAGCCCTGCAAACTCATGGACACCCATTTCCCCTCCCCTTGGGGTTTAGGCCTTGTCTCTCCCTTCCACTTAGAGTTCCTGGGAGACCCTGTGGCTCCTCTATTTCTCCAGAGCAAAGGTGCTGGATGTAAAGCTGTTCCCACCCTTCTACAACCCCTCTTCTTCCCAGAGGCCGTGGACTGCAGGCTCGGCGAAGGCAGGCCGGCCATCCAGTAGAGGGCAGCGCAGGTCTGGCATGCCTGGCAGCCACCCTGGAGGAGGGCTTGGAGCAGAGGCAAACACGGCCTTAAAGAACTCTGGGGTTCAGACGTGGCTCACAGCTGCTCTAGGCCTGCTTGACCTGCCACCTCTGGCTGCTTCTTCTGACGAGGATTTAACCTCAGATCCCTGGGTCTTGGCACCCAGAGATCTCCTTTGTTTCTGTGTTGGCTCTCGCCCACACAGAAAGCCTGACTCCTGAGGGTGGAACCCACCCCAGGGACCGAGGCCTAAAACCAGTCCCTCCTTCTCAGGCCAGGTGACTCCCCAGCTCTGAGCCCAGGAGCTCAGTGTCTCTCTCGCCCCTCCCCCCGTCAGAGGGATTCTGTCTTTTAAGTCTAAAAAGGATGTGGTGTTAAAATATGGTCAGGGTTAGATAGGAGGGCCTCTGCGGCCCCGCTTTCCCCTGTGGGGCTGCGGGCGGCTGCCCGCATCCTCATCTCATCCCGCCTCTTTTCTGGACTCCCTTTGGAGCGGCACCGGCTCAATTCTCCCTTTTCTCCTTCCCATTTATCCCAAAACATCACTAAGTAAAGTCCTGTCCTGTGATCCTTCATTCCTATTCCCAAGTCAGTGACCTTTTTCCTGACCCTTGATCCCTATCCCAACCCTCCCTTCACATTCACATCTTGTGGGGTCACCTCTGAAATGAGGATAACCTGATTCTCATGATGGGCAAGAAAACCACCTAATGTCATGTCCGAACCCTGAAGCCACCCCGTCCCTTCCACCCCAGGCATGAGACTTGTGCTGCCCCCCAAAGTCTGCCAGCAGGCCAGGCAGGGCACCCTTAGTCACAGCAGGTGACAAAGTCCTTTCCTGGTAGGCACTGGAATCCACTCTATAATCTAAACCTTTGTCTCATCGGCATGGCGGCTCCTGTTTAGTTTTATAAAAATGTATAAGCCAAGGGTCCTTTTCCTGTTCTTTCTTTAAGGAGACAGAGGCTAGATTGTTTTTGTTGGTGGTGATTTTGTTGCCTTTTTTTTTTTTTTGCTAATTTTGTCTTACCCCATGAGAAGCTGTGCTAACCAGAGGGGCACAGGGTTACTGTGTCTAGGCTCCCATCGTCCCCTTCCTCCTTTCCCCCTGTTCCCTTCAGTTCTGTCTCAGAGTGGTGAAGAACAGGAGAGGGAGAAGTTCTGATGAACCAAGAGGCCCTGCTTCTAGCCTGGAGCGCTAAGCAAACTCCACCACCCTCTACCAGCTCCAGAGGCCAACAGCCCCAGGAGGCATGCTAGCGGAGCAAAGCCTTCCCGTGAGGGTCTCTGGCAGCGGCACTCAGGAAGTGGGAGCCTTGAGCCGGGCTCTGAAGGCTGAATGTCTACCCTGACTTACCCAGTGAGGATCTGAGCAGGCTCCCTGTGGAAATGTCCTCAAAACATGTGTAACCTTCAAGTCCATTGGTGGAAAAACATGGCCAATAGAGGCAGGACCCCCTCTGCGCACTGCCGCACACCGCAACTCTCACGGCTGGAAGAATTTCCCCTTGGACTCTAGGGTTCTACACTTGGTTGCCAGCACTTGGCTCTTCCCTGTTCCCACCTCCTCAGGGCTGTTCCCTGCCCTGCTTCAGTACTGAGGACCTCTTCAGGGGTCCCTGTTCTGACCCACAAGGCGCAGCTCCTCTCTTGCTGAGCTATGTTGGCTGGTGAGAACAGCTGAACCCTTAGGGTCCTGGTTACATGGGTCCCCTTGTCCCTGGAAGGTGGAGGGGGTGATGCAGAGAGCACAGGGGCAAGGGCAGGTGGGCACAACAGCAGCAGGGTCAGAAGAGGGTGGCAGCATCTCAGACCACAGCCGAGGAGGAGGACGGGGACGAGGCCGAGGCCGCGGAGGAGGACGACGAGGCGGGACTGTTCCAGAAGAGCCAGCGCCGCTTGGGCTGCCGTTTCAGGTGGAGGTAGTCCTCTTTCTCACGCTCCTTCCGGGCACGCTGGTAGTGATCTTCCTCCTTCAGGTACCATACAGGCGGCCACCGGTGCTTCTCAAAATACTCCTGGTTTTCTGGAACAGAACCCAGTAGGGCTTGGTTAGAAGGCAGGCAGGACAAGGGGCGCGAGGAGAGCTGGGATGTGGAGGGTGTCCAGGGACACCCACCCCCGCGCTGATGCCTTGGGAACCTGCAGCAGGCTTTGTCGGCAAGGAACACATCCATCCCAGTCCTTGGGGCCGTAAGCCAAGTCCCTGCCCTCACAGAGCCCCCAGTCTGGCTGAAGAACTCCTTAAAGGAAGTCCCACAGGAAGGGTCTCAATGGGAGCTTCATGTGTACTGGGAAGATAGGCTGAGACAAAGAACAAGGGAGGGAGCGGGTGCAGCCGAGCTGGGGTGCCGGTAAAAGCGGCGCCTGGTAGACTTGAGGCTCTGAGCAGAAGGGGGTGTGGGGCTGCAGGAGAGAGGAGTGTCTGACCGGAGAAGGCTGGGCTAAGGGGTCTGAGCCTATTCTGAAAGGCATGGGGGACCACGGGAAGTTTGAAATCAGGAGAATGAAGTGATTGGTGCTGTGATTTAGAAAGAAAACACTATCCCTGCCCAGGTAGCTCAGTTGGTTAGAGCAACATCCTGGTACGTCAAGGTTGTAGATTCAATCCCTGGTCAGGGCACATACCGGAATCAAGCAATGAATGTATAAATAAATGGAACAACAAATAGTTGTTTCTTTCTCTCTCTCTCTCTCCCTTCCTTTTTCTCTAAAAATCATTCAATCAATAAAAATTAAAGAAAGAAAGAGAGAATAGAGGGAGAGAGGAAGGGAGGGAGAGAGGATGGAAGGAAGGAGGGAGGGAGGGAAGGAAGGGTAGATAGAAAGAAGGAAGGAAAATATTCGAAAAAAAGGAGAGAATGGGTGGGGTTCAGAGACAACCAGTAGCAGAGGAGATGGTCTCAGCAGAGTGGAGGGAGCCCAGGGAGACCTTAAGGACACAGAGTGGCAGGAGCTCAGGGAGGCCAGGGACACCTCTCCCTGGTGCCTGTGCAGTTCCCGTTAGGCCCCAGGACCTGATACATTAATTAAGCAGAGGCAGAGCGACAGGGACCTCAGAAGCTATCCGGACCTGTGCTGTCCAAGCCGTGACATGTACCCATTCCTAGGTTTTGAGACTAGCGTAGCAGGTCATGAGCAGGATTAAAAGTAGTTTATGTATTTTTCTATATGGGTACCGGGTCACATATAAAATGTAGTTCTTATTGTGGAGTTCTGCCCAAAAAGCCTGAAAAAATTCCTCCAGTCCAACCCCCTCTTTGCACCTGTGAGGCGGAAGCCCGGAGAGGCACAGTGAGGTGCACGTATTCCCAGCTCCCCTGCCCACCAGGCCAGTGCTTTACTGGGCCCCTCTCTGCTCGGCGGGATGCACCTCTGCAGGCTACTCCCCCTCTGCAAGGTCAAATGAGGCCCAAGGATCTCTGGCAATGGGGGTCGGGTTGGAGATCTGGACCCAAGTTGAGGGTCCTTCAGCGTGAAGGGGGGTGGAAGTCAGCAGGTCCTGCCAGGGATGCTCACCTGGCGACATGGCCTTCATGTCGCGGGGGAACTTGCGGCACACGTTGTTATAGTTGGTGCAGATGTGGTGGAGACACCAGTCGGCCAGCTGGTATGCGCAGTGGAACTGGGGAAACACAGAAGGGCATCTGTGTAGGACCCAGCGGGGGGTCGGCACAGACAGCCACCCTTGCTCTCCAAGCTGAGGCTTCACGGAAGGTGTGCAAAGGACCTGCACACACGGGAAAGCGCCCACCGCGAGGCACCCACACAACACTGTGAGACCACGGCCGGTGGTCCCCTGGCGCCACCGCGACCACCACCTCCTCACTCTGTCCTGTGCCAACATCCACGGAAACCCCAAGCCATGGGTGGCGGCTTCCTACTGTGTCCGCCCTTTTCAGGTCTCACCCCAGGTCGTGTTCTCCTCCCCGTTAGGGGCCAAAGCAGTCTGCACGAAGGTGTTGAGAACAAGGCTTGGAGCCTGGAATCTGCCATGCTTCAACTTCATAAACGAACCTTTAATGGTAGGATTTCCGACACTCTGAAGGCCGAGGTGGGAGGTTTTGCTAGTATGTATAGGAATAGGAGGTGGGCAGTTAATTTTCAAGGGGGAGTACTAAGTGTCCCTTAAATGAACTCAGGCAGGCGGCAGCCACGTCTACACATGAGACTGGTGTTCACTCCCCTGGCACCCACTGGTGCCTAAAATCTCAGTCCCACCACGCACGCAGTGTCTCCTCTTGCCACGTCGGGGTGCGCCTTCTGGCCTGGAGGATGAGAGGGACTCTCTACCTAGTCAGAAAACTGAGTCTGCCAGTGGGCGCCCTTCCTACCTACCAGCTTCCAGCACCTCCCCATCTGCTGCTAACGGGCAGAGCGAGCCCAGAGTTGAGACTGTTGCAGAGATTCCCCACCCCCCGCCATCATACCTGAGCCAGTTCCAGAAACACAAGCACGTCTCCATCAATGTCCACCATCATCTGAGTTGCTTCCATCAGCCCGGTCACTGTGTACTGTTCTGTGACACACATGGCCAGAATCAGCTGAAGAACCACACGAGTGGCCATGTGCTCACTTCCACAGCCCCCCACCCCGAGCAGGGGCCGACTGCGGGGTAAAGAGAGACCAAGGCCTAGGGCAAGTCCCAGCAGGCCCAGAAAAGGCCACAGGCGAGTTAAATATCCCACCATGGTGGAAACTGGGAGTGGAGCAAGACTTCCCCAGTGCAGGAGGGTAGGAAGTGAAGGAGAACGTTAGTGTCAGCCAAGGGGACTTTTTCCAGCTAGATAAGCTGCACCAAACAGTCTGATGCCCACAGGGTGAAACCCCCGACAGAATTAGCCACACACAGACTGACTGGCAGGAGAGGGAATGAGGTCTCAGGTTGGCTGAGAACTATGAATTAGAAAGATGGTTTCAACCTAGTTGTTTGTATTAGTTTAAATTTTATAACAAATTGTATACTAATGTTGCATTTTAAGTTAAAGCTCTTCTATTGAACAAGTAAACACTTTCAAGTCCTGAATTTGAACAGTTATCAGTATAAATTCCTGAGGTGTTTTATATTTAAAAATGTAAATATATTTCCTAGCTCAGCCCCTGGAAAGACAACAACAACAGCCACTGCAGTAGCAAGGAGCATTCCCAGTGCAACATCAGAATGCTATGTGCAGCTATCAAAAACCAGGACGTCACAGAGAAATGACTGATTCTAGGTCTGGGCAGGAAACAAGCAAGATGAACCTGAATATCCTGTCATTTCATAGAGACTCTGGAGCCAACTGGAAGAGATGGCTACTGGTTCAAGGTCCAGTAAAGAATTTGAGCTTCGGTAAGGACCACTGTAAATATTTGAAACTGATGGAATACATTCAGATCATAATAATACTTAAAAATAAAAACAAAAATCTAATTGTTCACCCTCAAAGGATAATAGGGAACAAATTTATCTTGAAATCTGGTAAATAAAAGGAAAGAACCAGGCACTCCCCCACTTTTCATACATGAATTATATCACTGGTTAATCAAACGGTTGGCAGGGGGAAGTTTTTCTTTCTTTTCTTAAATTTTTTTATTGATTGATTTTACAGAGAGAGGAGAGAGAGCGATAGGGAGCAAGAAGTATCAACTCATAGTAGCTCCACTTGTTCAATGATTTATGGATTGTTGTATGTGCCTTGGCTGGGCAAGCCCAGGGTTTTGAACTGGCAACCTCAGCATTTGAGGTTAATGCTCTACCTACTGTGGCACCACAGCCCAGGCAAAGTTTTTCTCTTTTTAGAAGTATTCCAACAGATAAACAAAGAAGGAACAACTGAATTGGAGTATTACCATTTCACAACACCTAATAAGTTAATGGAACCAGACAATGATACTCAATGGCTGATGACATCACAAAAAAGAGAGAAAAGCAGACAATTCAGGCTTCTTGATGAAAATGGAAACAACTTGTAAAGTAGTCTCATCTAAAGAGACTTGGACGTGACTGTGACCGGGAATACGGCACACTATAGAATACAATCAGCCGAAATCTAGATTGCTCGGTCAGTGGGTATTTCCCAACAAATCATTGCAAAGGAAATTGTTTTAATGAACAAGGTACCCTTAGGTTAGAAGAAACTTAAAAGATATATATAAAAATAAAACCATGCTATAGTGTTTATGGATATACATTTTGATGATAAAACTATGAAGAAGAGCAAGGAAGTGAGGTCATAAGAAGTACCCCCCAAAGAGTAATAGGCAGAGTGGTAACTTCTGAAGAGGAGGGAAGGACTGTGATTGGGAGAGAAAAGCAGGGGGCTTCTGGTGTGGCTGGAAGGTCCTAGTTCCTGATGTGGGTCATTGTGCTTTATAATAATTCATTAAGTTGAACATATGTGTATTTGTGTTATATTTAACAAAAAAGTTTTAAGCTTAAATTTATAACTTCGGAGAAAGCCTATCTCACAAACCCTAAAGCATCACCAACCAAACCATACCTGGAATTTTCTGCTAATCATCGAAAGGTGTATACAACAAACACATCTTTCTTTGTACATGTTTTCTGGCATGCAGAGGCCATTTCATGGAAAAAGTCATCCAACATTCTTTTCTATGAGCCTTCTCATGCATCTGTGCTGTTTAACATTTTTAATGGCTACCTTGTGAAAATTACCCATGATGGCTTACCCAAGAGTGCCTGTTTGACTTGTCTGTGATTCCTGCCACAGTGAAACAAATTTATAGAAGTATCTTTATACACTTTTTCCTTTTGAGTCACTTCTTTGGAGATAGTCTTTCTAAAGCTGAATACTTGGTCCAAGAGTTTGGACAGCTTTATCTGCTATGGGAAGACCCCATTACTTGTCATGGACAGTGTGGATGACAGACATACTGTTTTAGCTGTGATCTATGGAAGCTTCTCTTGTTTCCTGCCCTAACACCCTCTGTGTCCCCACCTGGGGCACCTGGGACTTGCTCTGTAGGCTCTGCCTTTAACCTTCCTGTTCTGATCAATGATTTCTGCTTTTGTACTATGACCAAGCCCTCCACCCCCACCATAGCCATTTCTCAGCGTAAGATTGATGTTTCCCACATATCTGAATCCCAAACTTGATGATCTGCCTAAGGGGCCCAGCAGCTCTGACACTAGGGCCTTCCCTGAACCTCAACTCCACATCAGATGCCCTGCTCTCTGCCCACCCACTGACATGCCCAGATCTCAACCCTGATAGCAGCATCAGCGTTGGTACCAACACTGACACCAATACCACGCAAATCCCAATTCCAGCAGCATCAGGAGCTGCCTGCCTGCCACGCTGGCCCCAGACTCTCATGGTTCGGACGGCACAGTTTCCCTCTCCCGCCCCTGGGACCCGACTGCCTGCCACTCGGCTTCCCTCTTGCCTCAGTCCCCGCTCCACCTGAGGGCATCTGAGGCCGGTCCCCTCTAAAAGCGGAGCTCCGGCTCTCACAATCTTTACACGGAATTGGGAGTAGAGGTCAGTGCTCATTGTGTCTGTTTCTGGAAGAAGCAAGAGAAAATGAAGGCAGAGGAGGAGAAGGAGGAAGAGAAACGAATGAAAGAGAAGAAAAAGGAAATGAATACAGAAGAACACATCCAGCATATTCATGTGACAAAACAAGGAAGGAGAGGAAGAGGAGGAGCAGGAGGAGGACCACAGGGAAGACGTGTGGAACTGCGTTCTACCCCTTCTGACTTCTTAGCCTCGCCTGGGTGAAGCCCAGCTGCCCGGAGCACCAGCACTATCATCCACGGGACACGCTTGGATGGGCCAGAATCACCCCCGGAGACGGCCTAGCAGTGACCCCAATGAGCATCTTTGTCACACACTCTTCCTTGTACCCGTGTCCTCACCCAATCCCCAGTGTGCATCAATATGCTTCACTTTATGTGAACGGGTCCCTTGGTGCTACTGGCCTATCCCCAAAGAGGAGACAGGTGAGAAGTCAGCACTCCTGGGGCCCCCTGGCGCCTCCCCAGGGAGGTCTCAGCACCCTGCTTAGGTACCTGTGAGGGCAACCAGGTGCGGCAGGCAGAGGCGGTTAGCCAGGATGATGAGCTTCATGTCGTCCAGGTCGGGGCTGGAGGTGAAGGTGCCCGTGTACAGGTACTCCAGCACGGCCCGCATGCAGCTCTTGCTCGTGTGAGGGAACACCACCTGTGGGGGCGGAACGCAGTAGCCCGCAGCGAGGGCTGGCGTTAGGGGGACACTCAGTTCCGAGAAACTCAGACGGCCCTGGCCCCCACAGCCGTCTCTCCCTAACAGGCAGCCACCCCTGTGCTGCTCTAGAACCCGCTCAGGAGCCCCGAAAAGGCCTGCATCCCAGACAACAGCCTGAGCTAAGCCCATTCATTAGCAGCACCAGTGAGCAGGAAGGACTCTAATGGCTTTCAAAAGCGCCTGGGTTTGCCTGGCATCTTCCAAAGCCGTGCTGGCTGGAGGATGCTTGAAGGAGCCCTTCTGGTCACCTACACCAACACCCTGGCCACTCCCAGCCCTGTGGGGAGCAGTACAAGTGGGACACAGAGTGAGTAAGCCAACATCAGCTGGCTTCTCAAAGCTGCTACTTGGGGTCTCTGGGATCTCCTTGGAGCAGCACTGCTACAAAAACTGCTTTCTCGTTAGACACCAGTCTCTCGGGCTGTGCTGGGAATCGGCCTCACAGCTGCCTCTGTGGTACTGAGAAGTGCTCAGGGCTGGCCAGCCCCTGGGGCTCCGGAGAGGTCCTAGTCTCTCACTTAACACACCCCAATCTCCCTCCCGCTCCAGAGTCAGAGACCGACTCAAATCTCAAGCCTCCACTTAGCCTTTCTTCCATAAGGACTTCCTTTCCAGAAATCCTGGGCAACATCTATCCTGTGTCACAGGGACTCGGCTGCATTGTTCTTGGTCTAGTTTTTCGTTCAGGCACTTGGTGAGCACTTATGAAGGAGCCAGCGCTGGGTGAGAGGGTATCGGCAGAAGTAAAGACCTAGTCCCCATGCTCAAGACATCACAGACCAGCCAGGGAAACTGTGTGGACACTCCGCACTTTGAGCAGTTGCACAAAGTAGTACCTTGTTAACTGCAAAGCCAAGTGATAGATAATTAATGTTCCAGGAGTGCAGAGGCATGGCTTAGGCTACTCTGCTTAGCTGGGAGAATGCAAAGGAGACAAAAGACTTCAGAGAGTATTTCTAAGGACACACCGATAGGCCCCTTTGCCACTCTCTCTGCCTAAGGTGAGTAGACTGTCCGTAATTAAAGGGAAAAGTGACTATATGAAACACTTTATTTTCTGTATTTTGATTTTTTGATATCTGGAGCCTTATTGACCCTCAAGGGACTATCCTTACCTGGGCTAGGCAACTCTTAGAGACAGTAAATGAGTGGTTTGCAAGCATGCCTTTTGTATGCAAACCAATCAATCCAGAATCCATATCCCCACTGCTCCCTTATTAGCTCTCACTCCTAGCTGCCCTAATCACCCGCCCTAATCATCCTTGTGCAAGTACCAGGTGACTAAGGACAGTCCCAATGCCCCAGAGCCTGCTGAAAGGATCAAACCAGCCAATCTAAAAACTTGCCCTGCCTGGCCCTCCTGTCTTCCCCTGGAACCACAATGAAGGCTGTGGGCCACAGTGCCCCTTGCTGCCATCTCCTGACCAACCCTGGCGCCTCCACACGTGCCACCCCTCTGCTACACACACCTCTCTTATCAGATGGATGAGTATTACAACCTATCATTTCAATGGCAATTTCCTCCGGATCTGTTGTCAAGTTCACCATGCCTCAATAATAAAACTGACATTTAAAAACAGTGATGGGGGCCCTGGCCGGTTGGCTCAGTGGTAGAGCGTCGGCCTGGCGTGCGGAAGTCCCGGGTTCGATTCCCGGCCGGGGCACACAGGAGAGGCGCCCACCTGCTTCTCCACCCCTCCCCCTCTCCTTCCTTTCTGTCTCTCTCTTCCCCTCCCGCAGTGAGGCTCCACTGGAGCAAAGTTGGCCCGGGCGCTGGGATGGCTCTGTGGCCTCTGCCTCAGGCGCTAGAATGGCCCTGGTTGCAGCAGAGCAACGCCCCAGATGGGCAGAGCATCGCCCCCTGGTGGGCATGCTGGCTGGATCCCGGTCGGGCGCATGCAGGAGTCTGTCTGACTGCCTCCCCGTTTCCAACCTCAAAAAATACAAAAAATAAAAATAAAAATAATAAAAATAAAAACAGTGATGGGCCTGACCTGTTGTGGCACAGTGGATAAAATGTCAACCTGGAATGCTGAGGTCACTGGTTCATGATCCCAGGCCAGTCAAGGCACATATAAGAAGCAACTAACTGCAAGTTGATGCGTCCTGCTCCCCACCCCATCCCTGTCTTTCTCTCTCCCCTTAAAAAAATGAAACTAGACCACCAACTTACACCACTCACAAAAATAAACTCAAAATGGATAAAAGACTTAAATGTAAGCCGTGAAACCATAAGCATCTTAGAAGAAAACATAGGCAGTAAGCTCTCTGACATCTCTTGCAGCAATATAGTTGCCGATTTGTCTCCACAGGCAAGTGAAATAAAAGAAAGGATAAATAAATGGGACTATATCAAACTAAAAAGCTTTTGCACAGCTAAAGACAATTAAGAACAGAATAAAAAGACAAACTACACAATGGGAGAACATATTTGACAGTATGTCTGATAAGGGGTTAATAGCCAAAATTTATAAAAAACTTGTAAAACTTGCCTGGCCTGTGGTGGCGCAGTGGATAAACCTTTGGCCTGGAATGCCAAGG
Organism: Saccopteryx leptura; assembly: GCF_036850995.1. Taxonomy (NCBI): domain Eukaryota; kingdom Metazoa; phylum Chordata; class Mammalia; order Chiroptera; family Emballonuridae; genus Saccopteryx; species Saccopteryx leptura. The sequence goes on along the minus strand of NC_089503.1, from coordinate 264,368,133 downwards.
TTGCTAGTTTGAAACCCTGGGCTTCCTTGGTCAAAGCACATACAGCAAGCAAGCAATGAACAACTAACTTGAAGCAACTATGAGTTGTTACTTCCCATTCCATGCTCCCATTTCTCTCCTGTCTCTGTAAAATCAATAAAGTATTAAAAAAAAAAAGAACTTGTAAAACTCAATACCAGAAATACAAACAATCCAATCAAAAAATAGGCGAAAGAAATAGACACTTCTCCAAAGAGGACATACAGATGGCCAATAGGCATATGACAAAATGCTCAACATCACTAATCATTAGAGAAATGCAAATTAAAACCACAATGAGATATCATCTCACACCAGTCAGAATGGCGCTCATCAACAAAACAACACAGAATAAGTGCTGGCGAGGATGTGGAGAAAAGGGAACCCTCCTGCACTGCTGGTGGGAATGCAGACTGGTGCAGCCACTGTGGAAAACAGTATGGAGATTCCTCAAAAAACTGAAAATCGAACTGCCTTTTGACCCAGCTATCCCACTGTTAGGAATATACCCCAAGAACACCATAGTACTGTTTGAAAAGAAGAAATGCACCCCCATGTTTATGGCAGCATTGTTCACAATAGCGAAGATCTGGAAACAGCCCAAGTGTCTGTCAGAGGACGAGTGGATTAAAAAGCTTTGGTATATATATACTATGGAATACTACTCAGCCATAAGAAATGATGACATTGGATCATTTACAACAACATGGATGGACCTTGATAACATTATACTGAGCGAAATAAGTAAATCAGAAAAAACTAAGAACTATCTGATTCCATACATAGGTGGGACATAAAAATGAGACTCAGAGACATGGACAAGAGTGTGGGGGTTACGGGGTGGGGGGGAGGAGAGGGAGGGGGTTGGGGGAGGGGAGGGGCACAAAGAAAACCAGTTGGAAGGTGACGGAAGACAATTGGACTTTGGGTGATGGGAATGCAGCATAATCAAATGTCAAAATAACCTAGAGATGTTTTCTCTGGACATATGTACCCTGATTTATCCATGTCACCCCATTAAAATTAATTTTAAATAATCAGGGTTCTTGCCTGACCTGTGGTGGCGCAGTGGATAAAACGTCGACCTGGAAATGCTGAGGTCGCCGGTTCGAAAACCTGGGCTTGCCTGGTCAAGGCACATATGGGAGTTGATGCTTCCAGCTCCTCCCCCTTCTCTCTCTCTCTCTCTCTCTCCCTCTCTGTCTCTCTCTCTCCCTCTCTCCTCTCTAAAAAATGAATAATAAAAAAAAAAAAATCAGGGTTCTCTCCAAGGTTGGCGCCTGGGCAGCCGCTCAATGTGGAAATCACAAATTTACATTTCTTACTCTTTTTGAATGTTCATCTGTGCAACAGCGCATTCTAAGCACCCGTAGTCATGTTCATTCCTTCCATTAGGTGCAGAAAATTGCAAGTGAGGACAACAATCAAGAAGCAATAGGGAAATATCCTAAATAATAGTTTGGTTTTTTGTCAGGTATTATTTAATATTTTCAATTTATATTTTAAAAATCTTTCTTATAACATAATCTAGTTTTATGTACCTTTTTTATTGTTCTTATATAAGTATTAAATGCATGAAATGATAAAAAAAAAGAATTTGAAGCATCCTCTTTCCTTCAATCTGTCCTTGTGTTTCAAATGAGATGACAAAGAAAAAGAATTCTAGAGAATGAAAGGTCAGTTCCCAATTGTCTCCATGTGAATCACTCTCAGCCCTTCCGAGCAGTAACATTAAAGCTTTCCCTGAACATCCAAGTGTCAAGATTCCCAAACTCATTCTCCCTTCTTCTGTCACGTGGTGTCATATATGGTGTCACCAACAGGGGTTTCATAGGTCATCTCCATTGAGCACTTGGGATCTGAGGACACGTGTTCCCAAAGCCTGGCGCGAGGCCAGCCTCTGCCAGTGCGGAACTGAGTGATCCTTCTGTAAAACCTGAGGTATCTGTTCTGCCATCTTGGTCAAAGTCCAAAGGCATAATTGCACTCTGCCTACTTGTGAGCTCGCCTAGAGTCCTAATTAGCTATTGTTTATTTTCTATCCAAAGAAGATTATGCCCAACACTACTCTGCACATTAAAACAGCAAGGAACCTAACCCGACTGATGAAGGAGCATCTAGCTGTGACACAAAGCAATCACGAGGTGGGGAAGAGGCTTTACCTGGCTCTAGGCTGAGCCAGCTGGATGGCGGCTTGCAGCTCAGAAGCTGAGTGTACCAGAGGGGTTCAACTTGTGGTTTTGTGCAGCTAAAGGGAAATAATACACCTTATATCCACTTGCTTTAAATGACTTCTAAGGCGCGATCGATGTCAGATGAAAAGAGGATTGAACTCCAGCCCCCTCTCCACAGCTTCCTACCAAAATGTAACCCACAAGGAACACAAACTTAAATTCCTTCTCACATAAAGTACACTGTCTTAATATCTCATGGTGCCTGACCTGTGGTGGCACAGTGAATAAAGCGTCGACCTGGAAATGCTGAGGTCACCGGTTCAAAGCCCTGGGCTTGCCTGGTCAAGGCACATATGGGAGTTGATGCTTCCTGCTCCTCCCCCCTTCTCTCTCTCTCTCTCTCTCTCTCTCCTCTCTAAAATGAATAAATAAAGAAAATATATATTAAAAAAACAATTTAAATTAAAAATAAAAACAGTGATGGGTTCAATCTGGAACACACTGAACTTTTTTTTAGTTGTTTCTTATGTGTCAGCGACAAAGCACAGTACAATGTAGAGAGCAAAAAATCAGACGTCTTAAATTCAAGTCCTGGCCTCTCCTTTCTACTTATATAACTTTGCACAAGTCATTCATTTTTCAGGGCCCTACTTCCCTTACGTATAAAGTGGGAATGCTAAGCCACAGACAAGAATATGCGTGAGACGATCTAAGATAATGTATTAAAAGTGCTTCTCCCAGGCCCATCCCAGGCACACAGCGAACGCTGAAGACAGTACCATCAAATGACAGATGCCTGAGAGGCCAAGAGTATAGGTCTTGCTCTCCCCACCCAGCCCGGCTTACCTCCCTGGTGGAGCTCTCCACAAATGGCCCCCCAAACATGGCTGCCATCCAGTCACAGCTAGAAATCAGCAGGGGCTTGTGGGCGCTGATGGTGCCGTCATCCAGAATGAAGGTCACATCTGTCCAGGCAGAGACAAGGCATCACGTGAGGATGTGGTGAAAGAATGTGGGACAACCACCGCCAAGGGTCAACACTGGACTCAGACAACATGCTTCCTGCTGTAGCCACAAGCTGGGAAGTGCTCTGTGACCACAGTCTAGGCTCTAGGACATGAGCAGCCGAGTGCTAACCAGACCCACCTGCACTCACAGAAGGCGGGAAGGAGGACTCTCCCCTGCCTTCCAGCTCTGAGTTCCTAAGCACATTCCCTACCTGAGAAGGTGCCCTTTGCCAAGCACTCTTTAACCCGGTTGGTCCGGCGGACGTGGAAGGCCTTGGTGATCTCCTGGTTCATGAAGGCCTCGTTGTTGAGGATGTTGGCCACCATCATGCGCAGATCAAAAACCTCGAGCAGCTCAGCGATGTGGGCGATATGCATGAGGTCCCGCTCGTTCTCGTCCAGCTCCCCCGTGTACAGGTACTTGAGAACAGCCCGGAAGGGCCCCGGCTGGATGGAACCGTCCATTTTTACCACCACCATCAGCCTGGATTTGTAGGTCAGTGGGTCTTCTGCCATCTCCTCCTGGATACTTACAAAAGCTCGGCTCCAGGAAGACAGCACACGACCCCTCCCCGGCAGGTACCCTGTTCCGTTGCCCCGTAAGATCCCATCACTGGTTGAGGCCCGGAGCCCAGTGGGACTGGAGCCCGCACCGTCCTCCACGCTCTCACACACATCAAAGCTGGCCGCCCGAAGCAGGAAGTCCCGGCCATGGTGGTGGTGGTGGTGGTGGTGGTGGTGGTGGTGGTCAGGGTGAGCCTGGCGGTCCTCTGGGTGGGGGCCCCCTGACTCCGAGGGGCCCCCCAGCTCCCCCTCACTCAGGTCCATGAGGAACAGGTCGTAGAACTTGGAGGAGGAGGTGGAGAGGTAGATCTTATGGGCAAAGATGCGCACCCGTTCCTGCAGCACCAGGATCACATCTGCGCACAGCGGGTCCTCCAGGAGGTGGGCAGGGCACTCCTCGCTGCTGGAGGGGGGGTCGGGCACCACTATGATGGGGGGAGGGGGCTTTGGGGGCAGGAAGGGGGCCTGCAGCAGGGGCCGCTGCACGTTGCGGAGGTGGGACTTCCAGAACTGCAGGTGTCGCCGGGAGATGAGCGCTGCGCGGATGGCGTTGTCGAAGACGTCCTTGATGCCGAACTGGGCCACCACGCTGGTCTCGTAGTAGGGGATGCCCAGCTCCTTGGCCACCTCCCGACCCTTCTCTGGGGGAAGGATCTCATTGGGCTTGATGGGTCTGGTATGTTCAAGAAGGCAAAGCAAAATGTTGGTGGTGGAGGATGGGGGACAGGGAGAGGCAACTCCCTAGGGCCCGCCTGTTCTTCCCCGGGCTGAGGGTGGGGATGGGGGGGTCCCTGCTCAGGATCTGTATCACTGGCCCCACTCCTGCCCTGTTCAATTCCCATGAGTCTCTGCCCTTTCTCCTCTGTCTAACCAAACCCACTCAGTCCTTCAAGGCCTACCTCCAATCCCCTCTTCTTCCCAGATGCCTCTCGTGTCTATCAGGCCCTGCTGATTTCCCAGCTCAAAGTAGTGCTGTCACTCACCACCACTCTGGCAGACAGTATGCAATTTTCTACATTGTTTTTTTTAACATGTTCTCATATTAAGTTCATCTTCCAGCAAGATTCTAAGCCCTTTTCATGCAAACTGTCTCTTTCTCGACTCATGCTGCTTAGTCCAGCACTGTCTACACCGTGGTGTGATAGGTGAATGAATGGAGGAATGGATGGACAGACAAAGAACTGAATAAAAGACGAAGCACTGCTGTTGGCTCCCTTGCTTCAAACAGAGGACAGACATAAGGCTGAGTGGACTCCCTCAGGGCTGAGCAGGGAGCCGTGGGGACACGCACCCCCTCCCTCTGTCCTCTTCCTCGCCCCTTCCTAGGCACCGCATCCCTACCTAGCCAAGGGCCGCCTGGCCCTGTTGACAGCCTCCAGGTCAGCGTAGCGCAAGTCCAGCTGGCAGCCCACTAGGATGACAGGTGCTCGGGGGCAGAAGTGCTTGATCTCTGGGTACCACATGGTCTTAACATGGTGGAGGGAGTTAGGGTTGGCAATGGAGAAGCACAGAACCACAACGTCGGACCTGGAGGTGGGAGAGTGAGGTTGGGGCAGAGAAAGCTAGCAGTAGGTTATTTGCCCCTGAAACAAGGGAGAACAGCACACTACCACAGCCCTATGTGACCGGCCCGCATCTGTACTGTGATGCACTCACATGATCTCACCCAAAATGCATAAAAGTATCTAATATATGTGTCTCTAATTTAGCAATTTATAGCTTTCAAAGACTCTCATTTTGACATGATGGCTATCTTGTTGGAAATGATCATTTTTACCATCTTGAGGCTGAGAAAAGTCACCTCAGAACAATTTCCCTATTTGCTCAAAGTCTAGTGGGCAGCGGGCCTAGGGCTGAGAGCAACCTTCCTGACTCCAGACCTGTTCCTCTCACCTCCGCTGCCTGCCTGCAAGGACCCGCCCGCCCCGCCCCGCCCCGCCCACTCCTTCCTCCCAGTGGAAATGCACCAGAGCTGCTCCGTTCCTTGGAAAGCAGAGACAACCCACCCTCAGCTCCCTCAGACAGCAGGGCTTCCTACCTCCCATAAGCAAAGCGACGGTCTTTGTGGTGGTCTCCAAAGGTGTCCCAGAGGCGCAGGGAGACGCTAACATCGTCCACCACATCTCGGGACCGCTCCAGAACCTATTGGGGCAGGGAGAGTGTGACTGGACTGGAAGGCAGTTCTTGGGGCCCAGGCAGGTCAGCTCAGGGTGGTACCAGCTCCCCCTCCAGGGTCCCAGCCAGTACAGGGTGTGGCAGGGTACAGTTAGCACCTCCCCATGCACCCTACACAGCCCTTCTACCAGGGGCCTTCTCCAGAGACCCAGTAGCAAAGGCATCCTCCAAGCTGGCCAGGAGGAAAGGAAAGAGACTCTAAGACTCGAAGAGAGCGAACAGTCGTGGGTGTAGAAAGTCTCCCTCAGGGAGCCTGCCCTTGTGTCCAGCTTTACCTGCCCATCACCTGTTTATGAGCCTCTGACCTTTCGGTATCATCAGCAGGCAGCTTCTCTCCTTCTCTCAGCTCTCATCTCCCCCAAATCCCCACCCCATCCCCTAGGGCTCCCCATTACTTGGGTTGTGACTGCACAAGACACTGTGCCCTGGCGTCTGGTCAGCCATGCAAACACAAATGGTGGAGGACCCCCCCCCCAACCTACTGGGGCGGGCTCCTTCCTCTCAGCTGCCCTACCCTACCCCCAGGGGGCTTCTGTGACCTCAGCACAGGCCAGGGTTGGGGACACCAAGCAAGGACTTGAAAAGAAGCCCAGAGGCACAGTGTGGATCCCTGTCCGGCAGCCTTGCAGCCTCACCTCCTGGCACACCCGATACTGGTCAATGGCCCAAACTGTGGGCACATGGGTGGCAAGCAGCTGGTACTGGGTGAGGGTGGCATTGCAGGCCCGGGCACAGATGAGCCTGGTCTTGCCCACGGCGTTGTCCCCCACCACAACACACTTGATGGTCTCTACGTTTGGTCTTTCATAATCCATGTCAGAATCCATTAATTGGGACCTGAGGGAGAGAGAGTGGTCAAGATGATGGCTCTGCACACCACCTCCCAGAGGGCCAGGGCCAGCAGCTCTCCTAGGCCGGGGCTACCCCCTCTGCCAGAATTTGAGCAGAAAGGAGGAGAAAGGAGTGGGCAGGTCTCTGGGCAGCAGCTCGGCAGGAGTCTGAGGAGTGGGGCACCCCTTCAAGCTGAGAGGAGCCCTCTCACCAGATGAACTACTTGTCTTCCGCTGGCTGCCACCACCCTCCAACTGGGCTTCTGGATGGAGGAGGCCCATGGGAGAACCCCACGTAGAGCCTGCCCGGGGCCTGTCCCCTCTCTCCCAGAAAGAGGAGCATCTTCTTGGGAAGCTCACTCGTCATCCCTGCTCCTCCTGCCAGCAGGGTTGTGACAAACAGCTGAGAGAAGCAGAGTCAGGGCCAGGTCCCCACCCCTTCCCAGCATGCCCGAGGGCAGGGCCACTTTAAAATTTAATGGGCTTGTCAAGAGCTGGGAGGCAGCTCTCCTGGCCTCCACCTTTGCCTCTCTTCTTCTCTGGTTGTGGATTTCCAAGCCCCCAGACCCCTTGATGGAGATGCCAGGGTTTTTCCTCCCAACCCTCCTGGTGGAGAGGCTCTGGATGCACCCGACAGCCACAGGCCGACCCTCTCTTCCTCCTCTGGGTCTGTCACATGGCCTGTGTGGCTGGCTCAGTCTTAAGATGTAGAGGGAGGTAACCATGGGCCTGTGACAGCACACGCCATGGTCAGTGGGCCTTGCCATCCCCTACCCAGGCCTGTCGTCCAAGCCCTGCAGCCAGCCTCAGGGAGAGTGAGCTACACCCCCTGTGCACCTCCCATTCCTAGGGAGGAGGACTCAGGCTGGAAGCCCCCAGACAGGTGACACTCCTAGCACACTCCCTAAATTGGCTGCAAGGGGAGAAGGAGCACAGGGTCAGAATTTCTGACAATGCGTGAATTTCTGGGCAAGTGCTTGTCTTAGTCTCCTGTGTTGGGCAGAGAGGAAGTGGTTTGTCCTCCCTTAGAGAGGGATGGCTCAAATTAACAAATAGAAGGACCTTCTGTAATCAAAATGTCATGTCAGTGTTTAAAAACTGTCACCAGGAGGGGCCCTTGGTTTGAAGGGGCTTTCGCTGGCAGCCTCCCTGCTGGCACCCACCCTCTCAGGAGGTGGGGCAAGGCAGGCATTATTCGGAAGCATTATTAAGCCTTTGTTTGGCCAGGGTTATTGGCCTGCCCCTGCTCACATACCCTGTGTGCATGAAGTCCACAGGGGGCTAAAGCAACCTGGAGAAATCCATCCTAGGCCAAGGAAGGCTGAACTCAAAGGAGTCCTGGAGACTGCCCAGGTGTCCTCACTGCTGAGCCATCTAGCCCAAGAGCCTGGCCACCAGCAGCTCCGCTGCTGCCTGGTGTAACTGGCTGCCAGCATGCAGGAATGCAGACCCGAAACATCGAAATATCAAATATCGGTGGCAACTGGAATTTGTGCAAGTGGATACATCTCAGCAACCTAAGCAAAAAGTGCAGCAAGGACTTCTCAATGAGACAACGCCTCCTCCTTCTCGGAATTTTACAGGCTCTGGATCCTGAACAACAAGGGTCTCCATGCAGGTCCCTCCCCAGTTTCCAGGGTAACTGTCTGCATCATTCCTCTCCCTCCTCCATCCCTCCTCACCTTCCTCAGCGGATAACCTTTATTCTAACCACATGCTGCCTCTTCCCGGATCTCTTTCTCCTGAGCTGAACACCAGGAACCCTACTTTGACAGCTCCTAGACTCAAGCAGGCAGCCTAGAGGATGTGTTGGCGCCGGGAGGAATAAGATGGGTTTCAGTTTCTGTTTTATTGATTGAAGAACAAAACAGATAGAACCCCAAATACAAATATATACAGCTGTAGGAGAAAAAGGAAAACCCACTATCAATAGAACTTCTTTCTAGAATTTAGATTCTAGAGGCAGGCAGAGGTGGGGGGTGTGAGTAGGCACGGAGGAGCTTTAGTTCTTAAGTCCAGGAGCATCTTGATGGCAGGGAGGATGCCAGAACAGCAGAGCGATGCTGGTCCAGTATCAGCAAGTTTACGATTAAAATGCACACACGAGTACATAAGCAAGGTGATGCGGTTTCATAAGGAGGTGGTCTGGTGCTGTGGTTACCAGCATGCCTCCCAGCAGGTCATCTCCTGGCTCTCTGTCCAGAGTTTGTATCGATCCCCTCAAGACTTGGTTTCCCTTTTCAGACCACCATGACCATAACGATCTTCACCATTTGCAGTGGAAAGATAGTGTACTCTTTTCAGAATACGAAATTGAGAATCAGAAGCACTTCGAGTTTAAATTGCCTTATGCATCTCTAGGGTTAAGTAGGGACAGCCACCCAAGTAGGAGAGTGACACACTCTGTGCTGTGAGTTTGGACACCAGACCTACTGGTTGCTGCTTAGACTAGATGGCCCCTCTCTACCCTTCCCCTGCTCATCCTTCCACTTTCTCCCTCTTTTCATCATTCTCACCCCCTCTACCCCTGTCCCAGCTGCCTGACTGGTAAACTTCATTGTCATATCTAGGAAAGGGCAAATCACTTCACTAGTCTGAGTGTCAGTCTGCCCTTCTGGAAAATGGGTACGAGGGCTTTGGAAGAAAGTCTCCTGAATCTTGGTGAATTCATGCCAAGAGAGGCTGGACTGAAAGGAGGTCCTTGCCTTCTTACATAATGTGGAATTATATAATTCTAGATTACATATCAATATGTGTAATTATATCACTCTTCAAGATAGAGCCTGGCCCAATTGAGCCAGCAGAACTTTTAAGTCTTATCAGGCCTGTCTTAAACAAAGATCTTGTACTGGAGATAGCATGCCAATCCAACAATAATGTTATTTTTCTCTAAAATATTGCTACCTTACTGTATCACGGATGATGTATAATAATATAACCCACTCAACTTCCCTTTTCCTTTGGGCACTCTCCTTCAATGACGACTTTTCTGCACAGTTGCCTCATCCCCATGCCTTCTGAGACTCCTGAGTAGCCTCCATACACTAGAGCTTCCTTGCCACCCTGCTCTGGGCACCACAACCCACAATTCACTCTTCTCTCTCAGTGATCTGAGTCACCAAGGTGCTCCCTCCCCACCCTGTCCCATTATCCCTGTTCTCTTTTTGAAAACAGCCTCTTGCCCACTGCTCTCCCAGCTCTTTGTACTCAAGGCAGACCAAAGGGCAGGTGTGCTCAGATTAGCTACAACCCTTACCAGCTCCCAGTCCCACCCCCACACCCTTACACACACTCTTTGCAGAGCCCAGAAAAAGCCCCGCTTTCTCTTCCACAGCTGATAGCAGGCTTGTTCATCTGTGGCTGCCCTAAGTCTGGTTGTCAAGGAAACAATCTCCCTGGGAGCCTGGCTTGTCTCCTAGCAACCAATATCCCACACACCCTGCATCTTACAAAATGCAAAAGGGAGGAATACCCTAAAACTGAAGGTACAAATAAAGGAGGATGGATGGGGAGAATGGATAGGGAAGAGATGAGCAGAGAAGGTGGCCTTTGAATTAAAGGAAACTCCCATAGAAGTCACTGACATTGTAATATGGAGGAAGATGGAAAGATGAATGCATCCGAAGATCCAGTGGACAGCAAGGCCCAAAGGGATCTTAAATGCTCACATTAACAAAAATGCAAGCCTAACACAGGCTAAGCCTTCTCAAATACCAACAATCAATCCTAAGGATTTCTGCCAGTAGTTTGCCAGAACTCAGATGCACAGACTGCAATGGAGTTGGGCTAAAAGTGATCTCTGGAACAACGAGCAAAGGACCCAAATCCCGCTGGTTTTTAACGGAAACATTTCCACCACTCTGGACCTTTTTTTTCGTGACACGCTGCTCTGCACGCACACACAAAATAAAACAATTTTAAAGAGGGAAGGGGGGGAAGGCCTCGACACGAGAAGGCAATCAAGTCATCTTCCTTTCCCTAAAAAAACAAAACAAAAACAAACAAACAAAAAAACCCCATTAAATATTAGCCGCCCTCCCACCCCCATTTGAGACCCCAGCAGCCGAAACTATAGCCCAGGGAAGAGTGGGAGCCGAGAGGGCGCAGGAGGGCGAAGCCGCACGTTCCCAGAGGCTGCTTGTAACCCGGCCATAATAGAAATTAATCATTTACTTACACCACTACATGTGACGGGGTGATTTCTAGCGTAAGGAACAAATCTCTTCCTGCTAAGCACGCTCATTTTAGTGAAATGTCTCGGGTCACTCCGCGCGTGCAAGTTAGGACGATGCCGGCGCCGCAGAGCTACTGCTGCTACTGCTGCTGCTACAGGCTCCGGGCCCGGGTGCGTTAGATCAGAAACTCGGACAGAGCTGCCCAGGCAGAACGGCGGGCCCGGAGCGGCCGCGCGCGCGCCACTGCAACCATCGCCTCTTCCGGATCAGCATCTCCCCGCGCCCCGGGCGCCCAATGTCATGGAGGCGCGCCGGCGCCGAGCTGTGCGCTGCCGCCCCGATTTCGGGCGGCCGGGCCGCGCCGCGCCGCCGCGGGTCCTCTGGCTGCGCAGGCTGGAGGCGGCGCGCAGGAGCGGAGACCCGGGCAAGGCGCGCTGCTACGCCCGGCCAGCTCCGAAGGCGCGGCCGCCTAGACCCCTAGCGTTGCAGTCTCCGGGACCGCTCGCGACCTTCTTTCATTCACAAAAAATGGAAAGGCGATAAAAAGAGAGAGAAAGAGAGAAAGGGAGAAAAAAGGAGGGGTGGATTGATGATGAATCGCTCCAGACTGTTGCAGGACAAGAACCGCCCATCATGGCGCGCGGTTGGTGGAAAGGCGTCGGGGGCGGGGAAGGTGGAGGGAAAAGAAGGGGATTGGGAGCCCCAGCGTCCCGCCCCCGGTCCCGCCCCATGGCGCAGCTCCCTCCCTCCCTCCTTTCGTTTCCCCTCGGGAAGGGACACGGCAGGAGTAGTTTGCGCTCGCTCTACCTAGCGAGGCACAAGACCTCGCTAGATTCCCGCGGGGTTTGTCCCTTTCCTCCGGGAAGCTGAGAAAGAACTTAAGGAGGTACCCTATTCAGCCCTAGAATGGATGCGAGTTATGGGAAGGGAATTCGACATATTTTACTTGTCTCATTAACCCAGGCCTCCACTACTTACCCATGGGGGGAGGGAGACAGCTTTTCTATACACGCTCTCTGCCGACGTGGGCATTTTCCCGGCGCCGAGGGTTTTTCTGTCTCCATCACACCCCTGCAATGGCAGCCTATGCCTTGGACTGTCGTGGTTCTTAGTGAGTTTCAGGGTGGGTCTAAGTACCACCTGCACCTGGTTCCCATCTAAGCCGTCTCCTCCTCCCTCATCTCCAGAAGTTTCCACTTCCATCCCACTCGCATCATTGCCACCTGGAGTTCTTCAGTATCTTTGACTTCTGAAAGAAATACCATGAAGATGCTAGCCTGGAGATGATACCTAAGATACTCCTGGGCTCTCTGTCTCAGTGTAGTCCTCTGTAAAATAGAGGCTATTATTATTTCTTACTGATTTTAGAGAGAAACGTAGATGTGTTGTTCCACTTGTTTATGCAGTTATTGGTTGATTCTTGTATGTGCCCTGATTGGGGGTTGAACCCGCAACCTTGGCATATCAGGACAACGCTGTAACAAATGGAGCTATGCAGAGAAGTTATAAGAGATGACATCTGTAATATGAGTTGGTTCTCAAAGGAAGTTTTCATATTCAAGGCTAGTTTGATTATAATGATGTTGACTGTTAGTAATTACAGAAATCAGGTCAGTCTGGTTTTATCCACCTTGTTGATTACCTCTGTATAATTTTTAAAGCCCAGAATGATATGCCTCTCACTTAATCCCCTCCATCTCACCTCCAACTTGCAAATACACTCTAATACTAGTTTGCAAAATATGATTAGAAAGAGAAATCCAATTCCCCCCCCCCAAAAAAAAGCCAAATAAAGAATGAATTTTGCATTGTCTGAAGCATGCTCTTCATGTGTAAATGCAGGTAATTGCAAGTTTCCCATCAAGGTGTTTATGATAAACATGCTTTCTGGCCTGGTCCACATTCTATAAGTGTCAGATGCTTCCCCCACCTCCTTTTGAACTGATGAGGTTGAGGATGAGTGAGGGTATGCCACTTCACACTTTCAGCTAGGACTCACTATCTCTAAAATAGAAAATGTTGTCTTGAATACATGCTTACGAGAGAAACTAAACAATGTGCAGGTGTGTTCTCCCCACATGTTTGGCATTGAAGAGCCTCAACCCAACTTTTGTGTGCCAGAAGTCACTTCTTGGTGCTTTGGTGTGGGGGGAGGGTAGGCAGAGCCTCTTCCACCAACACCTTGTTCCCCTCACCCTGCTCCAGAGTGCCAGCCTATTGTCCTCACCTTTCATATGTCCAGGCAGCAGGCACAGCCCCAGAACAGCACAGAGCAGAAAAACAGAACGCCCTCTACCCAAAGTCACGGGGCTTCTGGGCCTGCAGCTATGGAGCCAAGGCCAGCTCAGCCTGGGAACCACACTACCCACCCAGGCTGGACTGTGGGGTTCGAAGGTATAAGGATGGCCAAATCAAGTTGCATCCCCTGCTCACATTCTGTAAACTGCCTCAGGAAGAGCCAGGTGCTCTGCTGGGGAGGAGTCACCTTGATTCCCAGCTCTGCTTTCTGCCCACAATCCCCTTTTAGCATTTCTTCAAACCAAAGTCCTTCTGGACTACACCACCTTTCAGGCATCCCAGTCACAGCTCCGCTCAGCTAGCTGGCATTGTCCCTTAAAGTCCCCTCCTCCTCTAAGACCAATTCTCTTCCCCCAACCTTTGATCATCCTCAAGTCTTTTTCAGTGTTAAATCTTCACATCCAAGGCCCCTCCTGGGCTGTCTGGGGGCTTGTGCACACCTCTCCTTTAGGCCAGCCTACGAAGACCCCCTGTAGTTTCTCACTCCCAGCTCAGTGACCGGAATCTCTAGGCACAAGCTCCCAGCTTTTTCTGCACATCAGGACAATGAAAGATACTTGATGTGACAGCAGATCACCAGTGAGCTCAAGCCCTCAGCCTCTGTCTCCATTGTGGCTGACTCCAAGCCTTCTCCCAGTCCAGCCCTGGCCTTCTATTGACTCACCCCTCCCAGCTACTCAAGGCAGACTCAGAGGCTTGGTTTCCAGGCCCAGGGTCTGACTACCACATTTGCTTCATCTTTGTCCAGCCCCTCAATGCCAGAGTCATGGAAAACAGGGACATTTTCCATAGCTGTGTCCTTCCCAGCGACCAAGGAGTTGTCGGTGCCCATTCCGAGCCCTGTTCCAGTCCTTGGCTCCCAGCCTTCAGCAAGGTGTCGTAGTGCAGGCAGCACCCTCACTTTCTCTCACCTTGTAACCCTCCCCCCCCAACACACACCCTCACTGCCTCCATGCCAGCTGCGGAGTCCATTTTCCTTGCTTCAGGATACTTCTCAAGTCAGGCCTGGTGGGAGGCTTTTCCAGAAAGGCTCCTAGCCTTTTTCTCTCACGGCCTCCTATTCTGTCATGTGTGCGTATGCATGCGTGGGCACACGTGTACACAACCACACCAGCCCCATTTCCTGTTTCTTTGGAGCACTTCGCTATCAGTTGTTGATTCTTCCACTATCTAACTGGGCTTCTGCGCTGTCCTTCCACTGGTGGGCCTGGGCAAGGCTCTGCCATGGGCTGGCTCACTCACCCCAGGAATGGAGGGCAGGAGGGGGCACTGTGTGGCTACTGCCTGAGAGGCTACTGGCTGCTTGGAGGCAGGATTCGCTCCCAACTCCCCTAATTACCTCTTCCCTCACCAAAGCCCTCTTGTGACTCCTCCTTCCCAGTGACATAAACACCTTGACCCTGTCCCCAAAAGGCACCTCTTCCATCTATCTTCATAACCACCCTCCTCAAAGACATCACATGGCTAAAATTTTTCTGTAGCCAGTGACCTAGAGGCCTAGTCTGGGAGAAGAACTCTCCATCTTGCTTCTCAGGAAGGCAGCCATGCGGTAGGCTCTCAGCCAGTGCCACCAAGCCCTTCTGACCCTGTGACTCTGAGGTCCTTCCCGGGTGCCAGGCCAAGCTCTCTGTGTCCTCCTCCAACCTACCTGTTCCATTTGCTCCACAGGCAGCACCAGCCCCTTAACTATTGGCAGGCTCCTAACCTCTTTTATCTCCACCTGTCTCCAGGAACACTGAGGCTCCCTGAACCTACCCTACAGGACTCGTGATGTGAACTCCACCCCTCCCCCAGTGTGCAGAGTCTGGGGCACATGGCATTGCCATCCTGTGCTTGGGGCAAAGTTCAGACCAGTGGAGAGTAAAAGCAGCAGCATCTCAGCATGCTGAGACCCAGCAGGAAGAAGGAGTCGAATCTGTAAAGCTAGGAGTCTTCCAGCCTTCATGCCCAGGGTTCAAGGGCACCACCAGTTCTCCACAGGAGATGAGGCCCTCCTGGGCCTTTGTTTGGACAGTTTCCTCAGCTGAGCACTCTTCTTCCCACCTCCTGCACCTGGATAATGCTTACTTCAAGTTTCAGCCTAGATGTCACTGCCTTCAGGGAGCCTTCCATGAATACCTTCTACAAAGTCTGGGTTTCCTCCCCCTCCTCTGTTCTTTCTTAATAATGCCAGTCATGCCACTCTATCACTGAGTCTCTCTTTCACACAGGACTGAGAACTCTTTAGGGAAGGGCCTATGCTTATTCAAAAGAGTACCTCCTTGCTGATCTGGAAACAAGCACTCAATAGGTGCTCAATAAATGTTTGATGGATGAATAAATGTTTGAGATGGGAAACTTGATGGGGAAGGACTTGACATCACCAGCGGCTACTGGTATGTTGTCCACAGAGATCTTCCACAGACTAGACAAGCCTTTTCTTTGGGCTGCCATTGCTCTGTGCTCCCTCCAGGCTCCTGGTCAGGCTGGACTGAAGAGAACAGGACAGGGCAGGGGAAGACAGTGAGAGAAGGAATGAGCACAGTGAGTTACCCAAAGAGGCAAAACTGGGGCACTCGGCCTAAAGGGAGGGCTTTCCTCAGCAAGAACATGGCGCCTGCTGTCCAGGCCCAAAGGGCAAAGACACCCAGCCTGGGGGCCAAGAAAGAGGCCACCCTGTGGAGTCAAGGGACTACTCAAGGGGCAAGAACTGGGGTCAGCATGGTCCATTCCATGCTGTGGGGGCATCTGCACATTCTGAACTGGTTTGATAATTTGGAAAGAGTGGTCCATTATCCATCAGGAGGCCTAGATTCTGTCCTTACACAGCTGTGAGATGTCAATCAATTCTTTCTCTTCTGTGGGCCTCAGCTTTCTCATGTACAAGGTCAGGTGACCTCCAAGGTTCATTTCAGCCCTAACACTTACTACAGGTTCCTAGCATGGAAGGCCTATAGTCTATTGGCCATCCATTTCTTTTTTTCTTTTCTCTTTCTCTCTCTCTTTCCCTTTCTTTCTTTCTTCTTTATTTTTCTCTCTCTCTCTCTCTTTTTGAGAGAGACAGAGACAAAGACAGGCAGGAAGGGAGAGAGAAAAGCATCAACTCATAGTTGCAGTACCTTAGTTCATTGATTGCTTCCTCACATGTGCCTTGACTGGAGGGCTCCAACTAAGCCAGTGACCCTTTGCTCAAGCCAGCAACCTTGGGTTTCAAGCCAGTGACCTTGGGCTTCAAGCCAGCAACCTTTGGGCTCAAGCCAGCAACCCTGGGGTCATTTATATGGTTTCACACTCAAGCTGGCAGCCCCGTGCTCAAGCTGGCAGCCCCGTGCTCAAGCTGGTGACCCCGTGCTCAAGCCGGGTGAGCCTGCGCTCAAGCTCTCAACCTTGGGGTTCCAAACCTGGGTCCTCAGTGTCCCAGATCAATGCTCTATCCACTGCGCCACCGCCTGGTCAGGCAAGATTGTGTGATTTTTTTAACTCTCCCTCCACTTCTGCCTGCTCCCCTTCACATACCTATGCTTAGTGCCCCTGTGTAAAGTGGGACCCAACCCCATTTGTGTTGATGCCACCTGGGCTGCCTCTTGAGAGCAGATGGCACAGAAGATATGGGCAAACTGGAGGGGGGGTAGATTTCTGAGATTCTAACTAATAGGGCTGGAAAAATCTATGCCCACTTTGGCCCTGTTGCTCAGTAGGTCTCCTGAAGAAATGAACAAACAAGGTAAGGCAGTAAGAGGAACACAAGTGAGAATCCTGCTTGAAACCCAAGGTTGTGAGATCCTCACAAGGCAGCCGGCCCCTTGCAGACTTCCTACAGCCATACTGTGGGTTGGCAGGGCTGCTCAAGGCAGTAACTGAAGAATCTGCTCCCACTCTGGTATGGCCAGAGCCTCTGTTGTAGACATATGAGCATGCAGACCTCTCTGCCCACGCCCCCACGCTCCTCTACCCTGGCCTTGCCTTCCAGGGAGCCACAGCTGGCTGAGGCCATAGACTCCATATACTGAAGCTTTGAAGCCATTCTTCATTCAGCAGTAAAACATGAGCACTTGGTTTATATCTTTATCAGATGAAGAAGAAGGGATAGACCAAAACAGGACAACAACAACAAAAAACTCATGGACATGGACAGCAGTGTGGTGTTAGTGTGGGGTGGGGGAGGTGGACGAGGATATAGGGGAGATAAATGGTAATGGACAAAGTCATGACTTGGTGGGAGTGAACATACAATATGTTGTACAGAAATGTGTTGTAGAACTGGGCACCTGAAACCTGTTAACCAGTGCCATCCCAATAAACACACACACACACACACACACACACACACACACACACACACACACACACAGCTGCAAATACCACCACCATTAATGCCCTGGGGGAAATGCGTGGTCCCCCACTACCGGGGTCTCCTGGGATGTTAATTTCTTAGGACTGGACACTTTGGAAATCACCAGCAGGCAAGCCTGCCACAGAAAGAAGCTAGATGATATTACTTCTGCGCTGTTTTATAAGCAGAAAAGTTACAAGAGGGAGGCAAAAATGTACTTTCACCCACAGTGCCTGAAGGAATAAGAACCTCCTCTTCAAGCGAGCTGCAGACCTGAGGGAGGGCAGGCTCGTTCCTAGAGCCCTGCAGGGCTGGCTGCAAGGGAGAAGCTCTGAGGAGGCTGCTCACCCCAAAATAGACTTGTTTTTTCACAACTTTTTCATAAGGCATTGGCGTCTTTTGCAGCATGGAAAAAATATAGACTGAACTGTTAACAAATAAAGATTATAAAAAGCTCCAACTGTTCCCGGTGAGTTTCCATGTGGATGTGGTGTTCTAGATAGGGAAGGGAGGGGGCTGAGGGAGAGTGGGGAGGGGGCTGGGAGGGGGCTGGGAAAGGGCAGAGGAGGTGTGTGTCCAAGAGCCCCAGTCCCCTCTCTTCTGACCCACTTTGTCTCTTGGTAGCTGGTTCCACTAAAGCTCGTAAATATAATAATCAATGTTAAGGACGGGAAAGATTTTTATGGATCCTCAGAAGTGGTCCATTGTGAGTGTGGATTACTGTTTCTTGCTTCCAGATAAAGGAATGTGTGGCACAGACGGACATCTTAAAAACAAACTGAGTTGCAATGAGGCTGGTTTCAATTAGGCCACCCCACTGGGTAGACACAGTTTGTTTAGTAAATACTCAAGAGGGCTCAGTGTTCTTGTCAAGGTCAGCTTACCCTGAACTTGAACCTCCCTTGGGCATTGCTGTGTGTCAGTAACCAGAGATAACTTGGGGGTTGCAGCTGCTTTTGACCCAGATTGAGGGATTCTGTGGGTTCATCCCGGAAGCAACCTGGTCCTCACCTGCACCATGAGTTCCCCTTGCAGGGCCAGACCCATCCTTGCACCCTCTGCCCCAGCCCTGGAGCCCTCTCGGTCCTGGAACTCCTACAAGACAAGAAAGAGAATGGTGTAAAAGGTGCTGGAGTGGAGTCTGGAACCAGTTCCCCATCCCCTCAGGGTCCTCAGTGAAATCAGGATGCTGACTTGGAGAAGCCTCTGGCCTCTACTTTTTTTTTTTTTTACAGAGACAGAGAGAGAGTCAGAGAGAGGGATAGACAGGGACAGAGGAATAGACAAGGACAGACAGACAGGAACAGAGAGATGAGAAGCATCAATCTTTAGTTTTTCGTTGCACAATGCGACACCTTAGTTGTTCATTGATTGCTTTCTCATATGTGCCTTGACCGTGGGCCTTCAGCAGACTGAGTAACTCCTTGCTCAAGCCAGCGACCTTGGGTCCAAGCTGGTGAGCTTTGCTCAAACCAGATGAGCCCGTGCTCAAGCTGGGGACCTCAGGATCTCAAACCTGGGTCCTTCCGCATCCCAATCCGACGCTCTATCCACTGCGCCACCGCCTGGTCAGGCTGGCCTCTACTTTTTATAATCAGAGGAGAATGCCCCCAGCTCCCCAGAGCTCTGTGTTCCCTGCAAAGTCTGGGATCAGTCAGGGACCCACTCCATCCACTTTTCCAGGCCCCCTTTCTTATTTCTTGTGTTCTCCTTTCTTCCTTACCTCTTCTTCTCCCCTTTCTTTGTCTCTCCTGTTCTTTTATCTCCCTTCCCTTACCTCCTGGGCAGAGGTATACACAAGTGGCTCTGGCTTGGTCAAAGAGAGGAGGATGGCAGGCAGGCAGACAGACAACCAGGACGCTGGGGATACTGACGGGCATTATTCAACCCTCACTGGGCAGGCAGTCAGAATGCTGGCCACAAGTTCCCTAAGGTAGTTACGGTGGTAAGGGACCACTGCATTTTCTCTGGCTTCCTCTAACCCGAAAGCCCTCTCTCAGGCCCCAACCAGCCAGAGTGAGCAGCCAACTACCCCAGGAAAAGTGCAGCTCCTCCCAGGGACATGGCTGAGAAGAGGGAAGGTTGTGTGGAGGGTCCAACGGTCCTTGTCCCAGCCAAAGCATTGCTCTGCTGGGCATGGTCATTCACAGTTTATCGGACCCTTGGGACAAAGCCTGAAGCAAGGTGGGTAGAAGCCAGGCAGACCAGATCACAGGGAGCTGATGCAGAGACACAGAGGGTAAATGAGCTGATACTCAGAGTTAGAAGTGTCCCACAGAACATGTCTGCCTTTCCCACAGCCTGTGGCATAGGCCCCTGGGCAGGTGGTAGGTTGCTGCTACTTGCCCTCTTGGAAACACAGTCCAAGGTACCACAAGGCCACTGAACACATGCCTCAACTTAGTCTGGCAGTCTGGGCTTAGCACATGCTCTGGAAAGTTCCTGGTCACCTTACCTTTCTCCCAACTTACCCTCTTCTTTCTTCTGGAGCAGTGATTTTCAACCTTTTTTGAGCCGCGGCACATTTTTTACATTTACAAAATCCTGGGGCACACCACCTACCAAAATGACATAAAATGACACTCTAACACAGTACATATTATACATATAGTTAATAATATAGTTTCTAAATGTATTTATACTCAGTGTGAAACCTGGGCCTGTTTCGATGAACACAAAAGGGATATCCTGGCAGGAATGGTAGAAAGACACACACGAAGCTCTTCCTCAACAGTTCTCAGTCTCTCTCTGTTTTTAGTTTTTATCGCCGTCAAGCTTGAGAAGCTCAGCTCACATAGATATGTGGTTGAAAACGGGAGCAATGTCAAAATAGCTTTATTGGTCAGAATGGGGAACTCCTTGGCAACAGATAACCAAAAACTGTCCAAAGGAAGATCAGCAAACTTTAGCTTTAAAGTTAGATAACATTGTGATGCATTGTGATGTACTGTATATCACCCTCTGCGGGGGCCTCTTTTAAAAAGAAAAAGGTCAAATATCTATATACACCATCAGAATAGACATAACCAGCTGAGGCTGAGGCTTCATCTAGTGGTGGCAACATTTACCTCCAGTCCTGACCAGGATTAGAAATCGGGACCATGGGGAGGAGTAGCAGCTTCAACTATTCGCCACGGCCACACAATGACAAGTGTGCGGCAGCCTGAGCAGGGACCTTCCTGGGTGTGGATGAGAGGCGGCCTACTATTGGTTCATCGCTAGTGGTCAGGATGAATCCTAGAAGATGATTGGTCAATGAGTGTTCCCTGTGCCTCCACTCTTCTTGTCGCTGATAGCTGGAGGGATTGTGAGGGGAATGTTTATGTTCGGATGGAGGCTGCTGGTGGCGGGCCGGATAAATAGCCTCTGCGGGCTGTATCCGGCACGCAGGCCGTAGTTTGGGGACCCATGTTTAATTTCCCCACGGCACACCTGACCATGTCTCACAGCACACTGGTTGAAAAACACTGTTCTGGAGGACACCCCAGGAGCTGTGTGGGAGCCTGAGCAGTGGGTGTGATCCTAGGGCTGAAGGCAGCCCCGAGAGGGGACTGTTGTGCTGTCATCTCCACACCCACAGGGAAGCCATGGAGTGGCAGAGTGACTCCAGCATACTGGGTTCACATGGCTCCAGCCACCATTTTTCACACACAGAGCTGAGGACCTGGCCAAAGTGCATGGAGGTTTCAGTCCAGTTTTGTTCCTCTTTCTAGGCAGGCCTAGCCAAGAGTGGTCAGGTTGTCAGGGTCCTAACCACATGCTGCCTCCTGGGCCTACATGGTGACTGTACAGCAGGGAGAAGGGGTGTGGCCACAAATAGCTCTGCCAGGCCCAAGGCACCTGACCTGCTCATGCAACCCAAGTCAGGTGGCTCGGCTGGGTCTCTGGGGAGAAATGATGCCCGTTTGCTCATTCATCATTTATCTTTTTTTCCATGTATCACATGCTTGTTAAGCTCCTACTTGGGCCGGACACTGTGCTAAGAGTGTGAGGATTATAAAATGATAACAATGCCATCCCATTCATCAAGGAGTTCAGGTTTAATAATAATAATATTAATTAGTATCAATTACGGAGAATTTGTTCCATGCCCAGTATTGGACTGTCCATACTACTACTTTTAAATTTCCTAACAATCCTATGGGGAGGTGCCATGACTAACCCCCTTGGTAGATGAGGACATTGAAGCTTCAGGAAGTGATGTGACTTGCCAGGGTAGCAAAGTGGGCAGCTACACAGAGCATGATTTCTAACCTGGTAGCTGGTTTAGAGCCTCTCAGAAAAGATGGCATTTTAAAGCATCAATGTGTTGATGAGCTCGAGGCCTGATCCCTGATTTTAAAGCATTACTATGTTGTTCTTAATTCATGTAAAAACAACCCTTCTTATCTCACAGATGAGAAAACTGAGGCATAGAGCAGAAAACTGGCTGGGGCACAGTGACAGAGAAAGTTTGTGGCTATGTCAGGCCCAGTGCTGTGGTCCTGGTGCCAGATTTTGTCTCTGGGTTTCAGTTTTCTCTTGCATGAAACAGCAGGTTCTGAGGGATGGGCTCCCCCAGCTTTGATATTCTGGCTGTGCGATGGTAGCATACGATGCTATAGTCTGTCTCCAGGGAGCTTCATGGCCACAGGGATGCAGAAAGTAGAGAAACAGGAATAGACCAGCTGCCCCAGCACACACCCACCACAACCCTTCCCTCACAGGTCATCAAGAATGTGGAAATGCTTTTATATCTCAAGGCAGGACTTCTAACTCAGTTGATGGAACATCTAATATACATTATACATATAATATGTATATATATTATACACACAATATGTATATACACTGCTCACAAAAATTAGGGGATATTTTATCACTTCATATTCATTTTGAAACATCCCTAATTTTTGTGAGCAGTATATGTTATACACACACACACACACACATCCAACAGAACCGACAGGTCTGAAGAGCTGGAGATGAAAAACACATGCGCTAGAGGTAGGTAGGGAACAGAGAGAAGACACAAAATTACTGTGATTAGAGCCCAGGCAAAGGTTAACTGGAAATGTGGTCCGCTGGGTCCTTGGATGGTGACCTTCCACAGTCCCTTCCAGCCAGGCTGACTCTTGGATGACTATGCACTTTGCTCTCTTTGCAGGGCCCACGGCTTCCCACCTATCAGCCTCAGCCCCTGGTCTGACTTACCCCAGCCCAGCAGGGGCACCCTCAGGTCCCTGGAAGTCATGGTCTCAGCCTCATTCCTTCCTAAAACGAAAGGAGCTCCCTCGCTCCGCTACTTCTTTGCATGGAGGCCGGTTGGGGATCTCTGCTGCCCTGGAAGGAATTTCTAGAGTAAGCCCGAAGAGGAAAAAATTGGGTGGCTTGAGGCAAGTGAGGGTGATGAGAATCAGGGTTAGAAAATCTGCTCTGCTCAGGTTGTTTTTGGAGAAATGGATCCTACCGCCTGAAGGCTAGGGGTACTCCAGAGGGGGGCGGGGTTATTAAGGGGCTGCGCAGGGCCCCAGGTGAGCAGTAGGGAAAGGCCACATGCAAGGTAACTAAAGAGTGCACATCTCTGGGATTAGCAGTGGCCCTTCAGGTTGGGGAAGGGCTAAAGATAGAGTGGGCGTGAGGGCCAAGGTGGCCCCAAATCATAGGCTCTTACTGTCCTCCATCCTGGCCAGGGGCTGCTTGGATTGATAAGGATGAAACGGGCTGAGAGATGGGCTGCATCTCCCCCCCCCCCGTTTATCATATCCTTTTATTCATTTTCAGAAGTTAGTTAGTATACATGACTTTCTCCAACCCTACCACCTACCCCCCCCCCCCCCCCCCGCCTCCAGTGGTATTCTCAGATCTGCTTAGAAAGCTCTGAAGGCGGTGCCTAGGTGGAGGTGGTGATTCGCCATGCCCTATTCTCTCTTGTTATCTGCAGGATCAGGGGGACACAGCTGTCCAGGACCTGCTTCAGCTGAAGGCATAGTACAGGTCTCTGACTGGCGTCTACTACAAGCCAGTCTCTGCCACTGGCGCTGAGGACAAAGACAGGAAAGAGAAAGAAAAAAGAAAATAAATCCGAAAAGCAGAATAAGTCACAAAAAACAAAATGATGGCTCAAAGAAGGACCCCCCCGCTAGAAACTTAGGTGGGAGGCTGGCCCCCAGCGGGGCAGGGACCTCGCAAGCAGACCAGGTAACAAGCTTGGAAATCGAGATGGGCTGCTTCCTGCCCCGCCTCCCCCTCTCCTGGCCAGGTTCAGAAGGAAAGAGCAGAAGCCAGGCCCACTGCTGGTGAAGGGCACATGTAGACACTCTCCCCGGACAGGACACTACCGCTGCCGGTGAACTCCCTCCTCCTGTCTTGGGCTGGCTGCCTTGCATTGCTGGGCCATCCTTGGGTTACTGCCCATTGATGGCCTAAGACACCTGATCCTTTAACCCATTCACTCCTTGTCCTGCCTTCACATCTCCCTCCTTTAAAAGAGATCGCATTCTGAGAACTATCCATAGTACTTACTGAGTGCAGGAGTGACCAGGTGAGGACAGGTGGAGCAGCCAGGGCTCAGAGAACCCTCTCTTTACCCCAGGCACAGAGAAAGGCCAGGTTTACCCCAGGCACAGAGAAAGGCCAGGGTGATCTTGGGTCTGCAGCTTCCCCTCTGGGACTACCTAGGCTGCCATGATTCCCTGTCCAGACATTGTGCTGAAGTGAATGTGTGAGGAAAAAACACACGGATTTCAGGGGCTGGGATCCAAAGCCAGCCTATGGGGAGCCAGGTGAGGGACGTGGTTACTGTATCCAGGGGTGCGACCAGCAGGCCGGTGTCCTGCTCAGTTACTTTCCCACCCAGGGCTGTGCAGGGCCCAGAGAGAAGCTACCTCAAGGCCATGTTACCATCTTCGGACAGGTGAGCATTCTTGTACAGCAGGGCCACACTTTGGTCTGCCCTCAGGCCCTCATTCTAACTTCTGCTCTGGCCTCTCCACCTGTCCCTGGTGACTCACACTGCTTTGAATTTCACACAGCGCTCCTCTGACGCATATCCTGGAAACCTGGCCAGGGGCCAAGGGCCAGGGAACAGTACTGTTGCTTCAACCTCACCAGTGATTAATTTTGGCCCCCTGAGCTAGGGGTTAGATAGGGTGTGGAGAGGGAAGGCAGGCTGAGCAAGCAAGGTCGGGGTGGTGGGACTGCTGCGGGGCAGGAAGACGTTCTTTCTCTTTGCTCACCTGCATGCAGGTAGAAAACAAAATGGGAAGGCTATTGCTTGTAGTGGTCAGCGGGAAACTCACGGAGATTGAGCAGCTGACTTCAAAACCCGACTGGCCATTGTGCTTTTTGTAATGGATTTCTGGACTTCAGTTTACCCTTTTGTGAGTCTTAAAGGTTTGCTAGCTCTGCATGCTAAGAATGACAGCCTCTGTACTGGGTAATGAAGCTTTCATATCACTCCTACCAGCTTGAACTCTGTTATGTCTTCATTTTGAATACCAGGCAAGATTGTGGAGAGGAAAAGGGAGGGTTGTCATGAAGTGTGCTGGGCTTGGCATTGAGACCAGATTCACCTCCAGGTCTGCCTCGCGACAATTTGTCCCCATCAGGTGCCTCAGCAGGGGAAAGGGAGCAGGAAAAGGAGCCATTACAGCACTCACCTTCCGCAGGTAGCTTGAAGGGGCCCTCTGTTCTGTCTGTTTCTCCTACCCCCACTTCTCAGGAGGGTGACTGCTCTTTCCACCCCTTCACCAGACTGTCCTTGACCTCTAACTCACCCCCCTCCCGGCCCCCACTGCCCAGGGCTCTGGTCTCACAGCCCACCCTGCTCCTTCCAGCTGCTTTGCTGAGAAGTAAAAGGCTCTGTGCCAGTTGGCTAGGCTGACCCCTGGGAGTGCACAAAAGGGGCAGGGCCAAGGTAGATCCTCAGTAGATTCCGGAAGCAAAGCTCTCCCACCACTGTCCAGCCCCAAGGAGTGACTTTAATGAGAGGACCCAACAGCCAGGTCAGGGAGTTGGCCTGTCAGTGAAGATGATGCCCGGAGGTCTGGCTGTTGCCCTATTCTTTGATAGGGTAGATCTGGCCTGTAGGGGGCACTACAGAAGCATGCTTACAGCACTCAGCACACCTACCTCCTCACCACACCTGGTGAGCATGATCATTCAGGAGGATATAGAGGAGTGAAGGACGGTGGTAAAGAAATGAGTCTGCGCTTTGATATCCACACCAATGGTTATAATCAGGAGTAGTTTTCAAATTAAAGTACCTTTCTGCCTGGCCTGTGGGGGCACAGTGGATAGATCATCCACCTGGGACACTGAGGTCGCGGGTTCAAAGCCCTGGGCTTGCCTGGTCAAGGCACATATGAGAAACAAGCAATGAACACCTAAAGTGAAGCAACTATGAGTTGATACTTCTCATTCCTCCCCGCCCCCATATAATCAATAAATGAAATCTTTAAAAAGTCCCTTTAATAAGATAAAAGTACGTCATGATCAGAGAAGAGGCTTAGGAGTTTGAGATCCTGAGTCAGACTGAGTTCAAGTCAAAGGGATTCCACTTACAGGCTTTGTGTGGACTGCCTGTTTCCCTTACTTGTCATGAACACTTTCAACAATGTACTACAGAGTACATGAAAATAGTACATGCATCTAAGTTTTAAAACATAATAAGGACTCAAACAACTGTGAATCCCTTGCTCAACTTAAAAAATATAATATGACCAATACCCTGCATGTGTGTAACTCGCCATCCTCACCCCCCCACCTCTTCAGGGGACCCCATTCTCAATCCTGTGTTTGTCGTTTCCTTGATAATTTAATGTATTTTATATTTCCATCTGTAATTTATTTTTGCCAATCAGTGTTTTGTTTTGTTTTGCTTGTTTGCTTTTAAGAAAAAACAGTTTTTTATTAAACAAGATTTCCCTGGTTCTATGAGTCACAGTTCATTATTAATAATGGCAGCACACTTGAAAAACTTGAAAAATTAAAATCCACTACAATTTTCATCAGTAGATAGAAATATCTAATATACATCATTGGTATAACACTATGTGTATAGCACTATATAGATAGCATTATATTCTTTTTTATAGCTTATTTTTTCTGA
Organism: Saccopteryx leptura; assembly: GCF_036850995.1. Lineage (NCBI taxonomy): Eukaryota > Metazoa > Chordata > Mammalia > Chiroptera > Emballonuridae > Saccopteryx > Saccopteryx leptura. The sequence continues at coordinate 264,341,489 of NC_089503.1, read as the reverse complement.
TCATACAGGTTCATAGTAGAACGTTTAGACAATAGAAAGTAAATATATTGTGTATTTCATGCTGCTCTGAATGTGTTCAATTTGCCTCCTAACATTATAACTCATTATTCATGAGCGAACTTCTCCACAGATGAGAAGATTCCAAATCGTGTCTATCATCCTGGCCAGTGCAAAGGCTTTCTGGCCATATCTCTGGTCAGGAAGAGACTTGTGTACACTCCCTGGAATCAGCATCTCATGGGATGGGGTACCCTCAACAACTGTCAACAATGCAACTTCATTCCAAATGGCCCCACTCAAATTCCAGGGGGGGGGAATGTGCTCTTGAATATTTATCATAACAATTCAAGGTATGTAAAATCAGTTACAGAGGGTCCTTGAGTTATGACAGTCTCGACATACGATGTTTCAAGTTTACAAGGCTCACTCCCATAAAAGCTTAAAAAAATTGAGATGTGTTTCAGCTCATGCAGTTAGCATCTTACTTATGGACTAAGTGGGCAAACTAGTTAGTTGTGTGCTGTGAAAGAATACACAGTGACGCACATAGGAGTGAGGCAGTTGTCGTCCCCCAGTACGCTTACCTACACCATTTTGGACTGTTAAAAGCGCAAGTGTTCCACTTGTGTTTGTTTGGTGACTTTTTAGCCCTTATCACGGCTCCTACACAAAAGTCAGAGTCTTCAGATAGTAGTGCTTCAAAGAAGAGGAAAACCATCACAATGGAAGTGAAATTAAACATTGTAAAGAGATCAGGCCTGACCTGTGGTGTCGCAGTGGATAGAGTGTCAACCTGGAATGCTTGAGGTTGCTGGTTATAAACCCTGGGCTTGCCTGGTCAAGGCAAATAGGACAAGCAGTCAATGAACAATTAAAATGAAGCAACTATGAGATACTCCTCATTCCAACTCCCTCTCTCTGTAAAATCAATCAATAAAATAAAATAAAAAAGAGATCAGAAAAAGGAGAATCAGCAACAGACATTAGCCATGTCCTAGCCCTTAGCCACTCTACTGTATCAACAATTATCAAGGATAATGACTTCCATGGTGTAAGGCTGGTGGTCAAGGCCAGGCAGGTTCACATTGGATTTGGGCAAACAGTAGAGCAACTGTGGAGCCGGAAAATGTTGGGTTATTCTGTTTATTGGAGGCTCGCAAAGACAGGCGAGTAAATAAACAACAAAAGGGAAAGAGCTAATAAACAAAGGAAAATCTGCTATTCGCAGTAAGGACAAGGGAGCAAGGAAAACCGCACCTCACGGTGGTGGGAGAGCAATCTGGGAGAATCACCGCCTTGGGGAAGCACCCATAGCCTTATACGTACAGGCTCTGCACATGTGCCTCTGTCACGTGCTCACACACTAATCAAGCAAAGTGCTTGCAGCCAGTAAGCTAACAAGCAAGCCTAACACAGCTGCCCACACATGGCTTTGAGGAGTCAGTGGAGGCTGTAACAGAGAAGGTTGTTGCCATGGGTTAACAGCTTACTTTAGAGATGGAGGCTGAGAATGTCACAGAGCTATTGGCATCACATGGAGAGGAGCCATCTGCTGAGGACCTCATTCAGCTGGAGAAACAGCTGATTGAAGAAGAAGAGATAGAAACCCCAGAACCCAAGAGATTTACTATCAAGGGTTTGGCAGAAGGTTTTTCTATGGTAGAGGATGGGCTGGCAAAATTTCAGGCTGAGGACCCCAGTGATGAGAGATTCAGTAAGGTCTACAGAGCTGTTATGGATGCCTTGCAATGCTATAGGCAGATTTTGGAAAAGAAGTCATCAAGCTTCCAGACTAGCCTGGAACAATTCTTTAAGAAGGTAGAGATGCCGCCTGACCTGTGGTGGCCCAGTGGATAAAGCGTTGACCTGGAATGCTGAGGTCGCTGGTTCAAAACCCTGGGCTTGCCCGGCCGGTCAAGGCACATATGGGAGTTGAAGCTTCCTGCTCCTCCCCCCTTCTCTCTCTCTCCTCTAAAATGAATAAATAAATAAAAATAATTTAAAAAAAGAGCTAGAAAAAGGAAGAATGTTTAAGAGTTAAAAAAAAAAAAAAGAAGGTAGAGATGTCTACAACAGATCCTGTACCCTCTACATCAGCTATTTCTCGAGATGAAACACCTGGAGTACAGGTAGAATCATCTCCAGCATCTCCTGCATGTTCCTTAGGTAATCCTGATTCACCTGACCCAGTATCTCCAGCACCTTCTGCAGGTTCTCCTGCCTCTCCAGCTTCCTCCTCCCCATAGGTCACTCTCTCCACCTTGCAATACCCTTCCAGTATGCCAGCCAACAACGGGAATAAAGGTAAGAAATTTCTTTTACACTCATTTTTTTTCTGTTACTACAGTACAGTGTCCAGTACAGTATATTCATGTCCTTTTCTTTTTTCTGTGGCTTAGTTGTGTTTTCATGTTCTAGATTATAATTTTACACCTGTGTTAGGATAGGTAAGTGACTTAGGCTAAGATGTGTTTTGAATTACACCAAAATTTTAGTTATGTCACTGTTGTAGAAATGGAAGTGTCATAACCTGAGGACACTTTTATTTAAATAATAAACAAGTCACGCCTCTACCAAAGGTTATTGGTATGGGGGAGTGACAAGACTTCTATTCTTATCTTCTTGAGAGAAAGAATTCAATCAAAAGACAAAGTGCAGCCTGACCAGGCAGTGGCTCAGTGAAAAGAGCGTCAGCCTAGGATGTTGAGGACCCAAGTTCCAAACCCCAAGGTCACCAGCTTGAGCACGGGCTCACCAGCTTGAGTGCAGCATTGCCAGCTTGGGTGTTGGATCATAGACATGATCCCCATGGCTGCTGGCTTGAGCCCAAGGGCACTGGCTTGAGCAAACTGGCTCAGTTGAGAACCCTGGTCAAGGCTTGTATGTGAAAGCTATCAATGAACAACTAATGTGTCGTAATTATGAGTTAGTGCTTCTCATCTCTCTGTCTCTCTCTCGCTAAAAAACAACAACAACAACAACAACAAAAACCCGGTAAAGGGCAGCAAGTAAAGGAAGACTTTATTGGCTGTGCAGGAAGAAAGTTAGAGGAAAGGGAACCTTGGAGACAGAATCAGGGGGTTAACCCAGGACGAGCTGCTGCTGCCACTGCCCACTGTTCCCCTGGTTGCAAGTCTTGTGGGGTCCCTTAGAGCTTAGGAGAGAGAGAGAGAGGGGCAAGGAATATACACCTGGGGGAAGAAGAGGTGGAGAGGGGTAAGGGAAAGGCATAGGCATACTCCTCCTGGAGTGCAGAGTTGCACTGGGATTTTCTGGGAAGTCCTAGGGGAGGATCTTAATAGAATATTCATTAGGTTTGCAGGTGTGTTCTTTTGGGGTTGTGTTCTCCACTGATTGGTTGGTGCCAGAGCAGGGGGTCCTTAGTCAATGCAGCAGGTCCTGAGGTCAGCCATGGCTTCCCTTTGTCTGTGTTGCTGCTTTTCTGGGCCTGGAACTGAAACACAACTGAGGCCTGGGTGCTAATGCTAGGGGTTAGTGCTTGAGCACTATTCTCCTGCTTTCTTGTTTGTTCCTCCTCTAAGGGGGTCTAAAACCACATGACTTATGATATTCCAGGAGAGGGTCTGAATTCCATGACTAGTGATATGAAAACAGGGGTCTAAACCGCATGACCAACTAAGGAAGGAAGGGTCACCTTGGAGGGTGAGGTCCTTGTTCTCCCAGTTCTGCCCACTGCTAGGCACTCAGGGCCTTCCACCCTGGTGGCCTTCTGTGCCTGGCCTACATATAGTCCTTGGTCTTCTCATCTGTCTAACTGCCTACCACATTATGACCATTGCCAAAACCAAGTTGTTTTTTTCCCCACATTTTGTTCATGCTTTTCTGTGGCTATCAACCTCAGAGTTTCAGCTCTTTCTAGCAAAACTATGTAAACTCTGTCTCACTGGATTGGCGTATTGACTGGTTTACATATTGGCGCAAACACGTCTGCATGTTGTTATAATCCCATTCACATGTGGCAGGCAGAGCCAGTCAGCCACGCTCACTGTTTCTAAACTGAGGTGGGAAGGCATGTCACGATCCACAGAGCAGTGTCTGCACCAATGGATTGGAGTTTTCTCAAAACTGAAAAAGTCTAGTTTTTTAGTTAGTCCCACCTGTTATACGAGAAACACTTGAGAACAGAGAGTAACATGAAGGACAGTGGCCACTGGGAAGGAGAGAGTGGAGCAGAGCTGCCCAGCAGCAGGTGGGAAGGCCAGGAGACTGGGTGGAGGGGGGGGGGGCGAGTTCCAACGTACACATTGCCAACTTGCCCAGGGCTTCCTTGGCTGCATGATGGAAACAGAGATGATGGCCAAGCGGGTGGCCTCGCAGCTGAGTGCGTTGGTGTGGGGTGGTGAGGACAGGACCAGAGATCACTGGGAGCAGTGGGAGGCTTCTTTCTCCTAGCTCTGCTGAAGAAATGCCTGGGCAGGTCCCAGAGCTTACCTTGCCAGGATAGACATCCAAGGATAGACTGGGGCCTCTGAAATCCCAGTGGGGAGGCCTGGGGCTGGGGGTGGAGGTAGGGCAGCAGGGAGAAGGGCCTGCTGTACCTGAGGGCAAAGTGGTCCGGATATGGGCTGCCTGGGCTGAGCAGCGTGGTGCTGCTGCCGCTGGAGCTCACCTGACCGGGCTCTGGGCCAGGCTGAGGCCCTAGCCCCCTTGGAGGAACCAGCACTTCCCTGTAAGGGCATGCCAGCCAGAGTGCCCCACTGCCCGTTCTGCAGCCTCTGGAGAGAACTTGGAGTTGCTTGAGGGGCAGGGAGGAAGAGGAGGGAGCTGCGGGTGACACCTGTCTTGGTCTCTATGCCCCTTCCCCCAACCCCAGAGGGAGGAGCCTGCACCAGGCGCAGCTGTGAATGACTTCCTGGCAGGGACTACAGTGGGCGCTTACAAATGAAGCTCTCCAAACTAGCCTACTTGGAATAAAATCCAGGGGTCTACCCAAGTGAGGAGAGCACCCCAGGGCTCCATGGAAGCGGAAGTGAAGATGCTGAGGAGTGGGGACAGGGAGGTCACTGCAGCCTAAGAGGCTCTTGAGCTGAGGATAGCTCCCCCACGCTTGCTCCAAGCTCTCCTCCAGTCATCTCAGCCAGTGGTAAAACTCAGCCTAGGTTTAAAAGCAATTGCCACCACAACCAGATTTAAAGAGACATTTGGCTTATACCGGTGGCTGAATCAACTCCAGTCAACAAACATTTATTGAACTAGTTATGGCTGGCACAGTGGCAGGCCGGGCAATTTTACAATAGAAAATGAGATTGTAAGACAAAAATATATTCTGACAAGCAAACCTTTCATGTATCCTGCAGTAGAGTTCTGGAAAACGCATTTATAAATCTCAGAGGAAAATCGGTACGTGGTTTAAAATCGGAAAAGTTGTAAACAAATTCTTTTGCTTTGAATCTCTGCAAACTTGATGTGTCACACTTGAAGGAAGGAGCAGCTTAGAGCAATTTAGTGGTTTCTCTTTATTGGCTATGGTGAAAAGAGGAAGTTAAATATAAAAGATTTGAGCAAATGTTAAAAATGTTTAGCTATAGAGTGACATGCATGTAATGTCATCAAATTGAAATACAAAGTTGTATTTTGGGATTTCTTAAGTATTTGGGACTTCACACAAAATTGTTAGAAGATTAGATGCCTTGGAATTTAGAGCTCTAATTTTCAATGACCACAGACTTTGTTTTTTAAGAAAACTTGGTATTGGACATTAGTTCAAGCTTTCACTTTGAAGAGAGCTAGGATAACAATCAAAATTGTGCTGATGAAATGAACTGACCCTTCTGTTTTTCAGAATTATTAAGGAATTTGACGATTAAATGAATTCTTATTTCTCTTCTCACTGGTAAGATAAACATTTTTTCCACTGTCCTTATAAATATTCTAAATGCAACAATTGAGCATTTAAAATCTGAAGGATTTAAATTTACTAGTAAAATTTTTTTAGCAAATAAAAACAGGCAAAGAACATGTAAATATAATTCACTTTAGAAAAGAAAATAAAGCCTGAACAGGCAGGCGGTGGCGCAGTAGATAGAGCATTGGCCTGGGATGCTAAGGGCCCGGGTTTGAAACTCCGAGGTCGCCAGCTTGAGTGCAGGGTCACTGGCTTAAGTGTGGGATTGTAGACATGACCCTTATGGTTGCTGGCTTAAGCCCAAGGTCACTGGCCTGAGTAAGGTGTCATTGGCTTGAGCAAAGGGTCAGCTGGAGACCCTGGTCAAGGTACATATGAGAAAGCAATCAATGAACAACTAAGGTGCCGCAACAACAAGTTGATGCTTCTCATTTCTCTCCCTTCCTGTCTATCTGTCTGTCTGTCTGTCTCTCTCTCTCTCTCTCTCTCACACACACACACACACACAAAATTCAGCAATACATTAAAACAATCATATACTATGAGCAAGTCAGCTTTATCCCTGAGGTGCAAGGTTAGTTCAATATCCTAACAATTGCCTAACAGTTCTACCAGTGGATATTTCATGGTGAAATTAACCAGTTCTCCTGGTGCCGATCTGCAGTTAACAAGGAGCTTCTTTGCAAATATGTTCTTCCAACACGTGTTTTTGAGCACCTACCTCGTTCCAGCAAAGTGCTGAGTACTGAATTCATGGGGTGAAAGTCATTTTCCTATGACAATATCCCCTCTATTGAGATTTTATCCTATTATTTTTCTTTTTGGTATCTCAGTGGTTAGAAAATTATATTCCCTTTTTTTTCCTTGATGAAGCAAAGTGTATTATTCTCCCCAATTCCCTCAGTTGCCTCTACAGTAGTACCTTGAGATACAAGTTTAATTCGTTCTGTAACTGAGCTCAAAAATCAATCAACTTGTATATCAAACAAATTTCTCCCACTTAAAATAACTGAAATAGATTTAATCTGTTCCAGCCCTGTGAAACATCCCCAAACCATCCTAAGTTATGAAAAAAGACATGTTTTTAATTAATAAACACACATGTATACTTTACCAATGCATAACAAAAAATATGAAATAAAAGAAAAAAGTGTTATTTAGTACTGTATTCTTACCTTGGAGACAGACGAGTGTGGCTAACGGAGGTGAATGGTGGAGGAGGAGGGAGGGAGGAAGGGATGCAGGCACTGTAGACACGTGAACTAAAACTGCACTTTCTTAACACTAAATGTAAACTAAAACTGCATTTTCTTATTTTTATTATTTATTTATTTATTTATTTATTTATTTATTTATTTATTTTTTGTCTTTTTCTGAAGCTGGAAACGGGGAGGCAGTCAGACAGACTCCCGCATGTGCCCGACCGGGATCCACCCGGCATGCCCACCAGGGGGCGATGCTCTGCCCATCCGGGGCATTGCTCTGTTGCGACCAGAACCACTCTAGCGCCTGGGGCAGAGGCCAAGGAACCATCCCCAGCGCCCGGGCCATCTTTTGCTCCAATGGAGCCTTGGCTGCGGGAGGGGGAGAGAGAGACAGAGAGGAAGGAGAGGGGGAGGGGTGGAGAAGCAGATGGGCACCTCTCCTGTGTGCCCTGGCCGGGAATCGAACCCGGGACTTTCGCACACCAGGCCGATGCTCTACCACTGAGCCAACTGGCCAGGGCCACATTTTCTTTACTTTAAACAAAACTAAAACTGCACTTTCTTTACTTAAAATGAAACCACAAAAACTTAATATTAAAAAAAATGCACTTTCTTAACTTTAAACTTAACCTAAGCTTAACATTATGTATTTTTTCATTTAATCATCACCTGTTTTTGCCTTTTTGGCTGCACTTTTGGCACTTTCACTTGCAGGACTTTTAAATAAAAATCTATCCAAAGAGGTTTGCTTTCGCCTGCCTTTTAAAATGTTACGGAAATGTGGCCTGACCTGCGGTGGCGCAGTGGATAGAGCGTCAACCTGGAACGCTGAGGTCACCGGTTCGAAACCCTGGGCTTACCCAGTCAAGGCACATATGGGAGTTGATGCTTCCTGCTCCTCCCCCCCTAAAATTGAATAAATAAAATCTAAATAAATATTTAAAATGTTTTGGAAATGTGACAAACAAGTGTCATTAAGAAGTGCTGAAGCGCGACCAGTTGAAACTTTTTCTGGGTGTTTCTTTTCAATGGAACTTGAAAGCTTCTCCCACATTGCCAGCATGTATTTAATTTCACTTGTAGAAATCACTTCCTCCGACTCTACCTCCTCCTCACTACTAATCTCTTGCAGAAGCTCCGTATGTTGCATCATCTGTAGCTCCTTCAACTCCTCAGTTGAGAGTTCCTCCTCATATTCCTCAACGAGCTCATTTATGTCACCCTCATCCCCTCCAGACTCATCAACATTCCAAGGGACACAATCTCCTCCAATGCTTCTACCTCGGTCTCGGTCTCTGGTTCGAATCCTTCAAAGTCCCTGTCTGCAACAACATCAGGCCATAACTTTTTCCATGCCGACTTCAAGGTTCTTCTTGTAACCTCTTGCCATGCCAAGTCAATAATGTGTAAACATATCATGATGTTGTAGTGATCTTTCCAAAACTCTTGAAGGGTTAGAACTGTATTCTCAGTCACCTCAAAGCAGCGGCAGAACAAGTGCTTTGTGTAAAGCTTTTTAAAGTTGGAAATGACCTGCTGATCCATAGGTTGCAAGATTGAAGTCGTATTGGGTAGGAGGTAGAGGACTTTAATGAATTTGAACTCATCGAGAATATCATCTTCAAGACCAGGTGGGTGGGCTGGAGCATTATCAAGGATTAGTAATGCTTTCTTTTTTTGTTTGTTTTTTTTGTATTTTTCTGAAGCTGGAAATGGGGAGAGACAGTCAGACAGACTCCCGCATGTGCCCGACCAGGATCCACCCGGCACGCCCACCAGGGGCAGGGCTCTGCCCACCAGGGGGCGTCACTCTGTTGCGACCAGAGCCACTCCAGCGCCTGGGCCATCTTTGCTCCAATGGAGCCTTGGCTGCGGGAGGGGAAGAGAGAGACAGAGAGGAAGGAGGGGGGGGGGTGGAGAAGCAAATGGGTGCTTCTCCTATGTGCCCTGGCCGGGAATTGAACCCGGGTCAACCGCACGCCAGGCCGACGCTCTACCGCTGAGCCAACCGGCCAGGGCTAGTAATGCTTTCATTGGGAGTTTATTTTCTCGAAGTTATTTCTTCACTGCAGGACCAAAGACGAGATTTACCCATTCAATAAAAAACTGCTGCGTAACCCATGCCCTAGCATTGGCGCACCACATAACCTGCAGTTTTTCTTTAAGAATCTTGTGATTTTTAAAGGCTCGAGGATTTTCAGACTGATACACTAGCAGTGGCTTTACTTTACAGTCACCGCTAGCATTTGCACACAATGCAAGGGTCAGACGGTCCTTCATGGATTTATGGCCTGGCAGCTTCTTCTCTTCTGTGGTGATGAAAGTCCTCTGGGGCATTTTTTTTTTTTTTTTCAAAACAATCCTGTTTCATCACAGTTGAACATTTGTTGGGGGATGTAGCCTTCCTTTGTGATAAGTGCAGCAAAACGTGCGATGTACTCCTCAGCTGCCTTAACGTCAGCACTGACAGCTTCACCATGCCTCACCACTGAGTGGATGCCAGATCTCTTCTAGAAATTTTCAAACCAGATGTGACTTGCCTTAAACATATCTTCTGCCTCTTTTGAGGTTGATGGTTCTTTTTTCTTCAAGTCGCTGTAAATAATACGTGCCTTTTCGCATATTTTATTACAGTTTCCGTTACTGTATTTCCTGCCAGTTCTTTCTCTTTCACCCACACCAGCAGAAGCTTCTCCATTTCTTTATGGATATTTGTCCTTAATTGGGACAGAATTGTAGTTCCTTTTTCTGGATTTGTGCTTTTGATGGCATCCTTTGGTTTAAGGATGGTACAAATTGTAGATGTATTGCGGTCATACAGCCTTGCCAGTTCAATCACTCATACACCACGCTCATATTTTTCTATTATTTCTTGCTTTACTTCTATCAACATCATCCTCTTCTTCTTCTCACCGCTGTCCTTTACATTCACTTTCTTCGGCCCCATGATAGCACACAGAAAAAGTTAGTAAAAAATGCAAAAATGATGCAAGAACAAGTACAGCGCACGAGATTCGACTTGATTCTGCAGGTAACACATGAGAAAAAATGAGATGCTGGTGTTGTGCTGCTGATACTGGACCCGTTCGCCAATGCGCCAACTAGCGGCAGCTTCCCGAGTCATGACTCGTATTTTGGAATTTCGCTCAGATTTCGAACAAAAATACGGACTGAGTTGCAGCTTGTATCTTAAAAAATTTGTATGTTGGTCTGCTCGTATCTCAAGGTACCACTGTATTTGTCTTTACTTCCACAATCCTTCCCTTTGGTCCTTTGGTCCTGTCTTCCCACCTCCTGAGCATGTCTGCCCTTGGACAGAGGCGGCCCTTCCCCAGTATTTACTGCCTGGGTGTCCTGGGACAGCATGCTTGCAAATGGGAGACAGGCTGAGGTGTTGACAGCCCTCTGTCTACGGCTGTCTCAATTTTAGCCTGCAATGGTGTCTTACAACTTCCAGCATGGTGATGGGGCGGCCAGGACTTGTCTAGCCACAGAGAATGGGAAGAGACAAGAAATAAGAGGAAGGAAAGGAGTCACCCAGCTGGAATGACACATTCGAACGCCAGCCTCCTCACGTGGGCTTTACCTTCTGCTAACCGCGCTTTGCCGTGTCCTCGGAGCATCCACGAGCCCTGTGTGGTGGGCGTGCTATGCCTTCTGCATGCTGCTCCTTCTCAGAGCTGTGTCCCTGCTGGGCAGGTGCTGGCCATTCGCTCCTCCATCCTCAGCTTTGCCACCCCTCCAAGCCAACTTCAAGGCTTGAAATTTCCTCTCACTTCTACACTTAGTTGACACCTCCTTGTGCAGCTCTCCTCGGCCACCACAGCCCCCAAGCTCTCTGCCCCTCACCCTCCTCACCAATGCCAGCCACCAACCCTCCCAGGGGCATCACCTCCCTGCTTCCTCAGTGCTTCTAGCCAGCTCTGGTGGGAGTCACATGATCGCTTTGGTGTGCAGAGGAAGCTCAGCATCTTGCCGGGAGCCCTCCGGCAACTCAGTTACAAAGTTTCTGGCAGCAGAAACCCTGCTGTCTCCTGCATGGCACAAAGCTAGGACTCTTTCCTGGCAGTTCTAAGGGGATGCAACATCAGCCTCCCCCAGCTGGCTAGAGAGGTCCCCACCAGGGTCCATTCTACCCTAGGAAGAAGTAAGTGGGGCATGTGGAAGCACCAGGCTGACAGCAGCCCTGTGGGAAGGGGCTAGTTTGGGTGTGGAGGAGGTGAGTGGTTCCACTTTAATATTTTTGAATGTGCTGTCTCAGTGGTACAGCTGTTTGCAGATAGGGGCTTGACTTTCAGGAGAGGGGCGGTGCCAGAGATGTAGGTTTTGGGGTCAGCAACCATGGGCCAAAGGTGTAGCCTCTGGAATCAGACCTCTACTTCCTGGGAGACGATAAAAAGAGGCTCATGAGAGAACTGTGCCTCAGGAGACCCTCTACCCCATTGGAGAGGGACAGTGGGATGCTTAGTGGGTGAGTCATTTCTGTTATTTTATCCAATGCCCTCTAAGTGGTGGGAACTCGAGAGTGGACCTGTTTGTACGGAGATGTCTCCCAGCAGCCCTTTTTCTCCCCCTGCTGGTCATATGATTTAATTATTAACTCAGGAAAGAGCATTCCCTACTGAGGGGAAATGAAACTGCTTTAACATTTCACAGGCCTGGACTCATCTTGGCCTGTCCTGATAGATTCAGGCCAGGAGGGAACCTACCTGTATCCCAGACCAGTGCTGCAGTGACCTTGGCGGAGGGAAGCCAGAATTGTGGAATGGGAGGGGCCTGTGCTGCATTAGTTGCAGGTCAGTGGCCTGGGCCTCACACATTCTGTAGCTGATACTCTGGTGAGTTCCAGGGGCCACTTGAGTCTCAGCTCCCACGCTTGTCTGATTTTCTCACCTGGGACACTAAAAAAGCACAAAGAGCAAGCAGGCCACCCTGCACCCTGCATCTCGCCTCTGCCTTGTGACTGTGCTTAATATAGGTCAAATGAAAACAGCTCCCAAAATAGACCTTCTCTCAGAGGCAGCTGGCTTGTGAAACGCTCCATGGAAAGGGAAAAGGTGCGGGTGACGAGGGAGCGTCATTCTCCTCAGGTGTTACGTAACTTGAGCTTGAAAATTGGGGCCAAATATCTGCAGAGAGAAAGTCAGGCTGTACCTGCCCCTACCTCCACACCCCCACCCGTGTCCTGGGAAGCAGCCCAACCCACACACATTACAACTTTGCAAAGAGCCAGTTCTGTCTTGGGCAGCAAGGTCACCCCTTAAAGCATCACTCTGTGGAGCTTGTCATACACCAGCATGATCAAATGACTCCCACCAGAGCTGGCTGGAAGCACCAGAGTGGGGAGGTGGCTCCCCTGGGAGGCCTGGCTCACGGGTGGCTTTCATCTGACCCCAGTGGTGGGGTGGGGGAGGAGTGGAAGAAGTGGTGAGCTGAGGGGAATAACGAAGCAGGGTGGTGGTGGGGGAGCAGGGAAGAGCTGCCGTGTGCATCTCTTCCTGTAGCTTCCTCTCCATTGTCTTCCCAGGAGCTGACCGTGGCTTCTTCATTTGTCTTTTCCATCTTTGCCTCAGCCAGGAGGAGGGGGATTTCTATAACTAAGGAGAGTTGCCTCCCCCAGTATTCATTTTTCTACTCCCTCTGTGATAGTATAATAAGGGCTGCCTATGAAGGAGGCAGGTGGAGGACCAAGACTTCCCTGGAGACATAACTTGAGAAGAGATAGGAAGCAGAAATGGGGAAGCAGGGGAAGGGAGTTCAGGCAGAACAAACGAAATAGCACAAGGCCCCCTGAGGTGACAGGGAGAGATTATCTCCATGAGTAACCACAACCACTGCAGAGGGACTGATAGCATTCTGAGGCACAGGAGAGGGGAAGCAGACAGGGTAAGGCAGAAGCCCCAGATGGGATGGGCCTCGTGAAAAAGCGTGTGGCTCACACCTACTGAATCAGAGATTTTGGTGGCGAGTCCTGCAGGCTGTTTTTACAAGCCCTCCACAGGCTTCTGATTCGTGCTCAAGTTTGAGAGCAGCTGAGCAAAAAAAATGTGGCATCAGTGTGCAGAAGTGAGATAGTGAATAGAGACTGCTCTTCCAAGGAGTTTGGCTATGAAGGGAAGGAGAGGGGTGGGTGATGGCTAGTCAGTGATGGGGGTAAGAGATTAAGACGCTAAGTTGGTTCCCTGGGAAACAGATGCTAGGCCTGCTGGCAGGAAGTTTTGGGGGCATGCTCCTGATTAGCTTCAGGTCCAGGGCCCCTTACCAAAAGCCTCAACTGGCCAGACTGAACTTTAGGTGACCCATTGCCAGGGCAGTTCTGGTGGCTCTCCACCTGAGCAGTCCTGATTGATGTCTTACCTCTGCCTGATCCTTGGACATTCTGTCAGCTAGTCATCCCCCACTTCACTTACTGAATGTCCTGTTGCTTGGCCACTAATCACACCCCCTCCATTGTTTAACCCTTCCATGGTTGAACAGCCACAGGTAATAGAAGTTTTCCCCCTGCAGCAGGAAACACAGCTGTAAAGCCAGGAGGCAGGGTCAGGGCCACTATCACAGCAGCCTGGCCCATGCAGGTTCGCATTGGATTCGGACAGTCGGTAAAGAAACCATGGAGCCAAAAACTGGTGGGCCATAACCTTTAATCCTACCTTGCACCTGGCGGGCAAGTAAAAATACACACTGAGCTCCAAAACCCAGTCACACTCAGTGCTCACAAAGCCACTGACTTATCCGAGTTTCCTAGAATCAAAGGTTTCTAGCTCACCAACCTTATTCTCCTCAGTTCCCCATTTCCTTCCTTATCCCAGATACAAACTCTACACAAACTGGCATCTCACTCAGCACTCCGCCATCTTGGCTGCTTCTCCTGGCCTCCTCCACGTGGCCTCCTTTAGCTGCTGGCTCTACTCTCTCCGCTCTCTCATGCTAACCTCAGGAACCAAGAGCCAAACTCCCGCTCCGTTCCCATTTTATAGTGTAGAAATCCAAACCCTTAATCCAATATACATAATAGGGAAGTCTCTTAATACAAAGTCACTTCTCTGAGGCATGATAGGATTGTACCGCCCTACATCAAAAAGGGTAGGAAAGGCTTAATCCCAAAACCAAGCCCCAGGCTAAAGGATTCTGCCTGCCTTTAGCCCACCCCAACACACATTAATATCACCTGGGCAACGGCCTCTTTAACAAAGTGAGCATAATACATTTTATCTGCCCAACAACAGCCAAACTCAGTCCTACATAGGGTGAGGCTTTTCGTCCTCCTGCTGCTGACACCACTGGGGTCTCAGCCCGTCTGTTTGCAGATGCATAAATAAATTTCTTATAAAACTCAGTAGGCCTTATGAGTTCCTTGGGTGACCTAACACTCCCAAGAGTGGGGACAGCATGACAGAACAGCAGAAGGAGTTGGACGGTGATGCAGCAGACACAGGCCTCTGCACTGCTCTGGGAGCTGTGATGGCCCTTCAGAAAGAATTGACCCAGAATCAAGGCAAGGGGGCTTGGGGTTTTATGACATGTATTAATCATACCGTTTAATTTTCTGTATTTTCTGATGTTCTGACTTCTGGGGCCTTGCTGATCCTAGAGAGACTGCCCTTCCCAGGGCTTGGTAGTTCGAGATAGCAGATGACTCTCCTGAGAGCACAACTTTCATATGCAAACCAACCAATCCAGAGTCCGTACCCCCTACTCTCAAGGGACACTTATGCTGGAAGCCACTAGCCACCTGTTCTCATCACTCCAGCCTCAGGCACCAGACACCTAGGGACAGCAGCTCCTATACCCCAGAGCCCATGAAATTATTCAAACTAGCCTATCCTAAAGCCTACTTATTTCACCTTGCCCTGCCTTGCCTTTCCCATGGAAACCGTAGTAGAGGTTTCTGCCTACATTTTCCCTGTTTTCTCCTCATTCCCTCTGCCTTGTAACCAAGTCATGTCCTTCCCCGTGTGGCCCTGTGTGATGTGCTGTGTATACTGTTTCTAGGGATCTGTGAGTATAGATTTTTTTCTTCATGACAGTCATCTCCATGTCTGCATGTTTAAAACAAATCTTGAGTACCCTTAAAACACCAGTCCTAGGATGTGGCCTGCCCTGGAAAATGCCTGTCACCTTGGGCAAAGCAGCTCCTTTGGCACTTCCCAGGGGGAGACTGAACTGTGAGCTGCCAGCAGCTGACACTCCTAGCAGCTTGGAGAATGAATGCTTCAGTCCAGAAAAGGGTACGAAGTTATGAATCACAGCATCCACTACAATGGGATGTTAAGATGGGAGAGACTTCAGTACATTTAAGTGCTGGTAGAAAGAATCAAGTTGAAAATAGGGATTACATGAGTCCTGGCCAGTTGGCTCAATGTTAGAATGTCGGCCCAGTGTGTGGATGTCCCGGGTTCGATTCCCAGACAGGGCACATAGGAGAAGCAACCATCTGCTCCTTCACCACTCTCCCTTTTCTATCTCTCTGTCTTCCTCTCCCTCATCCATGGCTTAATTGGCTTGAGCAAGGTGGCCTAAGGCACTGAGGATGGCTCCATGGTCTCTGCCTCAGGCACTAAAAAAAAAAAAAATAGCTCCATTGCTGAGCAATGGAGCAAGGGCCCCAGATGGGGAGAGAATCACCCCTTGGTGGGCTTGCCAGGTGGATCCTGGTCAGGGTGCATGCAGGAGTCTGTCCCTCTGCCTCCCCTCCTCTCACTAAAAAAAATTTTTTTAAATAAATAAAATAGAAAATAAGAATTACATACACAGGAAAGGATAGAAGCAACTGATGGGCTGAGTGAGAGGGAGAGGACTGAAGTACAGTCAAGCATCACTTCGCAACAGGGATACATTTTGAGAAATTTGTGTTTAGGTGATCTCATCATTGTCCAAACATCACAAACTTACTCAAACCTAGATGGTATAGCCCACTACACACCTAAGCTGTATGACCCCAGTAGTTGTAGTATCTGATTTCTTGTTATCTTTGCAAATAGGTTTTTGAGAAAGTTGCTTCAGACAAGTCCAAAGGTTATTTTGCCTTGTTTCAACATGCCAAGGATTGAGGTATGAAGCGTGCAGGGCAGTTCCTCTGGCATGGCAGCTCCAGCTCCTTTTTAAAGTGGCTCTGTTTATATTATTGTTTACATGCCTAGGCTCCTAGGCTACAAGCCTGTAGAGTGTGTTACTGTGCAGAACAAGACGAGCTTAATTTAAACACGAGCAAATGATGCAATCAACAGATTGTAGCTATTGGTTTGGAACCTGTTTGTTCTGTGTTGTCCTACTGGATGTCTCTGTACCCCTTGGTTCCGCCCTACTATCTCTGCCTTGCTATGTTCCTGGGAGGGGGACTGTGGAGCAGCCCTGCCCTTTGGCTTCCAGATAGGGCTGGTGAGGAGAAGCCTTATGGGAGATAAGAGGGCGGGGGACAGTGAGGACAGGGTATTTATCTCAAGCAACCTTCCTCTGGGGTCACCTTGGACTACCTGTGGTCCCCTATTAAAGGTCACTCTGTGCAGGCTTTTCTGCAGGATTCTCCCTTCAGTTCCCTGTAATAGCTTGCCTGCCCCCCACCCCACCCCAAGAGTAAGACTGCAGTGGGTTGAGGGAGGTACAGAGGGTGCAAAACTTAAGGAGGAAGTCACTCTCACTTGCACAACCCAGAGGATGCATGCCTCCTCAAATTTTGCACCATTGGTGTCCACCTCATCTCCCCCTAGTCCCTGACCTGCTTCCCCTGAATTCTTTGAGGCCTAATGACAACTGCTGCTTCCAGCCCTAGGTTATTACTACCCTTTATATTTCCCTCTACAGCCTGCCCTTAGCTTTGTAAGTAGCCCTTCTATTCATCTCTCCTAGATTTATTCCAGTTTGGGTGACTGTCAATATCCTCTCGGGATCCTGACTGCTATAATTGTGTGCATCTTTCCATTGCACTAAGTATTTTTTATGTTATTTTTAATGGTGCATTTTGTATACTGTATTTTTAGTTGTCGTTTCCCCTGTATAAGATACTATCACTTAAAAAGCCTAATTCCTTCTTATTAGACTTCCCTGTTTTCCAGATTTTTACTATTATAAATAATACCCCAAGTATGCGGGCATTTCCTTAAGAGAAATTTCAAGTAGAGTTTCTAGATTAAATTGTATAAACGTTTTTAAAGCTTTTGATATGCACTGTGTATCAAAATGTACCTAGTTTCAATTTGCATTCTTTGATTGCTGGTAAACGGGAACACTGATATAGTCATATTTTTATTTTTTCTTATGTGAACTGTTTGCTTAGGACTTTACTCATTTTTCAGTGGAATGATACTTTTTCATATTGATATGTAATGGCTCTTTGTGTGTGTATGTATGTATGTATATATGTGTGTGTGTATATATGTATGTATGTATGTATGTGTGTGTGTATATACACACACACAGAGAAAGAGTCAGAGAGAGGGTTAGATAGGGACAGACAGACAGGAACAGAGAGAAATGCGAAGTATCAATCATTAGTTTTTTGTTGTGACATCTTAGTTGTTCATTGATAGCTTTCTCATATATGCCTTGACCATGGGCCTTCAGCAGACCGAGTAACCCTTTGCTCAAGCCAGTGACCTTGGGTCCAAGCTGGTGAGCTTTGCTCAAACCAGATGAGCCTGCACTCAAGCTGGCGACCTCAGGGTCTTGAACCTGGGTCCTCTGCGTCCCAGTTTGATGCTCTATCCACTGTGCCACCGCCTGGTCAGGCAGCTTTTTGTATATTAAGACTATTAATCTTTAGTCATCTGTTGTAAATACTATATTATTTCCTAGTTTGTTGCTTGACTCTTGGTAATTGGCATTTGATAATTTTATGCTTGTATATGAGCATTTGAAAATTTCAGAATTTTGTCTCTTAAGAGACATTTTTTTTTTGTTTTTGATTTCCTTTTTTTCAAAGATTTTATTTATTCATTTTAGAGAGAGAGAGAGAGGGAAGGGGGGAGAGCAGGAAGCATCAACTCCCATATGTGCCTTGACTGGGCAAGCCCAGGGTTTTAAACCTACGACCTCGGCATTTCAGGTCAATGCTTTATCCACTGTGCCACCACAGGTCAGTGACTCTTTCTTTGTTTTTAATTTAACAAGGTTTTTCCCTCCTCAATATCATATAAATATTTAATATTATTATTCTCATTCTTTTATAGTTTTGTGTTTCATGTTAAACTGCTTGAGCTGTCTGGAATTTCTTTTTTTTATATATATATTTTATTCATTTTTTTTTTTTTTTTTAGAAAGGAGAGAGAGGGAGAGAGAGAGAGAGAAGAGAGAGAGAGAGACAGAGAGAGAGAAGGGGGGGAGGAGCAGGAAGTATCAACTCCCATATGTGCCTTGAACAGGCAAGCCCAGGGTTTTGAACCGGCGACCTTAGCATTTCCAGGTCAACGCTTTATCCACTGCGCCACCACAGGTCAGGCTCTTTTTTTTTTTTTTAATAGTCAGTTGTCTTAGTCTTTGCACTTCCCCAATTTAAATCTCAATTTTATCATAATTGGACTTTTTCCTGGATTGTCAATTCTTGTGATAGAACTATAATGTTTTGATTGTTGTAGCTTTGAAAAATTAGATAGGATGTGCTCTTCTTCCTATCAGACCTCATTAACTTTTTTTTTTCTTTTTTTTATAGAGGAAGAGAAAGAGGAGTGGGGAGGAACAGGAAGCATCAACTTGTAGTAGTTGCTTCTTGTATGTGCCTTGACAGGGCAAACCTGGGGTTTCCAACCAGTGACCTCAGCATTCCAGGTTGACACTATCCACTATGCCACCACAGGTCAGGCCATTAACTTTCTTTTTCAGAAAATTTCTTGACTATTCAGCTACATTGATTCTGCCAAAGGATGTTTAGACTTATTTTGTAAACTTGCACTAAAAACTCAAAACTTTTTATTAGAATTAATTTATACCCATAAATTCATTTAAAAAGAATTGCTATTTTTAAAATATTAAACTATTTCAACTAGATATAGTACATCTTCCTTGAGTCAAATCCTTTTTAAAATATCAAGACTTCTTTAATATTAAAATGTTATACATTTATGATTTAATATAGCTATTATTTAACTAGTTTATTTTATTTATTTATTTATTTGTTTATTTATTTTTTTACAGAGACAGAAAGAGAGTCAGAGAGAGGGATAGACAGGGACAGACAGACAGGAACAAAGAGATGAGAAACATCAATCATTAGTTTTTCGTTGCACGTTGCAACACCTTAGTTGTTCATTGATTGCTCTCTCATATGTGCCTTGACCGCAGGCCTTCAGCAGACCGAGTAACCCCTTGCTCGAGCCAGCGACCTTGGGCTCAAGCTGGTGAGCCTTGCTCAAACCAGATGAGCCTGTGCTCAAGCTGGCGACCTCGGGGTCTCAAACCTGGGTCTTCCGCATCCCAGTTTGACGCTCTATCCACTGCGCCACCGCCTGGTCAGGCTTAACTAGTTTATTTAATTGGTTGAGTTAGATGTGGTTTTATGTTGCTTTTTAATTTAAAATTTTATTTAAATTATGGTAAAATATGTAATCATAAAATTTATCATTTAAACCATTTTTAAGTGCACAATTCAGTGGCATTAAGTACATTCACATTGTTGTGCAATTGCCACCATCATCCATCTTCGGAACTTTTCTCACTGGATCTTAGCCGAAGGCAGAGAAATGATCCAGAACATTTCTCATCCTGCAGAACGGAAACTCCCCATTAAACATTGCTCCCCATTCTCCCTTCTCCTTAGCCCCTGGCAGCCGCCATTCTACTTCATGTCTCAATGATTTAGGCCTTTGATCCATTTTTAGTTAATTTTTGTTTATGGTGTTAGTCAAGAGTCCAACTTCATTTTTTGTTTATTCATGGGGATAGCCAGTTTTCCCAGCACCATTTGTTAAGCAGACTGCCTTTTTCCCATTCAGTGGTCTTAGCACTCTTGTTGAAAATTATTTTACCGTATTTGCAAGGGTGTGTTTCTGGGCTCTCTATTCTATTCCTTTGGTCTATATGTCTCTCTTTAGACCAGTAACACTCGGTCCTGATTGCTACAGCTTTGTAATAACTTTTGCAATCAGGAATGTGATTCTTTCAACTTTATTCTTCTTTTTCAAGACTGTTTTAGCTATTCAGAGTCCCTTGAGATTCCATATGCATTTTAGGATAGAGTTTTCTACATATTCCAAAACCATTATTGGGATTCTGATAGGGATTGGATTGAATCTGTAGATCACTTGGTGTAATGATGACACCTTAACAATATTGTCTTCCAGTGCAACAATGTCTTTCCCTTATAATTTTTTTTTTTTTTTTTTTTGGTATTTTTCTGAAGCTGGAAACAGGGAGAGACAGTCAGACAGACTCCCGCATGCGCCTGACCGGGATCCACCCCGCACGCCCACCAGGGGCGACGCTCTGCCCACCAGGGGGCGATGCTCTGCCCCTCCGGGGCGTCGCTCTGTTGCCCAGAGCCACTCTAGCGCCTGGGGCAGAGGCCAAGGAGCCATCCCCAGCGCCCGGGCCATCTTTGCTCCAATGGAGCCTCGGCTGCGGGAGGGGAAGAGAGAGACAGAGAGGAAGGAGAGGGGGAGGGGTGGAGAAGCAAATGGGCGCTTCTCCTGTGTGCCCTGGTCGGGAATCGAACCCGGGACTTCTGCATGCCAGGCCGATGCTCTACCACTGAGCCAACCGGCCAGGGCTATAATGTGTTTTTGTGTTAAGAATGTACACTGGAAATTATCAAATAGCTTTTTGGCATTGAGAGCATTTTAATTACATAATTGATATATTAATATTCAATCACCCCTACATTCCCTGGATAAAGCCAACTTGGTCAACTATTCCTTTGTCATGTTGCTGGATTTTACCTGCTAGGATATTTAGGATATTTGTTTTTCCATTTATAATAAAGGTTGGTAATTACTCTTTTTTTGACTTCGTTAAGATTTGCTCTCTCACTTGTGCTAGCCTTCTTTTTTTTTTTTTTTTTTTTTTTTTTATTTTTCTGAAGTTGGAAATGGAGAGGCAGTCAGACAGACTCCCGCATGCGCCCAACCGGGATCCACCCGGCACGCCCACCAGGGGGTGATGCTCTGCCATCTTGGGGCGTCGCTCTGACACAATCAGAGCCATTCTAGCACCTGAGGAAGAGGCCACAGAGCCATCCTCAGCGCCCGGGCAAACTTTGCTCCAATGGAGCCTTGGCTGTGGGAGGGGAAGAGAGAGACAGAGAGGAAGGAGAGGGGGAGGGGTGGAGAAGCAGATGGGCGCTTCTCCTGTGTGCCCTGGCCGGGAATCAAACCCGGGACTCCTGCACGCCAGGCCAACACTCTACCACTGAGCCAACCGACCAGGGCCTTGTGCTAGCTTTTAAAATGTATTAGGAAACATCCTATATATTTCCATACTGGTGAACTTTTTATAACATGGGGAATATCTACACCCATAAAGTTTTTTATAACAGGTATGAATTCCACACAGGTTCTGAGATACAGTTATGCAACTATCAATATTTCTCGATAACAAATAATTAGTTCAAGCCAGCCCATTTCTGTTAATAAAGAAAACTTACTCTTATACATTTTGCCACTTTTGTATTGAAACATGTCAATCTGGAGTATAAACTGAAATGAATTAAATAGTCTTCTCTCTCTCTCCTCTGTATTCCCCATGGTGATCTGAGTTTCAGTAGGTTGACTCATCTTTTTAGCACGGGGGAGGTTATTTGGTCCTTGCACTACCTCCTGTCTCTGAGTCCTGTTGCCATGGGCCCAGCCCTATTCTAGAGTCTGATTGGCTATGGGCCTGTGAACAGATCCTTGTCCTGATGACAGAACTCTCCAGGTTTGTCCACCTGCCTTCTCACTACTTCTCTTGACCCTGAGGGCTTCAATGCTTTTCCTCAACTGCCCAGGGTATAGGGAGAAGGTAAGGCTTCCATCCACCCAGGTGACCCATTCAACTGTTTTAATTCACCGCCCTTGTTCCTCCAAGATTTTCTAGATCATGGAAAGCCACTCCATGGGCTTCTCTGCTCTGGGACTCCTTTAAAACTACCCAGGGTTTCTCTTGCTCTGCTGTCTGTTGTAACCAGGACAGAGCTGGGGTGCTGAGCGCTGTTAGAGACTCTTTGGTGTCTATCAATGTCACCTCCAGATCTCCTTCCTTTCTGTCAGCTGGTCACCCTCATTCATTTTGGGGTGAGAACACTGTCCTTTTGTGATCACAAACTCTATATTCTTTTTGGTTCCATCAACAGCTGTTGATTTATAAAGTCAAGTTTTTTTTAAATACAAAACAATAAAAATAATTTTTTCTCTCAACAATATGGTTCTTGAAAATCAAGTCATTTTTTGTCATTCATGCAATGACATATTTGTCATCCTTTCCAATATGGTAAAATGTGCTTTGAAACTCAAAGCTGAGCCTGAGCAAAAACTTTCTGTTTCACTCTCCTTATTATTGCCATAAAACGGTAAGTGCCTTTGAGTTAAGGATGAGTAATGAGCTGTTGGTCAAGTAAGAGAAACCAAGGGTTACTTTTAATGAAAAAATACATCAGTTGATGTTAAATAAAATATCCTGCTATTTTAGAATTACCGTCTCACAAAATCACCTGGGTCTAGTCCTTGTTCAGAAGGTAATTATTCTTTGATAATATTTGCAAATTTTCCATTATTCTTTGTATCTTTATCTTTTTTATAAACTTAAATACCTTATTTTGAAAAGCTATCAGTTTTATCAATGTTTTCAAATTGGTTAGCATAGCTTTGTACATGGTGCTCATAATTTTAAAAACACCTTTCTATGTTTATATCCCTTTCCTGACATTATTGGTCATTTTTCTCTTTGACCCACATCTGTCACGGTTCATTTGCAGAAAATAAAGTCTTTCTAACTGGGGTAAGCAGAAAGGAAACTATGTCAGGGTGAAAATTCACTTACAGAATTGTTGGGAAGACTGAAGAAACAGACAAGTTTGAACTCTAAAATACAGCTGCCTAAGGCACATGTGGACACTCAGGGAGTCCGTACTATGGGCTCACTCTCCCCCCATCCCGCCTTTTAGCTCTTTGTAAAACATTATCTCAATTATGTCTCACAAAAGCTCATGAGGTAGAACAAAAACAAACAAACAAACCATTGAGTCCATGGTGTCCCTGGCCACAAATAGGCCAAAAGGACCAGGATCTGACATCATTTACCATGAGCCAAAGAAGAGTTGTGATGAGCCACGAGGTCTTGGTGGTCATTGCAGGTAACTACCTAAGACTCTCTTTAAAGAAACTGCAATGGTTAACACTATAGGTCAGTCTGGTGTCCTATGAAATCTGGGCTTGGAGCCAGAATGGGACACAGTAGCTTTGAGGGAATATCTGAGCTATGCTCAGAGGTAGATTAAGGTCAGTTGAGGCCCCGGGTGCAGAAGAAAATATTGGGCCCCTTAAAAAAGAGAGAAAGAGAGAGAGAGAGAGAGAGAGAGAGAGAGAGAGAGAGAGAAAATAAAAATACATGTTAACCATATTTTTAAATTAATAAAAAATATTATGTGCTATTAATGTTAAAATTGCACATATGAAACCAAACATGGTGTCATTAGAAAAAAAAGTGTAAAGGTGGGGTTTTGTGGGGCCCTTCAGAAGTCCGGGCCCAGGGCACACACCCGGGGTGTCTGTTGTTAAATCCGCCTCTGGCTATGCTGTCTCTCTGGGCTACTTGGAATGGTTTGAGGGGCTGGAGCTCACCTGAAAGACATTGGAAGGGCAACTAGAGTAAACTCCCAAGTCATTAGTACTCCCGGTCTCTCTGCTGTAGCTTCCCCTTCCTTTCTGCTGGTTTGCCGGTCTTTTCCTGGTCTGATTTGTAACCCTTCATGAATTTTGGATTTAGAGATGTTACATATATGCAATGCTGTAGTTTATACTTGAGAATCTCTGGATTAAAAAAAAATTTTTTTTTTGTTTTAAATATAGTTAAATTTACCAATTTTTTGTCACACAACTTGCGTCTTTTCTATCATATTTCTTTTCCTAACTTTTGGCGATAAAGATATTCCCCTGTATTTCCTCTAAACATTTACAAATTTCTATTTTTATATATTACTTTTTAAATTCATCTGAAATTTATACTGTGTAAACTATAGTGTCATAATTCAGTTGTCCCTGCACCATTTATTGAATAATCTTTCCTTTCTCCATTGACTTCAAAGGTCGCTTCTGTGATGTGAGGAAGTCTGTAATGAGCAAACGAGGTTTCTGAGCGTCAGGATGGGAAATGCAGAGTGTGCTCTTCTGCGTTCTGATTCTGTGCCTCTCATTGAGGTATCTATCGTACAGCCCTATACACTGTAGATAACCACAAGCAATACAGAACAATTCTTGTCTATATACATGTAAACAAACTGTGCCTGATGGAAGTTCGCTCAACTGCCCTCTCCCACTGCCGAAGGAACCAGTTGTGCCACCATTTGCATGTTTCTTTCAATATTGCTCATCCATCTATCAGTGTGTCCATTCTTTGGGTTACTGTTTAAACCAGTGGTAAGAGCTTACCAGTTCTCTCATCAATGATGAGTTAGATCAAAAAAAATTTTTTTCTTTTTTTAAAAAAAAACTTAAGTGAGAAGGGGGAGGCAGAGAGACAGACTCGCATAGGGGTCCACCTAGCAAGCCCCCTATGGGGCAGTGCTCTCCCATCTGGGGCCGCTGCTCCATTGCTGGGCAACTGAGCCATTTTAGCACCTGAGGCTAGGCCATGGAGCCATCTTCAGCGCCCTGGGGCCAACTTGCGCCAACCTAGCCATGGCTACAGGGGAAAAGAGAGACAAAGAGAGAGAAGGGGAAAGGGTGGAGAAGAAGATGGTTGCTTCTCCTATGTGCCCTCATGTAGCATCAAACCTGGGACTTCCACACGCAGGGCTGACACTCTACTGCTAAGCCAGCTGGCCAGGACCAGATCAAAATTTTACCACATGTTCATTGTATATCTTTTTGAAAGTGATGAGTTTACCCTAATTATTAAACACTGCTTTAACAGTCATATATCAGTGACATATAGCTTTAAGCAAACCCAAAGGGAAACGATTATTAGGTGATAATCATTCATTTATACGTTTTCCCATGCATGCAGTTTACAATAAGATCCAATTCACAAGTGTTTCGACTTTTTTTCAGGAGCATAGCTCTGAGTATGGAGCACATGTACATATGACGGGGGAAAACAAACAGAATGCGTATTCTGATACGTT
Organism: Saccopteryx leptura; assembly: GCF_036850995.1. Lineage (NCBI taxonomy): Eukaryota > Metazoa > Chordata > Mammalia > Chiroptera > Emballonuridae > Saccopteryx > Saccopteryx leptura. The sequence goes on along the minus strand of NC_089503.1, from coordinate 264,316,174 downwards.
CCATCAGTATCACAAGGAACCTTTCCGACCATTATGATGATGGTATAACCAACACTGAGCATATGGAATGAAGGTACCTAACTCAACAGAGCAAAAGATATGAGCTTTCCAGAAACGCCATCCATCCGTTTATTCCTCAACAAATTATTTACTGAATACCTGCAAATTGCAGCATTCAGTGCTAAAATACAGTGGAGAAATAACAAGCAAAAGTCTCTTTGTTCTAGTTCAAACTAATTTCCTAATTCCACAGGTGAAACTAACCCTTGGACCCTACACAGGTAGGTTTGATAGGACAGGCTGATACAAGATAAGAAGTGTAATTAGAGATGACTAGGTCAAAAAGCACGTTGCAAGGCTGCGTCCTGTCTTACCCAGGTTGGAGATAAGGAAGGCACTAAGCCTGGAGGAGAGTGAGAAGTTCTACTCCCCGTTACGGGCAAGGGTCAGTGCTGACGAAGAGGGATCGGCACTTTCCGGACACCCCATGTTCTTGTGTTGGTCGTCTATGAGGGCTCCAGTGGGTGTGGTGACCAGCTGTCCTGCAGAGGAGAACCTCCTTCACGGGTCCCCCTGGGGGAAGCCATAGTGTCATTTATAATTCAAGGTCTGTAGGACCTACTAATTTAGTGACAGTTTGGGGGACTAAAGGAGGACAGTCTCATTACCAAGTGGCATTCACCCGGGGAGCCCAAGCTCCTCAAAGGAATGTTTTCCCAGGGACCCCTGTCAATACAAAAACATCAGCTGCTCTCAAGGTATTTGCCATCTACTTGAGAAAGCAAGACTTGTGTAGGTAGAAAGTCAAATAACGACATGTCAGCTTATAGTTCTAGGTAGGTCCAGAGGACCACTTAAGGAAAGCCTGAAGAAGGAAGTGGCATGAGGTGGGCATTAGAGAGAGGTCTGCTTTGGAAGCGGGTGAAGGAGGGCAGAGGGCATTCCAGGGCAGGGGAAAGTGGAGTCGCTGGGACAGAGTGGGCAGTAAGCCGGAGGGGTCTCAGCGCCTGACTGAGGGGGAATGTTATTGCACAAGCACAGTGGTGCTCTCCCTGGGAAGGGACAGTCAGCGTTACCCCCATGTGACCAGTGTTCCTTCCTCTGCCAACCAGCATAGGAAAGCCTCCTAGAACCACTCATTTCAGAAGCCTCTCCTCTTGTAGCTCTCAAAAACTACCAAGAGGAAGGCCCCGTTTCTCCCATCAGACTCTTTGCCCTCTCCCGCAGGAAGTCCCTGCTGGCCTGGAGGGGACCCTGAAAGTGGGATACAGGGCTTGTCAGAGGGAAGGTAGTCAGTCAAGCCCAATTCAGCTGTAGCCATGATGCCGCCTGGGGTCACCTGATAAACACAGGGGCACCACGTCCCAGGCCTCCAAGCTGGAGAAGACAAACCGAGAGCGCAGGAGGGAAAGTGCAGAGGCCTAGAGTCTCTGGCTTCAGGTCCAGCCTGCCTTGTACTAGCTGTGTGCCCGGACACGTTTCTCGCTCTCTCTGTGCCTCAATGTCTTCATCTTGAAAAACAGGGCTGTAACTCCAGACTTCATGAAGCATTTGCCTGGATAAAAAAGGATAACACATACAGAGAACATAGAAGAGCAGATAACAGAGGTTCAAAAGAAATAAGTTAATATCAACCCAGGGAGTTTTTAAATATTTCCTAGCAGAATCATTTTTCAAGTGCACGCGTGCGTGCGCGCGCAGACACACACACACACACACACACACACGCACACACACGCACGCACACGCACACTTCCTAAGCAGGACCCCAAAATAGAAGACAGGTCAATGCTCCTGGCTGGAGCTTTCTCTCCCAAACCCCAGAACTTCCTGAAGCAGCTTGATCCACCCTTGATCTGAGAGTGAAGTCGGCCCTGACCTGGCACCAGGGGGCCTGAGTCTAAACATTTTGCTGAGAGGTCCCTGTGGTTCCCTAGGTGGCCCAGGAAGGGAGGGCCACCCCATCGCTGGGAGCAGGCCTTATGCTGGGCAGAAAGGTGTCTCTGGTCTCTGGATCCATCTCCCCTCCGGAGCTCTGGAGGATGAGGCTCCCGAGCCTTTTCCCCCCACATCCACCTGGGATGGCTTTGGAAAATAATTACACCCGTAGATGCCGCACATAAAATAAGACAGTCTGCCTGAGTTCCCAAGAGGATCCCCATTTCCTTACTTACAAAGCCCCCTGCTGAGGAAGGCACCCCGGACAAGACCCAGGAGAAGAGGGAGGTGAGAGGCCCGGGAAGACCACCCTGTTTAGTCTTACATCTCAAGCGCCTTTCCTGGTGAAGGGAAGGAAGCTGGCCTTGTCCCAGGCCGGCTTCCGCTCCCTGGCTGATCTCTGAGACTGCAGCGTGGCCCAGGCGCCTGGCAGCTCCACGCACTGGCTGGCTGGCAGGGGTTTCCGGCCTCGTGACTTGGCTGCCTTCACGCCTCCACTGGGCAGCACTAAGCAGTCAGCCCTCCAACTAAATGCTGCTCAGAGGGATTGATGGGTGCAAGGACTTGTTGGAGAGGTGCTGTGCAAGCCTGGCCAGAAGCACTGAGTTGGGGGCACACGTTCAAGTGCACATGTGCGTGCACGCGCAGACACACACACACACACACACACTTCCTAAGCAGGACCCCAAAATAGAAGACAGGTCAATGCTCCTGGCTGGAGCTTTCTCTCCCACGCCCCAGAACTTTCTGAAGCAGCTTGATCCACCCTTGATCTGAGAGTGAAGTGGGCCCTGACCTGGCACCAGGGGGCCTGAGTCTAAACATTTAGCTGATAGGCCCCTGTGGTATGAGGCCTTAGGGTGGCTGATCCAAGGAGACTCTGCAGGGACACAATCAGATGTCACAGCTCGGGGCTCAGGGAGGCTGGAGGATTTGATGTATGAGCTCTAGTCCCATTCGAGGAAAATGGATGAGCTCAGAGGAAGCAGCCTCAGAGTTTAGTGCACCTTCCTCCTCCATGTGAAGTCTTCCTCAGTTTTGGTCTCATTTCCCTCCGGCTCCACAGGTCCATTTTATCACATGCTGCCTGATTTCACTGTTGGTTAAGTAAATACCTGTCTTTCCCATTAAACCCATGGAGGCAAACATGATGTTTTATTTATCCTGGAGGAAATCCCTAGAGCTTACAATACTTTGCACATGGTTGGGCCCAGTGGACGTTTAAATTGAATCGGCAGCTATTACAGTCACCTTTCCCAGAGGGGACCAGCTAAAGACATCTCCAGACCCAGTTTAGGCCACTTACATTTTTCGAACTGCACGCTGTAGTGGCAAGGGGTGGTGCATCCTCACAGGTACAGAGCATGTGGCCCAGAGAGGACCCAGGGAATGTTTGTCGATGGATGAATTAAGGAGCAGAGGATAAGTGTCAAAGAGGGAGGATCCAGTCTCCTGTGGCCACTGCAGTTTGGGTGGATTGTGAATCAAATATAGAGCTTGTAGTAACAAAGGGATGTATGTGTCAACAGGCTTTTGGACTGAAGCTGGGAAATACAGGTGGCCCAGGATATTCTAGTGAGGGGGTGAGAAGACAGGCTTTAGATTCAGGGAGATTTGGTTGGGAGAGCTGAGATTTGGCTAGCAAAGTGACTCCAAACTTCAGCTGCTGAATGACAATAATGGTGCCTATGTCATAGGGCCACAGGGAGGATTACATGTGCTAAGTGCTGGTCACATGGCTTCACACTACTTGACACACGGTCAGCGCTCAGTCAATGGGAGTTGTCATTGTCATCTAGAGTAAGAAACTGATGTAGGGGTACACATATCTTTACAAATTAGTGTTTTTATATTTGTCATGTAAATTTCTAAAAGAGAAATTGCTAGATTATATGGTAGTTCCATTCCTAATTTTTAAAGGAAGTCTTATCTCAGGAACAATCAACTCCCCACCATGCCATAGTTTCTCTGCTTGTAGAATATTCTCTTACCTTCTGTCCAGCTCTTAGAGACCGTGTAGGCTGTGTGACAAAGCCAAAGGAGGCATCCCATGCTGCCCCTGAGATTTTCTGATCCAGCCTAGGACCTGCATGCTGTCCCCACCACGACTCCACTTAGTCCCTTGTGCTCAGTGCTCCAGCAACTCCACTACTTTCGTGCACCAGCCCCTGGAGCCCTTCTAAGCCTCAGTGTCCTTGCATGTGGGATACACCCTTTCCCAGTTCCTCTCTCAAAGCTTTCGCTGATAATCAGTCTTATGTGCCTCTGTCTTAATCATACTAGTGAGATTTTCATTTATAGAGGTGACAAAGTGATGACACAGAGAGATCAATGCCATGGAAAGAAGAATTTATTACTTACAGTTTCCAAGATACAAGGGCATACCATACGACCTGGGCAAGTGCCAGCATCTACAGGAGGCAGAAGGAACAAGGAGACGGCATGAACCAGAGCCGTTTTGTGCTTTTCACTGTGAGGACAGGGTGAGGCAGAGTAAACATCTGAAGAGGCTTAGGATGGGGTAGTTTGAAAAATGTCAGCAGGTTCTGGGTTATAGGGTGACCTCTAGTTATCTAATACCTGGCCCTGGGGTGATTAGGGCAGGGGGATAGATAGACACAGGAGATGGTTGAGGAGGCAGACTTGAGATTGGTTGGTTTGTATATATAAGGCATGTTCCAAGGAGACTTGTTCACTATCTCTAGGAATCAGCAACCCCTGGGAGGGGGCAGTGTCTCCCCAGCCAGCAGGGCCCCCAAGATGTCAAACCAAGATAAAATGCGTAAAATAAAACAGGATTAACATGCCCTCCTCTTTGGCCCGGGGATGCTTCTGTGGCTGAACTCTGCACACTGCTGGCCGTTCTGTTGTGGTTGTTTGCTTTGATGCTAATCTTTCCTGCTCAGCTGTGAGTTCAGCAAGAGCAGGCTGTTCATCTTTGAACCAGGAGCATCTGGCGAGTCCTGCCACTGATTTGTGTTTATTCCAGTGATTCTTGGGCCTGACTGAGCCTTGGTATCTCACAAGAAGCATTTAAAAAGTACTGATATCTGGACCTGACCTTCAGAGATTCTGATTGAATTCATCTAGAGTGCATGGATTTCCACAGATTCCCTGAATTTCCTGGCAGAAATTTTCCAGAAGTAAACCAAGGTTGTGGTCCCAGATGTAGTCATTAAGAACACAGCAGAAAAAAAAAAAAAAAAAAGAACACAACAGGAAACCCAGGTCCTGAAAGCCAAGGACTTGCCCTGGTACAGGAGCATCGACTGCCTATTCTGATAGAGCTTGCTGAGTCTCGGCAGGCCGGGCAGGCCCTGGGCTTGAACCAGGGTTGTTCTCTGGTTCAAGAGGCTCCAGGGGAAGGGACTCTTCCTAATCCCATCTCTCTTCTGCCTTTTGCTCTACGCAGTCAGATGCTATTTGTCTTCCCCCTGGAGTGTGGTCTCCATGGTTTCTCTTTCCACTGTTCTGCAGTGTTCCCTGTGTGCATCCTAGTGCCCCTTCTGCACGTCTCATAACGTAGCCTGAAATGTGGAAGAAATGATAAAAGAATCATCTCTGTGGTTTCTGCTCTTTTCCTTAGAATCTTTGGAAGGGGGAATGCCCAAAACCCACTCATTCTTCTTTTCCTATTTTCTCCCACCCTACATAGTAGCTCCTCCCTGGAACTCTCTGGAACTTTCTCCAACTGCCTCCCCAACGGCCAACTGCTGCAGCCTCCAATTCTGCCACTCCAGGGACCACCCCAAAACTCTCACACCCTCAACACTGCCAGACCCTGATTCCCCTAAGGGCCCAGACTGTGGGGCATCCTAGAGTGAACTTGATCCCCACCTCATCCAGCCCAGAAACTTGCCAAGATTTCTCACCTCCCTGCAGCTGCCACCCAACAGCTCCCACATTGCTCTGGGTAAGTGACAGGGCTCTTCCCCATCAGCGTGAGGCGGGGACTTTCCATGAGGACCAGCCAGGGAGGAGACAGAGAGACAGAGAGAATGAGTGCATCTCAGGGAACTGCGGCCGGAGAACAGAAGGGGTTAGTGTTGAGGGTGGTAGTTTTGGTTTCTTCACTTTGATGACTTGAGGCTAAGTGTAGGGCTTCTGCATGCTTGTCTCTGGGAATCTGTGTTTCCTGGAATGGGCATTTGGGCACATTTCCTCCTGTAGAGCTCTGGGATGGGCATTACTGATTTCAGCTCAGAAAGGTCTTACTTCCAACAGACTTAGGAGTTTCCATCTTTTGTGGGGTCCTGATTACCCCTTCAATGGTAAGAAGAATCTCTGTTTCCTCCCAACTTTAGGCATGTGGGGAGAACTAGAGATTGGATCTGTCCACAAAAGGAGGGGGTAAATGTACAGCTCTGGTAGGCTCTACATTCAGTTCTCACTTCCGTGAAGACAGACAAAATGTTCAAGCCTCTGGGGATGACATGGCAGCAAATGAACCTGAAAAACACCACTGGGGCCCTCCCTCTGTTCTGTCGATGAAGTGATTCGTTAATACGTACAATCTGTGTCTAAAGACATGGGCTATTAGTCTGTGGTTGGTTGCTGAGGCCAACAAGTTTGGACTCCTGGAAAGGAGAAATTGTGTCCCTGGCAAGAAGTCGCCCAGGTCCCCAGCTTCCTGCCAGTATAGCAGAAAGCTTGGATTAAAGGAGTGGATGGGGCAGTGGCAGGGCTGGGCTTATCTCATAGATACTCTCCTAGTTTCCTCATTCTTAGGGAATGTACTTGCTAGCAATTGTGGCTCTGAAACTCTCTCTGCCACTGGCCCTACACCCCACCCCCTGTCACCAGCACCAATTCCTGCACCTTCTGTCTGATAAATTAAAAGATCTACAATTCAAAATGCAATAGAAGGAAAGCAGGAATTTCATAAAATCACAAGAAAAGGAATTATATTTTGATATTTTCACATTTCCAAGACACTTTCCAACTTGGTTATCTGATAATAAATGGTGTATCAAAAGCTATACATTGTAGTCAATAATAAAAAGATGGTCCAGATTCATTTTGGAAGACTCTGGGGATTCTTTTCTGTACTTTATTTATTTATTTACTTTTAAATTACAGTTGACATTCAATGTTATATTAGTTTCAGGTGTACAGTATAGTGATTAGGCAATCATATACTTTATAAGGTGACCCCCTCGATATTTCCATTTCCCACATGGCACCATATGTATTTACTACAGTGCTGTTGACTATATTCCCTATGCTGTACTTTACATCCCTGTAACTATTTTGTAACTACCAATTTGTACTTTTTAATCCTTTCATCTCCTTCACCCATTCCCCCAACCTCCCTTTCACCAGGCAACCATCAGTCTGTTGTCTGTATTTTTTATTTTGTTTCTGTATTGTTTGTTCATTTAGTTTTTTAGATTCCATATACAAGTGAAATCTTATAGTATTTGTCTTTCTCCATTTTACTTATTTCCCTTAGCCTAATACAGGGGGCCAGTTTTTACACAGGGGGCCAGTTCACTGTCCCTCAGACCATTGGAGGGCCGGACTATAAAAACTATGAACAAATCCCTAAGCACACTGCACATATCTTATTTTAAAGTAAAAAAACAAATCAGGAACAAATACAATATTTAAAATAAAGAACAGGTAAATTTAAATCAACAAACTGACCAGTATTTCAATGGGAACTATGGGTCTGCTTTTGGCTAATGAGATGGTCAGTGTCTGGTTCCATATTTGTCGCTGCTAGCCGTAACAAGTGATATGACGCGCTTCTGGAGCCCTGACTCGTGCGTCCCGCATTGCTGCGCTTTGTGGCGCCACTACATACAGCACACAGGATGCATCCTGTGCTCTCTCACTGACCACCAATGAAAGAGGTGCCCCTTCCAGAAGTGCGGCGGGGGTCGGATAAATGGCCTCAGGGGGCCGCATGTGGCCCGTGGGCCGTAGTTTGGGGACCCCTGGCCTAATACCTTCTAGGTGTGTCCATGTTGTCACAAATAACAAGATTTTATTATTTTTTATGGCTGAGTAATATTCCAGTGTGTGCGCGTGCGCGTGCGCGCGCGCGCACGCACACACACATGCCATAACTTTCTTTTTTCCCATTTATATTTCGATAGACACTTTGGTTGCTTCCATATCTTGGCTACTATAAATAATGCTGCAATGAACATAGGGGTGCATATCTCTCTTCAAATTAATGTTTTGAGTTTCTTCAGATAAATACCCAGAATGGAATTGCTGAGTCCTTCTTTGTTTCTTGTTAATAGCCTTTGTTTTAAGGTCTATTTTGGCTGCTGTAAGCATTGCTAGCCCAGCTTTTTTGTTTGTTTCTATTTGCATGAAATATCTTTTTCCATCCCTTTATTTTCACTCTGTGTGTGTCTTTCAATCTGAAAGTGGATCTCTTGTACACAGCATATATACGGGTCTTGTTTTCTTATCCATTCAGCTACCCTGTGCCTTTTGATTGGAGCATTTAGTTCATTTACATTTAAAGTAATTATTGATAGGTATGTAGTTATTGCTATTTTATTATTCATGTTTTTATCTTTTTCTTAATGAAGTCCCTTTAATGTTTCTTGTAATACCGGTTTGGTAGTGATGAACTTCTTTAGCTTTATCTGTCTGGGAAGCTCTTTATCTCTCCTTTAATTCTACATAATACCCTTGTTGGGTAGAACATTTATGGTTGTAGGTCCTTGCTTTTCATGACTTTTAATATTTCATGCCCATTGCTTCTGGCCTGCAAAGTCTCAGTTGAGATATCAACGGACAGTCTAATGGGAGCTCCCTTGTAGGTAACTAATTGTTTTTCTCTTGTTGCTTTTAAGCTTCTCTCTTTGTCTTTAACCTTCGGCATTTAAATTTTGATGTATCTTGGTGTGAGCCTCTTTGTGTTTGTTTTGTTTGGGACTCTGTGATTCCTAGACTTGCATGTCTACTTTGTTTGGTCAGGTTAGGGAAGTCATTATTTCCTCAAATAAATTTTAAATCTTCTGCTCTCTCTCTTCTCCTTCTGGCACCCCTATGATGCAAATGTTTTCACATTTGATGTCCCAGAAGTCCTTTAAACTATCTTCATTATTTTAGATTTTTTTTTTCTCTTAGCTGTTCTGACTGGGTATTTTTCTTTTAGCTTGTCTTCCAAACTGTTAATTTGATACTTTGCTTCATCTAATCTACTGTTGATTCCATCTAATGTAGTGTTGATTTCAGTTCTTGTATTTTTCACTTGTGACTCATTCTTTTTTATCGTTTCTATGTCCTTTTTTTTTTTATAAATAAATTTTTATTTAAATGGGGTGACATCAATAAATCAGGGTACATATATTCAAAGAAAACATTTCCAGGTTATTTTGTCATTTAGTTCTGTTGCATACCCATCACCCAAAGAGAGATCATCCTCCGTCACCCTCTATCCAGTTTTCTTTGTACCCCTCCCACTCCCCCCTCCCTCCGTCCCTCCCCCCACCCCCCGTAACCACCACACTCCTGTCCATGTCTCTTAGTCTCACTTTTATGTCCCACCAATGTATGGAATCCTGCAGTTCTTGTTTTTTTCTGATTCGCTTATTTCACTCCGCATAATGTTATCAAGATTCCACCAATCTGCTGTAAATGATCCGATGTCATCATTTCTTCTAGCTGACTAGTATACTATGGTGTATATGTGCCCTATCTTCTTTATCCAGCCTTCTATTTTTTTTTACAGTGATTAAAAGCCTTTAAGCAAACTCTTGGCCAATACAGCAAGAATCCATAAAAGAGTAGTGTCCTTAACATGTTCACCAAGTCCAAGTTGGCCCCATCACCATGTCAAATCCCTGAAAAATGCAACCCAACCACAGTTCAGTCTGTTAGGAGCTGTCACAGGGAGCAGGAGTCCAGGAAAAGTCCACATCCAGGAAAAGTCCGCATGGCACTGGAATTGTCACCATTCTATACTTTGCAACTCATGTCCAAGTCCCAGTGGCCACTGCTTCTACCTGGTAATGATTCAGGTAGACTGGAGAAGCCATTTGCAACATGCATGGATATGGAGCTTCTGTTCTCCTCTGCCTGGAGAGATGAGACCAGGTAGCTTTTCCCTGGAGCTCTGCAACTGTGGCATGGTAAAGAGAACCTTGGGATACACTAAGCTGGGTGGCAATGGTAGATTCATAATAGAAGTTGGCAAAAGGGGGAAAGAGAGCTCTACATTAGGAGTAGGTCCCAGCCTGAAATATGAGTGGGGCATTGAGATAGGAGGGATAAAGGAAACACTATATATTAAGCAAAGCAGCAGAACATAGGACTATCAACACCCACAACAGAGATCTTTGAGGGAAGAATAAAAAACCTGACTATTCAGGCAAAACATAGTTAAGTGGCCCTTGTGCAAATGAGATCAGTTTACCTGCTTCTTGGAAGAAATACCCTAGGCTCGTCCACAGTGTCGTAGATGGGGCTGACGGCCCTGAGCACCTTCAGCCTTCAGTGGCAAACCCCAGCTTTCTGGGCAAGGTTAGGTCATGGGTGGCTAGAGCAGGGCTGGAAGAGACTGAACCCTCCCTTAGAGGAGTGAGGGGGAAGCCTACCTTCCAGTGTCCCTGTTTCCTCACAGTAGAGGCATGTAAGCCTGGCAGGCTTTAGCTCAATGACCTTCCTTTCCACTATTGAAGCAGGACCCAGATGGCATCCTATGAGACCCCTTTGGGGCATTGGAGCCTTTAAGGGCATGTCCTAAAAGCTGGTGGTTCCCCTGATCTCTATTGGGCTTTTTCTGCCTCTAGGTATCTTAAAAGCCATGCTCAGAAGATCTCGCTGAGGGGTTTGAGGATCCCCATCTGCCTATATAAATCTTTTCCATATATCTGGAGCTATTTGGAAAAAGACAAAACAGTGTATTAGCTGGATCTAATAAAGAAGGTAGTAGTTTGCAGGCGAAAAATATTTGGTGTCTCCTGTTCATCAGCATCCAAAAGAAATGTAAAAAAAAATTTTTTTTTTAAGTAAAAAGCATGATATGGTAGACCCGTAGGAGTTCCAGGATATGACTACTCCCTTTTAAATTGTTTTTTTTTTTAATTGACCTTAAAATGTTTGCTGAGTACACTTTAATAATACCTTAACTTTAAAGATTGTAAGCATGACAAAATACAGTAAATGCTTTTGCTCCATATGCAGGAGCATTTTCAGTTAAGCCAGTTTAGGAAATCCAATAATAGAACAATGCATACAGACCATGAGCTATAGCATGCTTAGCAGCCTCTCCTGTTCTGACAGAGGTTACTATAGAGCCGGAATATGAAGCCACTGTAATGTGGACATAGGACTGTTTGCCAAATGAAGGTATATGAGTAACATCCATCTGCCAAAGTTGTCCTGGTAGGGGTCCTTGAGGGTTAACTACAAATGAGGGGGCAGTATAGGACCCCTTGGACAGGTCTATGTCCTTTTTTATGTTTACTGTTTCTTTGTCAAAGTTCTCGCTGAGCTTATATACTCTTTCCCTAAGTTTATTGAGCATCCTTTAATCTGTGCATTGAACTCTGCATCTGGTAGATTGCTTTTTTTCTATTTTTTTTAGTTCTATCTCTGAAGTTTTGTCCTGTTCTTTCATTTAAGACCTTTTTTTTTGTTTCATCACTTTGGCTGCCTTTCTGTGGTTGTTACATAGTAAGTAGATATTCTATGTCTCTCAGTCTTGGCAGGATGGTCTTACATAATAGGTGTCCTGTGGTGCCCACAGGAGACTGTCACAGTCTCTGTGGTCACCGGAGCCAGGTGTTACAGTGGTGTCCCTTGTATGGGTTGTATGTACCCTCCTGTTGTAGTTGAGCTTTGATTGCTATTGGCATGTCAGTGGGTGGAATGAACCCTTCAGCTGACTGGCTGTGGGGACTAGCTACGACTATAGCAGACAAGCTGTTGTGTGGCAGCTGACCCCACAGAGTGAGATTCACTGTAGTGGAGCTCTGGTGTTTGCTGAGTCTACCCCTTGGGTGTGTCATTTGTGGAACTAATGGGGTGGTGCTCTGATGTGGTCTACAGCTGGTCACCAGATATATTGGTTCTGGGGTCTCTTGGAAGGAGCTCTGGTGCAGGCCCAGGTCAGCCCAGAGCCACCTGGTAGGAGCTACAAAATAATCTCCAGTTGGTAGCTGTCTATGCTGGGCTTTTCTCCTGTTCTTTAAACATGAAGGACAACGAAAGGTCAGAATATTCTGTTTACAACATATTGTTTTTAAGTATGTGTTCTTATTCATTTATTTATTAAGCATCTCCTGTTTTCAAAGAATTATGGGGAATGCAGAAATAAGTGGGGCCCTCACAGGATGAATTATATACAGAGAAAACCAACAGAAGGAAGATATCACTGAATGCTATTGAGGGCAAGACAAACACTGCCCCCAAAGCTCAGTGAGACACAGATTACATTAATAGAGGCAGAGGTGTGCCTTTAGGAAGTTTATATCTACTCCCCCTACCCTTATTTTATTCCTTCTTTAAATGGGTAACTGAGCACCTGCTATTTCCCAGGCACTGTGCTAGGTTTACTATGCACTAATTCACAGGACACATATGGTCCTTCCCCTATAATGGTAACACAAGTAAATGGCAAATAAAAATGTCCTGTTACACACTATCCTGGTGGCAGAATTGCAGATACTGTATGTGGATATGAGAGGATATCCAAGAAACTCTTTGAATAAAATGATGCTTAAAAAACACCTGAAAGATGAGCAAAAGTTAGCCAGATCGGTCACAGGGCAGGAGAGAATGGCACTCGTTGTAGAGAGAACAGCTTGTGCAAAGGCCTTAAGTGGGGAGAGAGTATAGCCAATTGGCAGGGTGGAGCATAGGCTACACAGACTGTCACAAGCTGTCTACACAGTGTGGGAAATGGATTAAACCAATGTTTTTAAAGTGGACTTTATATAAACACTAGTTCCTTGGATTTGTGTGTTAAAATAGACATAACGTAAAGTTTATCATTTAACCATTTTAAGTGTACAATTCAGTGGCTTTAATTAAATTCACAAGATTGTGCAACTGTCACAATAGACAGGGGATCCTCAGGTTATGACAGTTCCATTCCTATGACAGTGATGTAACCTGAATTTGGGTGTATGTTGAAACATACCCTAGCCTAAGTCACTTACCTATCCTAACACAGTTGTAAAGTCATAATCTAGAACATAAAAACACAACTAAGCCACAGAAAAAGGAAAAAGACATAAATATACTGTACTGTACACTGTACTGTAGTAACAGAAAAAAATGGGGGTAAAAGAAATTCCTTACCTTTATTCCTGTGGTTGGCTTGCACACTGGAAGGGTATTGCAAGGTGGAGAGAGTGACCTATGGGAAGGAGGAAGCTGGAGAGGCAGGAGAACCTGCAGCAGGTGCTGGAGATACTGGGTCAGGAGAATCAGGATTACCTAAGGAACATGCAGGAGATGCTGGAGATGATTCTACCTGTACTCCAGGTGTTTCATCTCGAGAAGCAGCTGGTGCAGAGGATACAGGATCTGTTGCAGGCATCTCTACCTTCTTAAAGAATTGTTCCAGGCTAGTCTGGAAGCTTGATGACTTCTTCTCTTCCAGAATCTGCCTATAGCATTGCAAGGCATCCATAACAGCTCTGTAGACCTTACTGAATCTGTCATCACTGGGGTCCTCAGCCTGAAATTTTGCCAGCCCATCCTCTACCATAGAAAAACCTTCCGCCAAACCCTTGATAGTAAATCTCTTGGGTTCTGGGGTTTCTATCTCTTCTTCTTCAATCAGCTGCTTCTCCAGCTGAATGAGGTCCTCAGCAGATGGCTCCTCTCCATGTGATGCCAATAGCTCTGTGACATTCTCAGCCTCCACCTCCAAAGTAAGCTGTTAACCCATGGCAACAACCTTCTCTGTTACAGCCTCCACTGACTCCTCAAAGCCATGGAAGTCATACACAAACTGGGGACACAGTTTTTTCCACAAACTTAAATAAGTTTGTTTGGCATAAGCTGAAACACTCATGTTTCAATTTTTTAAAGTTTTTATGGGAGCCTGACAAGGCAGTGGTACAGTGGATAGAACATTGGACTGGGATGTAGAGAACCCAGATTTGAAATCCCAAGGTTGCCGGCTTGAGTGCGGGCTCATCAGCTTGAGTGCAGGGTCACTGGCTTGAGCATGGGATCATAGACATGACCCCAAGGTTGCTGGCTTGAGCAAGGGGTCACTCACTCTGCTGTAGCCCCCTGGTCAAGGCATATATGAGGAAGCAATCACTGAATGACTAAGGAGCCACAAGGAAGAATTGATGCTTCTCATCCCTCTCTCTTCCTGTCTGTCCCTATCTGTCCCCCCCCCCCCTCTCTCTCTGTCACAAAACAAAACGAAAAAACAAACAAAAACAATCTAGCTGCATATATTTTATAACTATGATCTCATTTTCCTTAGCAAGGCACAGGGGCCCCAAGGTCATATTACTTGTTTTTGGAAGTGGACAATGGTGCGTGCTAGAGAGGCATAACTCTCTCCCACACTCCCAACAGTCTGAAGGAGCTCAGAGCAAACTCAGGAGTCTTCCATTCTGCCTGCTGCACTCCCTCGCACCCCTGTCTCAGAGAAGACAGAGCTAATGAAGGGGAAGGCAATGGGAGAGTCACCTTTGCCCTTCCCCTGCCAGCCATAGTTCCAATCAGAGTTCCTCACACTCCTTCCCGCAGCCCTGTTTCCCAGGAAGCGTTTAGTAGGCTCAGCCCCAGGCCACCTTCCTCCCAGCACTGTGCTGGGGCATGCTGCCTCTTTCCTCTGGCTCTGCTGGCCTCCTCCAGAGACTAGTATTTTGGGAGAGTGCTGAGTTCAGCACTGCTGCAAGATGCAGTCTGACAAGCCCTTCTGTCCTCAGCTGGCCCTTCAGGGCTGGCCTCAGGGTGGCGGAGGCCCTACCCCTTGTGCCACAGCCCCTCCTACAGGAGATTGCTGCATCCAAATGCATCTGCCACCAGCCAGCCCTGAGGCTGTCAAAACAGGAGGCAGAGGAGCTATGGGCATAAAGAGCAGGGCTGTCCGAGGGCACAGCACAGCGGAACCCCTGCTCCTAGAACAACAGCTAACTAAGGTCAGGCTCTTGCAAGCACCCCAGAACCTGCCCCCAGCCCACAGCCTGGGGTCACCAGCTTCCCAGGGTTTGCCTTAAAGCAAAGGAACAGGCTGGCCCTTGAGCAGCAGACCACACGGGGCAAGTGGTGAGGGCAGATGAGGCGCTGTGCCGAGAGGCTTACATAAGCACCTCTGCTCTGCAGCCTGCTCCGGCTCCTGGCAGCCAGGACTTGAGTGACGGCAGAGTCTTGCTCGGGCGGAGGAGAAAGCTTCAGCCAGGACTGCAGATTGAGTCCGGTTTGGAGTAGGCCCAGGTCCTCCTAAAACACTTGTGTCCGGTGGCTGATGGACTGCCAAAGCCCTGGCCGCTGCCCTCCCAGCTCCTTCTGCTCCCTGGAGGCCTCTGTTCCACCAATGGGCTCCTGGCGTGGGGTGCGCGAGGCGCAAGGGCTCCCCCTGCGGAGGGCTGGCAGCACTAAAGGCTCTTCTGTTCCAGGTGCCCGTGGGCTGGACGATGAAGCTAGCCGCCACGGCCCTGTGTCTGGGCCTCACATTGGTGGTCACCGGAGTCAAGAAAAATGACCCATGTGCGTACGAGGCTCTGCCTGACACGGATGCCGCCTTCTGCAGGTGAGGCTGGTGGGGCCCCAGAAAGCAGGGGTCTTCGGGAGGGGTGTTCCCAGAACTGAGGACCACCTCCTCCTAAGGCAGCCTTCACAGACAGGCAGAGAAGGAGAGCACCCTGATGTGGGGCAGCACTGAGGACTGGACTGTGAGCTTGGCTCCTGCCTTCCAGAGGGCAGCTCTCCCGGGACCGGGATAGTGAGGGTGTGGAGGTGGTCGGCTCCCGGAGCTCTGAGGGGCTGGCTTCAGCCTCCCTGCTGGACCCGAGACCACCACCACCCTCCCCTTCAGCCTGAAACGCCCCCCTCCCCTTACAAAGTGGCATTTTCAAGAAAAGTGGCAGTTTGAGGGCTGGTTGTTTGCTTTCCAGGAACAGGCCCCAGAAGTGTTGGGACAGGCTGCCCTTCAGGGGGTGTGGCTGCTGGCTGCTGTCAGGGAAGAGGCTGGAGCTTCCCTTCCGAGGAGATGGGGCGGTTGGGGTTGGGAGGGAGGGGGCGACACACGCTTCTCCTCATCTGCGTCCCATTTCAGCGCCCTCCTCAGAGACTGCTGCTTAGGGAAGCCAGTCTCAGCTGTCTTGGGTCATCCTGAGGGCTGCCCTGGTCACTTTTCTGCCACCACTGTGGCCGGTTTTTCTCTCCACAGAAGCCAACAGAAAGGAAAGAGGGAGGAAGAACTCCTTCTTAGTCTGTTTTCTTGTGTACATTTGAATTTTTGCAAAGATTACTTTTAGAAAAAGAAATACATCTTTTCCTTTAAAGAGTTAGGTAAATGAAATCTTCCCCCCACCCCCAGAACCCCCCCCCCCCAACAGATTTTGCTCCTATCAGTACATTTTTAGAACTCTAGTGGAACGGTTCTGGGTGAAGTTTGTGTGGGAGAAGGGGGGAACCTTGTTGTCTGTCCTGTGTGGGCGCTGGCCCGGGGAGCACCTGCAGGGGCAGCTGAGCAGAACCTTCTGGAGAGAAGCTTCCTTCTGTGGCAGGCAGAAAGTCAAGCCCCCACAAGCTGGCAGGTCAGCTGGGCCAGGCCACAGGAATGGCTGCATTTGGAGTGCCTCTGTGCTTCCTTGTGTCACCCACACTGTAGAATGCATAAGAAATGATCCTGTGGTGTGTGCTCACTGGAGTTGACTGACCTACAGCCCATCTGCTGATCTCTTCCCTGTGCGTCCACATGCTGGACCTGTGGCCCAAGCGTCGCTCTGGGCTCCTCTCCTGGACTCATTTGATGGTCATCACGAATCTTCCAAGTATTGGCACCTTCACTTTACAGATAAGCTCTCTCCAGAGATTACGCCACCTGCCGTGGTGCTGACACAGCTTCAGCCGTCAGAGTGGAATCAGCCGCTCTCACTTGACTGCACTCCTGCTCTTTCCCCACCTGTTTCGGACTGCTGACCCCATCCGCAGCCCCGAGCTTCTCAAACTCCAGTAAAGAGGAAAGAGCTATTTTAGCCCATTCAGGCTGTTATAACAAAATGCCAGAAACTAGGGGACTTATAAATAACAGAAATTTTTCCTTAGAGTTCTGGAGCCCGGGAAGACCATGATCAAGCAGTAGGCAAATTCGACGTCTGGTGAGGACCAGCTTCCTGGTTGGTAGACAGTCTTCTCGCTGTGTCTTCACATGGAGGAAGGAAAGAGAGATCTCTGTTGGATCTCTTTTGTAAGGGCACTACTCTCATTCATGAAGGCTTCACCCTCATGACCTAAGCACTTTTCAGAGGCCCCACCTACCATGCCATCAAACTAGAGGCTAGAATTTCAACATGTGAATTTTGGGAGGACACAAACGTTCAGACCATAACGAGAGCCATCTGTAGGACACCCTAGAACACACCAGCAGATCCCAGTTTGAGAAGCATGGACTTCTGACACTAAAGTGAACACTAAGAAATGTCTTCAGGTTGTAAATCATTGTTGCAAAAAGGAAGCTTTGTCTTTCTTCCCGCTGAAGGTTTTTGTTTGTAAAAGATCAGTACTGAATATGAGCACATCATGGACACATCAGACCCTTGAGGAGGGATCAGTACCTCTTGTGCTGGGGCCCCCTCCCCAAGAAACCTGCTCAACTCAGGCTTCCAACTCATGAGAGACCCCCCCCCCCACACACACACACCCCCCGAAGTCATGTTGATGATTCTGCACTCAAGCTGACAACACTGGTGAGCCTGAGCTCAGGCTGGAGCCCTCAGGGTTTTGAACCTGGGACCTTAGTATCCCAAGTCGGTGCTCTATCCACTGCACCACCACTGGTCAGGCCAGAAAAGCTCTTTTAGAGTAATATCTCACTTACTCCTGAGATAAGCCAGAACAGACTGACAAAAACACTGAGTCAGAACCCTGGCTCAATCTCAGAATCAAAAGAACCATGGTTGTCCTACCCACGCCACTTGGATGAGTCCACTCCACAGTCCTCTCCCTGCTGCCCCCCACACAGTGACCCTGGGCACTGCCTCCCACCGCACTCTCTGCTGAGCTGGAAAGCTCCACCCTTCACAGTGCATCCTGATGTCGAGGCGGCCCTGCTTTCCTTTAACTTCACCCCTTTCTGTATCTAGTGTTGCCTCAGGCGCTGCAGAGGACAGATTTAGTTTCTCTTCTTCTGGACGGTCCTTGGAATGATTGGAGACAGATGTCATGCCCCCCACTTCACCCACAGCTCTCCTAACCTGGGCACCCACCTTCATTTGTCAATTCCTCTCAAGGGCTTTGGTTCTGGGCCCCCACTTTTGGGAAGGGTCGATTGAAGAGAAACCAATTGCTTATCTTTCATTCTTTCTTTTCTTTCTTTCTTTCTTTCTTTCTTTCTTTCTTTCTTTCTTTCTTTCTTTCTTTCTTTCTTTCTCTCTCTCTCTCTCTCTCTCTCTCCCTCCCTCCCTCCCTCCCTCCCTCCCTCCCTCCCTCCCTCCTTTCTTTCTTTCTTTATTTCTTTCTTTCTTTTTCTTTCTTTCTTTTTCTGAGAGAGGTAGGGAGAGAGAGACAGAGAGACAGGAACATCAAGCTGTTTCTCTACGTGCCCTGACTGGGATCAAACTGGCTACCTCTGTACTTCTGGACAACACTCAAACCAACTAAGCTATCCAGCCAGGGCTTTACTTTTTTATTGATTGATTTTTAGAGAGACAGAGGAAGGGAGAGAGGAAGGGGATGGGAAGCATTCATTTGTTATTCCACTCAGTCGTGCATTCGCTGGTTGCTTCCTGTGTGTGCCCTGACCAGGGATCGAACCCACAATCTTGTCATTTTAGGGTGATGCTCTGACTGAGCTAACCAGTCAGGGCCCCATTGCTCTTTTCTGACTGTGGCACCCCACACTTTCACATTGAGAAAAATGCAACAGGGGGTGGGGTGCCCTCTGAGCCTCCTCATGTCTCTGTGAATTCAACCTCATCTCCACCCTTGTTTTGGGCAGCTGGAATTCTGAGCTGTTTCCACAGGTACAGCTGGGGAGCTGTTTTTCTCTAATCCAATTCTTAAAATGCCAAAGAGTCAAACAGAAGCCTGGAGAAGCTAAGTGACTCCCTGGGGAAGCTGTGTGGTACGGGGGAAAATGCAGACAAGTTGGTTGTAGTCACTCTCTATTGCTGCACAACAAATTCCCTGAAATGAAACCGCTGCACATACTTAATGCCTCACATTTTCTCTACATGTGGCTTATCTGGGCACCTCTGGCTCAGGGTCTCTCAGGAGGTCAGCTGGGGATGCAGTCTTATCTGAAGGCTGGACAGGTGGAGTGTTCCGCTCTGAGCTCACTCATATGGCTGTGACAGCCTTGGTCACCTTGCCATGTGGCCTCTTCATGGGGCTGTGTAGAACACAGCAGCTGGCTTCTCCCAGAGCAAGGACTTGAGAGGGAGCACGTGGAAAAGAGGGCTTCCAAGGAGAAGCTATCATTTCCTTATAATTTAGAAGTGATGTCCTAACATTTCTGTTGTATTCTCTTTATTAGAAACAAGTCACTAAATCAGCTCCTATTCAAGGAGAGGGACACAAGGAAGCACACCCATGTCTTTCTTCTCCTTCAGTTACTAATTATGAGATTCTGTGCTAGTTCCTTAGCTTCCTCTGGGCTTCAGTTTACTCATCTGGTAGATGAGAAAAATGACAGTAGCTGCTTCAAGATATTGTTGTATGAAATGGGATAATATTATAAGATGCACCTGATTTATTAGAGTGGCCCAATAAATGACATTTCCTCCCTTTCCCCCCTTCCCTCCTTCCCCATCACTCTTGCAATGTCGACCATGGCCAAGCTGGAACCCGAGTTCCCACCCCTCTCCCCACACTTTCTTGGATGCCTCCTAGTCCCATCAGGAGATCAGGAGGTGGAACATGTTCCCTGTAAAGTATGCCCCCAGCGGAAAGGGCACTCGCTGCAGGGAGATAGCACCTGCAAGGTTTTTTAATTTGAGTGTAAGTTATTTTTGTTTGAAGATTTTATTTATTCATTTTAGAGAGAAAGAGAGAGAGAGGGAGAGAGAAGGAGGAGGAGCAGGAAGCATCAACTCCCATATGTGCCTTGACCAGGCAAGCCCAGGGTTTCGAACTGGTGACCTCAGTGTTCCAGGTCGATGCTTTATCCACTGTACCACCACAGGTCAGGCTTGAGTGCAAGTTTTAAAGTTTATTTTTACTAAACTTATTTTTGATTCAGTTCATCTCAGGCTTGTCCAATTTTTTTAAAGGCTGGTTTGATCATCTGAACTGTTAGTTACTGGCTTTGTCATTCCCAAATCAAATTTGTCTTCTGTAAGTCCTCATCCAAGCCATTGGCAAAGCTGCTAATCAAGACAGAGGTCTGCACACGACCCTTAGGTTGTCCTGCCCATGTGGAGCAACACCAGGGCTTCACACAGCAGGCTCAAGCAGGGATCCATGCGTGTGACTGGGGCTGGGGACACAGGCCCTAGTCCCCGGGCATAGACCCTGCCAGGGCACTCTCATCAAATGTCCACTTGCTGATTTTGTTTCACTATTTTAGCACTTGGAGCAATTCTACCCAGACAAAAGCAGGAGGCCTGTTTGTTCCCCAGGAAAGGCCCCTCTGATCCTCAGTTTCCCTCCTCCCTGACCCTTGGCCTTTCCAATTCCATGCCCTGTGGTGACTTCTATCTCTCCGCTAGTGGAAGGTCCATCTTCTTGGCCCCAGAGCTCACTGGCTGCAGTGGGAGTTGTGGTAGAAACAACCAAGTGATCCTTAAAAGGCTACTGTGAAGTTAAATGAAAACCTGTTCTCTAAATGTTCTTTGACAGCTATTAAAGCTGTGCTATCCCAGAGCAATGACTGTTAACTCCTGAAGAGTTGAGAGTAACAAGTTTGCCTCACAAGCTGGTGGTTCCATTAAGAGGCATGGGTGAACTGTCCTGCCTCAGTTGACCTGAGTCCTGGCACACAGGTGCTGACCTGAGGAATTATCTTGTCTCTGATGAGTGTTGCATTTGCCCTTGCCTAGGATGGGATCTCAGAAGCCTCTGGGAGGGTGGGGGAAGGAGGGAAATGTGGGGCTCCTCACCAGGAAGCTGTCTTTTTCTTCATCCCAGGTTCAGACTTAGGAAGCTCCCCTTTCAGATCTACTCCCCCAAATTACATTTGCACAGGGTCCCCTTCAAGCGTCACTCCCCGAGGAGAACTGTGGGCAGCTCTGGGTGACCAGTGGTGGGGTGTGGAGCTGCTCAGTCATGCTGGGCTACCTGGAAAGGCTGAGGTCCCACACTTTCTCTCTCAGTGAATCATCTTAACCAGATGAATCTGTAGAACATGACTGTGCTTGTTGAGAAGGGCTCCTGGTGGCTAACTGGGCTAAAATTTATAAACAGTCTAGTAGCTATTTCTAAAGAGAAGCCTCTCATGCAAGCTGCGCTTAAGGGAGAAGCCTCCTCTGAACTGCCTGCCTGCACTGTTTTTCTGCCCGCTGAGCCAGCCCTTATAAAAGAGTTCCTGGAATAGTACTTCAACCAATAGGACTGAGACTTTTTCTGTCCAGCTGTATCTTTACCAGCCAATCAGAGCAATGCCTTTTAGACCAATCAAATTGTGATAATTTGGAGTCCTCATTTGCATTAGAACAGACCAATCAGGGACCAGGAGCAGGGACTTCTTTCTATATAAGCCAGCTCCCCTCTACCTCAGAAAGCACACGTTCTTTTTACACTGGAGACTGTGTTTAACTCTGGCTGGGGTTAAAGCTATCTCATCTGAGTGGAGCATAGCTGTCTAGCTGGAGAGGGCCCATGCTACCTCACACCCAGGGGTGCCTGACAGCTGTGTTGTTTCATAATTGAGAAGTAACACTATTGAGCTGTTTCACAGCATGCTGTATCACAGTTGAGCTGTTTGCTGTAAATAGTCTCCTCCTTCATTGTAACTCAAATTGGGGATTCCTGTTGGTGTTGAATTGGCACCAATGACCATGGGTTTACAAACCCTACAGACTCTGGGTCTTTATGATAAAAGATGACAGAAGGGTGAGGAGGAAGAAGTCTTGCTTGCTTATATCCATAAGTTTCAAATACAAGTGTGCCTGACCTGTGGTGGAGCAGTGGGATAAAGCGTCGACCTGGAAATGCTGAGGTCGCCGGTTTGAAACCCTGGGCTTGCCTGGTCAAGGCACATGGGAGTTGATGCTTCCTGTTCCTCCCCCCTCTCTCTCTCTGTCTCTCCTCTCTCTCTCTCTCTCTCTCTCTCTCTGTCCCTCCTTCTCCTCTCTAAAATGAATTAAAAAAAATTAAAAAAACCACAACCAAATACAAGTGTGTTCCTTGTGGGATCAACCCTGCCATTGAACCTGATTCCCAGAGTACTTATGCTGTTCAGGTCCTTTTTCTCAGGGAGAAAGTAGATAAATAAATGTATACTACAGCCTTAGTGACTAGGTATTTTACCCCCTGAGAGATATTAGCATTTTGAAAGTGCAATGAATAGTAGTAGGTCAAGAGCCTAAGATATGGACAATTCTTAACCTGAAGAAGTGGATTAATTGGTGGGATATCCAAACATGGAAAGGATCTGAATTGGGTAGGGGAGAGAACAGTCTGTGCCCATAAAGAAGGCTGTGTGAATTTGCTAAACCTTTATGTAATAAGAACATTCCTGAAAAGCAATTTTTAAATGCTATTCTTACAAACCCAATCCTACTTTAAAGACACTGACCACATTTGCCTATGGATGTGTATTCTTTTTTTTTAATTATGTGAATGTTTTTATTATTATTATTGATTGCTTTTTGAGGACAGAAGAGAGGAAGAGATGCATTCATTTGTTGTTTTACTTAGCTGTGCCTTAGTTGTGTGTTCATTAGTCGCTTCCCATATGTGCCCTGACCAGACATCGAACCTGCACCTTTGCGGTTTCAAGATGACCCTCTAACTAAGCTAACCAACCAGAGCCTATGTGTTCTTTTTGAGAAGTAAACACTGATGATAGTGAACACTTCTTGACCACTCTGCATTGATTATTTACTTTAATTGTTGCACCAACCCTGTAAGTAGATACTATTAGTGTCCCCATTCTACAGGTGAAAAAACTGAGGTACCAATAGTTCAAGTAACTCTTAGGCTACACAGATTACACAGCTAGTTAGTGGCAGGTCTACGATTCAATCCCATTTGACTTTACATTCCCAACAGTGCTAGACTGAAGCCTTATAATCCCCACGCTCCCTAATACTATGACATGGGCCAACCCCCTCCCTCTCTCTGTAGGGGCCTTGAAGTTTCCTACCCAGAGTTGGGGAACCTTGGCTGTATGTTTGTTCCTGACTGCAACCACTACAGAGAGAAGATCACCCTCTGGCCCAAGCCAACAGTCAAGTTCCCGAAGGCTTTGGAGGTGAGTGAGCAGATCTGCCTTAGAGGATGAGAGCTGTGGGTCTCAGTTTGCCCCTGACCTTACTCATCTGAGTGACTAGAAGCTGTATGCAGAGCCATCTGGGTTGGGTCTGGTGCTAACAGATGGCTGTTGCCATAAACATGTGCCTTCCTTAGAGCAACCCCACAGCCTTGGAGGAGATTGGGGTGGGTGGGAGGGTTGCAGTTTGAGAGAGGTTTGTCAGGGCTCAGGGGCCACTCTGCCTGAGCCTTTTCTGCAGTCCCTGAGCTCCCAAGCCCACCCCTAGGTCATTGTGGGGACCAGTTGATGGATGCTTTGGAGTCTGTGGAGAAAAGGAGGAGAGAGGGGTTGTGGGGAGTTCTTTCTCATGGTTCAAGGTGGCTGGGCTCTGATTTTCTGAATGGAGAGGAGCTAGTTTGTAAAGAGCAGCACTTCTCATGCAAACTAAACAAGCAGAGGTTAGTGTGTCTTGACTCTTGGTCTTCGCAATAGGAAACACACTCAAAACTTCACCCAAATTGTCTAAAATAGAAGACTGAACCATTTTAGGAGTTGGAAGTAACTATTCCTTTTACTGGGAAACGGTTAGTACCATATTGATCTGGAAGGTTCCCTTGGTTTGGAGAAGGGCCATGGAACTAGGAGGTGGGGCTGTGGCTGCTGCCCGCAGTGTCTAGGCCTTGTCCTGGGGGAGCTACGCCCGTGCTCTGGTCACTGTTCATTTCTTCCTTAAATCCTGGGCCATATGGAGCCCCCAAAGCATCTGGGGGTAAAAGGTCACCTTCACTTTCTTCTTTGTTTTAGTAAGAGGTACCCTGTCAACCCAGGAGCAAGGACTGTGATGTGCCAGGTCTCAGGCCAGGAGTGGGTAGAGACAGAGGGCTGTGGTTAGGGTGCACCCACGTGCACACCTAGGCCAGCCTCCAGGCCTCCCCTGTGCACAGAGTCAGGGAGAGGCCAGCGGCTCCTGCCCTCCGTCCGTCCAGCTTGGGGGGGCTGTCAGCACAGGCAGAGCAGGATTACCAGTTTGGGGGTGGGGTGGGGTCACACAGATTTCTTGGAGGTAGAGGAAGAGATGTTTCTTTCTTTCTTGAACTATTTTTCACTAACAGGGAACAAATATGTATATTGTGATCTCACATTTATGAGGCTGAAAACAGGAAGCTTTGGCAGGCTATTGTGTTTGCAAAGATGACAAGAATCCTTCCCTCTGGGAGACCGAGCAAGCAAGCAACAAGAGGACCTTCTGGGTCTCTTCTGCCTTCTCCCCCAAGTCCCCTGAACATGCACACTCATGCACACATACATGCCAGCCCTCCTCCCCGGAGATCCTGAAAAACAGAGGGAATGTAGGTCACTGTGATTCTAACTCATGAGACGGGAAGAATAGAGCAGGAGTGTAATGCCCCCCATGGGACAGGATTCTCACCCACCATTAATTCACTCATCCTCATGTTTGTCACTTAAAGTGTGAGAAGGTTGGATCCGATGATTTTACAGACCATTAACTGTCCCGAGAGGGCTTCTCAGCACAGGACTCCATTACTTGTGGTATTGCTGTAGGTGTCCACTAGATGGCAGTGGAGATTTTTCTCAGTACCTAGTGTCCTTGGGAGGGACAAGTTTGGAGTAAATTTGGAAAGCCTTTGCATTTGGTTGGGTTTAGTTGATACTAATTGTCATGGTGTATAGGCACATAACACAGGGATGATTCTGGAATCTCTCATCCTGTCTCAGCCCTGAAGTGAGGCGAGGAAGAAAACCTGGAGATTTAGGAAGGACACAGAGCTGTGGTTAAGAAAGCCAAGGAGGACAAAGATTTCACAAAGGAAGGTTGGTCAAAGCGGGGGAAAAAAGAAAGAAAAAAAATAGCTTTCTTTTATTATAGAACAACACATTATGTAAATTTGACTTTGACAAGGCAGATTCAGTTAGCGTTATTAAAAGCCACCATTCATCGGGGGTACCACTTTATGTTGGGTACTATTCATGCATCATTTCATTTAATGTTCTGAAGTCTGCAACCTAAGTTTTTCTTTAATAGAGATTGTTAGTGGTGAGTGACAAAAACCAACTTAAACTAGCTTGAGCCAAAAAAGAAGGGAGGTATTATTGGTCCACAAACCGAAAACTCTGAGGATGACTTCAAGCATTGATATCTCCAGGTGTTCAAACAATATCACCAGGAATCTATTTATCTGTTACTTTTCTCTATTTTTTTCTGTGCTGGTTTTGTATGTGAATAGACTTTCCTTGTGGTGACAGAGACCACCCTCATCAGATTTGTATTTTACTAGTTTATCAACCCCAGTGGAATAGATCGACCCTTCCCAACAATTAAAAGTCCCAAGATTTGTCTGACTTGTATTTCATGCCCTTCCTTGAACCAAACAGTGAATGGGGCACCCCATTTAATCTACAAGGGCTGAAAGCAGAAGAGAATGGCTCCCCCAAAAGAGAAGCAAGGTGATGGTTATTTATCAGAAGGGGAAAGGTGTTGGGTAAGAAAAATAAGAAAAGTTCTGTAGGAAGTAACGAGGCCAAGTGCAGAGCTGGGATACATCAGAGGCAGGGTTTAAACCCAGGGTGCCCACTTCCAGAAGCCTGACCCATGAGTAACAGGGGTTTTCAGGGAGACACTGGGGTGCTGGCACATTTGGGGAGGATCTGATGAGGGGATCCTTTTCTAGGACAGTAAGAGCAGTGTTAATGTTGCTGGCGAAATGACAAGACCTCGATTCTTGTCTTCCTGAAGGAAAGAATTCAGTCAAGAGACAAAGAGCAGCAAGTAAAGCAAGAATTTATTGGCCATGCAGGAACACACTCAGAAGGGACTGAGCATGCAAAGAGGAGGGGAACACACTCAGAAGGGACTGAGCATGCAAAGAGGAGGGGCCTTGGAGATGGGTTCAGGAGGTTAGTCCACAGCAAGCTGCGGCTGCCCACTGCTCCCCTGGTTGCAAATCTCATGGGGCCTCTTAGAGTTTAGGAGAAACAGAGAGGCAAGGAAAATGCCCCTGGGGGAAGAAGATGAGGTGGGAGGCAGGAAGGTGCAGGAGTGCTCCAGGGAGGGAGAGCACCCTGAGTCCTCCATCCAAAGGGTTTTTAAGGATGGAGAGTTTAGGGGAGGTCTCAGTAGAGGATCTCAATAGAATATTCATCAGCTTTTCATGTGTGTCCTTTTAAGGTGTGGTCACCACTGATTGGTCAGTACCAGGTGGGGGTCAGCACCAGAGTAGGGGGCCATTAGTCAATGCAGCTGGTCCTGAGGTCAGCAGGCGTCACTTGTCTGGTTTTGCTGCTTTTTCTGGGCCTGAAGCTGAAACATACTGAGGCTTAGATATATTTGATGCAGGTCAGAGAGCCTCATTGTCTTGGGGGCTTAACACTCAAGGACTGTTCTCCAGCCCCCTTGTTCACCCCCTGCTAAGGGGGACTGACCCAGACGGATAACAACATGCCAGGAGAGGAAAGGTCAGGAGAGGGTCTGAGCCACGTGACCAGTGGTAGGAGATTAAGGGGTCTAAACTATACGGCCAGCAGTATGCTAGTGGAGGAAAGACTACCCTGCAGGGCGAGGTCCTTGTTTTCCCAGCTTCCCACTGTGGTGACCTTCTGTGCCTGGCCTATTGCCCTTGCTCTGCTCACGTCTGTCTAACGGCCTACCACAGTTCTGAGGAAAGCAGTGGCAAGGAGGTAGAGACAGGCTAGGGACAGTGAGAAATGAGACCGTGGCGGGAACGTCCCTTTGGGAACAGAGGAACACACACCTCTAGAGAGACAATGACAGGGAAAGCTGGGGGGGGGGGGAATGGTGCTGTCAGGAATAGGGTTCCTCAAACGTAGGGTGGGAGGCCTGAGTCCTGGTGACAAAGAGGAAAATAAAGAATTTCCTCTGGGCCTGGGCCTGATGGAAAAGGGCAAGAGGTTGGTGACTGGCTGTGCGGAGACAGTGTCTTCCTTAAAAGGTGTTTAAAGCAATGGCACCAAAGAAGTGAATGTTAGTGGACACGTGCAGGGAGCATTCCGCCCCCACACACACGAGTACAAGCCCCGAAACCCTAGAGGGAGGGTTCTAGTGCCACAGGACAGTGCCTCTGTGCACCCCGAGGGCTTCTGCCTCCACACCTTTGCTCAAGCCACTCCTCATATTTGGATCCTACATCCTGGAACACCCTGCCCCCACCAAAATGCTTCTTCCAAGAAGCCTTCTGTGAATACTTCCCTCCCTCTGGGACCCATCCCCATTCCTAGATGATTTCTTCTTTCTCTGACCCTATTTAATGTCCCCTGCCCTCCAAACTTTTTGTTTTGTATTGTGGTTGTATATTCATAGCTTCAACCAATGTATAACAAGACCACAGCTCCTAACAGAGTCACAGACCCCATGTTGGCTGACTGGGTGGCCAAGAGGTTGAGTTGGATGGATGGATGGCAGGGGGAAGGACGCCCCCTAGAGTGTGAGCCATGAGACATGAGAGCCCAGTTGTTTGCCCTTTAAGCTGCCGGGTGTTCTGGGGACTGAGGAAAGCTGGTGAGCCTGGTGGAGCCCAGGCCAGCAGCAGTCTCCCTCATCTAGGGTGGTGTGGGCTGAGCAGGAGGGGCAGCAGGGAGAGAACCGGGATGTCAGGTGGGCTCCTGAGAAGGCAGAGGACTGCAGGAAAACACAGAGGGTCCCTGTGCTACAGCTGCCGAGTGCTGAGGACGGTGTTAAAGTAAGTAGAGGCTTCCTCCTGGCACGCTGACAGATATTAAGAGGCAAATGACTTAAAATGCATCTCTGCCAGTGAAAACTGAAAGGCCCCCGAGAAGCTTCTTGACTGGGGCTTATTCTACACCTTGAATTCGGGCATCTGGAATCCTTTTTTTTTTTTTTTTTTTTTACAGGGACAGAGAGAGAGTCAGATAAAGGGATAGATAGGGACAGACAAACAGGAACGGAGAGAGATGAGAAGCATCATTAATCATCAGTTTTTCGTTGTGACACCGTAGCTATTCATTGATTGCTCTCTCATACGTGCCATGACCGTGGGCCTTCAGCAGCCTGAGTAACCCCTTGCCAGCGACCTTGGGTCCATGCTAGTGAGCTTTTTGCTCAAGCCAGATGAGCCCGCGCTCAAGCTGGCAACCCCGGGGTCTCGAACCTGGGTCCTTCCGCATCCCAGTCCAACGCTCTGTCCACTGCGCCACCGCCTGGTCAGGCTGGAATCCTTTTTTTTTTTTTAGATTTTATTTATTCATTTTAGAGAGGAGAGAGAGAAAGAGAGATAGAGAGAGAGAGAAAGGGGGGAGGAGCAGGAGGCATCAACTCCCATATGTGCCTTGACCAGGGAAACCAGGGTTTTGAACCGGCGACCTCAGAATTCCAGGTCAATGCTTTATCCACTGCGCCACCACAGGTCAGGCAGGCTGGAATCCTTTTGAAGTGAAAAAAATGCCTTTAAGCAGGGAGTGTACATTGCATTCCAGGAAAGGAACAAAGACCACAGCAGTTCTGTCCCAGCCCCGCTTTCCAGTCAGGCCCTGGTCTCCCCCAGGAAGCAGGCGACTCCGTGTCCTCCTCCACGGCTGGGCAGGCAGGCCTGCATGCCACCCTGAGTCTGCAACGTCTGTGTTGCTGGGGCCTGAATTTGGGTCCTCAGCACCCGGGGGTGAGGAGCGGATTCTCCCTGGCAGCTGGGCTCACTGAGGTGAGGCTATGGAGCGGTCGACAGGGGCCAGCCCGCAGAGGTCAGGTCTGATGGGCAGGGGAGGCTCCCGCACGCGGGGCCGGGGGAGAGCCTGGGCTGCTCCTGAACAATGGAGACAGGACAGTGGGTAAAGTCAGGAGAGGATGGGGAGTCTACTGAGATGGGTGGGGGCAGTTCACCAACGTACCAGTAATAGTTTAGGGAAGAATTAGTAAGATTCGACCGTAACCCAGGGCTTAGCACAGGAACTTAATAAACAGAGTCAGTTGTCAACTATAAGAGACTGACTGGCTTGTGATCTAGCTCAGTGGTCCCCAACCTTTTTTGGGCCCCGGACCGGTTTAATGTCAGAAAATGTTTTCACGGACCGGCCTTTAGGGTGGGATGGATAAATGTATCACGTGACCGAGACAAGCATCAAGAGTCAGTCTTAGACAGATGTAACAGAGGGAATCTGGTCGTTTTTTGAAAATTATAAAACATCATTCAGACTTAAATATAAATAAAACGGAAATAATGTAAGTTATTTATTCTTTCTCTGCGGACTGGTACCAAATGGCCCACGGACCGGTACCGGTCTAAATGGTGGAAGGTGCGGAGGAAGAGATGGGGCTGTGGAGGCCCTGTGTGCGTCCGAGGCCCAGAGGCAGGTGCCAGTGAGTTTCTGACAGAGAGAAAGGGTGACAGGTAGAGCCAGACCTGGGGAGGCAGCATCCAGTGCCCAGACAAGGATGCTCACATGCTATTAAAAAATTGTTTATTGATTTTAGTTAGAGAAGAAGGGAGAGAGACAGAGAGACAGAAACGCTGACCTGTTCCTGTATGTGCATGGACCGGGGATCGAACCTGAAACCTTTGCATGTCAGGACAGTGCTCTAACTAACCAAGCAATCTGGCCAAGGCTCATGTACCATTTTTTCCCATTTGTCCCTGGCCAAAGTCTGCTGAAATCACCTAGCTGTGTCCCACTCAAGCCCAGGTGGCTCAGCTGGGGCTCTGTTATGGGGCTGCCTGTGGCCACAAGACCAGGTAGAGGAGGAACAATGCTTGTCACCACTTCCAACCTCGGCAGTTTGATTTTTAGGTTGCAAAGAAGCTTCCCATTCAGGATTGTACAGGCCCTTCCAGCAGCATTGGGAGCTGGGTAGAGTGGGGATGATCCCCACACAGCAGATGAGGGCACTGTGCAAGGTCACACTTGCCAAAGCTGGGAAGTTGAGGGACCAGCCAAAGATGTCAGGTTTCCTGCCTTCCAGTCACTGGCTCTTCACCAGTCTGGTTCCTGGAAAACAACCTCCAATGTGCAGGCTGGACTTGGGGTC
This sequence comes from Saccopteryx leptura, assembly GCF_036850995.1. Taxonomy (NCBI): domain Eukaryota; kingdom Metazoa; phylum Chordata; class Mammalia; order Chiroptera; family Emballonuridae; genus Saccopteryx; species Saccopteryx leptura. Next base: position 264,285,704 of record NC_089503.1, on the reverse strand, counting down.
GTTCATGCATCTGCTCACTGGAGCTGATCCTGGACAGCTCTTCTGCCTGCCCTGCTGCTGGACACTGTTCCAGGAGCCAGGGACACACGCACAGCCACATCCCAGCCCTGTCCACTGTGGGCATTCCATAGTGGCAAGAACGTGAACTGCTGTCGTGAACAGAAGGGACTCAGAAGCACTTGTGTGACTGACGTTGCTCCCGGCTGCTTCACTGGCAGCTGCTTGGCCGTGGTCTGCATCCCCAGTGCCCTTTGTCCCTCACCACCTTTCCTGCCCGTGTACTCAGGCTCCGGGGTTCACAGAACCGCTGGTCAGACCTGAGCCCAGCCTTCTGGGACATTTTAATAAAGCCGCCCGTTCCCAGTCCACAGAGACGCTCCTGGAAGCTCAGGCGCACAGGATGTTTGCTCCATAATTGAGCATCTGATGTCAGCCAAAAGCTTCCAGGCAAGCACTGGGGAAGCGGGTTCCAGATGTTTTTCAGATCAAATAATGTTTCTTTGAAAAAACTGTGTGGGCTGCTCCTCTGAGGGGGCAGACGGGACCTGAAAGCACAGTTCAGTGGGATTTCATCCTGGCTTCAAAAAAGGTCACTCAGCCAGTGTCGGTGTGAGGCTCTTTGCGTGTTTGGATCTGTTCACAGTGGTCTGCTGGGAGTGTGAGCAGAGGCTGCTCGGATTTTACAATAGCTGTCCAGCCTTTTCTGGAGCCATTACAATGGACAAACAGGCAAAATTTGATGGCTGCAGCGAACTGTTGCCTGTTCTTACTGGAGAGAGAAGGTGGCAGCCTAGAGAGTTAAGACAAAGGTTTTGAGAATTTTAAAATGAGTAATAATGTCCCTTATTATTTGTTCAAGCTTGTAGACTTGGAGGTGAGGGAGAAGAGGAGGCCAAGAGGTCCTGTTGGGCTGAGCAACTGCTCGGTACCCACTGCAGTCTGACAGCTACCTGGGGGGCAAGGGCGTAGGAGCGGGGGGGTGTGTGTGACTGCTAAGGGTGCCGAGAGCAATGATGGGGGGAAGTTGTCATACCATCTGGGCTTTGAGGGGGGGGGATCTCTTTCTCTCTCTCCAGGACAACCCAACTTGTTCTCTGTTAGAGCTCCTCTGGCCCAAACCAGGGCCCAGTGGAGTGGGCAGGACAGGTGTTGGTGTCTCTGTTTTACAGATGAGGAAACAACAGCTCAAAGGAAATTTTATACACACACACACACACATACACACACACACACACACATAGTTTTAATAGACTATGTTTTAGATTCACAACAAAATTGAGCAGGACATACAGAAATTTCCCTATGCCTGTGCCCCCAACAACCCTCCCCACAAGCATCCCCCACCATCATTTGTTACAACCGATGAACCTGCAGTGACACGTCATCACCCACAGCCCACAGTTTAGATGTGTGCTCACTCTGGCTGCTGGACATTCTGTGGCTTTTTGCATATGTGTAATGACACGTATCCACCATTACAGTGTGATGCAGAGCCGTCCTCACTGCCCTAAAGGCCATCGTGCCCCTCCTTCTCATCTGGCCCTCCCTGCTATGCCCTGGCAACTGCTGATCTGTCTACTGTCTACATAGTGTTCTACCTTTTCCAGAAAGTCATAGTGTAATCTTATAGCATGTGGCCTTTTCAGATTAACAGAGAACCTCAACTACAACCCTGGCCCCCTGATTCTAGTTCTAGTACCTTCTTCACTGTGCAAGGCTTTGGTTACACTGTCCATCTTTGTTCAAGCCAGACAGTGGCCAGTTGCCCTGTGGCTTAGCTTTCCATCCGAGAATTGTACTTCCCTTCACTGGATGTTTCTAGCAAGACTTTGGAGTGGACAGGATCCACCCACTCCTGCCTTTGGTGTCAACTCTGGTATTCTCACTATCCGTTTTCTCGTCTGTCCCTCCAGCTAGAACGTAGACTCCTCAAGGGCAGAGACCTTGGCATGGTCGGGAGACGGGCAAGAAAGTAGCCAGTTCCCACCCGGGGAGCTAAGTTCAGGGTACTCTTGGTAAGAAGAGGGTAAGCTCTATAATGTTCAAACCACCTTCCTGTGAAGACAGTCCTTGTCTCCCACCAGTGCTGAGAGGTGAGCCAAGCAGATGCCTCCGTCCACGGAGGGGAATCCGAGGCCCGGGGTCAGGGGAATGCAGCGCTCAGCCTCAGAGCCCACGCCTGTCCGCTCGTTGCCCCACACCTCGCTGGAGTCACTCACAGGCTTGTGAACATGAGTTTGCTCTGGTGCACAGATATGATAACTGGGTGATGAACTAGAACTCGGATCCCTGGCTCCTGTACCATGCTCTTCCCGGCGCCCCTCTGTCCCCATTGTCCATGAGTATTTTGCCTGTGGTGACGTTTACTGGCTTTTCCACATGGGCAGGCTCTGTGCTGAGTGCTCAACGGACATGGTTGCAGTTAAGTCTTCTGGCTTACCTAGCCCAGTGGGTACAAATTCCTTCATTTTCCAGATCAGGAAACGGAGGCACAGAAAGATTCCAGAGAGCTCATGAGTAACAGATTCAGGATCTGAACCCAGATCCACGCAGGCTGCAGGGCTCAGGCCTCTAACCACGCCACAGCACTGCCGCCCAAGGACAGAGGGATACCTGCCCTGCACCCTAGGTGGCCTGGGCTGTGTCCTCGCCGCCAGTTCCCCTCGTTCTGTCACCACCCTTTACAACGGGGCATGGCAATAGCAAGTGAATTAGCAAAGGGAAAGATGGGAGGGAAGTGGGGAGCGTACCAGGGAGCAGGGAGTGCACAGATCAGAGGTCCTCAGTTTCTCCCACATCACTAATGGGGGGTAGAGTCAGGATAAGCTATCAGACATGCTAACCCCCCTGAGTTCTTTTCACAACATCAGGAATTCGGAAGGCCAGTGCCTGTGGGTAGAGACCAGCCTCTGGTGGAGAACGACAAGGCCCTTGGGGCGGGGAAGGGAGGGAGGAAGGCCAGGCCAGCCCTTCCACTCGCTCTCCAGGCCCTGCTGGTGGCAAGGCCTAGATCGCCTTCCGTTATCTCCTGGAGCTGCAATTGGAGAAGCTGCCACCAGGGGGAGGTAGGTGACCGTCATCCTGCCTCCCCTGACTAGAGCAGGCCCCGTGATGGGCCTGGGTTCAGGAAGGCACTGCCCAGGGCAGTTGGGCAGCGGAGACCACCACTCCCTTTGCCAGTCAGTTGTGAAAATGCTCTTCTATTTAAATACAAATATCCCTGGACTGGAATTTCTTTAAACCAGGGGCCACTAACTTGAAATGCTTGCAGACTCCAGGCCCCCCAGTGAGGTAGGTAAAGCAGCCCATTGGAAGGAAGGGAGGAGTGCTGAGCGAACCCATCTGCACTGAGAAGGCCCCTCACATCCCACCTGTCATTAAAAAGGTTTAAATTGTGCTTGTGGTTCTGTGTATCCCGCTTCCCCTGCCCTGCAGAGTTGCTGAGAATGAACAGCCCTGCGGGAACAAGAGCTGGGCATCGGCACTCGGCCCCCCGGTTCACAGCGGGCCCAGGCTGAGGTTGGCAGGAGATGCAGCCGGGCCCTGGCTTTGCACAGCCCTCATCCTATATCCTAGTTCTGTTGCTCGTAAGCCTGTGTCCCAGGGCAAGTTACTCCTCCCTAAGATTTCTTTCCTCACCTTAAAATGAGTATAACATCCATTTTGGGTAAGAGCCAGTAGCCAATTCTCAATTCTCATCTTTTTTGACCCATCTGTATGTAGCACTTGATCTAGTTGGTCACTTCTGCCTCCTAGATGGCATTTTATCACCTGGCTTCTGAGACCCACACTCTGGATATTTCTGCTCCCTTGCTGGTTGTCTCTAGCCTCTTCCTGTAGATATCATGGGCCTCCTCTCACCTCTACTTACAATCTCCCCCTTGGTGGTTTCATCTAATGCCAGGACAGGACCACCGGGATATCTGCTAGACCCCTCAAAGGCAACATGTCTCCTCCAACATGCCCAGTCTCTACTCTCCCCCAAGACCTGCTTGGGCTGCCATCTTTCCTCGTCTTGGCAAAGAGCAGCTCCAGCTGTGCTTACCCATGTCTGGAATCATCAACAATTCCTCTTCCCCTGCCAGCACTCATCCAACCCACCAGGGAAACCCTCCTGGCTTTGCTTTCAGAATATATTCAGAAGCGGACCACATCTCATCTCTGCCACTATTAATACCCAGGCCAGGGCAACCCCCCTCCACCTAGATGGTTGCAGCAACTGTCAGCTGGACTCCCAGCCACCGCGCCCACCTCCAGTGTTCTGCCTATCCTCCAGACAGCAGCTACAGTGACCCCTCCCAGTGGTAGCTCACATCAGGGCACTCCTCTGCCTGGAATCCCTCAGTTTCTCCCCCAGTCACCAGAGCAAGAGGCATAGGGCTCGCAATGGCTTGCAAGACCTAAAGTAACCTGGCTCATTATCACCATTCTGACTTCAACTCATCATTTTTTGCCTTGCTCACCTGACTTCAAGCCTCCTGGCATCCTTTCTGTTTCTTGAGCACACCGGGCATGCTTTAGAGCCCATGTAGTAGCAGCTCCTCTGCCTGAGTCCCTCCCTCTGCCTATGTTCAGGGTGCACTTGTACCCCACCCTCAGGTCTCTGCTAAAAGGTCATTTTCTTGAAGGGGCCTTCCTCTCGCCTGGTCCCCGCACTCCTGAGCCCCTTTATCTTCTCTACTTCTTTCCATCATATTTATCACCTTCTAACACACATATGATTTCTTCATTTACTGTGTTTGCCTGTTTGTCTTATCTATTCCTACCCCACAGCTATGATATGATATCCGTGAGGGCAAGAACTTCTGCCTGATTCACCCGAGCAGTCGAACAATCTCTACCACACAGTAGGCACTTAAGAGATATTTGTTGGATAAAGATCAAGAGATTATATCTGTAAAGGCTGCCAGTGCTGACACAGGAAGTGGTCAGTAAGTGGCGATGATGGTGTTGGTGATGGTGGTAGTATTCTTCTCTGAAACCCAAGTGACCAGTACAGCCTGCAAGAAGACAGCTGAGGCAGGGCAATGACTAGAGAACATGGGATTCAGGATAGAGGGCTGTGGGTTTTTTTGGGGGGATTTAAAGATAGCTAATAGGGAAAAGGAGTTGGAAGGGAACTGTTTTGTCCCTGGTTGAAGAGGATTAGATCTGCGGGGCTAGACACAGGACTGTGCAGATAGCAGACTCTCAGTAAGTGAGGAGCGAATGAACACCCGCCCAGCCCCCCACCGCCCTGTCTGTGCATGCAGAGCTGCCTTTGGAAAGCAGACAGGCAGTCTTGCAGTCTTGGCAAAGAGTTCTGGGCTGGACTGAAGTAGGGATGATGGAAGCCAGTCATCGGCTGAGGCTGGACAGAAGGGGCAGTCTGCAATGATGTCTTCCCAGAGAATGGCCAGAGGTGCCCACCCTCTGCTCAGGATTACCCCATCCCACCTGGTACTAATCGACTCTTGGGGGCCCCTGGGAGGGTGGAACTAGAGAGAAAATGCACATCTCTGGGGAACTAATGTCCCAGGATTCCTCTTCCCCCACTGCCTCTGCATAAAAAACTGGTGTTTGGTGACACACAATGCTAGCAGAACTGCCTCTCGCTCTTCATCTTGCAAACTGGATGATGGTTAATTCAGGTTTGGAATCCCATCCCTTGATTTCTATCTAGCACGCTAAGAAGGACGCTGCTCACCAGCTCCCCATACATCTGGCTCCTCCCATCCTCCACCTCCCCATCTCTGATGGGAGACAGCGCCTCATGCAGTGCCCCTTTCCAAGCATGTCATCGTGGAACAGCTATTCCTCCTCCCTGCTCATCTCTTTCATGAACTAGCAAACTCCCAGGGCTGCCAGTCTGAGATCTGAGTGGCAGGAGCAGCAGACAGGACAATTCTTGCATCTCCCTGGCGACCACCTCTGACCTGACCCTGTGTTCCAGCCTCAAGACCCACCCTATATGAAATGCAGGCCATCAGTTTAGAGCAGTCAGTGTAAAACCAAAACCCACAAAGCCATCTAATGACTAGAAAAGCAACATACAAGTAAATACTTATCCGATCTCGGGGTGGACAAGATCTTCCTCGGCACAAAAACCAAAGGCCAAAGCCATAAAGGAAAAGAAGGATGGGTAGGATTTACAACAATATTTGAAACTTCTGCACTTTAAAAAATGCCATAAAGAAATAAAAATCCAACAACCAACTGAGAGAACATATGTGCCACAAATATGGCAAAGGACTATTATCTTTATGCATAACGAGTGCTTGCAGTCGATAAGGGAAGATGACTGCCCCCCAAAGAAAGAAGGCAGAGGATGCTACCTGTTGATTATTGAAAGGAGAACCCTCATTAAGAACATGGGAGAAAGCTCAATTCCATTTATAATTCAAACAATGTCATTTAAAAAACAGTATAGATTTTATTTAAAACCAACCAAACCGGCACTTTGTTTTTTGTATGTTTTATTTGTTTGTTTGCAGAGAGTTTTGGTTACTGGTAGAGGCGCACACTGTTTCAGTCTTCCCAGAGGGTGTTGGTAATGAGGATTAACATTGTTAGCATGTCCATGGTGAAATTATTCTAATCTGATGACTTCTTGGAGAAGTCATCCTTTTACACCTGCCAGTGTGTGTAAAAGGATGTTTGTTTCAGTGTTATTTAAAATAGTGAATGGGGCCTGACCTGTGGTGGTGCAGTGGGATAAAGCGTTGACCTGGAACACTGAGGTTGCCGGTTTGAAACCCTGGGCTTGCCTGGTCAAGGCACATATGGGAGTTGATGCTTCCTGTTCCTCCCCCTTCTCTCTCTCTCTCCCCTCTCTCAATCAATAAATAAAATATTTTAAAAAAAAATAGTGAATGGAAGAAGAAAAGCCAACATTCAACAATAGGTTGGTTAAATAGAATATGTTCTATCCATATGAGAAAATGCCATGTACCTATTAAAAATCATGTTCTCAAGAAATGTGTAAGGCTACTGGAAAGTCTTACAATATATTTTTAGGTGAAAGAAACCAAGTGATAGAACATAATTTCACTATAGTCTCAATTTTCAAAAATTGTCTTTTTATGCATGCATGCATGCATGCAAAAAAAAACTAGACTGATAGAGAATACATCAAAACATTAACATTGGATTGCTTCAAGGTGGGATTATGGGTGATTTTTCTTCTTTATGTTCTGTAATTTCCATATGTTCTCTAATGAATGTGTATTACTTTAATAATAAGGAAAAAATGCTATTTGGGGGAAAAAAAGTGAATGCTCAGAGGAAAAGGCTTCAGCTACCCAAATGGTATGAGTGCTGGTTGCTGTGGAAACTATAACTTTGAATTGCCCAACTTTTTGTGAATTACTTCCCTGCTCTACAGGGTTAGTGCTAGGGCTAGATTTAGCCTTATCTGGGCATAGGCATGTGTCTAGGGTGGGGGTGGGGTGAAAACCTAAGGAGCCCTACTTCAAACACAGGCCCACAGGAGGGCCCGAGGTTTCATGCTGGCTTCTCCCCTTCTAGGTCCAGAGGGACCTGTTGTCCCACAGGTGATGCAGGAACACAAGCAGCTCCAGGCACTGGTCACCTGGGGAGGCAAGAGGAAACAGCTTCTCTAAGCAGGGTTCCCCCAGCAACTGGGTGAGAGTTTGATGGTTCTCTAATATTAATCAGCCATTCCCCACTCCCAGTCTGGTATCTAAAGGTGGGAGCCCAGCAGTGGTGTGGGGAGGTAAGGGCAAGTGACCTTAATTTTATTTTTCTGGCAATGATAAAGATGGGACTCAACTGAGTCCCAGGGATAGTTGCTTAAGTGAGGCATCTAAAGGAAGTCTCAGTCCCAGCATGAGCCTCGACTGACCGTTGGCTCTGTCTCCCTTCCCTTTGCTGTCTGGAGAGAGCTCTTGCTCTGAAGGGGAGTCGTGAGGTGAAGCAGCAGCCACAGGCCCTTCGGGAAGCTGAGGGATGAGCACCCTCCAGCAAAGGCGCTTTCATATGCTTACACTCAGAATGAGAGTGTCTGCTGCCATTTGTGAATCCTGCTCTGAGCTCTGGGTGTGGAGAACTGGTGGATTTATAGATCGAGGCAGCCACAAGTTGGAATTTCAAAAAAGCAATGTGTCCTTTGAGCAGAAGCCCGGGCTGGGGGCTTTGCAGGCTGTCGCTTTGTCCCAGCGACCAGATGGAACTTGTTTTTCTGCTCACTTGGGGGTTTAACCCTTCGTGCACTCCCTCCTCTACAGCCCCATTCAGGAGTCACTGCCTTTGGGGTAAGGAGTCAGCATGAGCAAGAATCCACACATTTGAGCCTCAGTGACATTTATTGGAAATGGCTCATCTTTTTAATCCCCTGCCTTTGCCAGATTATTGTGGTTTTTTTTAGAACACACTGACGTGTGCCAGGCACACTTTCTAAGTGCTTTAGAAATATTAACCCACTTTTTCTTCACAATCATTATTATCCCCAGTTTACAGATGAATATACTAAGGCACAGGTCAGTTAAGCTGCCCACCTAAGGTCACACAGCGGATGAGTGATAAAGGTGGGGTGTAAAGCCTAGATGTGTGGTCCTCAAGTTTGTGTTTTTAATCACAAAATCATCACTGCCTCTCAGCAGGTAAATGAATCTGCTGTTGATAGTTCAGATCTCCTGGGTGGTTCTTCCCACTCAAGCCATCACTATGTAAGGCACTGCTAGAGTGAGATGAAATCTGTGTCCCAGGCACTTGTGCCTGAGACATCACCACCATCCTGGCTCTGTCTCACCTGAGACTCCAGTGTCTCCTTCAGGCTCATCGGGCTGCAAACCTCGACTTATAAGGTCTGTGCAATGTACCAAGAAAGGTTCAGGGTTCAGTGCCCACTTTCGCTCTGCCCATAAGACATGCAAACTCGGGGCCACCTGGTGGGATCCAGGGTCCCTGAGTTTGAATTTTTTTTTCTACTGGGAAACTTGGTATCACATGCAGCTTCCCTCCAGCAGAGGTCCTGGGGTCTTTTGCAAACTCTCTTGCCTTTTAATGGAGCAGAAACAGCAGGGCTCTCTGAACCTTTGTGAAATATTGGAACCCTACACTTCCCTAGAAGAAGGGGCTGTTCTTACCGTAGGACATCAGCACAGTTCTTTGTCCCCTTTGACAGAGGCAGGAGCTGGCAGAGACCTGAACTCAGCACCCACCAGGGCCCGAGGAGACACAATAAGGCATCAGACCTAAATGAAGCAGCGTGGGGTTTGTCACATCCTCACCAGGGTCACAGGTGCACATGGAACACACTGCTTCATGCCTGGGGTTACCAGGGACCCTATGGTCTGTTAGGAAAGTCTGTTAAGGATGTGATGGCAATGCAGTGATGCAGTTATACCACACTTGACAGCGAGCTGTTCTTTCTAACCTCAGCTTCTGGATAATTGACCCTGGTTCATTTAAATTACTCAAACATGTCAACTCTATTTTGTATGGCAGTCTTTCTAACATAGAGTATATATGACCCTGCCTTCTTACACAGGCTAACGAACATGAATTAACCTGTTAAATGACTCAATGTCATCATTGTCAACATCTATCACCACAAAGCAGAGTCCGTGCTGTGTACGAGCCCTTCTTCCCTGTGACGCAGGAATTGTGTTCTGCCACCCCGTGGGCAGGTCCACCCTAGCCCTGAAGGTGGTGCCCTGGTTATCAATCCTTAGAACAGGGAATCGAAACCTTGGAGGCTGCCCCAGTGGCTCTGCTGTTTTCTCCCGCGACATGTCTGCTGTGTGGGTTTTTCCACACCAACACCAGTTCTCCAGCTCTTCTTCCACCAACATGCAGTCCTAAAAGTCAGCTTAGTTCTCACACTGACTACCCAGGGCTCGCTCAGTCACACAAGACCGCCCCCTACTTCAGATGCTGGTCTCAAGTACTGGGTGCTGGCTAAAAAAAATTCAAGTTCAATACTTTGCTAGGACAACTAACAGAGCTTGGGAGAAACAATTTACTTATAATTACTAGTTTATTATTAAGGATATGACTCAAGGAGCGACCAAATGGAAGGTGCCTAGTGCCAGGTGTAAGCTTCCGTGCCCTCTCTGGGTGAGTGCCACCCTCCCAGTGCCTTGTTGTATTCCCCAGCCTGGAAGCTCTCTGAATGCTGATGTTTAGGGGGTTTTACAGAGGTTTTATTCCAAAGGTGTGATTGATCAAATCAGTGGCCACCAGTGATGGACACAGTTCCAACCCCTCTCCTGTCCCTGGAGGTCTGGAAGTGGGGCTGGAAGTACCAGCTCTCCTGCTGCCTTGGACCAGTGCTCATCCTGAAGCTCGCCAGAGGACCCAGCCAGAGACATCTCAGTAGCATACAAAAGAACTCCTTTCGCTCTGGAAACCCCCAGGGTCATAGGAGCTGTGCGCAGAGCCCCAGAAAAAGACCAAATATGTATTCTTTTTTCACCACAGCAGTGTTGGACAGTGTAGAGAGTGGTCAAGTGGTATTGCAGAATGATTTCATCCCCCTGAAGGCAGGCAGGACCCAGACAGGTGAACACGATGCATTTCCTACCAGGACATGGGCAGCTCCTAGAGGGCAGAGGGGGTGGCAGCTTCACAACTGAAAGCTCTGGGCCTAGAACTGTGCTGGCACCTGCCAGGTGCCTGGTCAATCTTTACTGATTCTGTAAATGGTAAACAATGGCTATTTTACACCAGATCACCGGTTTTCGCGTTATTCTCTTCACCGGTTTCCCTTCTGCTGCATCCGGGTTCTCAGTCAGCATGTCGATGCATCTCTCGTTTCGCAGTGGTGCTGAGAACAAAGGACTGGTTCTTTCTGTGCTGTGCCCTGGGTGAGGGTGGGGCAGGGCCCCAGACATGGCTCAGGAGGTGAGAAAGGACTTTGGGCAGCAGGAGTCAGAGCTGCCTGATGTCCAGCTGCCCCGTCCAATGTGCAGATTCTTTTTCTGGAGCCAGGCCTCCCTTGGGAATGTAGGTTTATTTTACTTTCATAAGAAATTACAGACTTCTTCTTCTCTTCTCCTTTTTTTTTTTTTAGATCACTCACAAGTGATATCTGTAGGGATCAAAGAAATTTGTAGGGTTATTTGCTTCTACACAAAACCACCCAACACTGCTAAAATTACTTAAAAAATTTGTTTTTCTCCTGTCATCTGTCATTTCTTGCTACTGTCAAAGATGATTAGTGTCCTTATGTCCCTTCTAATCTGTGGCAGGATGACAAAGCTGATAAGTATGTCAGAATTATTTCTAAACTAAGAGTAAATAGGCTCGAAATGAGGATGTAAGTCAAGTGCCTGTGTCTTTTTCAAGGCGGGGACCAGGAAACAGCAGAGGGAAGTTAGGACATGAGCCGCAGAAGTCTAGAAAGACAGGTCTGAGTTCAGAGTCTAGTTCTGTATCTAACCAGCTCAGCTAGTTTCTCAGCCTGTGCACCTCACTTCTCTGACCTCTGAAAGTGGTAACATCTACCTTGAGGGGATTAGGGAGAAATGTGTTCAAAAGAACCAATTACAGTGCAGAGGGCTTTTTCCCTGGTAGATGCTCACCATTTCTCATCTTCCCTCTGCCTTTTCTGATGCTCAACTGTGTTCTGGACAGTTGGGTTGTGGGAGAAGTGACCTCAGACTTGTTTGTATTGTACCTGACATTTACAGAGCTGGTTACATGCTTCGTATTTCTTACCCTTGTCTCATATGACCCCGTGGGGTTGGGGCAGTGGGTTTCATGATTCTCAACATGCAGACAAGAAAACTGAAGCAAAATGAACTTGAGGCTCTTGCCCAAGGTCACACTGGCAGGTGGTGAGAGAGCCCAACTAGAAGCCAGGTCTCCTGACCACCTTCTCAGGCTTTCTCTGTGCCCCACTCCTGTTGTCTCTTGCCTGAGAGCCACAGATGAGAAGGTCAACCTCCTCACATTCCTGATTTCCTCTTTTCCTAGGGTCATTAGGTGGTTCCAGACACTCGGAATCCATGAAAGCCCTTTGACAGATTAAAAGCAGTACACATATAAATTCTCCATTTTTCTGCAATATTTGAATCCCTTCCTGATAACATTGGGTCCATTCAGTGCCTGACACCCTCCTCCAGCTGTCCCTGCCTGGCTAGGGAAAAAGCCACCTGGGGCAGAGCTGCTTTTTGCAGAAGAAAAGCGCCAAAACCCCAGTCGATGCTCAGCAGAGACTGCAGTACCAGAGTGAGTCACAGGTGCCGGGAGCTCAGCATGGGCTCGAACTGCAGGGAACCTGGAGAGCCTGACAGGTAGAAAGCTAACAAACATGTTTTTGCTGCCAGCAAAGGTGAGCTCCTCATTGCAGCTTTTCAGGGTGAATGGTTTTGAAGGGTCAGCTCCTTCATGCAAGCACTTCAGTCCCTCAGACAGAGCAATAGGCTCCTGCTCCTTCCGCTGTCCCATCCCAGGCCCAAGGTCCCCTGCAGAGCAGCTGTGCTGTGGTCCTGGGCCCCTTGGCCCGTGCTTCTTCACCTCCAGGGAGCAGGGTGCAGAACCAATTAGAGATGTCAGGGGGTGTCCTAGGTTTCAGGCATTGTCTGTCATCCTTTCATCTTCTCAACAGTGCTGTGCTATCCCCACGCTCCAGACAAGGAAACAGGTGTTAGCTAGCCTCGATCTGTGAATTGCAGAGCCAGCCTTTAAACCCCGGTGACCCAGCTTGTGGAGGCCATGTGTTAGCCACCACGCTGTCCACTCGTTTAAGACAATGGACTTGAATCACTCAGCCACATTGCCTTGGAAACATCCACAGTAAGGGCTAGCCAAGAGAGACTTGTTGGGCTGTTTCCCTGTCTAGTTTCCATGGGGAGGCCCATTCCTCTCTTCCTTCCTGAACACCTCTCCTCCTGAGGGCTCAATCCCTCAAAATTTACCCCTTCATTACCCTACAGGGCTCTCCAGTCAGTCCTGTTCTTCATCCTGGCTGGTAAATTTCATTCAGCCACAAATTTTCTTTTACAAGCAGTGTCTCATGCACCTCAGACCTGCAGGAAAGACTGAGGAGGTAGCAGACATCCCAAGAGCCACTCTAGCTCCTTCCGGGAAGCAGAGCACGAGGGCACACACCTAATTCCCTGGGGTAAGGACATCTATGGTTGTCTTTCAAATCTTACCCTAAGAAGGCAGAGCACTTTGATTGAGATTCCTTCCTATCAGATTGAGCTGTTTGAGGACTGGGAGGATAGTTATATTTTCTGAGATGGAATCCTTTTCTGCCATAACAAAATATCACAGTTTGGGTAGCTTAAACTATGGAAATTTATTCTCAGAGTTCTAAAGACTGGGCAGTCCAAGATCAAGGTGCTAGCCAGTGCAGTTTCTGGTGAGAACTCTCTTCTTGTCTGCCCTTTCTGGCAGCTGCCTTTCCTTGGTGTCTTCACATGGAAGAGAGAGAGCGTACACACTCTAATGTCTCCTCTTATAAGGACACTAATCCTATGGGCCCCACCCCCATGACCTGACCTAAACCTAATTTTCTCCCAAAGGCCCCACTTCCAAATACTATCACATTGGAGTTAGCGCTGCGATATATGAATTTGAAGTAGATAACTGCCCTCAGAGTAAGTTGAGGGAATAGGTACAAAATTTCAGGTAACCTGATCTTGACATGCTGAGTTTGAGGTGTTGATATCCAGGGAGAGATTTTGAGTGAGTTTTTACATATAAGAGTTTGATATCAGAAAAGAGATCCAATCTGAAGATGCTAGTGGAATGGAAACTTAAACTTTCCAAGCTACTGTTTGTCAACTATAAAATAGGATTCATAATACCTACCTCATAGGGTTGTTGTAAGGTTTAAATAAGAAAACCAAAATGCTTGGTGATGTTTTTATGCATGCTAAAACAAGAGAGCTAATTTTTGAGAGTTAAATGGCCAAGAAAAGCCTGACTAAGAACGTGACATCGCTGATTTGTCTTTGGTAGCTCAGCCCTCCACACGTCTTGTCCTTTCCCACATCTCTGTCCCCCTAGACATGACAGCATCTTCTTTCTCCTCCACCCCACCCCTTTGGTGTCTGTTCCTCTGAAACACACCACATCACAGTGTGCTGACTGATAGCAGCTTAAAATGTTATCTGCCCCAAGGGACTCTGCATGCTAAGAGACTGAACAGTCTTAAATTAACAGAAGAAGAAGAAGAAGAAGAAGAAGAAGAAGAAGAAGAAGAAGAAGAAGAAGAAGAAGAAGGAGGAGGAGGAGGAGGAGGAGGAGGAGGAGGAGGAGGAGGAGGAGGAGGAGGAGGAGGAGGAGAAGAAGAAAGAAGAAGAAAAAGGCTCTCTTTTTTAATTAGCAAAAAAACTATAAAATTTACTTAATTTTAAGTTTTCCCCCCATATTTTTTTAGGGTGGGGTAGAGGGAAAAGGAGAAGAAGAAGCACCAACTCAGTGCTCCACTTAGTTGTGTATTGATTGCTTCTCATAAGTGCCTTGATTGGGGATTGACCTGGCAACCCCATGCTCAGGCTGGTGACCCTGGGCTCAAGCTGGTGACCTTGTGTTTCCAACCGGTGACTTTGGCATTCGGGTTGACACTTTATCCACTACATCACCACTGGTCAGGCTTTCCCATATTGTAAAAAAATCTTTTCATGTCACTGTCTATATTAGGCTTTAATATATTTATTTAATATATTTTATTATATTTAGTTATTTGGATATTTGATTTAAATGTCTATATCAAGAAAGAGAGAGGACTGTCATCTACTGTGCACTAATATAATTTAGGACTATTATGCTAAGAAAAGAGACACTACTTTTGGATTTTCAGGCATCATCCAATGGTGAAATGGTTGAGGCATCTGACACCCCTGAAATTCTGTCCTATTATAAATGGTCACTGCCTACCCTTTGTGAAATGCCATTTCTACCAATGAACAAATTGGGTTGGGAGGGTCTTTTTTTTAAATTTTATGGTTTAATTTTTATTGAGATATAATTGACATATGACATTGTATTAGTTTTAGATGTTGATTTTCTTAATTTGGATCTCTTTTTAAATTTTATTTATTTATTTATTTATTTATTTTATTAATTTTAATGAGGTGACATTAATAAATCAGGGTACATATGTTCAAAGAAAACATCTCCAGGTTATCTTATCATTCAGTTATGTTGCATACCCATCACCCAAAGTCAAATTGTCCTCCATCACCTTCTATCTAGTTTTCTTTGTGCCCCTCCCCTCCCCTCTTCTCCCCCCCCCCCCCCCGTAACCACCACACTCTTGTCCATGTCTCTTAGTCTCATTTTTATGTCCCACTTATGTATGGAATTATGCAGTTTAGTTTTTTCTGATTTACTTATTTCACTCCGTATAATGTTATCAAGATCCATCCATTTGAGAGGGTCTTAATTGCTGAGTTCCACTTAGACAATCAGCGAGGTCAAGGACAGGTGGGACAAATGAGAAATGAAGCAGATAATGTGGTTCTGGTTTTTTTCCCCTGTGTGTTTCATTTTGGATAGTTTCTATTGCTATGTCTTCAAGTTTGCTAGTATAGTATTTTGTGTGCCTAATTTTCTGTCAATTCCATGCAGTATTTATTTATTTTAGTGAGAAGAGAGAGAGAGAGAGAGAGAGAGAAAGGAGGGAGGAGCAGGAAGCATCAACTCCCATATGTGCCTTTAACCAGGTAACTCTGGGGTTTTGAACCAGGAATCTCAGTGTTCCAGGTCAACACTTTATCCACTGCACCACCATAGGTCAGGCCTCCATGCAGTATTTTTTATCTCAGAGATTTACTTTTGTTGGTTTCTTTCTTTCTTTTTTTTTTGGCTCTTCAAATTCAATTTGCATTTAAAAAATATATATATACTCCATCTCTCTTGGGATAGTTAAGCATCTCTACCTTCTTGAACATATGAATTATCATTATAATTACTGTTTATAGTCTTTTTCTACTACGTCTATCTTCTGTGTCACTTCTGGGTCTGTTTATATTGATTGATTTTTGTCTTCATTATGGTTTTTGTGTTTTTGCTTCTTTGTATACCTGTTTTGTGGGTTTTTAAAAATTTTTTCTTTTAGGTGCCAGACATTGTTAATGTCTACTTTGTTGGGTGTGAAATATTTTTATATTCTTGTAAATATTCTTGTACTTTGTACTTTGACGTAGTTAGATTCATTAAAAACAGATCCCTTTGAAGCTTGATTTTACTTTGTTAGATAGAACCAGAGCAGCCATTTTCTAAGGTTAATTTTGTTCTACTGCTGAGCACAGTTATCCCTTGGTATCTATGGAGACTGGTTCCAGGAATCCCCTAAGATACTAAAATCTGCGGATGTTCAAGTCCCTTACATATGCCATAGTGTTTGTGTATAACCTATGCACATCTTCTCATATACTTGAAATCATCTCTATATTATTTATAATACCTAATACAACATAAATGCTGTATAAATAATTGTTATCCTGTATTGTTTAGGGAATAATGACAAGAAAAAGTCTGTGTGTGTTCAGTACAGATACAACTATTGTAGGTCTAACTACATAGTACATGTCAGCAACAATGTAACTTTTTTCCAAATATTTCCAGTACTGGGTTGGTGGGGTCCTTGGATGCAAAACCTGCAGACAGGGAAGGCAGGCTGCCCCTGTGAATTAAGAGGTGGTGTTTGTTTGTTTCTTGTGACTGGTGGGAATACAAACCATTCTCAGCACTGTGTGAGCCCTAAAGAAGTTTTCCTCTGTTCCTTTCAGAAGTTCTCAATTTCTAGAGGTCTCTCTCTATACAGTTCTTTCTCTGCCCTGTGAATTCTGGGCACCCTTGATCTCCTTGGACCTCCAACTGGGGAGTCTGGGAAATGTAGTTTTTAACTCCCAGCCTCTGCAGTTCAGTGTGGTACACTTGCAGGAAGTTGAAGAGGATGCCGAGTGACAATCACCACTTGGTAAAGAAGAGATTGATTCAGGAAAGGGACGAATGTGGGAGGTTGAACTAAAATGCACAGATTTATCAGGACAAAGCTAGAAGCCCTTTTCACCTTGTTTTCTGTTCATAGTCTCTTTGCATGGAATTTATAAGTCTGAAAGATCCTCACTGTGGTGATGAAGAATTTTCTAGGCTAGAGACAGTGGGATTTGATGAAAGGGAGGAGGTTTCCTAGAGATGGAGAAGGGCTGTGAGCCCCAAGCTTTCACCATGGGGTGGTCCCCAAGTCCTCAGCTGGTGATAGCATAAACAGGGTCTACCAGGTATAACCATACCCATCAGCAAAAGGAATTAGGGCAACTGTTTTAGTGACAATTTCCTAGTCTCTTTTCCACTTAAACCTAGTCTCTTGTACACTTAAAAAGGTTAAGATGGTGTCACTAAGAGTCAGCAACCTGATACCATATATAAAAATTAACTTAAAATGGATCAAAGACCTAAACATAAGAGCTAAAACTACAATACTCTTAGAAGAAAATATGGGAGAAACACTTTATGATGTTGGATTTGGCAATGATTTCTTGGGTATGACACCAATAACATGGGCAACAAAAAGGTAGGTAAATTGGACAATATAAAAATTTTAAAATAATGTCTGAGGATTCAACCAACAGAATGAAAAAATATTTACAGATTATATATCTAATAAGTAGCTAATATTCAGAATATATAAAGGAATTTTACAACCTGACAACAAAAAAATCCATTTAAAAATGATAAAAGGACTTGAATAAACATTTTTTCAAAGATATACAAATGGCCAACAAGCACATGAAAGGATGCTCAGCATCACTAATTATTAGGTAAATTCAAATCACCCACAGAGAGATGCTACCACATACCCATTAGGATAACTAGAGGAGAAGAGAGAAAGAGGAGGAGGAAGAGATGGGGGAGGAAGAGGAAAGAACAAGTGTTGGCAAATATGTGAAGAAACTGAATTCTTGTGCACTGTAAATGTAAAATGGTGCAGTCACTATGGAAAATAGTATGGTGGTTCCTCAAAAAATAAAAATAGAACTACTGGCCCTGGCCGGTTGGCTCAGCGGTAGAGCGTCGGCCTGGCGTGTAGGGGACCCGGGTTCGATTCCCGGCCAGGGCACATAGGAGAGGCGCCCATTTGCTTCTCTACCCCCCCTTCCTCTCTTCCCCTCCCGCAGCCAAGGCTCCATTGGAGCAAAGATGGCCTGGGCGCTGGGGATGGCTCCTTGGCCTCTGCCCCAGGCGCTAGAGTGGCTCTGGTCGCGGCAGAGCAATGCCCCCTGGTGGGCAGAGTGTCCCTGGTGGGCGTGCCAGGTGGATCCCGGTTGGGCGCATGCGGGAGTCTGTCTGACTGCTTCTCCCCATTTCCAGCTTCAGAAAGATACAAAAAAAAAAATAAAAATAGAACTACTATATGATCCAGCAATGGATATATATCCAAAAAAAATTGAAAGCAGTATATTGAAGGGATATTTGTACACCTATGTGAGCAGTATTATTCACAATAGCCAAAAGGTAGACATGACCTAAATACACATTGACAGCTGAATGAATAAACAAATATGTTATATACATACAGTGGAATATTATTCAACCCTAAAAAGGAAGGAGATTCTGACACATGCTACAACATGGATGAATCTTGAGAACTTTATGCTAATTAAAATAAGCCAGTCACAGAGACAAATACATATTTATTCCATGTATATGGGATACTTAGTAGCCAAATTTACAGAGACAGAAAGTAGAATGGTGGTTGCCAGGAGCTAGGTGACAGGAGAACAGAAAGTTGTCATTTAATGAGTATGGAGTTTCAGTTTTGCAAAATGAAAAGAGTTTCAGAAATTGGTTGCACGACAATGTGAAGGTATTAACACTACTTAACTGTACACTTAAAATGGTTAAGATGGTATATTTTATGTTAGATGCATTCTATCACAATTTTTAAAAATATAACCTATACATGTCACTTTAAAATAATTCAGAAAAGGTGTATTTTAGCACTAAATAGGATGACTAGTAAATTTTCATTTCTTGTTTGTTGGTTTGATGTAGTATGACTCTTAGAACCTCTGCTTTCTCTATTTTTGGTTTCTTTTTTTTTTATTTTAATGGGGTGACATTGATAAATCAGGGTACATATGTTCAGAGAAAACATCTCCAGGCTATCTTGACACCCGATTATGCTGTATTCCCATCACCCAAAGTCCAATTGTCTTCCATCACCTTCTAACTGGTTTTCTTTGTGCCCCTTCCCTGCCCCAACCCCCTTCCTCTCCTCCCCCCACTCCATAACACCCACACTCTTGTCCATGTCTCTGAGTCTCATTTTTATGTCCCACCTATGTATGAAATCATATAGTTCTTAGTTTTTTCTGATTTACTTATTTCACTTAGTATAATGTAATCAAAGTCCATCCATATTGTTGTAAAAGATCTGATGTCATCATTTCTTATGGCTGAGTAGTATTCCATAGTATATATGTACCAAAGCTTTTTAATACACTCGTCCTCTGACTGACACTTGGGCTGTTTCCAGATCTTCGCTATTGTGAACAATGCTGCCATAAGCATGGGGGTGCATTTCTTCTTTTCAAACAGTGCTATGGTATTCTTGGGGTATATTCCTAAAAGTGGTATAGCTAGTTCAAAAGGCAGTTTGATTTTTAATTTTTTGAAGAATCTCCATACTATTTTCCACAGTGGCTGCACTAGTCTGCATTCCCACCAGCAGTGCAGGAGGGTTCCCTTTTCTCCACATCCTCGCCAGCACTTATTCTGTGTTGTTTTGTTAATGAGCACCATTCTGACTGGTGTGAGATGATATCTCATTGTGGTATTAATTTGCATTTCTCTAATGATTAGTGATGTTGAGCATTTTGTCATATGCCTATTGGCCATCTGTATGTCCTCTTTGGAGAAGTATCTATTCATTTCTTTTGCCCATTTTTTGATTGGATTGTTTGTCTTCCTGGTATTGAGTTTTACAAGTTCTTTATAAATTTTGGTTATTAACTCTTTATCAGATGTATTGTCAAATATATTCTCCCATTGTGTAGTTTGTCTTTTTATTCTATTCTTATTGTCTTTAGGTGTGCAAAAGCTTTTTGGTTTGATATAGTCCCATTTGTTTATCCTGTCTTCCATTTCACTTGTCTGTGGAGATAAATCGGCAAACATATTGCTGCGAGAGATGTCAGAGAGCTTACTGCCTATGTTTTCTTCTAAGATGCTTATGGTTTTACTGCTTACATTTAAGTCTTTTATCCATTTTGAGTTTATTTTTGTGCATGGTGTAAGTTGATGGTCTAGTTTCATTTTTTTTGCAGGTTGCTGTCCAGTTTTCCCAACACCATTTGTTGAAGAGGCTGTCTTTACTCCAATGTAGGCTCTTACCTCCTTTGTCAAATATCAGTTGTCCATAAAAGTGTGGGTTTATTTCTGGGTTCTCAGTTCTGTTCCATTGATCTGTATGCCTGTTCTTATGCCAGTACCAGGCTATTTTGAGTACAGTGGCCTTGTAGTATAACTTGATATCTGGGAGTGTGATACCTCCCACTTTATTCTTCCTTTTCAAGATTGCTGAGGCTATTCATGTTCTCTTTTGGTTCCATATAAATTTTTGGAATATGTGTTCTATATCTTTGAAGTATGTCATTGGTATTTTAATCAGTATTGCATTGAGATTATAAATGTTTTGGGTAATATAGTCATTTTAATGATGTTTATTCTCCCTAACCATGAGCACGGTATATGCTTCCACTTGTTTGTATCTTCCCTGATTTCTTTTATCAATGTTTTATAATTTTCTGAGTACAAGTCTTTAATTTCCCTGGTTAAATTTATTCCTAGGTACTTCATTTTTTTGGTTGCAGTCATGAAGAAGATTGCTTCTTTAATTTCTCTTTCTGACAGTTCATTGTTAGTGTATAAAAATGCCTCTGATTACTGAGTATTAATTTTATATCCTGCCACCTTGCTGAATTCATTTATCAGGTCCAGTAGTTTTTTGACTGAGACTTTAGGGTTTTCTATATACAATATCATATCATCTGCAAATAATGATAGTTTTATTTGTTTTCCAATTTGGATGCCTTTTATTTCTTTTTCTTGTCTGATTGCTGAGGCTAGGACTTCCAGAACTAGATTGAATAAAAGTGGTGAAAGGGGACACCCCTGCCTTGTTCCTGATCTTAAGGGGACTGATTTTAATTTTTGCCCATTGAGTATGATGTTGGCTGTGGGTTTGTCATAGATGGCCTTTATCATGTTGAGGTATGTTCCCTGTATTCCCACTTTGCTGAGAATTTTGATCATGAATGGGTGCTGGATTTTATCAAATGTTTTTTCTGCATCTATTGAAATTATCATGTGGTTTTTCTCCTTCCTTTTGTTTATATAATGAACCACATTGATTGATTTGTGAATATTGTACCAGCCCTGCCTCCCAAGAATAAATCCTACTTGATTATGGTGTATGATTTTTTTCATATATTGCTGGATCCGGTTTACTAATATTTTGTTGAGGATTTTAGCATCTAAAATCATCAGGAATATTGGCCTAAAATTTTCTTTCTTTGTGTTGTCTTTGCCTGGTTTTGGAATCAGAATTATACTCGCCTCATAAAAGGAGCTTGGAAGTCTTCCTTCCTCTTGAATTTTTTGAAATAGCTAGAGAAGGATAAGAGTTAGTTCTTCTTTGAATATTTGGTAGAATTTACTTGTGAAGCCATCAGGCCCAGGACTTTTCTTTTTTGGGAGTTTTTTGATAACTGTTTCAATCTCATTTGTTGTAATTGGTCTGTTTAGATTTTCTGATTATTCCAGCTTAATTTTTGGAAGATTATATGTTTCAAGGAATTTCATCTAGGTTGTCTAGTTTTTTGGTGTACAGTTCTTCATAGTATTTTCTTACAATATTTTGTATTTCTGTTGTGTCAGTTGTTATTTCTCCACTCTCATTTCTAATTTTATTTATTTGAGTCTTCTCTCTTTTTTTCATGGTGAGTCTGGTTAAAGGTTCATCAGTCTTGTTTACCTTTTCAAAGAACCAGCTCCTGGTTTCATTGATCTTCTGTATTTTTTTTAGCCTCTATGTCATTTATTTCTGCTCTGATCTTTATTATTTCCTTCCTTCTACTACCTCTGGGCTTTACTTGCTGTTCTTTTTCTAGTTCTTTTAGATGCAGAGTTAAGTTGTTTATTTGAGCTTTTCCTAGCTTCTTACAGCATGCCTGTAATGCTATGAACTTCCCTCTCAGTACTGCTTTTGCTGTGTCCCATAAATTTTGGGTTGATATATGCTCGTTATCGTTCGTTTCTAGGAATTTTTTTATTTCTTCTTTGATCTCATTGTTAACCCGTTCGTTATTTAATAACATGCTATTTAGTTTCCAAGTGTTTGAATATTTTTCAGTTATTCTGTTGTGGTTGATTTCTAGTTTCATGTTATTGTGATCAGAGAAAGTACTCGATATGATTTCAATCTTTTTAAATTTGATGAGGCTTTTGTGCCCTAACATGTGGTCTATTCTAGAGAATGTACCATGAGCGCTTGAAAGAATGTATATTCTGCTGCTTTAGGGTGAAAGGTTCTGAAGATATCTATTAAATCGAGTTGATCTAGTGTGTCCTTTAAGTCTGCTGTTTCTTTGTTAATTTTCTTCCTTGTTGAGGATCTATCTAGTGATGTTAGTGGGGTATTGAAATCCCCTACTATTATAGTATTGCTGTTGATCTCGCCCTTTAAATCCATCAAAGTTCGATTTATATATTTAGGTGCTCCTATATTAGGTGCATAGATATTTATAACAGTTATATCTTCCTGTTGGATTGCTCTCTTTATCATTATGTAGTGGCCTTCTTTATCTCTTACTATAGCCTTTGTTTTAAAGTCCATTTTGTCTGATATAAGTATTGCTACCCCAACTTTTTTTTCATTTCCATTTGCATGAGATACTTTTTTCCATTCTTTTATCTTCAGTCTATGTGCATCTTTTGTTTTAAGGTGTGTCTCTTGTAGACAGCATATGTATGGGTCCTGTTTTCTTATCCATGCAGCTACCCTATGTCTTTTGATCAGATCATTTAATCCATTTACATTTAAGGTTATTATTGATATGTATTTGTTTATTTTATTCTTTAAATCTGTATTCCTCTTTTGCTATATTCTTTTTCTCCTTTGATCTGTTTACAGCAGGCCCCTTAGCATTTCTTGTAGCATTGGTTTGGTTGTAGTGAATTCTTTGAGGTTTTTTTTTTTTTTTTGTCTGGAAAGCTTTTTATTTCTCCTTCAATTTTAAATGATAGCCTTGCTGGATAAAGTAGTCTTGGTTGTAGGCTCTTGTTCTGCAATACTTTGAATATTTGTTGCCATTCCCTTCTGGCCTCAAGTGTTTCTGTTGAGAAGTCAGAAGTCATCCTTATGGGGGCTCCTTTGTAGGTGATAGTCTTTTTTTCTCTAGCAGCTTTTAATATTTTCTCTTTATCACTTAGCTTTGGTATTTTAATTATGATGTTTCTTGGTGTAGATTTCTTTGGTTTTCTCTTTATTGGCATTCTCTGTGGTTCTTGAACTTGTGAGATGTTTTCCTGCCTTAATTGAGGGAAGTTTTCAGCTATGATATGTTTGAACAAAGTCTCTATCCCTTGTTCTTTCTCTTCTTCTTCAGGAACCCCTATGATGCAGATGTTATTTTTTTTCATGTTGTCACAGAGCTCTCTTAGAGTTTCCTTAGACTTTTTGAGTCTCTTTTCTTTTTTCTGCTCTGCTTCCGTGCCTTCATTTATCTTGTCCTCTAGTTCGCTGATTCTATTCTCAGCTTCATCCATCCTGCTTTTAATTCCTTCCATTGTGTTCTTCATTTCTGATATTGTATTTGTCATTTCTGACTGATTCTTTTTTATTATTTCAATGTCCTTTTTTATATTTTCTATCTATTTAGGTGTTCATAATGACCATCTATTGTTGTTCTAATATCTTTGAGCATCCTAACAATCGTTATTTTAAACTCTGCATCTGGTAATTTGTTTATATCTGACTCATTCATATCCTTTCCTGGGGATTTCCTCTGGATTCATTTGTGTTGCATTTTTCTGCCTTCTCATTTCATCTGTGTAAAAGAAGGTTTCGGACACTGGAGTCCACTGGGTGTGGCCTCTGTGTTCCCTAGGTGTGGTCTCTATTTTTGGTTTCTTAAGATCTAAAAGAGACCGTGATATGTGATGGAAAAGTGGTGAGTCAGAGTCAAAAGACCTGGTTACAATCCCAGCCTCACCCCTCCTCAGATAAATGAGGCCGGTTCCCTAACTAAACTTTACTAAAGACTTTAGTGACCTCCCTGATAACTCTAATAACTTGTAACATTTGCCACCAAAACCCTGAATTCTACATAAGGAACATCCCATCATATGCTGGAGGCAATACCATGTCTAACCATACTATCATCCTCACACCCAGATCCTTGCTCCTGAAAAAGCTTTACCATTGAAAGAGAAATTATTTGTGGCAGACCAAGCAGCCAAAATGAATATGTCATGCATTTGCCACTCAGGTTTCACTGAAGGGAGGTGAGGACCTGGGAGAAAGCAGGTAGGTGTCACACAGAGTAGGAGGAGCCAGGCTTCTGTCTTGGCTCTTTGATGTGGTATGATCTAGTATGAGCCACTTATACTTCATCTGTCCCACCTGCCTCATAAGTTTTCATTTGTTCATTTCGCAAGTGTACATGAATAAGTACAAAAGGGAAATGGCCCCTTTAGAACAGCTGGTGTGTCAGGCTCTCTATATGTCATCCCATTTAACATGATGGGTAGGTTTTGAGAAAAAATCTTCACTCTCCAGTCACCATTGTGGAAGCTGGGGCTCAACAAGGCAAAGTAACTAGCTAAGATGAAGCATGCTTGTCAGCAAGTAAAATCTGAATTCAAGCCCATGTTTACTGAATTCCAAGCTGCTCTTTCCACCACACTGCACTGCTTCCTGTACTTGCTAGACAGTCTCCAAACATGAATGGCCTGAGGCACTCACTGTCCCATGGATGCTGCACTGTGAGTTGGCAAGAACCACCAAGGTGCCCTCATAGTGTGCTGCAGCACTGAGGAGGAAGCAGGGAGTTGGAAATGTAGAGCTAAATGTGGCGGTCAGGGAATGGACCAGGTTAGTTCTTGTGGTTTTTTCCAGCTCTGAGACTTGTGATTCTGTGTCTCAAGGATGTTCATGATCTGAAGAATTGCTGCCCAAAGTGTGGCCTGTGCACCAGCAGCACTGGCACCCCTGGGAGCTTATTATAAATGCACAGTCTCTGGCCTCACCAGATCCAACAAATCAGCATCTGCATCCTAGCAGAATTCCCAGCTTCTAGAGCAGGCATGGCCAACATACTGCCTGCGGGCTGGATCCGGCCTGCGTAATGAGTTTAATTGCAGACCACAATTAAATTTTTAATATTCTTCGCTACTTTAAAATCTCAGCTACTCAGAAGCGGAGCGTTTTTGATTATTGGAAATCGAGATATTTAAGAAGACAGTGATACGTGAAAAAGAATTCTGCGTGTGACTAATCTAGGGTTAACTTCCAATAATTGGTTGAATGGATTCGTGATACTTTTTTATTTTTTTTTAAAATTCCATTATAAAGATTTACAACTTTTGTACTCCTCTGCACTCGATATGAACTGTTTGACATTTAGCGGCCACGTGAAACCCACATTCTTTTAGGCGAAGTTTGCCAGTGCGCACCCAAGGTCAAACAATTCGTTATTTTTGTGGTCAGGTATGCTGAATCAAGTGGCATTGTAGCATAGACAATAGCTGCAGTTGATAACTGAAAACATGTCTAGGCTGTTTGTAAAACAAAATAATTGTTTTATTTAGGATATAACCCCTGCAAGCTCATTCTATTAAGTATATGTTGTTTCGATTGATTGCGATAGTTTGGATATTTATATGGTATGTAATTTAATTTTTTAAATATATTTTTATTAAAATAATATTGTATATTAAAATTTTTTCACTCACATTTATTCATAAACAAATTACATAATAAAATTTTGTTTGCTTAACCGAATCATTTTTGTATTTAACATTTTTAAATTTTAATATTTCGTCCAGCCCATGAAAAAAGTTTTCTTTCTAATCTGGCCCAGGGGCAAAAACTGTTGGCCACGCCTGTTCTAGAGGGCTCATCACTGCAGCTTCCATGCTGGGTGGTCTCACGCCCTTCACCCTTCGGCCCCTGGATGCTCTGGGCACAATCATTGCTGGGTCCCCAGGCCCGGAGCTACCTCTTCTTCATTGTCATCTATATCCAGGGCCTTACGTCTCCCTGCCTCCTGAGGGCGGTAAGTGCCGGCTTGAGTCTCCTCACTCCTCCCAAGGAGCACAAGGAGCATAAGGTCTTCAGGTAACATCTGGTAGTGCTCACGGCTTGCTCAGAGACCTCAATATTGCTTGGCTCAACCAAAAATAAATTGGAAAAGAAAATTGGACATTGCATCAATTTGGAGCAAGTTTATAAATTCTGCAGCTAAGCAATACCAATAGAAAATGATAGATGGCTGCAGAGCTGGGCGTCCCTGCAGTGATGTATAGTCACATTAGCTGAAATACCGTATTACATGATTCTGCTTTATTACCAGTGTTGGTGGCAGACAGAAAAACAGATTACACTTGAGTTCAAATCGATAGGAACTTTATTTACTGGCCTTTTAAAAACATATTTCTGCACTTTATAAAAACATACGGTAGATGCTATTGATAGAGCTTGTCTGCTTGTTAAAAAGCAATTTGCCCAAAACGAGGCTTTTAAGCTGTAATTTACGGCATTACCTTTTACCTCCTTTTTTCAGGGTTCTGTTCGCCTGGCTGTGCTTTGACAACTTACTTAGATTTCTCTTGCCTTTAATTTTCTTTCCTACTTATCATTTCCCTAAACTCGGAGCTCCCCAGGGCCTTAGAAAAGGAAGGAGAAAAGGGAAGCATCTTTCCCCAATAAGGCTGGGGTGTCTCCCCAAAGCCCACCTTCTGTTCTTAGCCTCATTCTGTCGTTCTGGGTTTGAGGGGTTCCTCTGGGTCCCCAGGCCAGCCTCTTTCTACTGCTGTTTCTCACTCCCATGGACACTCCTCTGCTCTCTGTCTCCCTCAAGACCTGGTTTTCACCAATCCTGTGTGGCAGGCATATCTTCCCCCACCTTGGAGCTATGCAAAGTCAGGCTCAAAGAGGTCAAACCCAAATCTTCTGGCTTCAAGTCAAGTCGTTTCTGAGACTGGAAGATGTACGTGGCAGTGATGGGTGTTGTGCCAATGCAGGAGGCTAACGCCGGAGCTGGGCTATCCGGGGCACTATGATCGGCTGGGGAGACAGTCCAAGGTACTTTCGCTGAATTTATCAATGCTGAAACCACATGGTGGCTGACCCTAGCTTGTGGGAGCTTGAGAAACAGCATGACGGGTGGGCAAGAGCCGGAGAAGCTTCATTAGAGGAGCAAGGACTTGAGCTTGGCCTTAAGGGATGGCTGGGATAGTCCCCGGTCAGCCAGGAGAGGGGGAGGTAACAGCGCTCCCCACAGGGGTGCAGGAGAAGGAGGGAGCGTGCACCAGTACCGCTCAGCCCACATGCTCCTGACAGGGGGACAAGGAGGTGGGGCTGCGTGCTGGAGGCAGGGGAGCGGTTAGCCCGCTGGGCATGAAGGGTGTGGTGGTGTAGGACCCTGCTCCTGTCAGCGGTGAGAGCAAATGAGAACAGCATGGAAACGATGGTTTAGGAAGACTTATTCCAGGTTGGAAATATGGGGACTCGGAGGAAGTCCTGGCAGCTGTGCTGATGGCCCAAGAAGGGCTCCAGGTGGGTGGGCTGGATGGCAGACCTGGCAGCCACCTCAGCTGCAACCCTGGCCTTCGAGCAAGGGGCCAAGACTGCTGATTCTTCCCTAGTTCCCCATCAGAAGTGCCAAGTGAAGACAGACCACGGGAAAGACAATTAAATGTAAAGAAGTAGAAAGCAATTCAACTCAGAGCACTCGCCCCTTTTTATTGTCATTGCCACTAGTACATTTTTGAGTATAAAGGTTGTAGTGAGAAGTTGGTCTCACAATCTGAAGCAAGCACCGTGACCAGTCTGGGTGTGTGTGCACCCCCCAGATGTAGTTTATAGATTTTTAAGGAAATGAAACCTAGTGTATTTTAAGTCAGAGAACATCCCAAAACTTCATTTGGTAAAATTATCACAGAAATGTGTTAGGAGTTTTCTTATGGTCCAGCAACCTGGGAGGATTAAAATGTAAAGAAATGTTAAGTCACAGGAGTAAATAAGGAAGGATGAGTCACAGTTTGACCAACAAGCTCCTTTCCAGCTTTGCTCTCCCTGACCTGGGCAGCACGCCTTGGGCTTAACCCTTCTACCTCTCTCACAAGACCTCTGCCACAGCTGATAGCTCTGCTGACTGCACCCCCCACCTCCGACCTCTGCCCAATGCTGTGGCTGTGGCCCTGTGCCCCCAACCCCCTGGAATCTCACACCTCAGGTGTCCCCTTACCTCAGATGCTGTCACTGTGCCTGTTGCTGCCAGGTGAGGAGTGGGGAATTTGGACTATTAAACAGAGTGGCCGGTGCCCTCGCCCACAGCTCTGGGGCAGGGCCTTGCACGGCTCAGAACAGAAAGGGCCTTTGTCTCTCCTTGCCCCTGTGTCTTGGCCTTGACCTGAGACCCCAGACTTCGGAAGTGCCGAATGCTTTGTGCACATGATTCAGTTTAACTCTTGCAGCTCCATGGAGTAGGCATTGTTTCCAGCTTGCAAACATGAGAAAGTCTAGGCTCAAGACATTAAAAAATCTTCAAGTTTCCTCAGTTGCAAACCTATATAGTAAGGGTGATCAGAAGTTGAGAAGTTGAATGCCAGGTTCACATACCTATGGGCTACGTTAAGTGGCCTCCCGATAACTAGCCTGGATTTAGAAGTGTCTCTTACATACTCCAGAAATGTGGTGACTCATAGGCAGAGAAGGGAGAGCTGTAGCCAGATCCTTGGTCAGGAGCTCTTAGGTGCCTCCTGGCAGCCAGACGCCCTGTCGAAACTCGTGGTGGGTGGCTGCTTTCGGCCCCATCTATCTTGTCTATCTGTAACAGTGACCCGAACCGAGGGCTAATTTGTCAGTATCGGTCTACTAAGGGTTTGTTATTGAAGAAATGATTGATAAATGAATGAGTGAAGGAGGAACTTGACAAATAAATATAACTTCTCTCTTCACCTGTAATTCTATGTTAATTATGCTCAAAGGTCAACAGGCAAAAAGCAAGGCTCAGTCCTCAGAAGGGGCAGATAAATCTACTCTTTACCCAGTGTGTGACTAGAAGTCATGAAGCGGCTCCTTGGAGAGACCTATAAGCTGACAGAATTGCCAAGATAGATGGGCAATTCCCAGACACAAGTGCTCCCAGACTCCTGCTCCCTGGTGGTGAGGCTGGGACACAGGCTGCCTTCCCCAGAGGACCCAGGGAACACCACTGAGGAGTAGTTCATTGGACTCACAGTCCTGCCTTCATTCAGAAAATCACCGTGAACTTGGCCTGAGCAGCTTCAACAGCAGCCACACGGCAGAGGCCAGAGACCGGATGGAACGGATGCCTATGGTCTGTGCTTCTGTGTTGTTCTGGGCTGGGCATTGTCAGAGCATATTTTTGTTAACCCTACGTGAGACAAGAGAGTCCATTGAGCTCCTCTGCTTCAGCAAAAAGGCAGTTTCAGCTACCTGGGAGAATAGAGAGGGATCACAGTTGCTGGGGGCAGACAAGCAGGGACTGGTAGCCAGTGTAACTGACTCAGTGCTCATCTCGTGAAAAAGACCAGTGCCAGACACACAGTCTCGTGTGTTTGATCTCGGAGGAAAAAGGAAGATGCTGGAGTCAGCCAGCTCTGAGTGTGAACTCTGATTCAGCCCTGTATGGCCTTGAGCAAGTCACCTAAACTCACGAAACCTCAGTTTCCTTGTCTGTCAAGGGAGAAATAAGGGAAATAGCCTCACAGCATTGTTGGAAAGATTAAATAAGAAGTACTCAGCATTCATAAGCTCTCAATAAGTAAGAGCTATCTTATTAATTAGCATCAAGGAAAGAGGAAGCTCATATCCTGGGGCCAGGTAGTATCTGTTCCACTGTTCTCTGAATCGCCATTTGACTGCCAAATCGCTGATATTCCCTGCTCTCTTGCAAGTAGTGTATACATCACTCTGGAAAGTGCCGTGAACTCTGTGTTAGATGTAAGCTGATGATTTCTAACAGTAAGGTTGCTGTGACTCAGGACAGAACAGTGCTGCAGGGTGAGTTTCCTGGAAGAAGTAAGCCTGGCTACCCCTGGAAGGATGGGTAGGGCTTGCATGAGCAGAGAGAAAAGGGAAGGCTTGTCAGACAAAAGAAAAGGCAAGGGAATTGGATGAGCCAAAACGTGGAGGCAAAAATTTATGTTGGAGAATGCGGCAAAATTAAGGAGAGGACAATGGGAAAATATGGAGGTGGTCTGGGATTGAACTGGCCGGGTTAACTGGGGACACGTGAGAGGCATGCTCAGAGGAGAAGAAGGGAAGTCAGGAGGCACCCAGGGCCTGGGGCGTGCCCAGTCAAGGGGCTGGGTGCTGGCCCTCCACATGCATGCTGACTTCTCCCTCTTTCCTCTCCTGGCATCCTCCACAGTCGTGAAGTGAGGGAATCACATCCGTTTGCTCTTCCCTGACTAACCTCTCTCCTGTAGCCTTAGTCATAATTTGCTCCTGCTTCTACCTAATAGCCAGTGAGTGCCCTCTCCTGTCCCACTGGGATCAGAGAACACACATCCTGACACTATAATGGGCTCAGCACAGAAGAAAGTGCTCTCCTTCCTGGTGGTGACAGCAAGCTCCCAGCAATGCCAGGTAGCTCTCTCCACTCCCTTGTCTTCCTCATCTTATTAATTAGGAGCACTTGTCTCTCAGATTGGAGCTATGCATCTCAGATAGCAGCCCTTCAACCTTCATAACTGTTCCTAACTAAGTGGTAGAACCAGGTGCGTTTCGTAGTCCTTGGAAGGAGGCCCTGGCATCTGAGATCCTGCATGCAAGCCCATCTGAGATCCTGCGTGCAAACCCTCTCTGCAGTGTAGGAGCGAGAGGACTGCGTGGTGGGAAACAAGGACACTTCACACACGCGTCGTCAATGGCCTCCGCGCTCGCACATGCTAACTCCTCAGCCCTAGCACCAAGCTGGTCACTCAACTCCGGCCCAGCTCCAGGTGTCAGGAAGCTCTGCCTGCAATGTATTTGTGAATGCCAGAGCTGAGAAGTGGTGAGATCAGCTGATGGTGGAGTTTTCCCCTTCCTTTGTAGTTCCTGTAAAGAGTATACAGTAATCAGAGTTTAAACCACCCAAGATGAAATAATTGCTTAACAATCATACAAGATGAAATGATTCAACAAATGACAACGAGGCTCCGTGATATACAGAACAGATGCATTCAGTGTACCATATTATAATGTGCTAATACAAGATTGACAGCACAATAATAGGAGTGAGCAGCAATTCCGCCTATAATTCCAAACCAAATGTGAGGCTGTCCACAGAACTCAAATCCTAGCAGGCTGCAAAATTAGAGGTAACACCACGTAAGGTTCAAGACGACTCATTAACAGGTTGGCAGAGTGTTTCAGGAGCAAATTTGTCTGTTGGTGAAACTAATTTTGTGCCATCTTCAGCTCTAGTTTTGGGGTTTTTTTTTTAAGTGTGCACATACCACCTTCCTCAGAGAGGATGTCTGGGGTGGGAGTCTGAGATCTAGTCATAGCCCGTTGTGACACAGTGAGGTCACTGGTGTCAGCTTTTGAGCAGCCAGTAGTGGTCAGGTAATCTGGGTGTATAAGGGTTATGCGGAGGAGCAGACATTGGTGACTGTGACAAGCACTGTTCAGACCAATCTCAATGTGAAAGAATGAAGACACTCCTCACTGGCTCTCAGGGGCTGTTCACACAGCAGAAAGGACTTGGAACAAGGATGTAATCAAGACTGTGATAAGGATCCTTCCAGGTTCTGAATGCCTGAACCTCTAAATAAGCATCACAATCCCTGCTTGTACTGGTGCCTCACTGCTTAGTGGTGCCGGGGTTTGTCTGAATCAACTGTGACAGGGCACACAGATGTGAACATGAGTGTCGTGAAGGATGCAGTTTATATTCATAGGTCCATAGAAACAGGCGCACAGCAGGCCACACAGGGAAGCACCAGGGTTGGTCAGGAGGCAGAGGGAGCAAGGAGAAAATGTAGGCAAGAATGGGCAAGCCCGGGTGAACAGGTCGAGGACTAGCTGGTTTGGATGATTTTAGCAGGCCCTGGGGCATAGGGGCTACCCTGGTCATGTGGTGCTGATCAGGCAGGTGAGAGCAGCCAGGGCTGAGAGAACTGCTAAGGAGCTGGTTGAGGGAAAGAACTCAAGACTGGTTGCTTTGCATAAGGAAGGCATGCTCTGCTTGCAGAAATTAGCTAGTCCTGAGAGGCACGATCCCACTGGAGCAGTGAGACCCCAAGATGGCAAAGTATCAGAATTCAGAATAAAAAGACATGACTAACACACTTTCATAGCCCCGCACCATCAGCTGCCTTCTCTTTCCTGCCACTTGGAGCACCCCAAGACTCCCGGTGCAAACAGAGCGTGCTGCCATCACTGTCTCCACGTGATGGAAAGCTGCTGTGTATTCCCCAACACCACCCCAAACCCTCGATCTGTTGGGTCAGGAAGGGAGGACTTCCACCACCCTTCAACCAGTAGAGCCCTTACAAAGCTTCTCCCTCTCTCCTCACAGCTGCCTGGGTGTGGACAGCACTGGCCTTGTCCCCAAGACTGTCTCAGAGTGTGACTCAGAAATCTTAAGCCTCTCACTTCTACCAATAACAAGTCACGTGTATGTGGCAAGGCTGTTGCACATCTCTGGATTTCCGTTTCTCTTCCTTCAAAGAAGTGAGATTGATCCCAGTTCCATATACTTTGTTTCTCTAGAGAAATTGGGAGGAAAGGTGGGGAGAAGCAACAGAAAAGCTAAGGAGATTGGGGCATGTGTGTCTCTAATCTTTACATGATGATGCTGATACTGATGCTGGTGGTGGTCAGAAAAACCTGCAGGATGGGCAGGCTTTTACATGTATTACGTTGTTTAATTCTTAGACCAACTCTGGGGTGGAGCAGCTACTCTCAGCACCATTTTACAGCTGGGGAAAATGAGGCTAAACGAGAGGTTAAGTCACTTGCTAGCAGACATACCAGCAGTAAGTGACAGAGCCAGGTCTCAAGTGCAAAGCCTCATCCTACTCACTGTGCCCTGCTGCCTCTTCTGTCACGGGCAGGATCAGCCAGAAAGGATTGGACGAAGGGGGTCCCGACTAGCAACAGATATTATTTCCTGTAGGGTAATCCCAAACAGGGAGAATGAGTCCCAAAGGAAAGGCGTTGCCCCATGGGGAAGAATCTGTTTCAAACTTAAGGGGTTCCACTTATTCCTTCTTTCAACAAATACTCTACCCTTTAGATGCCTGGCATGGCTCGAGGCATCAAGGATGCACAGCCTTGAATGAGATAGTTAGGGAGCACTCAGCCAGGTGGAGGGGACAGACATGAGGAAAGTGAGTGAATAAATGCTGTGATAGCCATACGAACACAAGTCTGATGGGCTTTGGCCCTTCCTGCATCAAAGCTGCAGCTTGGAAAACTCTGGACACCAGGGAAGTCCTCCATCAGAGGCCAGGGGCTTCCACAGCCTTCAGTGGCCAGGTGAGCTTCCCTCAGGACTCAGGGAGCCACCAACAGGGTCCAAACAGGTCAACCAAAAACCACTATTAGTATTGAAAGCAGAGGGGATGTAATGCAGGGAGGTGGTTATACAGCTGATAGAAGGTGTGAGAAGCCAGAGAGGATGGACTGCAGCTACAAAACCAGCAACATAAAAAACGTTACTATTAGCTCCAGGCTAGGGACAGTGGAGGTTGTGCAGTTACCAGAGTCCTGGGTTGGGGTGTCCCTGGGGGAGCTGGAGCCCTGAGGGGCCTGGAAGACACAGCCAAGGCTGGAGACACTCTCCAGGGCCACGAAGGAAGGGTGAAGTAGTCTGGCTTCTCCCTTCCTCTTGTCCTCTAATCTCCTGTCTGTCCCTCTGCATGGCCCTGCCCAGACTGGATCCAAATACTATGGAAAGTCTAGACTTGGAAGTACATGGATGCCTAAGGTCTGGCCTTGCCTCTGGGGAGCTGCTGTCCAGTGGGCTAGACAGCCCAAATGCAGTCACATCATAAGCAAATATGCTGAGTGCCTTTCCAGAGATACACATTTGTGCTGTGTGGCCTGCCTGCCTAGTGGCACCATCAGCTGTAGGAAGGTCATGATGGAGCAAAAGCTTTTCCATGGGGAAGGACCATGGTCCCTTTTTTTACCACAAGAGATTAAGGACACAGAAGAGATGTCGTGGGTGGGTTGGGAAAAAGAGTCATGATTTTGTAGCTCTTCCTTACACCATTGTTCCCTGAAAGAAATCAGACCAACCATTTCTGAATCATTCTGAATGCCCCTACAGCTTCAAGGGTCTTCACATGGTAGCTTGAATGTGATAACTACAGTTAAGCAGCAATACCACTTTAAAAAGAAGAGAGAGTTTCCCCTCAGCTTCCAGCATGGACTGGATATTCAGTTTGCAGCCTTGTCCATGCATTCTGAGCCTCCTGGGACGAAGCTGGGTAGTACACCCTGTCAGTTCTTGCTCCTCTCAGGGCTGGCTGGGCATGAAGAGCCCTGTGAGCAGCCTAGAAGGAGGCAGGAGACCCTCTACTCACTGGCTCTGACTCCAGGAGGGCCATGTGCTCCCCTGTCTACTCTGCAATCAGAATGATCAGAATAGAGCACCCCAGTGTTGTTCAACTGTCAGTCCACAGACCAGTGCCAGTCCAGTAGAAGTTTTGTGCCTGTAATCTTCATACTACATCAAGGTGGTTAACTCTTGTGCAATGTGCACAGAATTCCTGGTGGACTGCACTGGTCCATGGACCGGTGGTTGATAACCACGGTATAACCTGATTCGTTCTTCACTGGCAGCAATCTCACTGACTTGGCATACCAGGTAAGTTGATATGTGAAAAGTGTGAAAGTGTCACCCAGAGACAGGAGCCTTCTTGGTACCACCCAGTTCTACCAACCCCTCAGATCCCCCTCTCTCCATCTCTGCTGATCCTCCAGTCTCTCTGACAGTTTCCATAGGGATTTGACCCATAGTACTGGTTTTAAGTAGAGGCCCCCAAGTTCCATCTTACTACTCTATTCTCTAATTTTCAATTGCAGGGTCTCAGCCCCTTTCTCACATCATGACCATCACCCCACTCAACCCCTCCAGGAGGTTGCTTAGGCAGTCAGCCTCCTGTGTCTGTGATGGGTTCTCCCACAAACACCCAGGCTGGAGAACCCAAGAGAGTCCTTCCCCAGGAGAGTGTGAATGGAGATGTGGGGTGTTGGGGACAAACGTCAAGAATGAGGTCCTTTGATTGTATTGCCTTCTTATCTGTGATTGCATTGCCCAGTCACTACTGAACCAGTAACAGAGCTCTTACACGTATGCCATGGATGGATGGATGGATGGATGGATGGATGGATGGATGGATGGATGGATGGGTGGATGGGTGGATGGATGGATGGATGGATGGATGGATGGATGGATGGATGGATGGATGGATACATGGATGGGTGGATGGATGGATGGATGCATGGATGGATGCATGAATGAATGCATAGCTGCATGGAGAAATGTTCATCCTGTCCTCTGTAGTTGGGTGAGGGAGCTGTCTTCTCACTCACCCTGTGTCTTTCTGCCTCCCCTCAACACTGTGTCCCACACTGCAAGTGTCTCTGAGGCAGTGTCTATGTGAGTAGCTCTTTGAGGAGCTATACCAAGAAACTGTTGTTAATTGGAGGATAGCCCCTGGGGCTACCCATGTGTGCCGCTGTCCCCTGCAGGTTTTCTAACAGGACTGGGAGGCAGGGTGGGTGACTCCTGGACTTAGGCTGGGCTAGGCTGCCTCCCATAGCTACCCACCTGCTGTGTTTGCAGCACTCGCCTGTACTTGTCCCCCGGGCACAGTGTCCGGAGCCAGTGCTCCTCCTCTCTTTTCCCGTCAGCTCTGAGGCACTTTGGTCAGGAGCGCTGATGTGAGGGCAAAGAGAGCTGACCCCTTGAGGGCAGGAAAGCCCCCCGGACTACCCACCAACCCAGTGGCTCTTGTCCCTCGTGTTTTATTCTTAGTCAGGAAACAAACTCTTTAATTAAATGCATATTATACACTAATAGCCCCTTTATTCCAAAGTCTCTGATCTCATTCATATGTTCAAGGACAAGGTAAAAGGTTTTGGAGCCACCAAAACAGTTTAAATGGTTCAGAAACCTTCTCCCTGAGGCTGAGGTTCTCAGTTCAAGGAGACTTCCCAGCACAGGCACAGAGGTATCCCAGGGCCTTGTCACTGCTTGGCTATCTCCTGTTAGGACAGCCCCATTTGTGGGAGAAAAATGTCCAAAATGTGATGTCCATTTGATATACATATAAGGGCATAACAAAATCCCTGAAAGCCAAGTCATAATTAAAATAACTGATGTTGACTAAGAAGTTTTTGCTCAGCAAGAGAAACTGATAACAAAATAAACAGACAGCCAACTAAATGGGAAATGATATTTTCAAACAACAGCTCAGATAAGGGCCTAATATCCAAAATATACAAAGAACTCATAAAATTCAACAACAAACAAACAATCCAATAAAAAAATGGGAAGAGGACATGAACAGACACTTCTCCCAGGAAGAAATACAAATGGCCAACGGATATATGAAAAGATGCTCATCTTCGTTAGTTATTAGAGAAATGCAAATCAAAACTGCAATGAGATACCACCTCACACCTGTTAGATTAGCTATTATTAACAAGACAGGTAATAACAAATGATGGAGAGGCTGTGGAGAAAAAGGAACCCTCATACACTGTTGGTGGGAATGTAAAGTAGTACAACCATTATGGAAGAAAGTATGGTGGTTCCTCAAAAAACTGAAAATAGAACTACCTTATGACCCAGCAATCCCTCTACTGGGTATATACCCCCAAAACTCAGAAACATTGATACGTAAAGACACATGCAGCCCCATGTTTATTGCAGCATTGTTCACAGTGGCCAGGACATGGAAACAACCAAAAAGCCCGTCAATAGATGACTGGATAAAGAAGATGTGGCACATATACACTATGGAATACTACTCAGCCATAAGAAATGATGACATCGGATCATTTACAGCAAAATGGTGGGATCTTGATAACATTATATGAAGTGAAATAAGTAAATCAGAAAAAACCAGGAACTGCATTATTCCATATGTAGGTGGGACATAAAAGTGAAACTAAGAGACATTGATAAGAGTGTGGTGGTTAAGGGGGGAGGGGGGAGAGGAGGGGAAGGGGGAGGGGGAGGGGCACAAAGAAAACTAGATAGAAGTTGACAGAGGACAATCTGACTGTGGGTGATGGGTATGCAACATAAGTAAACGACAAGATAACCTGGAGTTGTTATCTTTGAATATAAGTATCCTGATTTATTGATGTCGCCCCATTAAAAATAAAATTATTAAATAAAATAAAATAAAATAACTGATGTTTATGGAAGGCTCTCTGTTCCAGACACACGCTATGTCATTTACAGTTAGATCTTTACAAGGACTGTGTGAAAGAAGCACTATTATCATCCCCATTTTAAAAATAAGAGAGGGTAAGTAACTGGCCCAGGGTCACACAGCAGCTAAAGAAGAGGAGGTCCATCAAAACTCAGGGTCTTCCTTTCTACTTTTAACATCACAGACATTTGTTCATATTTTCTTGCTGAGTAAACCACGTTTTGGCTTTGTTCCATGGAAGCTAATGTCCCACCTAGAAATAGCTTTGTTTTGTTGTTGTTTGTTTTTTGAGAGAGAGAGAGAGTGAGAGAGGAGACAGGAAGGGAGAGAGATGAGAAGCATCAAGTTGTAGTTGCATCACTTTAGTTGTTCATTGATTGCTTCTCATATGTGCCTTGGCTGAAGGCTGGGAGGGGTGGCTCAAGCTGAACCCGTGACCCTTTTCTCAAGCCAGTGACCTTTGGCTGAAGCCAGCGACCTTGAGATCATGCCAGTGATCCCACACTCAGGCCAGCAACCCCACACTCAAGCCAGATGAGCCTGGCTCAGGCCGGCGACCTCCTTGAGGTTTTGAACCCGGGATCATGGCATGGCATCCCAGGTCGACAGTCTAGGCACTGTGCCACCACCAGTTAGGCAGAAGTAGGTTTATTTAAATAGTGGCGGAAACAATTCCTAACTTGTTTGTTAATTTCTCCTTTATACACTTGAGTCCTGCTTACTGACACAGTCCAGGAACTATAAACAGGCATTGTCAAGGGTGAGGCGTGCTGGTGGAGTGGGCCTGGGCGGGGAGCTGAGGCGGAGCCAGAGCCACATGTCACCACAGCACGGACACCTCATCATTGTATAACAACCTCCTTCCTGAGCTTCTGGCTCTTCAAGTGCTCCCAAGTAATCTCATGCAAATCTTTTCCTGGAATGGGGCCCAAAGACAAATCCTGAGAAGCTGAAGAATGAACTGGATACCATCTGTTCTGGGTAATTCATTCGTTCATCCTCTGACAAACGCTGGCTGAACTGTGGGGCAGACACTGTGTACCAGGGATCACAAAGTGTAAGACTCATCTCTGCTCTAGAGGAGGTTGGCAGGAAGAGTCAAACACATTACTATAATCAGGTAGTGTAAGGAGCTGCTTCCTAATAAAAAAGTGTTCACAGAGGACCAGACATTTGAGCTGAAAGCCAAGAAGACCAAGTGTAGAAAGGTCAGAACGAGGATTCCAGGTGGAGAGGAGAGTACAGGCAGCAACAAGAGGTGTAAGGCCAGTGTGTGCTGAGGCACAGCATGAGAACCCGCTGGCTCCGCACTGAGTTGGAGATGAGCAGAATAGGTAGGTGGGGCGGCCTGCCAGGGCCTTGGGGGCTGGAGCTGGACAACCTGGCCCCTCCTCCTTGTCAGTTCTGCCCTCTCAGACCCTTGAGGAACAAATCAAGACTGTGAGAGGGAATCCAAGTATTGTACTACAGACAAGAAAGTGCCAAAGTTTGTGAGCCATGTGCTCTGATTTAAAAAAAAGGGATCTCATATTTAAGGTTACAGTATTACTAAAATAATATTCTATTTGGTTTCCTGACAAGGGAGGAAAGGGGCGGAGTTATCATTGGGGGCAGGGAATTGTGCATAATAGCTGGGACCTGTGCTCCCGGTTTAAGAGTCATCTTGCCCATGAGTCTCAGGGGCAAGAAGGCTGCGCACAGCTCCTCCCAGGGATAAATTCATCACTTCACTAACAAGGCGGACTCCCAGAATGGTGAAGGGAAAAGACTGAGAGGTCATGGCGATACAACCTGAATGGGGAAGCTGGGAGGCAGCCAGGCACGCCACCTAGAAAATGAAATAAAGAGGTGGACCACCAAAACTGCCTTTTCTCAAAGCCCCAGTGAACAGATGAAAATGATTTGCCCCTGAAAAAAATAAAATAATAAATTTCTCATTATCATTTCAATGGCTCCTCACATAAACAGCGAGGCATCAGGAAAGCTGGTGCCTCGTGTTGCTCCCAGAACCTAAGAAATGGTATCTCAGTTATCGGATTTTATTTCTCTGCAGTCTTACATTTTATACATATTTATTCATGCAGAACAGAAGTGCGGTGTTATTGAGGCTGCTATGGGAGCGGAAGGGAAAGCTGTTATACATAAGAATGCATCACATTTACATTGTCATGCTTTGCAACAATTGAACTATATGCAACTGTTTTTTTAATAATAAAAAAAACTGGTTTGCATTTAATTTGCTGATTTTTTTTATTTTCTTTCTCAGTCTTGAATTTTAATATGCCATAGAAATGTGAAGGGGGACAGGTCAGGATCCTGGAGGAGACAGAGGGTGGGGGGCTAGCAAGAGGCAGCTTTCATGGGGAGCGGTTGGGGATCCAGAGCAAGTTTATAACTAGTATTTCTTTATAACGGATGCAGTTAACTGAACTGCAAAACATTCATCTTCTGACTTAATACCTCATTCTCCCTGCTTGGAGACAGGGATATTATAGTGTTTGATACTGCTTTTCAGGCTTTTGAGTGTCAGTG
This sequence comes from Saccopteryx leptura, assembly GCF_036850995.1. NCBI lineage: Eukaryota > Metazoa > Chordata > Mammalia > Chiroptera > Emballonuridae > Saccopteryx > Saccopteryx leptura. The sequence continues at coordinate 264,245,567 of NC_089503.1, read as the reverse complement.
ATGAATCTACCTCTTCTAATAAAATACATTTTCATAATCATTGAAATAACAATTTTTGCCTCTTCATTTTCCCAAGTACTTAAAAAAGGGGTCTTGGACTTCTTTCCCTTTCCCTTGTCCTGACTTTATCTCCTTTCCATTGAAATTCCTTCAGCTCTGGAGACACGCAGAGCCTGTGCCGCTGGTGCCCGTGTCCAGTGGCATGCATGCGGTCCTCCAGTCTCGGCAGCCACAGGACAGGTTCCGTGCCCACAGAGCCGCTTAGGGGGACTAAGACATCAAACCTGAGGCTCTCAGCTGGGTTTGGCTTCTCAGCTCCATTTCTTTAGCAAGCTCAGCTATCCCCCAGGGAGGGACAAATGTGGTACCCAGGCAGCTGGGGGGAGCCCAGAGAGGAGCAGGCAAAGGCCTGAATGCTACAAACCCTGAAATTGGCACATTAGGCCAACCCCTACGTCTCACGTAACACTCCAATGGTCAAGATCAGAGACTACCTTCCCCATTCCATAGGCACCCATCAGGATGCTTGTGACCTCATCTCTGGGAATTAAAATGAGTATCAGTGTGTTAAGGACAGCATTACCTTCTCAAGAGTAAAACTCGGGAGGAGTGATGTGGGAATGATGTTGCACTGAGTGTAATGTCATTGGTCGGCAGCTCTGTTTGTTAGAAGGGTTACTTTAATGCTATGTTGGTGAACCTGAACAGAAAAATGTAATGGTTGTCTGCTAAGATATCTTTTCCTCTCATCCTTTCCTCCATTGTCGACAATGAAGAGAAAGAAGAAAAATGTAACTAAGACTACAATGGGCTTAAGAACAACAATCGAGGCATAGCCTCTCTGTACCTGTACCAGTGGTGGAAGAAGTTTTTGGCCCTTTCTCTTCATGCCTACCCAGGGAAGAGTGACTTTGGTGAAATAGTGCTCAGAGTAAAGTGTAATTGAACATTACCTGTAGGAATTCTCCCCTTCCTGTGGCTGATTTTTTCTAATCTAGAAAAAAGAGCTTGGAAGTCAGGAATCAGGACTTGAAAGTCCAGGCCAGGAAATTAAAATAGCTGTTGAGTAAAATGGTCAGGGTGACCAAGAGCCTTCGAGACCGTGTCTTCCTTCATAGTAATGGAAATAACACTTTTCTGCCTCTTCATTTTCCAAGGTACTTACAAAAAAGCTTTTGACTTTTCTGTTCATTTTCCCTGTCCAATCAGAAGACTCACATGGGCCTGGCTTGTGGTGGTACAATGGATAAAGCATCAACCTGAAATGCTGAAGTTTCAGGTTCAAAACCATAGGCTCATCTGGTCAAAGCACACATGAGAAGCAACTACTATATGTTGATGCTTCCCACTCCTCCTCCACTCCTCTCTCTAAAATCAATAAATAAAATCTTTTTTAAAATTATACAGTGTGTCCGTAAAGTCATGGTGCACTTTTGAGCGGTCACAGGAAAGCAACAAAAGATGATAGAAATGTGAAATCTGCACCAAATGAAAGGAAAACTCTCCCAGTTTCATATCTATTCAGTGCAGTTCTATGTGGGCTCACGCACAGATATTTTAGGGCTCCTTAGGTAGCTATCCCGTAGAGCCTCTACAGACTCATCACTGACTGATGGCCTACCAGAACGGGTTTTTCCACCAAACTGCCGGTTTCCTTCAACTGCTTATCCCACCGAGTAATGTTATTCCTATGTGGTGGCGCTTCGTTATAAACACGCCGATATATCGCTTCTCAGCCTTTTGGTTAAGATCAAGTGTAGTAAACGCGCCGATATTCACATTGCACTTTCGTCATGGATTCGAATTTAGCGAGCCACAGAACACACTGAACTTTCCTCTGTACCATCCACATCTCGAATGGCATGGCCTGGGCTGCTCTGCTGTATACACAGTGTTACATCATCATCTGCACATGTGCACATGCTGCCACATCATCCTACAGAAACTGGGAGGGTTTTCCTTTTATTTGGTGCAGATTTCACATTTCTATCGTCTTTTGTTGCTTTCCTGTGACTGGTCAAAAGTGCACCATGACTTTATGGACACACTGTATAAAGAAGAACACCACACATTTGGCCTTGGTTTCACCTGCTCTTTGCACACACGTGGGTCAGACAGCAGACTCAGCACCTTTGTGTAAATAGAGTCCTGTCTATTGCCCCAATTCATCCCTTATCAGGAGGTGTGGTTCAGCAAGGGGAACAAGAGCTAGACTTTAGACCCCAGTCATGCCTTTGCCTGGGGCCCTTGAGGAAGTGCATGCATGGCTTAACCCTGCTGGCTGTAGATAGCAGCTTTTGAATGAGAAAGCCTCAGGTTCAAATGCTGGTTCCCCCATTTTCTAGCAATGTTACCTTGGGCAAGTTGTTTGATTTCATACATAATAGTACCTATCTATCAATATAAGAATAATGTGAGGACTGAGTCCTGCCCACAGAGGAGAGGCACAAACCACAGCGACTGCAGCAGTGGGCCGGCACCAGCAATGTCCGTACCCCAACGCCTGAGGCAGCAGCAGAGGAGGTGGTGGTCCTGCAGAAGAAAATACCTAGGTAACACAGAGGCCACACCCATCAGACTCCTGTGGCCACACCCTTCTTATACACAGACAAAATGGGAAGGCAGAGAAATGCAACCCAAATGAATCAAGAGAAATCCCCAGAAAAAGGCTTGAATGAGTCAAATATAACCAAATTACTGGATGCAGAGTTTAAAATAATGATTGTTAGGATGCTCAAATATCTTAGAGCAACAATGGAGAGACATAATGAACACCTAAATAAAGAGATAGCAAGTATAAAAAAGGACATTGAAATAATAAAAAAGAATCAGTCAGAAATGACAAATACAATATCAGAAATGAAGACCACACTGGAAGGAATTAAAAGCAGGATGGATGAAGCTGAAGATCAAATCAGTGACTTAGAGGACAAGATAAATGAAGGCATGGAAGCAGAGCAGCAAAAAGAAAAGAGGCTCAAAAAGAGAAATAAGGCCCTGGCCAGTTGGCTCAGTGGTAGAGTGTCGGCCTGGCATGCAGGTTCGATTCCCAGGTTCGATTCCCGGCCAAGGCACACAGGAGAGGTGCCCATCTGCCTCTCCACCCCTCCCCCTCTCCTTCCTCTCTGTCTCCCTCTTCCCCTCCTGCAGCGAGGCTCCATTGGAGCAAAGATGGCCCGGGCACTGGGGATGGCTCCTTGGCCTCTGCCCTAGGCGCTAGAGTGGCTCTGGTCGCAACAGAGCGATGCCCCGGAGGGGCAGAGCATCGCCCCCTGGTGGGCAGAGTGTTGCCCCCTGGTGCGCATGCCGGGTGGATCCCAGTCGGGCACATGCGGGAGTCTGTCTGACTGTCTCCCCATTTCCAGCTTCAGAAGGAAAAAAAAAGAGAAATAACATCCGCATCTTAGGGGTTCCTAAGAAGAAGAGAAAGAACAAGAGATAGAGACCTTGTTTGAAGAAATCATAGCTGTAAACTTCCCTAAACTGATGCAGGAAAAAGTCACACAGGTTCAAGAAGCATGGAGAATTCCATTAAAGAGAAACCCAAAGATATCTACACCAAGGCACATCATAATTAAAATACCAAAGCTAAGAGATAAAGAAAGAATACTAAAAGCTGTAAGAGAAAATCAGTCTATTACCTACAGAGGAGCACCCATAAGGATAATATCTGAGTTCTCAATAGAAACACTTGAGTCCAGAAAGGAATGGCAAAAAATATTCAAAGTAATGCAGAACAAGAGCCTACAACCAAGACTACTTTATCCAGCAAGGCTATTGTTTAAAATTGAATGAGAAATGAAAAGCTTCCCAGACAAAAAAACAAACAAACAAAAAAACTCAAGGAATTCATTACAACTAAACCAATGCTGCAAGAAATGTTAAGGGGCCTGTTGTAAACAGATCAAAGGGGGAAAAGAATATAGTAAAAGAGGAATATAGCTTTAAAGAATAAAATGGCATGCTCACTTCGGCAGCACATATACTAAAGATTAAAATGGCAAGAAACAACTACATATCAATAATAACCTTAAATGTAAATGGATTAAATGATCCAATCAAAAGGCACAGGGTAGCTGTGTGGATAAGAAAACAAGACCCATACATATGCTGTATACAATAGACACACCTCAAAACAAAAGATACACATAGACTGAAAGTAAAAGGTTGGAAAAAATATTTCATGTGACAAAATAGACTTTAAAACAAAAGCTATAGTAAGAGATAAAGAAGGTCACTACATACTGATGAAGGGAGCAATCCAACAGGAAGATATAACCATTATAAATATCTATGCACTTAATATAGGAGCACCTAAATATATAAAGCAGACTTTGATGGATATAAAGGGTGAGATCAACAGCAATACTATAATAGTAGGGGATTTCATGTACCCCACTAACATCACTAGATAGATCCTCAAGAAAGAAAATTAACAAAGAAACAGCAGACTTAAAGGACACACTAGATCAACTGAATTTCATAGATATCTTCAGAACCTTTCACCCTAAAGCAGCAAAATATACATTCTTTTCAAGTGCTCATGGTACATTCTCTAGGATAGACCACATGTAAGGACACAAAAACAGTCTCAACAAATTTAAGAAGATTGAAATCATATCAAGTACTTTCTCTGATCACAATGGCATGAAACTAGAAATCAACCACAACAGAAAAACTGAAAAATATTCAAACACTTGGAAACTAAATAGCATGTTATTAAATAATGAATGGGTTAACAATGAGATCAAAGAAGAAATTTTAAAAATTCCTAGAAATGAACGATAATGAGCATACATCAACCCAAAATTTATGGGACACAGCAAAAGCAGTCCTGAGAGGGAAGTTCATAGCATTACAGGCATACCTTAAGAAGCTAGGAAAAGCTCAAATAACCAACTTGACCCTGCATCTAAAAGAACTAGAAAAAGGACAGCAAGTAAAGCCCAGAGGTAGTAGAAGGAAGGAAATAATAAAGATTAGAGCAGAAATAAATGACATAGAAGCTAAAAAAAAAATACAGACGATCAATGAAACCAAGAGCTGGTTCTTTGAAAAGGTAAACAAGATCGATGAACCTTTAACCAGACTCACCAAGAAAAAAAGAGAGAGGACTCAAATAAATAAAATTAGAAATGAGAGTGGAGAAATAACAAAGGACACAACAGAAACACAAAGGATTGTAAGAAAATACTATGAAGAACTGTATGCCAAAAAATTATACAACCTAGGTGAAATGGACAAATTCCTTGAAACATATAATCTTTCAAAAATTAATCTGGAAGAATCAGAAAACCTAAACAGACTGATTACAACAAATGAGATCGAAACAGTTATCAAAAAACTTCCAACAAACAAAAGCCCTGGGCCAGATGGCTTCACAGGAGAATTCTACCAAATATTCAAAGAAGAACCAACTCCTATCCTTCTCAGGCTATTTCAAAAATTCAAGAGGAGGGAAGACTTCCAAGCTCCTTTTATGAGGCGAGAATAATTCTGATTCTAAAACCAGGCAAAGACAACACAAAGAAAGAAAATTATAGGCCAATATTCCTGATGAATTTAGATGCTAAAATCCTCAACAAAATATTATCAGACCGAATCCAGCAATATATGAAAAAAAAATCATACATCATGATCAAGTGGGATTTATTCTTGGGAGGCAAGGCTGGTACAATATTCACAAATCAATCAATGTGATTCATCACATTAACAAAAGGAAGGAGAAAAACCACATGATAATATCAATAGATGCAGAAAATGTATTTGATAAAATCCAGCACCCATTTATGATCAAAACTCTCAGCAAAGTGGGAATACAGGGAACATACCTCAACATGATAAAAGCCATCTATGACAAACCCACAGCCAACATCATACTCAATGGGCAAAAATTAACAGCAATCCCCTTAAGATTAGGAACAAGGCAGGGGTGCCCCCTTTCACCACTCTTATTCAACATAGTTCTGAAAGTCCTAGCCACAGCAATTAGACAAGAAGAAGAAATAAAAGGCATCCAAATTGGAAAAGAAGAAGTAAAACTATCATTATTTACAGATGATATGATATTGTATATAGAAAACTGGAAGTTGCAGTCAAATAACTACTGGACCTGATATATGAATTCAGCAAGGTGGCAGGATATAAAATTAATACTCAGAAATCAGAGGCATTTTTATATACCAACAATGAACTGTCAGAAAGAGAAATTAAGGAAACAATTCCCTTCACTATTGCAACAACAACTAACAAAAAAAGTACCTAGGAGTAAATTTAACCAAGGAGATTAAAGACTTGTACTCAGAAAATTATAAAACATTGATAAAAGAAATCAAGGAAGATACAAACAAGTGGAAGCGTATACCATGTTCATGGATAGGAAGAATAAACATCATTAAAATTATATTACCCAAAGCAATTTATAAATTCAATGCAATACCAATTAAAATACCAATGACATACTTCAAAGATATAGAACACATATTCCAAAAATTTATATGGAACCAAAAAATAACATAAATAGCCTCAGCAATCTTGAAAAGGAAGAATAAAGTGGGAGGTATCACACTTCCTGATATCAAGTTATACTACATTGTACTAAAAACAGCTTGATACTGGCATAAGAACAGGCATATAGATCAATGGAACAGAACAGAGAACCCAGAAATAAACCCACACCTTAATGGACAATTGATATTTGATAAAGGAGGTAAGAACATACAATTGAATAAAGACAGCCTCTTTAAAAAAATGATATTGGGAAAATTGGACAGCTACCTGCAAAAAAGTAAAACTAGACCACCAACTTACACCATTCACAAAAATAAACTCAAAATGGCTAAATGACTTAAATGTAAGCTGTGAAACCATTAGCATCTTAGAAAAAAACATAGGCAGTAAGCTCTCTGACATCTCTCGCAGCAATATATTTGCCGATTTATCTCCATGGGCAAGTGAAATAAAAGACAGGATAAACAAATGGGACTATATCAAACTAAAAAACTTTTGCACAGCTAAAGACAATAAGAACAGAATAAAAAGACAAACTACATAATGGGAGAACATTTTTGACAATACATCTGAAAGGGGGTTAATAACCAAAATTTATAAAGAACTTGTGAAACAACACCAGGAAGATAAACAATCCAATCAAAAAATTGGCAAAAGAAATGAATACACACTTCTCCAAAGGGGACATACAGATGACCAATAGGCATATGAAAAATGTTCAACATCATTAATCATTAGAGAAATGCCACAATGAGATACCACCTCACACCAGTCAGAATGGCGCACATTAACAAAACAACACATAATAAGTGCTGGCGAACATGTGGAGAAAAGGAACCCTCTTGCACTGCTGGTGGAATGCAGACTGGTGCAGCCACTGTTGAAAACAATATGAAGATTCCTCCAAAAATGAAAAATGGAACTGCCTTTTGACCCAGCCATCCCACTTCTAAGAATATACCCCAAGAACACCATAGCACTGATTCAAAAGAAGAAATGCACCCCCATGTTTACGGTAGCATTGTTCACAATAGCAAAGATCTGGAAACCAAGTGTCTGTCAGTGGACAAATGAATTAAAAGCTTTGGTACATATATACAATGGAATACTATGGGGCCATGAAAAAGAAGGAAATCATACATTTTGTAACAACATGGATGGACCTGGAAACTATTATTTTAAGTGAAATAAGCCAGGCAGAGGAAGAAAAATATCGTATGACCTCACTCATTTGAGGAATCCAATGAACAATGTGAACTGAGGAACGGAATTCAGACAGAGGAGGGATCAAAGGAACAAGAGGAAAAGAGGACAGAGGGAAAGGGGATGATAGGATGGGATAAAGCTGAAGGGAAGGGGGGAGTGTGCTATGAGGAGGGGGGCAAAGGAGATGTTGAGGGGAATATGGGGGAAGGGGAATGCATTCGAGGCGACACTAGAATCTATGTAAACACAATAAATTAAAATCAGGTTAAAAAAAAGAATACTGTGAGGACTGACTGAGATAATAGATATAATTCACTTAGTGCTTAATCTGTGGTGACTAATACTATTCCAGAGAGGCCTTTTTTGTATCCTTTAGTACCCATGTTTTCTACAACAGCGATGAGGATGACAGAATGCAGGCCAAACTTGGATGTGAACTGCCCTTAAGTCAAAAGTGCTGGACTAGGAATACTGATCTGCTAAATACTGGGGAGGGGTAGGAAAGGAGTGAAAGCCAGTGGAGTATTTGACCTTGGTTTCTAGGCAGACTAGACTCCAACTCCTGCTTTCAGGGTCATCTCTTCCAGCTGTTCTGTTTCTCTGTTTCTCCATCTGTCACACCCCGAGGGCCCAACAACATGTCAGTGGATTAAAGGTCCTGACTAGCCCTGGAATTTTGGGAATGGAGAGTGGAGGCAACAAGAGGAAGTCTTTGTTTCATGCCCCTGCCCTAGGTCTTTGGTTGAGCTGCCCCATTCCCCATTCTGGGACCGTCCTTGATGCTGAGAATTTTGAGATGAGGGTTATTTCAGAACAAAGCCCCTTCTCCAATGGACGCCAGGAACTTCTTCAGATAAATAAGAAGCAGTCAGTCAGAGCTTGTGAATCTACTGCTTGTTAGGACCTGTGGCCAACTTAGTTTTTTTTTTTTTTTTTTAGAGTAGTTTTAGGTTCACAGAAAAATTGAATGGAAAATACACAAAGTTCTTGCACATGCATAGCCTTCCCCATTATCAACATCTTGCACCAGAATGTTACATTTACCACAGTCCATGAATTTTCTCTGAGGCATCATTATTACCAGATTCCATAGTTTACATTTATGAACTCAGTTCACAATTTTATGAGTTAGGATAGACATATAATGGCATGTATACATTACAGTGTCATTCAGAAGAGCTCCACTGCCCCACAGATCTTCTGTGTTCTGCCTCTTCATCCCTCCCCCCACTCACCCCTAGCAACACTCATCTTTAATTGTCTCCATAGTTTTCTTATTCCAGAATGTAATACAGTCAGAACCATATAGTAGTATGTAGCCTTTTCAGATCTGCTTCCTTCACTTAGCAATATGCATTTGAGATTCTTTCATGTCTTTTCATGGCTTGATGGTTCATTTCTCTTTAGGACTGATGATATTCCATTGTCTGGATATACCAGTTCATTTTCCATTTACCGACTGAAAGACATTTTGGTTGCTTCCAAGTGCTGGCAGTTATGTATAAAGCTTCTATAGAGATATTCATGGGCAGGTTTTTGTGTGGACATACATTTTCAACTCCTGTGGGTAAATACCAAGGAACATTACCATTGGATTGTATGGTAAGGATATGTTTAGTTTTTTGTTTTGTTTTGTTTTAGAGAGACAGACAGACAGACAGGAAGGGAGAGAGATAAGAAGCATCAACTCATAGTTACAGCACCTTAGTTCATTGATTGCTTTCTCATATGTGCTTTGACCAGGGGGCTTCCGCCAAACCAGTGACCCCTTGCTCAAGCTAGCAACCTTGAGCTTCAAGCCAGCAACCATGGGGTCATTTCTGTGATCCTATGCTCAAGCCAGCAACCCCAAACTCAAGCTGGTGAGCCTGTGCTCAAGCTAAATGATCCCACACTTAAGCCGGCAGCCTTGGGGTTTCATACCTGTGTCCTTAGCATCCCAGGCCAACACTCTATTCACTGCACTACTGCCTGGTCAGGTGGGTATGTTTAGTTTTACAAGAAACTGTAGAACTGTCTTCCAAAATGGCTGTATCATTTTGCATCGCCACCAACACTGAATGACAGTTCCTGTTGTTCTGTATCCTCGTCAGCACTTGTGGTTGTCAGTGTTCTATAGTTTGACCATTCCAATAGGTGTGGTAGTATCCCAATGCTGTTTTATTTTGCAATTCCATAATGATATGATGTTGAGCATCTTTTCATATGCTTATTTGCCATGTGTATATCTTCTTTGGCAAGGTATATGTTCAGGTCTTTTGTCCATTTTTTAATTGTGTGGTTTGTTTTCTTATGGTTGAATTTTAAGCATTCTTTGTACATTTGAGAGCCAGTCCTTCATCAGCTATGTCTTTTGCAAACACTTTCTCCTAGTCTGTGACTTGTCTTCTCGTTCTCTTGACCCCATTCAATTTTGTTCCCTCTTCCTATGTGTCCAGCAGGCCCACACCTCCTTAACTACCTGCAACAGATACAAAGAAGCCAGGCTAGCTGTGGAGGAAGCATGGCTTCCTGGGGAAATGTGTGGGCCTGTGACCACCATTCACTTCAAACCAATGTCTATTCATTTCTTAAACACTGACATCATGCTAAACACTATGTCCTGGTGATGCATTGGTGAACAAAACAGACAAAACTTCCAGTCTAGCAGAAAACACTTTTTTGGGGCAATGACATACTAAAAAATAAACACAGAGACATACACTGACAACAGTACATAAGCATATTATATATAGCTTCCTAGAAGTCCAATGTGGGAAAAAAAAATGAGCAGAACAAAGGAGATTGGAGGTGTTAGCAGCAGAGAGATTTGCCATCTAAATAGTGTTGTAGGGTTGGCTTCATCAAGAAAGAGACATTCACACAAAGAGGATGCCAAGAGGGTAAGGTTATCAGGCATAAGAACCAGCCAGTGCAAAGGCCACAAGGCAGGAGTACACCTGCCTGGAGTGGAGTAGAGGGGTGATCAGGAGAGGATTTTCTGATGGATTCAACGTGAGGGTGAGAGGAAGAAGAACTGTATATGACACCAAGGTTTTTTTATGCGAGTGATTGGAAGGAGTCATTAACTTCAACAGGGCAGAGCAAGTTTTCCAGTGGTGGTGGGTGGGGCGGACACCGAGAGTTCTGTTTTGGATATGTTGAGTTTGCAGTGTTAGACATGTCAATGGAGATGCCAGGTAGGCTGTTGGATAGAGGAATTTGCCATTCTGGGAGTTTGTGTCTAAGACTCTGGGCTAGGTAGGTGCTATGGGGAATAGAATGAGGAATAAAACCTAGTTCCTTCACCCCCACCTCTGTCCAGGGAATCACTGGAAGTTAGGGGTACTGTGGGAGGGCAACACATAAAACAGGCACAGCCACCAGAAGGTAGGTGAACAAATCCAAGCTTCCACAAGTTACACTAAAGAGACAATCAGATGAAAGATAAACCCCAGACACCTTGACTGCTCACTACTAAGAACTTGGCAGGAAGGGGAAACCTCCAGCTGCAGCTTAATAGACATTTCAGATGTTTGAAGATTATCGCAAGGGTTTCTCGTGGTCCGTTTGCCTTCTCATTCACCTACGAGGCAGGTAAAGAAAGAGAAGGAAGGTTGAGAAAGGCCCAATAGCTGCAGGGGCAGTCACTTCAACTGTTCCTGAAACCTTGGCTCCCTCCCTCCCCAGGCCACCCATCAAGCACCCAGAACAACCCCAGATCAGACCAGTCTGGACTGGGTCCTGCTGTCTATGGTCTTGCATGCACAGAGCTAGCTTTTTAAAGGGAGGAGAACTATGATGGTGGGTTCACCACTTATTAGGCCAATATTAGGGCAGATCCTTAATATTGGTAGCCTGGGTCCCCAGGGTTAACATGCCAGCTGTGGTCCTCACTTTGAAATACAGTCAACTGCCCAAGCATGAACTGTGTTTTCACATTCAGTATCCCCGAGTCTCTCTTACACAAGTGGCAGATGGTGAATTTCATGTAATGACGTGAGCAAAGGCCCCTCTATTTCCATCCTGGAACTCAGAATCTGTGGAGAAGCTGCATTTCTGTCTCCTGTGAGCTGAACCCTGCAGCTCTTGGGATGGGGTTCTGTGGGATTGGCACATGTCTGTGGGGGGCCAGGAGTGGGGAGAGCAGTGAACTGCCCTTTGTCCCAGGTTCTCCAACTGGGAAAGAGGAACCAGGCCACTCTGGGAAGTCTAGGCTGGGTGTGGAGGGTGAGACCTGCCATCCACAACCTGAAAATCTAGTGCTTTAATGAGCTGAGGATGATATTAGAACTGGTGTGCCCAGGGACCTTAAAGAGATGGGCAGCATGGTACAAATTATGGACTGTCCTTGAAAGCTTGGATCTGAGTGAGAGCAAAACTGAGTTATGAAACAGAGCCAGATGAATGAATGCATGCATGGTAACAGCCCATCCTCAATGATTTCTACCCAGCATGTTGGCACCTTCGTGCTAAACACTATGTCCTGGTGATGCATTGGTGACCCAGATCTTCTGACCCAGATCTATTGACAGCATCTTATGTCCCACACTCAACCTTTTCACCTCCAAAGACAAAAAAGACAAATAACACAATAACCTTCAGGAATCTCAGACCACATTTGGACTGCTCTCATATATCTCCAAGGGAGTTAACCCCTCAAGGGAGGTTTCAGGATAAAATTGGGGAGTTGGAATTCTCTCTTGAGGGGCTTCCCAAGAAACACCATTGGCTCCTCATGCTCACACGGTTTCCCTTCTTCACTACCACACAGACAGACTTCCTTACAACTTTTTCACTGGCCTCTGGCCTCCTGCCCTGCCTTTCCACTTCTGGGGTGCCCAGCTCTCTCCCAGGGGGAGCAGGGCCCTCCCCAGCCTTACCAAGCCTTACCAAGTCTTCTTCCTTTAGGGCAAACTCGGGCATTGCCATTTTTGGGAAGCTTTGCATTCAAGCTGTACTTTAATAACATATAGTGCCTTTTTTTTCTTATTATAAAATTTATGTTCAGTGTAGAAAATGAGGAGCTTATAAAATAATGAAGAAAACAAAAATCACCCATCATTTTGACATATATTCTTCTGATCTTTTCTTTCCTCTCTGTGTTATATGTATTCTAATTGAGAGCATACCATATATACTTTTTAGTGATCTGTTTTTTTCCTCCCACTTAAGGCTATAGAGTTAAGCAAAAAAAGGTGGACAGTTCAGCATAGTGGTTATGTGTGGGTGGGCTCTGGAGTCAGACTGTCTGTGTTCAAATCCTGGCAGCACCACTACAGTCCTGAGACCTGAGCAAGTTACTGAATAAATTTCCGTGTTTAGAACAGTGTGGTTTGCACAGAATTTTAATCTTATAATTTTGTTTTGTCTCTTTCTCACTCAACCGTGAGTTCCTTGAGGTCAGAGAGTGGCTTTTGTTAATCTGTCTGTCCTCAGCATCTCGCTGGTACATAGCAGACATCCCAAGATGTTAAATTCGGGAAAGACCCCAAAGAATAAGGCCTCGCTCTAGGAAGGAGGGGAAAGCTCCTGAAACAGGACAAATTTGCGTCCGCCGTTTATTTTCTTATTCTTATCCCTACCAGCTAACGCGGGCCAATAAATTACGTCTCCTGAGGTTCCCATTTCACCCTCTGTGAAATGGAGATGCCAGCCACGGTGAATGTGAGAGGAGCGGGACGGCTTCCTGACCTGCTCTCCAACTGTAGAACTTAACTAAGTGAAGTTGTTCTAAATTCTCGTAGCTCCGCTCAACTTCGAGTGCGGACCCGCGCGGGGACCTGCCTTCGGTTTGGGAGAGGGGCGAGTGGGAGCAGCGGCTCCCCGGCCAGCCTGGGGCACCGGACCCAGGCGGAGGGGAGGGTGTTGGGGCCCGGAGCTGGGAGAGCCAGGGTCCCGCGCCTTCCCCGGGATCATCCTCTGCGCACCAGATCTGGCGCGGGGGTGGGGGTGGGGGTGGGGGTGAGTGGGGGGAGGGGGTGTTCTGTCCCCTCTTCACCGGATCCGGGCAGGGCGGCGGGGAGGGTGTGTGTGGCTCGCCTGAGTCTTCCTTTGCCTCCTACCCTCCTGCAGAAGCCCGGCTCGCGCGTGCGGCCGGGGTTGGGGTGGGGAGGCGGGAGCCGCGCCCGGTGCAGGGAATTCCTTCCCTCTGCGGCCCCTTCCAGCTCTCCCTCAGGGTTCCTCTCATCACGCGGCCGGCGGTGGCGGCGCGCTCCCCCTGGCGGTGGAGACCATTGCCCCGCGCTCACCCGCGCCGGGCAGCGGGAGGTGTAAAGGACAGCGTGGCTAGGGTCCCTCCACCCCAGTCACCGCTCAAATGGGCAGCGGCAGCGGGAGACTGGCTGGAGGGAGACCCGGGTGCTTCCCATCTTCCCGCAGCGCTACCAGGGCTGCCCTGAGCAAGGAATGGTTTTGTCACTTTGGAGAAAACCCTTACCCTCCGCCCCCCGGGATGTTTCAGGAGTGGCATTGAATCAGATGTGAGTCACAGGAGAACGTGCCCCCCTCCCAGTCCCCTGAGGTGCTTGCTTCCTTGTCCTGTCCGCAGCCCAGCTCTCGATCCCAAACCCCGCAGGGCTGCTGCCTGGTGACGCACCCGCAGCAACGTGGCCTCATACCCGGGGGGACCCGGCCACCTCCAGTGTCTGTGATACCTGACCACCCGCCCGGGGCGCCAACTCTCCCCTCAGCCCCTCTATCCTCCGCCCCCCGCCGCCACCCCGTGCAGTGTCGACAGCTCATCTAGGGACAGTCATCCCATCCTCAGACCCTTAAAGGGCCACAGTCTGTCCCCAGCTTCCGGGCACGACAGACCACCTGCCCCTAACCTTCCCAAACAGATGGCCCGTGCTGGGGGCCTGGCTTAGCGGGGGCCACAGCATACTGCCCTTGAGGACTCCGTCAGCCTCTTCCACCTCTGGCTGCCTCTCTCCTCACCCTTTCTACCCTTTCCTGCGCTCTCGCAGGAAGGTGCTACACAACTCTATTTTTAGTCCTAACAAGCTGCTGCCTGAGCAGCCTCCATCTGCAGCGCTCCGAGCCCTTTACAAATGCTAATGAATGGGAGCTGCTGCCTCCAGAGTAGCTGAGATGCTTCTTGCTCTTCTTCCCTAGCCCCCATGCTTCCCCTGTGGGGAAACTGAGGCCAGGAGTTGGGGTATGCAGATGTGATCAAGCCTGGATCAGTACCCCAATTTTCCTATGAGCTGTTAGTGTGTTCTGCCTTCTCCATTGCCTCCTGACACCCATGGTACTTGGCAGTCAGTGCCAGGTCGGGGATTATAAATTCAGAGGTCAGTTAGTCTCTTTCCTTAGAGAGGTGGTGTCCAGTGGGAGAGGTGAGCATAGAAACCCCTCATTGCAATACAAATAGATGGACCAACAGAATGGTTCCTGTGCAAAAGGCTCACCCTGCATGGCATGGGAGAGGGCGTAAGTGCTCTTAGTGTCCTGTATCATCATCACCAGGTAAGGCTTCCTAGAGGGGATGACACGTGTGCTGTGTCAAAAATTGAGAATTGCAGTTAATTAAGTGAAAGGCAGGGGCATTTTGTGAACCAGATGCAGGGCTAAGAAAGAAGCAGTTTGGAGTTGCAAGAAGTTTCCTGTGCTGAGGTGGGAGGTGAGTGGGGTGCAAACAGAGGCGGATTAAGGTCGGCTGAGGCCCCAGGCGCAGAAGAAAATATTGGGCCCTCTACATTAGAAAAAAGTGTCAAGTTGGGGTTTTGCGAGGCCCTTCAGAAGCTGGGGCCCAGAGTGCACAGCTGGTGTGCTGGCTGTTAAATCTGCCTCTGGGTGCAAGGTGGGAAAGGACCTGGTCAGATTGAAGTTTTAAATACATAATTCTGGTGGCCGGGAGGAGGGTGAGTTTGATAGTATAAGAGTGGCAGCCCGGAGACCAACCAGAGATGACAAAGCCCTGGTTCAGATGCCATGGAGAGGACAGGGTGCGTTTGAGAAAAATGTTCAGTAGTACTGACCTAGAAAGCCAGGCTGGCACAATCATTGTTCTTCCCTGTGGCCCACTGCTATGATGGCCAGGCAATTGTCACTCAGGCGGCTCTCTTCCTTTTTTAAACTAGAGGCCTGGCACTCCTGGAGGGCAGGACCTGCCCCCTGTCTCTGCTATGGCAACTAGCAGTGATGCAGACAGTCTGTGTTTGGGAATGCTGGTTGAATGAATGGTGCCTTAATCAGATAAGGGGAATGTAGAAAGGTGGGAAATACTGTGTAATGGGCATTGGGGTGCACAGAGAAGAGAGTGACTTGGAGGGACTCACCCACATTTGGCAGTTTTGGATACTGAGGTGGCAGCAGTTTGAAGAATATGTTCACTCCATCCTCCATGTTGTGTGTGCTCTACCAGCAGACCCCACTGCCGCCTCTCCCTGCAGGTCTCTTCCTCTGGTCATCTTCCCGACTTGACATGGAATTATTAATATTAAAATATTTAATCCCAGCCTGCTGTGGCAACGAAAGGTCAGCATACGGGTGAAGAGTGGGCTCTAATCTAGGCTCAGACTCCATCTTCTCCACTCCTACTAGCTATGTGACCTTAGAGAAGTTAAGGGACTCATTCACCTTGGAAACCCGTTCCCTCACCTTTAGATTGGGTATATACTAGAGTCATGGTGAAGTTTAAAAGAGTTAATGCTGTTTAAGCACTTAAAACACAGTGTCTGATACATGGTAAGTCCTCAATAAATATTAATTCTTATTAATATTGCCAGAGTCCTTTACCCTATATTTAGTATGGCTGCCTTCCAGCTCCCCTATCAGCTGATCAACCCACATTGTTCTAAGATCCCATGATGTCTTCTCTTGGTCCCTTCCTTAAAGGATACTAAGGAAGAGAACTATTGACCCCATAATCACTGAATCACTCTTCTGGGGCCAAAAATATATACTTTATTTAGAAGAAAAGTACCATTATCAATTGAAGATTTGAGACACTTTTGTAGACAATTGACTAAGATATAGTATCATAGAATGCTAGAGCTGGAAGACAGCTTAGAGGTACTAAGTTAAGTAGCATTTTCCAGAGACCCAGAGTGACTGAGTTGCCTGTGTAATAGGCGGAAGGTAGAAGGCAGGAACCCAGGTCTCCTGATCACCCCTGCTGGGCTTCATGGCAGTTCTGTCGCCCCACACCCTCAGGCTATCCTGAGCTCTTTGGTCTCTGCTTTCTCCTCTTCCATTTCTACTTCTGGTCAAGCCTCTTCCTGCCTACTCTGTCCTTGTATCAGTCAGGGTTCAACCAGTGATACAGACCCAGTAGGAGCTGGAGAGTCAGGGATTTATTGCGAAGACTTGGCTTGTGAGGTTGCAGGGGGCCAACTGGGCAGATCCATAATCCATAGTGTAGGCCAGGGGTCTCAAACTTGCGGCCTGCGGGCCGCATGTGGCCTGCCGAACAATTTTGTGCGGCCCGCAGACTAATCCACGAAGTTCAAAATATTTTGGATAAAATTAAGTAAGCCTAGGGGCCTACTTGTATTTTTCATTTCTCTAGCATCCTAGCTAGATATTAGCTTAGTTAACAGCAGTTGTGATGCGAACTACAGTTTCTGGTCGTTTTGTGACACTGAGTAAACTGCATGTACGATTGTGCTTGTTGTACTGATTTTTTTTTGTTTTCAATTGCAGTGAGAAAAGTGTTGCGTAACAGTTGCCTTTTGTAGACCTAGTGCGGCCCGCGGAAAGGCTGTGATCTTGCTCTGCGGCCCACATGCTGAGTTGAGTTTGAGACCCCTGGTGTAGGCTGTCAGGAAGGGCAGGCCAGAAACTCTTGGGCAGGAGCTGAAGCTGCAGCCCATAAGCAGAACTTCTTCCAGAAAAATTTAATGGACTGAATGAGTCCCCCTCAGGTTATCTCTGATAATCTCCTTTGCTTAAAGTCAACTGATTATGGACATTCATCGCAGCCACAAAACACCTTAAGAGCAACACCAACATCTAAGTGAATGAATACTGGATTCTGTAGCCTACACAAGCTGACACATAAAACCAACTATCATAGTCCCCTGGTGGTCACTCTGTCTGTCCTCCTTCCAGTCTGCTCTCCTTTTCAGAGTTTTCCATGGTGGTCCCTGGGTTACTAGAGAAAGCCCAGCGTGCCTACAGTATCTCCCACTTCTCTTCCATTTAAACCCCCCGTTCTGATCAAACCAACCTCCTCACCCTCTGAGCAATAACTGCCTCCATAGCTTTCCTTCATCCCATCACTTCCCATTGCCTAGGCCCACTCCTCCCTTTAAGACCATCCTGTTTGGTTCCTGCCTCAAAGAACGCCCCCAGCCCCCCATGACCACTGTATTCCCCTAAGTTCCATCCCCTCTTCCTACACCTCAGGCATTCATTTTCTGCCTCACTCACTTGCTGCTTAGCCAAACAAGCAGGAGAGATTAATTCAGGATTGGTGAGGTGGGGAGAGAGAGTCACTATTATTGTCCCTCCCTTCCCCCAAACCAGCCAGGATGCTGGTCAGACCCTAACAAATTGCTCCTAAGATCTCATTACTAATGTGAAAGATTGGGTCTAGGAGGTTATTACAAATGGCTACTGAAACTATTTTCTCTCCGTTTCTTTCCATTTCCCCTGCCTACCACCCCCACCCCACGCCTTTCTGTCAGGAGTTCTTAGTTTTTGATACCTCTTTTTAATCAAGTTCACATCCCATGGGCCTAAGGCATTCAGACTCAAGGTGGGCTGCAAACATGGAAGGAGCCAAAGGGGAAGCCAGATCCCTGGCATTAGAGTTCCCCTTGTAATGTTTTAAAGAGATCCTCCTATGGGTTCTGCTAAAGGTAATCTAAATCAGATCTTGCCAAAGCAAGATGTCCATACCAAGATAGCATGGGGTGAAAAGTTTGCCCTCCTGGGTCTGCAGACAAATTTCTGGCAAATCTGCTATCACTTAATTCCTGTAGAGACACAGGTCAGGCACTTAAGCCTCTTTGTGCCTCCGTTTCATCATTTGTAAAATGGAGGGTAATATTAGATGTTTGATTTATCCTAGATAAAACCTGTTAGCTTTGTTGTAAGGATTCAGTTAGTCTATGAAAATTACTTAAAAAGCCTGGCATGGAAAGAACCCAGTGCATCTTAGCTGTTACTATTATTAGCTAATACATACAGGGCATGTCAAAACTCCACTTCTCCCTCTGCACATGCTGGTTTCTTACAAAAGGTAAGATACTTTTGTAAAGTCACCCACCCCACCTGTACCTGGATCAGGAAACAGCTCTGGCAATGAGGTGTGCCTCATTACTTGTTGGGGTCATTGGTCAGTCACTTTGAAGTCAAGAAGCCCACATCCCAAGGGGGGCAAATTTAACTCAATTTGAAGAAATATTTATTTATTTATTTATTTATTTTTATTTTTTTTATTTTTGCATTTTTCTGAAATTGGAAACAGAAAGAGACAGTCAGACTCCCGCATGCACCCGACCGGGATCCACCCGGCACGCCCACCATGGGGCAATGCTCTGCCCACCATGGGGCAATGCTCTGCCCACCAGGGGGCGATGCTCTGCCCATCCTGGGCGTCGCCATGTTGCGACCAGAGCCACTCTAGCGCCTGGGGCAGAGGCCACAGAGCCATCCCCAGAGCCCAGGCCATCTTTGCTCCAATGGAGCCTTGGCTGTGGGAGGGGAAGAGAGAGACAGAGAGGAAGGAGAGGGGGAGGGGTGGAGAAGCAAATGGGCGTTTCTCCTGTGTGCCCTGGCCGGGAATCGAACCCGGGTCCTCTGCACACTAGGCCGACGCTGAAGAAATATTTATTGATCGTTTCTTATGTTCACGACATTGCTTTGGGTCCTGGGGATGCTGAGAGAAGGTGTGGCCCAGGTCCTCAGGAGCTGATAGATAGATAGCCAGGCAGCAATGGCACGGCATAAACACAGGAGGTCAGGGCCACCGCAAAGTCATTCCTTGCCTCTGCAACAGCAAAACAGCCAGGACACAAAGGTGTTGAACTGCTTTTGGCACTGTTTGTAGCCCGAGAAGGAAATTAGCCTGACTCTTCTAAGTGAGCACTCAGTTTAAGGTTTACTGTCAGTCTCACAACAAGAATTCTGTTTTCATTTTGGTAAATGGAGAAATAGGGACATATAACATATACCCTCATTGGCAAATGTTTATTTGCAGAATCCTTGGAGAATACATAGTATTATGATTACTTCCTGTTACTTAGATTTCAAAGTGAGTCATCATCTCTACTCCATTCATCTTCTTGATATCCTCAGAAAGCAAGAAAGAGGTTGTTACACTCACCTGAGAAAAAAACAAAAACCCTGAGACTTAGAGAAGATAACTAAAGTTTTAAAATCTCATGTTAGAAAGCTGGGCTTGGACGGACTATGAGGGAGACACATGGCTGCTCACCCCTGGGTGCCCGTTGCCTAGCATGGCGGCCAGTATGGAACAGGCACTCAGTGGGTCTTTATGAATGATGAGCTGTAACTGAGGGTCTAAGGAAAGCTTCATGACGTAGATACCCTGGACTTTAGGCTTTAAAGACAGTGTCAGATTTTGAGAGGGCAAAAATATAGGAATGGATAAACAAAATATAGTATATACACAATAGAATATTATTCAGTATTAAAAAAGAAGGAAATTCCGATCCAGGGTACAATATGGATGAGACTTAAGGACATTATTCCTGTCACAAAAAGAACAAATACTATATAATTCCACTCATATGAGACACCTAGAGTTGTCATGTCCTTAGAGACAGAAAGTGGCATGGTGGTTGCCAGGGTCTGAGGGGTTGAGGAATGGGGAATTGTTTGATAGACACAGAGTTTCAGTTTTTGCAAGATGAAAAAAGTTCTGGAGCTGGGTCGCACATCAGTGTGAATGTACTAACACTACCCAACTGCATCCCCAAAAACGGTTATGACGGCACATTTTATGTGAGAGTATCCAGCACACTTCATAAAAAAGATGGAGAAGGAACCTGCAAGGACAGAGATGTAAGGGTGGGTAAGAGGAAGGAAAGGTAGAATGTGTGAAAGGAAAAGAGGAGTGGCTGATGAGGTCAGAATGTAAAAGCACAGGGAGGGAGGAACAGAGGAGAGGGTGCCAGATGGCAGCCAAATGGGTCTTGAATGTTGTGCCGAGGAGTAGGACGTTTTAAATTTTGGCTTTGATTTCATATATGGCTGAAGTGGGCCTTCTAATATTCTCTTCAACCTTGGCTGCTATACAATTGTCATAGGTACTCCATGACCCAGCACACCAAGCTGTTGTACCAGTTTTATTCCAATCCAACCTCTTCTGCTAAGCGAACCCCAAAGCTCACCTCACCTGGGCCAGCAGGAGCCCAATGCACCTGCGTGCCTCTGGGGGGCTTCCTCTGCTGCTGCCTGTTGTTTGAACTGATCTCCCCTGGGGTGTTTGAGCCCCAGCTACACTAATGAAAACTAATGAGATCTCAGCCTGATTAATGTGATTTGTTTCCAATGAAATACTTGTAAGCAACCTCAGTTTGCAAGCTCACACTTGGCAAATTACTGGCTCTGCATCAGAAAGCTGCTTGGATTTCCCACTCTGACTGCCCCCACCCACCCTGGAGTGAGACCCCATGGGGAGGGAGAGGTGATGGCCACGTGATAGGGTCCCTGATAGTTGCTGCCTTATGTTCATGTATAGGGTGAGCTGTTCTCAGTGTAAGACAAAAGGCTTACTTGTTGAAAGTAGAAATGAGTTGGCCTATGACATTTTGGAGTTTATTTTTTAAGTGTTTGGGTGTCACAAGGACAGCCATGCAATACTGAGTTCTAGACGGAGCTATGAACCAGATGGCCATAAGATTGACCTTTTCATGTAGCTCTCTTATTCAACATGAAATTTTAAAGCTTTTAAAACCTCCTCTATGTCTCAGTTTTTTCATTTATAAAATGAGTGTAATAATCTCTTTCTTGCTTTCTGAGGATATCAAGAAGATGAATGGAGTAGAGATGATGACTCTTACTCTAAAATCTAAATAACAGGAAGTATTCGTAATACTATGCATTCTCCAAGGATTCTGCAAATAAACATTTGTCAATGAGGGTATATTTTGTATGCCCCTATTTCTCCATTTACCAAAATGAAAACAGAATTCTTGTTGTGAGGCTGATAATCAGCTTTAAACTAGGTGCTCATTCATGAAAGCCAGGCTAATTTCCTTCTTGGGCCACAGTACCAAAAAAACAGTTGAGTTCCTCTGATGCCCCAGCAATTTTGCTGTACAATGTCTGAGAGGGAAACTTGAGAAGAAGAAATTCAAGACTCTGAACGATTCTTTTCACCATTTTCACACCTCTGTCCACTTTGGCCAGCTGTGTCTGTCAGTGCAATGAAGTGAAGCTACAGCTCCTCTCTGGGACATGGAGAACACACACACACACACACACACACACACACACACACACACACACACACACACACACACACACACGGGTATAAGAGCAGCAAGAACAAAATGCCTCAAGCCTGGTCACCTCAAGAATTCTACCACATTGGCCCCATAGTCTAGAAAATGGTGGAGGAGGTGGTTGAGGTAACCACAAAGAGTTTGCCCCATCTGAGATCCATTACATATGGACCCTGCACCTTGCACCATGCACAGGGGGCATCTAAAAGTCAGGCCATGGACAGCCCCTCTTTCAGGCAGTGCTCACAGATGGCTCCCCTCTTGCACCCTACCCATCGCTTCCTATTTCTCTCCACGGCCCTCTGCTGCCTGACTCAGTTGTCCTGCCTTAAACATGCACAAAATGGGAGCTATTGAAAGAGAGGCTCATTGGGAGTACTTCAGAATTTGATAGCAGTTACTGGCTGTTCAGTTTAGTAACCCACCTTCACCTCCCCCCCTTTTCGATTTCTGGACTCTGTACCCCATTAGAATCAATTCTATAAGCTTCCCCAACTTCGGGTTCTTTTGTGGCTTCAGATGAAAGATTCATCACATGAGTCCTGGGTTCAAGGAGTCTATTTAATAAGCCAGTTCCTGGCCCACCATCTTGGCTTCTAATTCTGGTTCTGCTATTTACTTGCTATGAATCTTCCTCACTGCATGGAGGCTAGAATACACTGGGCATCTATCCTTTCACTCCAGGTGGCTCTTCAAGAACTGGGCCCTGACTGTGAGTGTTTCTGGGATGAGTGACTGGGGGCAAGAGGCAGAGAGAAGGGACTAGCCCTTGGTGTGCAATGGAAGTCCTGCATGGTATAGTGGCTTTGGCTATACATTGGGGATTCTTTCCAGCTACACCAGGGCCTTAAATCAAAGAGAGAGAGAGAGAGAGAGTGTGTATTTGTGCCTGTGTATACCAATTAGTGTACTTTAAAAGTAGCCCACATGTTTACTATAAGATTTTGGGCTACCCAAATTTTTTAAGAAGGAAGGAAGGAAGGGAGGGAGGGAGGGAAGGAAGAAGGAAGAAAGAAAAAACCTTACTCTCACACTAAAGATGACTACTAATAATAATATCTTGGTGTAAATTACTCCAAACTTTTATATCTATAAATTGTATCTTTGTATATTGACTTTTAATTTTTTCACATAATGTGCATTATTTACTCATCACACCAAACACTCACCTACCATTTTTCATGGCTGCGTGGTATTCCACAGGATTATAGTCTCCAACAGACTTTCTTTTACTCCCTTTTTGGACATTGGGTTGTTTCTGGGGATTTTTTCCCCTTCACTATTATAAATAATTGGTTTTATAGAAAACTTAGATCTAAATCTTTGACTATATGTTTACTTCCTTAGAATAAAATTCTAGAAGAATTAGTAGGTCAAAGAGTTTGCTCTCTTTCAAGGTTTTTGATATTTATTGCCTGATCAGCCCCAAGAAAGTTAAACCAATTTCTACTGCCATACCTTCAACCCTTTACCAACACTGGGTATCGTAACTTGTTAAAATGTGTGTATGTGTGTGTGTGTGTGTGTGTGTGTGTGTGTGTGTGTGTGTAGTGGGTTTACTTTTGTTTTTGTTTTGCTTGGGAGAGTTCATATAGAGGGATTGTACAGTTTTGCATGGTCTGATTTATCACTCCTTTTTCATTATGATTTCTATTTGCTATCATGATTGGGAAGGCGTTCCCTACTCATTAGAGCATTCTCTCTCATTTAACTCTGAATTCTAGGAACATGATACTTCAAGCTATTTTGTCTCCAGAACCATGAACTTCAGGGAGACACTGCTTCCAAAAGGGCCCCAGGGTAAAAGGGAGGAATATGGAAGACGTAGGTCTGAGCACGGATCCCACCGCTCATAGATACTCTGAGGGCTGGGGAAGGAACTTAAACCTGCTGTAGGCTCCCAGTGGCCATCCGGCAAGTCCAGGCTCTGCTTGAACACCCCTAGATTGCGCCAACTGGGATTTTCCTTCTTGTTCAAGTTTTTAGAAAAGTCTCCTGGGTTCAGAATAACGTGAAGCTTTTTCCAGTATCTGTCTTCCAGGAGGTCTTTGTGCCGCCCAACTATGCGGCCCGTGCTGTGTTCACCCTGCAGGGGCAGAGGGCACCCAGGAAGTTAGAGGTGGGAGAGGCACAGAAACAGCAGAGGGGCTGACCTCTTCCATGACGTTAGCCAGGGTCCACCGTCAGGAGTGGGAGCCCTGACTGCAGGCTACATGCTCTTCACACCAGGCCCTGACACCTCTGCCAGGTTTTAAAATGCATTTCTTTCGTGTGTGTGTGTGTGTGTGTGTGTGTGTGTGTGTGTGTGTGTGTAAGCACACACATACATGCTTACTCGTACAAGCCTGCACACATACTCTCTAACCTCATTCTTCTGCGACTTAATTCTAAATGGAAAAATTTTGAAGAGGGGGAGGGAGAATGGAGCAGAGGAAACCTTCAGTAGAAATAGTAAGAAAAAGATGTGCATTGAGCATGTACAGAGTAATTTTTCCTTTGCATGCTTTATTAAAGAATTATATGACATAATTATACATTATAATGTCTTTACACATATTTATGGTAATTACGTCAATGCACATTTGATGTTCTGTAATTACAGTAAATATACAACAATCCTGACAAATCACTTGATCAAGAATTCAAATTCCCTGAGTGAAAATAGGAGAAAAGACATTAACTCCTCTGTTACCTGATCTCCCAGCACTTGATCAGTCCTCTGCCTCTGCCTGACAGTTTTTGGAGGTTCTTTATGTCCCTGGTGACATCAAGGCACTTCTGTTCATTTCTACCACAGATGTTCCTGAGACTGGTCCCTACAGCAACACCACTTACTTCTGTCCTAGTTTGCCCTGTGAGGCTGTTGTGTGTGCTGATTGTGTGTGCTGTGTGGCAGGGGCCAGGGTTGCCAGACCCTAATAGAGCTTCTGAGGCCAGCAAGTTGTGAACATGCGTGTGGTGCCCTCTGTGAAGACAGCTGTCCTGGGAGATGTGGAGAACTTCTAAGGAAACGCCGGTCAGGGTCCATCGCCTGTGGAATCGGAGACTTTTGGAGGGAAATAGCAGGGAGGATGGATACTGGGAAGCAGGTCCCTTATCTGCAGGCTGCTGTTGATCTCAAGGGCACTTTGTCACAATAAACTCCTAAAACAGGACAGCATCCAATCCTCTAGCACCTGGAACCACACTGGGTTTGTCATAGTAAGGCTCTGATACCACCTATCTGTGCTTGTCGCTAAACACATTAATTATA
Source organism: Saccopteryx leptura (assembly GCF_036850995.1). Taxonomy (NCBI): domain Eukaryota; kingdom Metazoa; phylum Chordata; class Mammalia; order Chiroptera; family Emballonuridae; genus Saccopteryx; species Saccopteryx leptura. The sequence goes on along the minus strand of NC_089503.1, from coordinate 264,220,196 downwards.
CAGGGTGGGTTGTTTTCTTCTCTTTTGTGAATATTTTTCATTGTCTCGTCATCTCTGGATTCTGGTGTTGGGGGTGTTTGTGGTTCTTGCTAAGTGGGACCTGTGGCCAATTTATCAAAAACAACTCACAATTGGCATAATTGTTGTCCCAACCAAGAGGCATCTCCTATGATGTGTTCATCTTTGGGTCCCAGTCTCTCCTGAGGCCTGGAGGCAGAGTTTCTCCACTCTTCCCTGACAAGATAAGAACCACCCATGGATTCAGGCCAGCGTTCATTTAGCTCAGAGCAGCGCTGGGCCTGCAGAAGGCAAAGGAAGAACCAAGTTCAGCATTTGGACTCCAAATCCCCAAAGGGATGTAACAATGGCTCACCATACTGGGTTTCCTCCATGGAAGGAATTTACTGTGAGGCAAGTCGTAGAATGGAAGGAACACAGGGCTAGAGCCTAGGCAACACTCTCTCTGCCTACGTACTTCAGGGACCTAATAGATGTTAAGGAGTTGAAAAAGTTAAAAGTTTTAAATAAATGTAAGAAATTTTCAGTAGACTCCAGTGCCTAGCATTGACTTCCTTCACGTGGAGGCAGGAATCACGCTCCTCAGTGGCACCCACAGTTGCCATCCCACCTCCATGACCTGGAGAAACTAATTAGCCCTGAACAGGTGGTCCTGAAGGAAAATGTCACTGATCCCCACAGGTAGAAAATAGAAATCCGTGACACTGGTGTGGGGAAGGACAGGAATGAGGGCTGATTCATCCAAGTAGCAAATTTATTGACTAATAGAATTCCTAGTCATGAAGTGTCCATGCTCCACACAGACCGAAATCAAAGCAATTATAGACTCAGATGAAGCTGGAACCCTAACTGCAGAAAATGCTTGTTTTAGCCCAAGATGGGGGCTAGAAGTGAATGACCCGTTAACTCCCCACTACTCCCCTGGTAATGAAAGTGCCCAGCAGCCTGCAGGCTTCTCAGGTTGTAATTGCAGCGGGCTGACATAGGGACCTCACTGCATTAATGATGCCCTGTGTCTCTGTCTGTGGCCCAGTTCCACTTCTCACTTAAGCCGCCAGGATTGCCAAGGAACGCAGCACGGAGACATGGACATGTTAACACGTACATCTTAGCATCTTGCATTTTTCAAAAATGTTGCCATCATCTTTTAGTCTTCTTTTTTTTTTTTAATTGTTAATTGCTTAAGACCTGGTAAATTTAGACGAATGTCTCATCCATGTATTTAAACATGTGAACAAGTGAAATGGAAACAGATGTAGCATTTTCTTTCTTATTTTTTTTTCTTTTTGGTGAGGACTTTGCACGGCCAGGAACCATAATTCATATTTTCTTCACACTCACAAAAGACTCTGCTGAAACCAAGTGTGTGTTGGGAAACAGATTTTTCTAGGCTTTTTCTGGTTGGGCGTTGTTGTGCTATGTTTTTAACTGCTGTTCATTTAGCAGCTGCTAGGGGAAGGTAGGCTCGGACAGAAAGTAGCCGACGGCTTGCTCCTTTTCATGTGGGTACTGAGAAGAATTTGGGAGATTTGTGCTCCTTTGAAGATGGGAAGGAGTGGGAACCCACAAGATTTGTTTGTGGAATCAGAGCAGGCTATTTCACAAAAGCAATTTCTTGTCTCAGAGCAACAGGTTAAGGGAGGGAAAAGGAGAAAGAAAGAAAGAAAGAAACAGTTCTTTCTACTTCCTAACAGTTCTTTCCACTCTGCCTTGGAGGTGGAGGGCAGGAGTTTGAAATTAAATATGCTGAAGAGAAACCAGTAAAAGGCAAGCTCTTCAGCTAGAGATGTCCATTTAGTCTCAGTGATGGGTTTGCCGATAGAGTCTCTGTTCCAGCCCCCACCAGCCCCCTCACCTCATCTGAGGGTTCAATAACTCCCCCAGCGTGACTGGGCTCTGCTCTCTCCAGATCTGTGTACTCCCTGGCTGCTGAGCTCCCAACTGTGGTCCCTGGGGAGTGAAAATTAATTTCTTTCCCTGCCCCACTTGGCTGATCCCAGCTGCTCTGTGGCTCAGCTGGGAGCTGGGGTCAGATGCGTGAGACCACCAGGTACTTGGAGTTAAGTGATCAGGGCCTTGGGCTGAGAAGGCGTCTAACAATACAGGAATGGCATTTTCCCACTTAACTCAATTGCTGCATGCTGGCTGTCTCTCTACACCAAGATTCAATTATCAGAGACAATGCGTGTTCCCCACCCCCACCCAGTCCTCACCTATGCTTTCTGGAGAGCCGTGTATCGTCCTCTTTTCTGGCAGCTATGGGTGATGAAATTCTGACAAGCAGGGGAAGAGAGGATTTTTCGTCCTTGTCAGCTTCAGAACTAACTCTAATGTGCAGTGGGTGGCACCATGAGAAAGCATTGGAGTATTCTAGCTGTGTGGCCTTGGGCAAATTACTTGACCTTTCTGAGCCTCAGTTTTCTCCCCTGTACAATATACCAGAAGATCTTTGTTCTCTGGATCTAGTTCTAAACTCCTAAGGAGTCTCTTAGTGCATTTCACTGAGGATCCCTAAGTACTTCCTTGACAGGAGAGTGTTCAGTCTCAAAGATTAATTCAGAAGAAACTTGGAAACAAAGTCATGAATAAAGGGCCTGTGTTGACCCAGTAACTGGTGCGGCTGAAACTCAAGCCAGATGCTTGGGCTCCCAGCCCGGAGTCTACTGCATTCCCTTCCTCAGGAAGCTCAGTGGTCTCCATGGAGTCCCACATGTTAAAACTTAGAGGCAGCTTGCAGGCCAGACAGGGATGGCAGGGAGGAAATAGAGACTATTGCCCAGGGCAAGATTTGTTTGGCACCGTCTCCAAGAGGTTGCCTTCGAAGGCCTCCAGCCTCTCATTCTTCAGCTTGTGAAGCTATCAATGGAAACCTAATCCAAGTGTTGCTGATTCAATGATGTTTGCCCAAATGCTGTTTCCTAAGAGCTGTTGGATGCCCAAGATGCCTTCTGAGTCTGTTTTCTTTTTCCAACACACTCGTTTCTTTTCCTGGAAGTGGGACATGGCACGAAGCCGGTGGAATCTGAACCCGAGTCTATTCCAACTCCTTTCTAAACTTGGATCCTGTTGCAATAAGAGGATTTGGGAACCCATCAGAGGCCCCTTCCTCCCACCCCTCCTGAAGGTCCCGGGAAGCTGTCATTGTTAGTAGGCACTGAATGCATGTAGCAGTTTCCTGCTTATGAGCTAAGCATTATTACTCCATACAACTCTGCTTCAAACATCATCTTCCAACCACATGGAGAGGAAGGCATTAATACCTCCATTGACCACATGGAGAACTTCTGAGACTAGCTGTAGTGAATGGCAGGTCCACATCCAAACCTAGGCCTGTGTCCTTGTTCTTTCTAATACCACTCACTCACACACCCCCCACACCAGCTATGAAGATGTGCTCTTGGCCCTGGCCGGTTGGCTCAGCGGTAGAGCGTCGGCCTAGCGTGTGGAGGACCCGGGTTCGATTCCCGGCCAGGGCACACAGGAGAAGCGCCCATTTGCTTCTCCACCCCTCCGCCGCGCTTTCCTCTCTGTCTCTCTCTTCCCCTCCCGCAGCCGAGGCTCCATTGGAGCAAAGATGGCCCGGGCGCTGGGGATGGCTCTGTGGCCTCTGCCTCAGGCGCTAGAGTGGCTCTGGTCGCAATATGGCGACGCCCAGGATGGGCAGAGCATCGCCCCCTGGTGGGCAGAGCGTCGCCCCTGGTGGGCGTGCCGGGTGGATCCCGGTCGGGCGCATGCGGGAGTCTGTCCGACTGTCTCTCCCCGTTTCCAGCTTCAGAAAAATGAAAAAACAAAACAAAAAAATAAATAAATAAATAAATAAATAAAAAAAAAAAAAAAAAAAGATGTGCTCTTTTTCAGACTAAGGAAAGCCCCTCCTAGGTGGCACACCTGTGAGCCACTCTGTTAAAAAGGCAGCACCAAACCCTGGGCTGGATTATAGCTTTTGATTCGCTGTTGCGAATCTTCCTGGCTGTTTGAACACACCTTTCTTACCTGGCTTCACAGTTCTCCCAGCGGACTGGCTCTTTCCAGTCAGGAGGCCCCGGCTCTGTTCCTTTCCCAGTTCCTCCTTCAACCCTTTCCCACCGCTGGGCAGTCCCTTCTGTCTTGTTATTCCCATTGGAAATGCTAGCCGGTGTATACTATCCCCATCACTCCCACCCAGCTTCACTCGCCTGGCTTTCTGTAGCTCCCATCCCCCTGCCCCTACACTGGGGGAGGCTTTTGAGTAAGAAAAGCAGTAACCCCAGCTTTACTCACCAGCTCATATCCTTGCACTCACCACTTATCCTATCTGAGCCATAGATCTCTTTGTCTTAAAAAGTGGCTGATAATAATACTGTCTCCACTCACAGGGTTTCTGGGGGCTGCAATGAGTCAATGCATGTGGACGTACTGGGTGACTGTAAAGCACCAGGTCAGACCCTGTCCCTCTGTGCCCATTACTCCCTCCAGTCCACTATCTATTGTTTTTCATCCAGCATTTATCAACTGCCACTCATGCCGTCTCCTTCTCAGAGGATGGCCAGGTCCCCTCTGCCAGCCCCACCCACAAACTGGTTGCATTCCATAGCAACAGAAACAGACTACAGCCACAGACACACGACTCCATGTAAAAGGGATCAGATGCATTGGATTTTGACATCTTTTCATTTTATTTTATTATTTTTATTTTTGCATAAAAAGTAGATGTGAACAATGAAGACTTGTAATAACACCCTAGGTCAGGGGTCGGGAACCTTTTTGGCTGAGAGAGCCATGAACGCCACATATTTTAAAATGTAATTCCGTGAGAGCCATACAACGACCTGTGTACGTTACGCATTATCCAATAAAAATTTGGTGTCCCAGAGGACAGCTGTGATTGGCTCCAGCCACCTGCAACCATGAACATAAGCGGTAGGAAATGAATGGATTGTAATACATGAGAATGTTTTATATTTTAACATTATTTTTTTTTATTAAAGATTTGTCTGTGAGCCAGATGCAGCCATCAAAAGAGCCACATCTGGCTCGCGAGCCATAGGTTCCCGAGCCCTGCCCTAGGTCAAGTAGCACATTCAAGACAGCGTGGCAGGTGCCACATAGGATATCAGAGAGCATGACCGCAGCACTAGGGTCGTGAATAGCATAATGCCACATGTCAGCGTTGCTGACAGAGCCCGTATAACTTGGCAGTGGGCATGGAAATACTGTCTAGGTCAGAAGGCGCCAAGAAGGGCTGCTGTGTTAGCATTAGCACAAGCACCAGGCGTTTTCCACCAAGGCTGCTAATACGAGGGCATGTCTTCCACCTGGGCTTTCTGCCCTTTACTTGATCTCAGGAGGATAGCTTCTCTTCTCCCTGCCTACACAGTGGCGTTTCCCCCTTCACACAGCAAGGACTATGTCTTCAACGCTTTAGTCTCCACCAGGCCAGAAGTGTGTCTCACGGGCACAAGACACTTAGTATGTATTCACTAGCCAATTGCCACGCTCATTTTTACCCACGGCCTCAGCTTCTCCCAGCGTGAACAAGGGAGAGTAGGACTAATTCCATCCTAAAAGATGGATTTTGAAAAATATGATATCCACGGAGATTGTTGACGCCGTCTTCACTGCTGACAGTGACCTTCACCATCCGTTCAGTGTGGCCCCAAGCACTGACCAGGAATCAGGGTACCCTCCACACTTCTGCTGGTGAGCACTAGGAGCGCAAAGAGGGGTGGGTAGCCCGACTTTCTGGAGTGACAGCTGCCAGTGCTTGTAGGAGATAAGAGACGAGATTAAAGGCACTTTCGCCTTTAATGAACAGATTCAAAGGGAAGCGCTTCTACCCTTCAGCAGTCATCCCACCTTTTTGGCCAAACCCCTTTTCTCTTGATGACACTCATCTTTCTTTCCCTGAAAACACCACCGAGGAAAAGAAATTGCTCTTTCCCTTTCACTTGCCATTGCTACTATCAAAACACCAGTGCCTCCACCTTTGGGATCCGTCTTCTCCTCTCCACTTGCCTCTCTTTCTCTGGCTACCGGGCATCTAAGATTGATTTGTTTCTCGTGGCTCCATGTGGATTTGACGGCGCACATGGAAACGGCCAGGCAGAGCTGACAGCACTGTCAGTGAGCCCTGCTCCCGACATTCGTACATGGGAGTGAGTGTGAGCACACACGCACACACAAACGTGCACACACACACACACAGCTCCCCTTCTCTGAGCCTCCACAGTCCGTCTCTTCATCCCCTTTGGCTGGTCCCTCCTGTTCATCCCCTCCCGGTCCAGCCCACCCCACCATCACGCAGCCTATTTCCACCGCAGGCAGGCAGACAGCCCTCCCTGCCTTCCCACCCCTCACAGATCCAGGGTGGGTGGGGGCCGGGAGTGCTGCACTCTGTTGGATAATGAGTTGAGAACTTACTGCCTCTCGTCTCTCTCTGGCTGGTGACTGACACAAATGGAATTCATCTTTAATCATCTGTTAACTCGTTGTCTATTATAGCTCTTTAATAGCACCATAGATATTCTTAATGAAGCATGATTTAAGGTATTTACAGCACATGGACCGACAGACATCACTCACAGTGTGCAGGTAATGAGGCATAAAATGGCTTTTGAATTCTCCCCAAAAGAGAAAGCGACAGAGGAAGAGAAAGAGCTTTAACACTGGGGCAAGAAAAAAAAATTAAAAGCCTGTGTTGTAAGGTTTGTTTTAAAATGTTTAGGCATTTAAAGTCACTTTAGCTTTTTCAAGGTGTTTGGCTCACAGTGCTCAGCCATTACCCCCATTGAGAGTGGCAGGCTCAGGTCCCAAGTGTTCTCCACAGCCACATGACCTGACCTCTCTCCCAGTGCATTCTGAGGCCCGGGGAGGTGCTGAGCAGGGCGCTAAGGGGGGCGGGGGGCTGAGTTTTCCTCCATTTGGAACACAAGCCTTCATCTGGTTCCTTCCCTAACCCAGTTCCCTGATGGTGTTTGAGGGGCATCAGCATGTTAGAAGGACAGTGGTGGAACGGGTGGCAGCTGTCCCCACTGGGAAGAGGACAGGGGCTGTGGGTTGCCTTCCTATGGGACATGCTTTCTGGGCTGATGTTTCTGCTCTTGTACTTACTTAAAAGTAAAGCCTGATCCCTGGCCAGGCAGCCTGGTTGGTTGGTTGGCTGGTTGGTTGGTTGGTTGGTTGGTTGGTTGGTTAATTGGTTGGTTGGAGCATCTTCCAATACACCAAAGGTTGCAGATTCAACCCCCAGCCAGGGCACATACAAGAAACAACCAATGAATGCATAAATAAGTGGAACAACAAATTGATGTTTCTCTCTCTCTCTTTCTCTCTCTCTCTCTCTCTCCTTCTGCCTTCTCTCTAAAATCAATCAATAAGAGAAAAAATTGTGAAGCCTGAGAGAAGTAGGGAGGACCTAGCCTATGTCCTCATTCAACCTCTCATTTCTCCAACGAGGAGACCCAAATTTATCCAGCCAGTTAGTGACCAACCCAGAACTGGAACTGGTGTCCTCTTCCTAGGGGACAGCTGCTCCTCTCACTGCACAGAAGTACTCTGTTCTTCCTGCCAGACAGACCCCACAAATCCTCTAAGACAATGAGGATTTAAAAGGACCTGAAAGATGGGGAAGGGAGTCTCTTTTCCAAGGATATGCTTTAAATGTAGAGACTCCGAAGCAGAAGAAACCCCCCACATATCCCACCAGGTTTTACAGGATAGGAAACTACAAGATCCAGCGTCCAGCTCTGCGTCTTGCTTCCCTGTGGTGGGCTTCTGAACAGACTTCCAGTCTCTCTGCCTCAGAGGAATGGGCCCAAACCTGCCTTCCCTATAGTCAAGAAGTGTTGTAAAGAAAAACACATGACTTGGGGTGGTAAGGAACCCATGTCAGTGTGACTAAGGTACATACTAAACCAATCTGCTTCCAGGTGAACTGCCTCTCTGTGTAAATCTGAGGTGCCAGTAACTGTGGGAGGAAGCCAGACACCTTGATCTGTGCATGTGTGTTTGTGCATGCGTGCATGTGTGTGTGTGTGTGTGTGTGTGTGTGTGTATGTGCGTGTGTAGGGAGTGACATTCTGAGGCCACAGAGAGGGAAAGGGCATGCCTAGCACCCATCCAAGGGTGGAGGTCCATGTAGGAGACTATTGAACTCAAGTCAAAGGGCATTCCTCCAGGCATTTCTACCCTCTTCCATGTGCTGCTCCCTGTCCCACCATCTGCGACCCAAGTTTTCTTCCAGGCAGACCTGACTCAAACAAGCTGGAGGAGAGGAGCAGGGAGCTTCCAGACCTTACCAACCACATCATTCATTCATGTGCAGATTCATGCATTCATTCCACACCTGGCCAGACTCTGTGCCATGTCTCAGGGATAACTGAGCACTTTGCTCTGAAGTCCATGATCTGATCAGAAGACAGATTTCTAAAGTCATGATCTGATGAGGGCTTGAGGTTGGGTGCGGCACATGAGAGGTACCTTACAGCACAGGAGAGTGGGGCAAAGATGGTAGAATAACTGTGATCTTTAGTATAAAAACTCAAACTTAAGGATGGCAAAGCATTTCCCCCAATAGACCACAGAGCCAGGTACAGAACGGACCATCCTTCCAATACATCTAGACTCACAGGATGACAGAATGGAGAGGGCCTACAGTTTTCCCTACAGTGTCTCCACCATGAGGTGGTAAGCTTACTCTTCTCCCCTACCCCTACTCCTCTCCCAAGCAGCCCACTCCATGTTGACTCCATGCTGACTCAGGAAGTCCTCCTTCAATCCACGTTCCTACCACTGAGGAGCCTGCTTCCACCCTTCAAGGAAAAGAAGGCTTAAGTGGGGGATTCATGAGGACCAGACATGGAATAGAAGGTCAGCAGGCCCCATGTGGTCTTGGGGACAGAATTCCTGCAGTACCACTCACTGTCCTCACCCCTGGACTCTGGTTATTTTGGCTCCTGTTGGGGGGGGGGGTAAAACTTCCCTTTTCCTTCTGAGTTCTTCTGGATGGTAAAATAATTAAAGTGACATAAGACAGGAGATGAACAGGAGAAAAATAATCAAATGTAATTCCATATGTACATATAGGACTTCCATAAGAATATGGGGCTTCAGGACAAATATGGTAGTTGACACTTAGATGCCACCTTAAGCTATGGAAAAAAGGGGCTAGTGGTTTGGACTTCAAAAGGCAGAAAAGCAATCCACATGGAGATGAAGAAGCAACTGTTTGCAGGGCCATTTTTAACAATGGAACACAGAGAGGACTTCAACCAATGGACTTTGCTAAATTCCTCCCTATCTCTCAACACCAAATTTATGATAAATTATGGTTATCATAGATAATGATAACAGCTCCTATCTGGGAGCAGGTTCTCTCAATTCTTTTAGGCAGTCAGCTAAGGTCCAAGGTAAGGCAGCTACCCTGTGAGTGGGTCAGATGCCCCTCTCTACAACCCCTGGGCTAGCAAGGACTTCTCTCTCTCTCTCTCTCTCTCTCTCTCTCTCTCTCTCTCTCTCTCTCAGCACCCAGAGGCCCCATTATCCCCATCAGCACCAATTTTCTAAATAGGAAAGATAAGAAAAAGTACAATAAATTGAGTGAAAATAGAGGAAGAAAGCACGTGAAATTTTATTGGAATACTTAACATTTTCTACCCTGGAAAAGCCTTGTGGCTCAGGATTTCCTGTGGCATGACCTCCTCATAATTCTCAGCAACTTCCTTTTCGCCCACCTGGAAAACACCAGTCTCTAGGTACATAAGCATCTGCGGAGAATTGCCGGGGCTTCATCTTGGTTCTTCTTCTCTAATAATCCCTGGGACAATATGAGCACTAAAGTTAATGATTTCTATTTTTTTCTTTCTCAATCATGTTTCCACCAAGAATCAGCACCTTTGTACTTTCTGAAGAGGATTTGAGATAACTTGCTCTGAAGATGGAGAAGCCAGGGCCCCTGAGAGTGAAGTGATTGTTAGAAATGTCACTTCACTGTGGAGACAGGAAAGATGAGAGGAGTGGAGAGGCACAGCCTGATCTAGGGCTCCTACGAGTGTCTCTTTTTTTTTCTTCCATAATATCATCCTTACCCCTGATTCAGAAGCCAGGCTCTTCAAGCTTCCCAGAGAACTCAGGAGTGGCCATTGTCATAAGCTAAACTCATCATTTAAGAATGTTTCCCAAGAAATTCATATGTTTGGGGGGTTGAGGCCAAGAAAAGGAGAAGGCTACCATTCAACCCCACAACATGCACTTGAACCCAGGCTCATTAAGACTTACTTTTTCCTCTTTTCTGGATGATTCTGTTCATGGATTGGCCAAACAGCAGGTCATTGAGCAACATCCGGCATTCCCCAGGTTCCCCTGGATCTGGTTTATCTAATTTTATTTCCTGTCCAGGTAGCTCAATTAGTTAGAGCAACATCCTGATATGCCAAAGTTGTGGGTTCGATCCCTAGTCAAGGCACACACAAGAATCAAACAATGAATGCATAAATAATAGGAACAACAAATTGATATCACCCTCTCTCTATCAAGATCAATAAATAAATAAATAATTTTTAAAGGAAATGTTTATAGCAAAGCATTTGTGTGACACTTAGCTAGAGCAACTAGTTGCCTAGGAAACTGTCCATTGTATACATGTTCCACTTCTGGTATCATTTGGATCCAGCTGCCTCAATCGGCCTTCTCCTTTAGCCTTCTTTTGATACCCCTCCGCCGCCACCACCATTTTATGCCAACAGAGTAGGTTTTTTTTTGTTTTTGTTTTTTTTTGTATTTTTCCGAAGCTGGAAACGAGGAGAGACAGTCAGACAGACTCCCGCATGCACCCGACCGGGATCCACCCGGCACGCCCACCAGGGGGCGATGCTCTGCCCACCAGGGGGCGATGCTCTGCCCCTCCTGGGCATCGCTCCATTGCGACCAGAGCCACTCTAGTGCCTGGGGCAGAGGCCAAGGAGCCATCCCCAGCGCCTGGGCCATCTTTGCTCCAATGGAGCCTCGCTGCGGGAGGGGAAGAGAGAGACAGAGAGGAAGGAGACGGGGAGGGGTGGAGAAGCAGATGGGCGCTTCTCCTGTGTGCCCTGGCCGGAAATCAAACCCAGGACCCCTTGCACGCCAGGCCGACGCTCTACCACTGAGCCAACCGGCCAGGGCCCAACATTTTTTTTTTTTCTTTTTTTTATATATAATTTTATTTTTTTTAATGGGGTGACATCAATAAATCAGGATACATATATTCAAAGATAACAAGTCCAGGTTATCTTGTCGTTCAATTATGTTGCATACCCACCACCCAAAGTCAGATTGTCCTCTGTCACCTTCTATCTTGTTTTCTTTGTGCCCCTCCCCACCCCCTATCCCTCTCCCATTCCCCCTTCCCCCCCCCCCGTAACCACCACACTCTTATAAATGTCTCTTAGTTTCACTATTATGTCCCACCTACGTATGGAATAATACAGTTCCTGTTTTTTTCTGATTTACTTATTTCGCTTCGTATCATGTTATCAAGATCCCACCATTTTGCTGTAAATGTTCCGATGTCATCATTTCTTATGGCTGAGTAGTATTCCATAGTGTATATGTGCCACATCTTCTTTATCCAGTCATCTATTGATGGGCTTTTTGGTTGTTTCCATGTCCTGGCCACTGTGAACAATGCTGCAATAAACATGGGGCTGCATGTGTCTTTACGTATCAATGTTTCTGAGTTTTTGGGATATATACCCAGTAGAGGGATTGCTGGGTCATAAGGAAGTTCTATTTGCAGTTTTTTGAGGAACCACCATACTTTCTTCCATAATGGTTGTACTACTTTACATTCCCACCAACAGTGTATGAGGGTTCCTTTTTCTCCACAGCCTCTCCAACATTTGCTGTTACCTGACTTGCTAATAACAGCTAATCGAACAGGTGTGAGGTGGTATCTCATTGCTGTTTTGATTTGCATTTCTCTAATAGCTAAAGAAGATGAGCATCTTTTCATATATCTGTTGGCCATTTGTATTTCTTCCTGGGAGAAGTGTCTATTCATATCCTCTTCCCATTTTTTTATTGGATTGTTTGTTTGTTTGTTGTTGAGTTTTATGAGTTCTTTGTATATTTTGGATATTAGGCCCTTATCTGAGCTGTCGTTTGAAAAAATCATTTCCCATTTAGTTGGCTTTCTGTTTATTTTGTTATCAGTTTCTCTTGCTGAGCAAAAACTTCTTAGTCTGATGTAGTCCCATTCATTAATTTTTGCCTTCACTTCTCTTGCCATTGGAGTCAAATTCATAAAATGCTCTTTAAAACCCAGGTCCCTGAGTTGAGTACCTATGTCTTCTTCTATGTACTTAATTGTTTCAGGTCTTATGTTTAGATCTTTGATCCATTTTGAGTTAATTTTTGTACAGGGGGAGAGACTGTAGTCCAGTTTCATTCTTTTGCATGTGGCTTTCCAGTTTTCCCAGCACCATTTATTGAAGAGGCTTTCTTTTCTCCATTGTGTGTTGTTGGCCCCTTTATCAAAAATTATTTGACTATATATATGTGGTTTTATTTCTGGACTTTCTATTCTGTTCCATTGGTCTGAGTGTCTATTTTTCTGCCAATACCATGCTGTTTTGATTGTCGTGGCCCTATAATAGAGTTTGAAGTCAGGTATTGAAATGCCCCCAGCTTCATTCTTTTTCTTTAGGATTGCTTTGGCTATTCGGGTTTTTTTATAGTTCCATATAAATCTGATGATTTTTTGCTCTATTTCTTTAAAAAATGTCATTGGAAGTTTGATGGGAATTGCATTAAATTTGTATATTGCTTTGGGTAATATAGCCATCTTGATTATATTTATTCTTCCTAGCCAAGAACAAGGTACATTCTTCCATCTCATTATATCTTTTTCGATTTCCCTTAACAATGGTTTATAGTTTTCATTATATAAGTCCTTTACATTCTTTGTTATGTTTATTCCTAAGTATTTTATTTTTTTTGTTGCAATCGTGAAGGGGATTGTTCTTTTGAGTTCCTTCTCAGTTGTTTCATTGTTGGCATATAGAAAGGCTATTGACTTCTGTATGTTAATTTTGTATCCTGCGACCTTACTGTATTGGCTTATTGTTTCTAGTAGTCTTTTTGTGGATTCTTTGGGGTTTTCGATGTATAGGATCATATCATCTGCAAAAAGTGATACCTTTACTTCTTCTTTTCCGATATGGATGCCTTTTATTTCTTTGTCTTGTCTGATTGCTCTGGCTAGAACCTCTAGTACCACATTAAATAAGAGTGGAGAGAGTGGACAACCCTGTCTTGTTCCTGATTTAAGGGGGAAAGCCTTCAGTTTAGTGCCATTTAATATGATGTTAGCTGATGGTTTATCATATATGGCCTTTATCATGTTGAGATATTTTCCTTCTATACCCATTTTGTTGAGAGTCTTAAACATAAAATTGTGTTGTATTTTATCGAAAGCCTTTTCTGCGTCTATTGATAAGATCATGTGGTTTTTGTTCTTTGTTTTGTTGATATGGTGTATTACATTAACCGTTTTACGTATGTTGAACCATCCTTGAGATTCTGGGATGAATCCCACTTGATCATGATGTATTATTTTTTTAATATGTTGTTGTATTCGATTTGCTAGTATTTTGTTTAGTATTTTAGCATCTGTATTCATTAGAGATATTGGTCTGTAGTTTTCTTTTTTTGTGCCATCCTTGCCTGGTTTTGGTATGAGGGTTATGTTGGCTTCGTAAAATGTGTTTGGAAGTATTGCTTCTTCTTCAATTTTTTGGAAGACTTTCAGTAGAATAGGAACCAAGTCTTCTTTGAATGTTTGATAAAATTCGCTGGTATAGCCGTCAGGACCTGGACTTTTATTTTTGGGGAGGTTTTTAATGGTTTTTTCTATTTCTTCTCTACTGATAGGTCTGTTTAGGCTTTCTGCTTCTTCTTGACTCAGTCTAGGAAGGTTGTATTTTTCTAAGAATTTATCCATTTCTTCTAGGTTGTTGAATTTAGTGGCATAAAGTTTTTCATAGTATTCTACAATAATTCTTTGTATATCTACGGTGTCCGTGGTGATTTCTCCTCTTTCATTTTGGATTTTGTTTATATGAGTTCTTTCTCTTTTTTCCTTGGTAAGTCTTGCCAAGGGTTTGTCAATTTTGTTGATCTTTTCAAAGAACCAGCTCCTTGTTCTATTAATTTTTTCTATAGTTTTTCTGTTCTCTAATTCATTTATTTCTGCTCTGATTTTTATTATCTCCTTTCTTCGGCTGGTTTTGGGTTGTCTTTGTTCTTCTTTTTCTAGTTCCTTAAGGTGTGAAGTTAAGTGGTTCACTTGGGCTCTCTCTTGTTTGTTCATATATGCCTGAAGTGATATGAACTTCCCTCTTATCACTGCTTTTGCTGCATCCCATAGATTCTGATATGTCGTATTGTCATTTTCATTAGTCTGTATATATCTTTTGATCTCTGCACTTATTTCTTCTTTGACCCATTCATTTTTTAAAAGTATGTTGTTTAGTTTCCACATTTTTGTGGGATTTTTTTCCTCTTTTTTGCAGTTGAATTCTAGTTTCAAGGCTTTATGATCAGAAAATATGCTTGGTACAACTTCAATTTTTCTGAATTTGCTGATGTTGTTTTTGTGGCCCAACATATGGTCAATTCTTGAGAATGATCCATGTACACTGGAGAAAAATGTATACTCAGTCACTTTGGGATGAAATGTCCTGTAGATGTCTATCATATCCAGGTGCTCTAGTGTTTTGTTTAAGGCCACTATGTCTTTGTTGATTCTCTGTTTGGATGACCGATCTAGAGCCGTCAGCGGTGTATTGAGGTCTCCAAGTATGATTGTGTTTTTGTCAGTTTTTGTTTTAAGATCAATAAGTAGCTGTCTTATATATTTTGGTGCTCCTTGGTTTGGTGCATATATATTAAGAATTGTTATGTCTTCTTGATTCAGTGTCCCCTTAGCCATTATGAAATGGCCATTTTTGTCTCTGAGTACTTTTCCTGTCTTGTAGTCAGCATTATCCGATATGAGTATTGCTACACCTGCTTTTTTTTGGATGTTATTTGCTTGGAGTATTGTTTTCCAGCCTTTCACTTTGAATTTGTTTTTATCCTTGTTACTTAGATGAGTTTCCTGTAGGCAGCATACAGTTGGATTTTCTTTTTTAATCCATTCTGCTACTCTGTGCCTTTTTATTGGTGAGTTTAATCCGTTTACATTTAGTGTAATTATTGATACTTGTGGGTTCCCTACTGCCATTTTATATCTTGCTTTCTGTTAGTTTTGTGTCTTGTTTGATCCTTCTCTTTTGTTTTTCTATCTTTTGTTTTTATTTGGTTGTATTCCGTACATCTTTCCACTGTTGCTATCTTTTTTATCTCATGTGCTTCTGTGGTGGTTTTTTCAATGGTGGTTACCTTTGAATAATGAAAAGGGTCCCTACCCTGTTCATTGTAGCGAACTATTTTGTGAGTACTTTTGCACTCCATCGTCCTTTGCTACTGTTAATCTCCATCTTCTCCCCCTCTTTCTTTTTGTTGTTGTCACAGTTTAAATTTGGTTTTATTGTGTTCTTCTTGGAGCTTTTACTTGTGGCTCTGTTTTTTTTTGTTCTTTGTATCTGATTGGAGAACCCCCTTTAGTAATTCCTGGAGTGGGGGTTTTCTGATGATAAATTCCCTCATCTTTTCTGTATCTGTGAATGTTTTTATTTCTCCTTCATATTTGAAGGATAGCTTTGATGGGTATAGTATTCGTGGCTGAAAGTTCCTCTCTTTCAGGACTTTAAATATTGGGGTCCATTCTCTTCTAGCTTGTAGAGTTTCTGCTGAGAAATCTGATGATAATCTAATGGGCCTTCCTTTATATGTTGTATTCTTCTTTTCCCTGGCTGCCTTGAGAATTTTTTCTTTGCTGTTGGTTTGTGTCAATTTCATTATGATATGCCTTGGAGTAGGTTTGTTGGGGTTAAGAAAACTTGGAGTTCTGTTTGCTTCTTGAACTTGAGGCTTTAGTTCTTTCCATAGGCTTGGGAAGTTCTCATCTATTATTTGTTTGAGTATGTTCTCCATTCCATTTTCTCTCTCTTCTCCCTCTGATATACCTATTATTCTTATGTTATTCTTTTTGATGGAGTCAGATAATTCTTGTAGGGCTATCTCATTTTTTTTAATTTTTGAGTCTCTTTCTTCTTCTCTCTGTTGTGCCTCAAGTTGCTTGTCTTCTATTTCACTAATCCTCTCTTCTATCTGACCTGTTCTATTAGCTAAGCTTGTTACTTCGTTTTTCAGCTCGTGAATTGAGTTTTTTCATCTCTGTTTGATTTGTTTTTATAGTTTCAATTTCCTTGGACATATATTCTTTGTGTTCATTGAGTTGTTTTCTGAGCTCCCTAAATTGCCTTTCTGTGTTTTCTTGTATATCTTGGAGGATTTTTAGGATTTCTATCTTGAATTCTCTGTCATTTAGCTCCAAGGTTTCCAATATATTAAATTTTTTCTCCATAGATTTTTCCTCATCTAGCTGTGTTACCTCTCTTTCTTTTGTATCCATGATATTCGATTTTCTCTTCCTTAATGGCATCTGAGGGTGGTTTTGTTGATAGTATTAATGAGATTTAATAAAGAATAAAAAGTTTAAAAAAATAATAAAAAAAAAATCAAAAAAAGTTGTTTTTTTAAAAAAAAAAATTAATAATGTAATAAAGAAAAATAAAATAAAATAAAAATTTAAAAAAAAAAAAAAAAAAAGGAAATTATTCCCCCCCTCCTTCCCAACAGAGTAGTTCTTAACAAGCACTGGCTACTACTGTAATTCATGGAATCCAGTGCACAGTAAAAATGCAGGGCCCCTGCTGGAAACATTATTGAGACTTTCAAAATGGAAACAACAGGCACTAACCAAGCCTGGCACTTCTCAGTGCTGCACAGCCACAGGCCCAGGAAGCAGGCCTTGCTCCTCATGGTAGTGGGAACGGCCCTGCACACTTCCTTATGACTCTGTAGGGCTATTGGGATCCTGTTCTGGTGACAGAGACATGTTTCTGCTACTTGATCACAACAGCTTTCCAAAGCTCCAGCCATGTGCCCAACCCTCAGATGTGTAAGGCTGGCCTTGTTGACCCTCAGAAGGCAGGGCTCAGGTGTAATTGTGGGAACCAGGCATTACTTTTTCTAAACCATATTTGCTCTACTCAGACCACATGCATAATAGTTCTCACCTCCTGCAGTCCAAGAAGAGCATCAGAATTGGCAACATGGATCAAAGTGAACCACAGTCTGTCCAGCTATGACAGCACCTCTGGCCACCACATCCAGAGACTGTTAATGGCCCCAGTTCTCTGCTCTGCTATCAGCCCTTAGGAGTCACCTCCTAGAAGTCACAGTCTACTCAAGAAGCCACTGTGCATCCATACCCCATAGGTTTCTCTAAACCTTTGAAAGAGCAGTTTGTGTTTTCAACCTGTCTCACCTCTTGGGTAATGAAGTAGAGGTGCTTACCGCCCACTTTGTGCGTTCACAGTCTGTACCAAATGCTTCCTCTTCGAGTGCCAAAAGTTCCCTGCAGTTCCACCTTTCAGGAGTTGATGACCAATCTGTGTTTGAACATTTGTACTCTTAGTAGTTTGAAAGACTGGCTCATTCCTATCTCCTACCATCCTCATCTGGCCTCTCCCTCTCCCCCTCCCCCTCCTCCTCGGTGGCCACTTTGGTGGCCCCATTCTGCAGCACTGGAGACTGCGGGCAGTGCCTCCACACAAGCACATGGCGCTTCTTCACAAACGTGTGGCACATTCACTTTTCTGTGTTTCCTTCCAGTTAAGCCTGACCCTTTGTCGTCCTTCTGTGTCACAGGGACCCCTTGGGCTGCTTTAGGGAACCATCTGTAGTGACTGTGATATCCTTGTCTGACTTGTCTTCCCCAAAACATCCAAAAATTCTGCCAAGTTCCGACCTAGCACGGGCCTTCTGGGTGCCTGTCTGCCCACGTCTGTGCTCTTGCATCTGCGGCCCTCAGGATTCAGCTTGGATTTCTCCCTGGCTGGGGTGGTGGGAGGTGGGTGAGGGCATTTCCACCCGAGAGAGCATTTCCCCCATCATCTGATTACCTAGGCTTTAATTGTCCTCTGTGTAAAGGTGTAGAATAGAAGACCTAAATTGAGGCCTCAAAACAAGCTACTTGGGAAGCGAACAGAGAAAGAGACTGTCCATGGCTTTGCTTACTGCTATCTCTAAGCTGTTCCCTCTCAAAAGCAAAATACTGGGCACCAAATGTTCTTAATTTTGAAAGTAACCTTGTCAAAAACTCTTAAAGGACTAAATACAGTTTCATTTCCCACTAACTTATTTACCTCCTCAAAGAAGTGTAGCCATTTAAGGAGGCATGAGTGCATTTGCAGAGCCCCACTTCCTCCCCCTCAAAGGGCAGCAGAGCAGCGTGCTTGACAGCCCCAGCTGTGGACTCATCAGAACTGGGTTTGAGTCTTCCCTTTGTCACCTACTAACATTGTGCCCTTGGACAGGTTACAGGTTACTGAATCTTCCTAAACCTCAGTTTTCTCATCTTTAAAGTGGGAATAGTAGTGGTGACCTCTATGTTGGCTATGGAATTAAATGAGCTAAGAGCCATGAAGTAGTTGGTTTATAATACAATAGGGCTCAATTAATGGTACCCTGTCTCCTTGAAAATTAGACATCCCCCAAAAATAAGACCTAGTGCAATTTTTTTTCAAGTTTAGAAATATAAGGCCTCCCCAGAAAATAAGGCCTAGCGCATCTAGGAGCAAAAATTAATATAAGACACTGCCTTATTTTGGGGGAAACAGGGTAGATTGTTGTACATGGAAACAGAGTCACAAGACATTCTTGATGGAATTCAGAGTTTCGCTGGTTATGTTGATGTTTGTGATGACATGACTACAGTATATTAATAAATGCTGATTTTTTTTGTTCAACAATAAATGTGAATTCTTGTTCATGGAAAAATAAGACATCCCCTGAAAATAAGACCTAGCCTGTCTTTAGGAGCAAAGATTAATATAAGACACTGTCTTATTTTCGGGGAAACACAGTAGCAGTTATTTGTTTGGGAATCTTTAATTGAGGATTCCATCATTTGTACATCTAGGGCTTGTTTTTTTTATGGGAAGGTACTTGCTTGGTGGTAAACTCCTTGGCTATTAGTACAGTGAGTTGTATATTTTATTCATGCATTCAGCATGCACATTTATATTATGCATCTCACTTATGTAGAAGACCTTAAGAGCCAACAGCTATCCCAGGCCTGGTGATGGAAACAAGTACAGCAAAAACTAACAATATAACTAGTCTTTAACACAGACATTCTCCAAAGAATTGATTACATTCTATCCAATCAAGCCTTTGGCCAAAGAAGATGTGGTTATTTCCAACATAACTCTAAAAATTTGTCCATAGATAGGAATAGCTCAAAATTCTCCCCTTCTCAATTTATTAATAGTTTCTTTTATTAAAAGGGCCAAGTTTTTGGAGACCCCCAGTCAATAGTGTATTCATTCACACCTGTGTATTTTAAAAATTCTCAGGCTGTGGCCAGTTGGCTCAGTGGTAGAGTGTTGGACTGGGGTGTGGACATCCTGGGTTCGATCCCCAGTCAGGGCACACATGAGAAATGACCATCTACTTCTCTCCCCTGCATTCTCCCTCTTCTCTCTGTCTTCCCCTCCCACACCCAGTGACTTGATTGGTCTGAGCATTAGCCTCAGGCATTGAGGATAGCTTGGTTGATTTGAGCATCGGGCCCTAGATGGGGGTCGCCAGGTGGATCCTGGTCATGGTGCATGAGGATCCCTCTCACTTAAAAACAAAATCTTAAAGGCCTGCCAATCTCTGTGATTCCCAGAATATAGTTTTAAAGTAGACCAAGGATGTCCTGATTAGTTTTGAGGGTGATTTGAAGTCAGGTAAAACCTATTCAGTACCTTGAAAGTGTTTTTGCATTGTGACCCTCATCAGATGATGGTCCCTCTGATTCTCCACCTGAGCTTGTCCAGAAAAAAATTTAAATCATTTTATTTAATCATTTTGTAAAATAGTATTGAAACCACACAATTTTCCCCAACAAGTGTCTTATTTACTGCTGACCAGTTGCATTCTATGAGTTTCTTTCAAATAAAAATATTTCCTTAAAATTGGAAGATGCCTTAGAAATCACATGGCTGTATTTATTCTCTTGATTCATTTTTTTTCTTTCCTTATCAAACTCACTCCTAATAGCTCAACGGTGTCTTCTTCCTTGACATTCCAGTGGGGGCTGAGCAAGAGGGTAAGAGCACCATTTTCAGCTTCATAGGATAAGATGTGACAGTCAGGCCCCTCACGTGGGCCAACTACGTAATGGAAAGGAAAGCCCTAGAACAAAGACCCATCAGGCTAACTGCACTCCTCACAGTTAGGCCTTTTTAAGTACCCCCATGAAAAGATGGAAAGCCCACCCACTATGCTTACAAATCAGAGTGCTTCAAATCCACAAGCATTGGTTTTGTGTTTTTAATAGTTGTTGTATTTCACATACCGAGTCTTAACTGTTCTTTGCAGTTCCCCTAACCCTCCATTAGAAGAGTCCTTCATATGTTGCAGTAGCCCACCCATTCTCCTAGTAGCCCTATAGGACAGGAGGTCATTGGGATGATTCCCTCCCATCTTGTTTGTGAAGTAGGAGAGACCCAGTCATTAGCTTAAGCTTCTCCATCCCCTTCTCAGTTCCCCAGCATCTCCTCCAGGCCTTGATAGCATCTCACTCCTTCAAGCAAGATATGCCATGCCACCTAAAATGCTTGTCATTTCCTAAGGGCCCCACCCTTCTCAGCATCTCCCCATTGGGTAGCATGACCACAGATCCACCCATCTCACCTGGAGCTGAATCCCCTGTTGACCAACACCACCTCCCAAGGTCTGAGCCACCAGCCTAGCCACTGACCCCCTTCTGGCTTGGCTTGGTCACCCTGAATGAGTGTGAAAATACCACCTTTGCAGACTTGAATCCGAAAGAAATTGGAAACCTGCTGTTAGCTCCATTCCTACTCTCTTCTCGTGTTTGCTGTTATTTTTTAACACTTTTTTTTCTCATAAAAGCACTATCCTCTTCCCCAGAGCTTGCTTGTAGCAAAGGCATGGTCTGTACAACTGCAATTATTTCAGAGAACAGATGGAGTGAGGAGCAGAAAGTCTGTTAATAGTAATAGAAATGCTACATGTTAACCTGGACAGCACATGATGACAGTCCCATGACTACCCGTTCTGTTCCCACCAGCTGGGCAACCAAAGTAGGAACGAGATATTCACAAACACAGCCATCAGCCACGTAGCCACCTAAAGTTAGAACTCAAATTCCTTCACACTAGGGGCCTTGGCGACTGTGGCGGCTCAAGCCGAGAGCAGAGGCGGCCAAGCCACAGCTCTGCGCCAGGCCTAGCATAATTGCCCCAGCTCTGGGTCAATTGCCCCAGCTCTAGGTCTGGGCTGGTGGAGGCCCAGACCTAGCTTCTAGGCAAACACTTGCCCAAGCGAGGAGCCAATCCAAACAGTGCTTTACATTCGTGCTCTAGGGAGGATCATTCCTGGCTGGGATGATCTTGACTTCCTGGGAGGCAGAGGGTACTGAGAGGCCTGGCTCAGGAGCCAGAGGCTTCAGCTCCCCGAGCTAAGGTCTAGAGGACAAAGGCAAGGCCCCCGGGGTAAGTGCTGTATGGTTGGAAGCAGAAATACAAAGGGCTGTGTCCAGCTCTGGGACCAAAAATTTCTTCCTCCTTCCACAACACGAAAAGAAAATGTCTTGACAGAGGAAATGGGTTCATTTATTTCAACAACTATTTCTTAAGTACCTACTGTGTGCAAGAAGATATGCCAGGCCTTTTAGGAAAACAAATAATTGTCCCTTCCGTTAAGAAAATTATAATCTAATAAGAGGGACCAAGAGAAGCCCATGGATAACCAGATACATAGCAGACCATGGTGAGTGCCCTAGCAAAGATACACACAAATGCTACTGGGTTCTAATAGCAAGGACAGCTTATCTTGTTCAAGGAGCAGAAGAAGTCCTCATGGAAGAGGTGGGTGGCATTTGAGATGATTCTTGAGGAATGGGAAGGATTTTCTGGTGGGCACAAATGGGGGAAGTGGAGCCACACCTGAATTGTCCCTACTCTGCATGGGCACATGAAGGGCAATGGTGGGTCCGCGGACAGGCTGGTGGAAAGCAAGCTATCGAAGGCCTCCAGGGCCAGGTTACAGAATTTATATTTAAGTCAAAGTCTGTGGAGAGCTGGTCTTTACATTATCAGGCAGCTGTGGGCTTGCAAGAGCCAATTCTGTGCTTCTCTTTCCATCTCCAAGCCTGTGCCCTCCTGTTGGCAGCTTGGATGGAGTGCGGTGTGAATAAGAACTCTTAGAAGAGAGCTAGGGCTGCAGAGCAGTGTGTTTGTTTCTTTATTTCTTTGTTTTCCAAAGACTCTGTTTACCACAACACCCCTTGATTGGTCAGACAGAAGCCAGCACAAAGAAAGTGGGAGGGGCAGACACAGATCATGAGACTGGTTGGGAGGCTGTTGGAATAGCAGGGGCAGGAGCTAGTTCAGCCCTCACCCAAGGAGCCAGGGAGTGACAAAAGGTGAGAACGGATACCAGAGAATGGATTCAAAAAGACTCACTCATGATTGGAGAGGGAAGAGTCAAATGATTACTCATATATTTTTTTATTATTTTAATCTTTTTTTTTAATTTACTCATTTTAGAGAGGAGAGGGAGAGACAGAGAGAGAGAAAGAGAGAGAGGAGAGACAGAGAGAGAGAAGGGGGGAGGAGCTGGAAGCATCAACTCCCATATGTGCCTTGACCAGGCAAGCCCAGGGTTTCGAACCGGCGACCTCAGCATTTCCAGGTCAACGCTTTATCCACTGCACCACCACAAGTCAGGCCGATTACTTGTATTTTGAATTTGACAGCTGACAGTGGTAGTGACATTCATAGAAATAGGTAGGTTACTGGAGGAGCTGGTGAGCAGGGTGGACAAGAATGTAGCTTTTGGAGGTAGAATTATTCATCTGATAATGAATTAAAGAAAGGATCCACACACCATGTTTCTTACAAGCTCCCCTTTCCCTTTTCTTTTCTTCAGTTTCCTGTTCTCCTCCCTCCCATGCAGAACTGGTAATAAAAAATTCCTCACCTGACATGCAGTGATTTCTGCTGCCTGCTTGGCTGTATATGAGGCTTTAAAATTTAAATTAGTCCCTCAGCTTTATTAAGCCAGAAAAGTTGCAGTAGGCCAGAGGGACAGAGTGCGGGCTTTGAGGAGTGGGTAGAATACAGTGAACTCAACAGGATTTGAACTCACCACTCACTGCTCGAGTCCCTTTGGCATGCAGTCAAAACCTGCTGAGCCAAGCAAGAGTGTTCCTTCCCTCTGCCATCTTGAGTGGGCAGATGCTATGGAGCAACCGTCATCCCCAGAGGACTGGGCAGTGCAGTGGCAGAAGGCATCCGATTCAGAGATGCAGGAACATGTTGCCAGTAAGTACATCTTTGTATATGTATGTTTTAAATTACACAAGTATCCAGAGACCTAGCTGTGGAGGAATTGGCAACATGCAAACAAACACCATATTGTTGCGAATAAAAGTCAAGCCCAATTCAGTCCCTCTGCCTCCTGACCTGTGCCTGCCCTTCTATGCAGGGAGAAGAGGGTAGAATTCGAAGACAAGGGACATAGTTTTGAATCCCAGAAAAGCCTTTCACTTGTTCACAATGACTGGCATTTATTGATCACTTACTATGGGCTGAGTGCTATTCTGAGGCATTTATTAGCTCAATGTGCATAACAATCTAAGAGAAAAAGTATGATTATTTTTATAATCTTTATTTTATACAATGAACCTGAGGCCCAGAGAATTTGGGCAACTTGCCCAAGGCTGCACAGTAAGTAGATAGATTCACATCGCTAAGGTATATTGCCTCAGACAGAGTCTCTGATCCTTCTGAGCCTCAAGTTTTCCATCTGTAGACTCAGAATAATAATGTCTAGTTAGAGAACTTTTCCTGCAGTGAGCCCTTGTTCCCAGTAATGTGAGTCTGGTCACACCAAATTATGGCCTTAACTGACTCAGACCCATATCCCCTGCCACCTCTGCCCATAACATCTGGCCTTTGCTGAATTATCCTTTATTCTGTCTACGATGACCTTCTGTAGACAGATGTACCCCCACTGCCACCTACGCTCTGTACAGGAGTACTTTGTCCCTCGCCTGTGCCCCCACAGCCCGGTGTGTTGCCTCCCCACAGCATGGCACACTGTACCGTTGCTGTTTCCAGTCTGTCTCCGCTGTTGGTTTGTGAATCAGGCCCGGGCATCTTTGTACAGACAGACTGTAGGATGTTGCCCCAGTGACTGAACTCATTGAAGAAATTAAGATCTTCAGCCTGAGCAAAAGGTGACAGCTTCCTTCAAATGTGTGAGAGGCCAAGTGTGCAAGGAAGACAGGGCTTGCTCTACGCAATTCTCAAAGAAAGAAAGAACAGGAACAGTGTGAGTTTTAAGGGGCAGTTTTTGGCTCCATGAGCTGTGGACTAGCTGTACTAGAATGAGTCACATCCCCTGGAAATGAGGGGCACCCTTCACCGGAGAGCCATGCGATGCTGGACGGTGGCTGAGTAGGTTTGTTGTAAAGAAAATGTGCCCCAGTTTCCTCTAGTGTTGCAGGGTTCTGGGATCTGTCCCATTGCCAGGCAAGCCTAGTCTCCCTGGGGCAGGGGATTGGGAAGAATTAAAGGAAAGTGAGGCCTGCTGTACAGCCTGCTGTCTAGCATGCACCAGTGCCCCAGGCTGGACTAGACAGCATGCTGGGAGCTCAGCCCCTCAGGCCACAGGCACTGGAGACAGGCCTCTGAAGGAAGTCTTCTGGCTGCAAGGTGACTGCTGTTCCAGGAACCACTGGGAACAAACACTTCTTAGGCTATTTGTTTACAATAACAAAACTTGACCTACAGATATTGCTTCACACTCTTAAAAATACTCTCATGCTTTTAACTCATTTTTTTTTTTAGAATAACCCTGTTGTGTGAGACACAAATTATCGCCATTTTTTTTTCAGATCAGTGAACTGCACCTTGACAAGAGTGAATAATATGGCCCCAAAGCTCAGCCTATTCATGGAACAATTCCGGCTAGGATCCAGGACCTCTGTCATTTACTTGAGTCATCTTTTCACAACACTGGGATGCCTTTCTGAAGAGCAGTCTCTAGCACCCCCTTGCCAAAACCAGCATAGAAAACTGATGTAGGCATCAGGGAGGAATGTGTTTGGGTGCGAGGAAGAAAAGCCCCTACCGCAGGGACTTGAGAGGTTTATTTGTTTCACACAACAGCAAGTCTAGGAGCTGGCAGTCCTGGGTGGATTTAGCTGCTCAAGGACCCAGGTTCTTTCCATCTTTCTCTTTTGTCATCCTTGGTACATAGGCCTTCAACCTATGCTTGCCCCTCTTGGTCACAGGATGGCTGCTACGCATCCAACATCACATCCATATTCCAGACAGGAAGAAGGAAATGGGTAAGGAGACAAAAGACACCAACGGTTTTCTCCTCGCGAGTCTTTGTCTTTTATTCAGAAGGGGATCCTTTCTCAGGGACTTTCTCCCACATCTTCTTGGTCAGAACTTAGCCTCCCATTGATGCAAGAAAGGCTGAGAAATCCTGTGTCACACCTTCCCAGCCACTATAGTAGAGGAAGGTAGGGGAGAAGGGTAGCTGATCCAGTGTCTACATAATACCACTACCCAAATGTGTCCAAGCGTGACACGAACCCCAGTTCCTTGGTCAAGGTGCCTCTGTCCACACAGCCCAGGAAGTGTCTTTGTCAGCAGCTATGGAGAGAAAGGATTCCCTTCTGAATGCCAGCCTGAAATGTGAGCCAGTCCTCGGGAAGGAAAGGCTTTAAGCTCAAGGGGCAACACTGGACTGCATCCTGGTGGGACCATCAGCTCTAGTGAGGAACAGCTGTTATACTCAGCCTCCCCCAGGAAGAAGGCTCTTAACTAGATTTCCCATACAGAACTTCGTGGGGGAGGTTCAAACACAACCAACCCACTATAAGCTAAATTTGTATGCCAACCAACATCATAATGAATAGTGGGAGCAGAGGGTGACTTATGTCTATGACTTCAGCTTCTCGATTTGACGCCCGAGTCCCTTAATCTTCAGAGTGCAGGCACAAGGGACCCCCACTGAAGTCATGGGAGCCTGTCCCCTTTATGTAGAGGGCACATAGTCTTCCCCGAGAGTGCACTAAGCAGGAAGAGAAACCTGTTTCAGACAGTAGTGGATTCGGTTGGGGACTTTTGGCAACCAGATTTTAGGACTCTAGTTCTTATACCTAACTCTACATTAGTGTCACCTGGGAAACTTCCAAATTGACACCAATGCCTGGGCTCCACTCCAGATCCCTCAAGTCAAGGGTCCATCTTTGGCAGCTTTGAACATCTCCCCTGGCGATTCTAATATTGAGGCAGGGGTGAGAACTGCCTTGAAGAAGATGGCTATCCAGTGAATTTGACCATGAACCTTACTTAATCTTATCAGGTCAGCTCAAGCTCCCATTCAAGGAGAAGTAAGTGCTATAGGCCAGTGGTTTTCAACATCTTAACACTTGGGGACCAGTGGTCTATAATCTGCATACAACATCAGGGTGGTTAACTCTTTCTCAGACCAGCATGAAACTTCTGCCAGGCTGGCAGTTGAAAAACACTGCTGTAGGCAACAAGGCACATCCATAATCATATCAGAAAATGAGGGAGGTACAAAGCCAGTGGTCTCCAAATGGGCCGGATGAATATCTGAGTCCTAAGGAGTCAAAGGCCCTGTTCTAAAACATAACTGGGGTTCATTGTAATTAGGTATGGTAAGACATGCAGATAAAGGGACAGTCATAAAGGGAAAAGCAGGGGAGGGTCTTTATTGTGATTCTTGTGGGAAGGAACGAGTGAGGCAGGATTAGCAAGGTAGGTAGGTTTAGGAGTGGCTGGTCTGAATAGTTCTGGTGGGCTCTGGGGCATAGGGGCTGCCCCTAAATGTCTGGTTCCTGGCCCTGGGATGATTATGTCAGGGAGATAGTGGCTCAGCCCGACAGTGGAGGTGATTTAGAGGGTAGACTCTAGGCCAGCAGGTTTGCATCTGAAAAGCACGCTCTCAGGTGAGAGTTGCTATCTCTAGGAACTTGGATCAGCAAGACCCCAGATAACAAAGCGTCAGAAAACCAAATACATGATTAATACAAGTTCCACTTTCTCAATGCTTCTAGGGCTTGGGACTATCTACAGATATCCTGTCATTGTCTGTCCAAAGAATACTTTGGCACTGCTGAATTACAGAGAGGGCGGCACGCTGGTCTGCTCCTAGGGATGACCATGCTTCTGCCATGCTGAGCCATCCCTCACACAAATCAGCTGCAGGATACATGTTTTGGTCTTCTCTTCTGGTTAGTGAGCACAATGAGATCGTATGCCACACAAGATTTGTAACCCACCATTGTTTCTACATGCCTTAAAGACTCTGTGGATAAACATAAAAATATGTATGTCAATTTTATAGGCAAAATGAGATTTAATTTTGTAGTTTGCAATATCTTTGCAATCGAATATTTATTCATACTTTTATTGATCATTTGTACTTCTTATTTTATGAGTTGTCATTCATATCATTTGTCTGTTTTTCTATTGGGTTATTATTCTTTTTCTTACTGACTCAAAAACTACTTTATATATTAAGGATATTAATCCTTTTTCATAGATTGTTGTTGTGTTTGTTTTTTTTTTTAGCTAGAGAGGACAGACAAGGACAGACAGACAGAAAGGGAGAGAGATGAGAAACATCAACTCATAGTTGTGGCACCTTAGTTGTTCATTGATTGCTTTCTCAGACGTGCCTTGACCAGGAGGCTCCAGCTAAGCCAGTGACCCCTTGCTCAAGCCAGCAACCTTTGGGTTCAAGCCAGTGACCATGGGCTCATGTCTATGATCCCATGCTCAAGCCAGCAACTCTGCTCTCAAGCTGGTGAGCCCATGCTCATGCCGGCAACCTTGGGGTTTCGAACCTGGGTCCTCAGCCTCCCAGGCCAACATTCTGTCCACTGCGCCACCACCTGGTCAGGCTTTTTCATATATCTTGTAAACATTTTCTTCTACTTTATTATCTTTGAATTTCATTTTGCTTTATTTGTCATAGAAAAGTTTCAAAATTATACCTAGTTAAATATATCAATTTTTTTCTTCATGCCATTTACTGTTAGCAGTTTGATGAATACTTTCCCAGACATTTTCTATGCATATGCAAATATATCTATAAATATATATATAGTTAAATATATAAAGTTTTCCTGCACATTTTAAATGACATCATACAAACTATTCTGCAACTTACTCATTTCATTTACTAGTGTATTGGGGATATTTTCCCATATTAAAATATAAAGCTCTAACTCTAATGGAGTATTCCATTATATGAACAACAATAATTTTATTAAATCAGTTTAAAAAGTTTTTAATATTCACATTTAAATCTGAAAGTTTTGGATGTATAAGAGGAACAGAGACTGAAGCATATTTAGTCCTCGTGTTGAGCCAATTGTCTCAATAGCACCTATAAAATAATCTATACTTTCTCCACCAATTTGAAATAACTTAATCATATACTAAATATCATACATTTGATGATAACTTGATTACATATTAAATATACCTATATTTAGAACATGCGTTTCTCTCTAGATTTTTTATTTTGCTTTGCTTTTTTACTTATTTATTTCTTAAGAAGCACCACATTGCTGTAATTATTTTAGTTTTATAATATATTTTAATGTCTACAAAGTCAATATTATCTCCTATCTCATCTTTTTTGATATTGCCTTAGATCATTTTTCTTTTGCATTGATTCTGTACTTTAGAATTATTCTATGAAGTTCTCAAAATATCTATTTAGGGTTTTGATTATAATTATGTTAAATTAACTAATTAATTAAAGGATTAGTGACATAACTTGCTAATGGTTATTTCAGTGTTAAAGCATAGTATGTCACTCTTTGTCTCTTCAAGTTTTGTTTTTATGTATATCAGTAATGTTTTTGTTTTCTAAGCATTGCACTTTCATCAAGCTTATTCCTAAATATTTTATAATTTTTATTACAATTTTAAATGGAATTTTAAAAGTATGTTTTCTAGCAGACCATTATTATAGTTTGTAGGAAAGTTCTCATTTTGTGTTCATTTCATAGCAACTCATTTTACTGAGTATTTGTTGGTTTCCAGCTGATCCTTTCAGATTTCTCATGTAAGCAGTTGTGTCATTTGCAAAAACAACAACAAAAAAACATGGTTTGATTTCTTCTTTTACAGTATTTACACTTTGTTTCTTTCCATTTTCCTATTGCCGTGGCTGGAACCAGTTCCTAGGTGTGTCAGACAGTGTTTTCTCTCTGGAATTCAAGTGGGACCACACACGCACGCAGAGGCAATTTATGATTTAGTCTTACTTTCCCCTAACACTTTCATCTCTTCATTCTTTTCTTCTGAGTTCTTGGAGATTTCCTTGGATTTATCTTCATATTCTCTGATTTAATTTCCTATAGCATCTAAAATGTGGTTCACTGCTTCTCTTGGATTTTAATGTTCAACAGCAGTATTTTCCTCTAAAATACTCATATTTGTAAAGTTATCAAATTTTTCCCCGATTATCAAAGCCAATGGTCCTGATCCCTCGATGGCTCTGTTATAGTGACCCAATGCCCGGAACTTTTCTTTCTCTTGGCATCCATGACACTGTGCTCCCTGGCTCTCCCTGTCTCTCCTCCTCAGTCTCCCCCCACCCCAAGTTTCCAAGTTCCACTCTGGTAGTTCTCTCCTCACTCTACAAGCTAGCTCTCCCTGACAATCTCATCTGTCCTTATATATACCATCATCCACCTGCCAAGTCTTGAGAGAGCCCCAGAGTCATAGTTCCATTTAAGGTACATCCCTGCCTGGATGTTTTAATGCTAAACTCACTGTCTCCCAAATGTGTTACTCCTAATATTCACAGTACCATCATCCAACTAGTTACCCAAGATAGAATCTCAGTGTCATCTTAAACATCTCCCTCTCCTTCATGCATCTGCCCTATCTAGTCACTTCACGCTATTGACTCGATGCCTCCTCTTTTTCTCTCTCTGTTACTACTTCTTGAATTTTCAAGCCCTCAGGATCTTCAGAGCATCTCAGTTGTCTTTTTTTTACTCCACTTTTAGTCTTTTTCTCATCCTCATCTTGTGCCTTCCCAGAACACATTTAATCATGCCAGTTGTCTGTTCAAACAATTTCAGTGGGTTCTGTTGCAAAACACATTCCAAACGAGTTAGGACATGTAAGGTTTTCTGTAATCTGGTTCCAATAGCCGTTCAGCTTTTCCACCTACGATTCCTTCTCGATGCCCAATGTTCCAGCACACCAAGACTCTCACCATCCCCCAGTCAGCCTTGCACAGCCCCTCCCCTTTGCCTATAGGGTCCTCTTCCTAATGATTTGCTTGCTCATCCTTCAAGATCAAGTTCAAAAGACAACCCTGTGAAGCCATCCTGGACTCCTGAGGTGGAGAAGTTAAGGATCCTCCTCTGTGTTCCCTCTGTGTTTGATAGACACTCCCTTACTCAGGCACTGTGCATGGGACTGCAGTCACATCCATGTCTGTCTCTCCCCCCAGATCAAGAGGAGGCCCAGGACTCTTCCCTATTTCTCTTGGTTACTTCCCACTATCTCAGCCTTTCTCTTCCATCAGACTCACCAGTCTAAGTCTCTGATCAAGTTAAACCCAACTACCACTTATTCCACGCATGCAGTGAACAGGTAAAAAACACACAACTATGGAATGTAATATTACCCAGTAACCTTACTATACCTATGGTATATTCAGTTTCTCGCTTTCCAAAATGATTATTTCATACCTTCTTCTCTGTCCACAAACTTCCTAAAATCCCTCTTCCCTGATGATCGTGCCTCTAATTTACTGAGAAAATACAATCAACCAGAAGAGAATTTCCTCACTCTTCATCACCACATCTTTCCAGTTCCCTGAATCCTCTGCTCCCACCAAAGGCCAGCGCTCCACTCTTGCTCTGTATCCTGTCCCCTCCCACCTCCCAGAGTCTTGGCTTTTGCAGTGATCCCCTTTTTCTTCTCTAGCATATGTATCTCCCCTTCTACTGGGTCACTTTTATTGGCCAACAAGCATACCTCACTGTCATCTGTCTCTTAAAATATAAGAATAAAAATAAAAACAAAAAAGACCTCTTGACTCTTCCTCCCTCTCTAATAAGAATTATTCCATGTCTTGGCTGTCCTCCACACCAAAACTTTCTAAAAATCATCCTTAATAACTATTTCTAATTCCTCATCTCCCATCTCATCAACACCTATTCTGGTCAAATGTCAGTCCGTATTTCTACTCCACTGAAACTGGTCTTGCCAAGATAACAGTGATCTTTAAGTTGTCAAATCATATTGGCACAAGGTGTCCTCATCTTGCTCTACCTTTTGGCTACATTCAACACAGTTCACAACTTTCTCCTTCTCAAAACACACCTTGTCTCATATTTCATGATGCCTACTCTTTAGGTATGCCCCACATCCCTGGTCTCCTTTGCTGAATTCTCCTTTTCTTCTCAATATGTGAGTTTAGTCATGAGAACATTTTTCTTCTTCATGACTAATCTTTCCATGAATAATTCCATTATTCTATGGATTTAGGCCCATCTACATGTCAATGACGCCAATTTTATATATCTAGTCCTGATCTCTGCCCCGAACTCCAGATTGTGATTTATATACTTGTCTAAACTTAACATGTCTAAAGCAGAACTCTTGATGTTCTCCTTCAAACAATCTCTGCAAGTCTTCTCTTATTATTAAATGGTGCCTTTGCCCAGTTGCTCAAGGCAAAAACCCAAGCATCATCTTTGATTTCTCTTTCCCCATCCCTTCCTCATTGTCCTACTGTGTAGTAGTTCATCAGCAAACCCTTAGAGTCTACCTGAAAATACTCCCTTAATCCATATACATGTTTCCATCTCCATTGCTACCATCCTCATCCAAGATGCCATCATCCTTCACTGTACTAATGCAATAGCCTCCGACCTGGCCTGCTGGCTTCCTCTCTTGCCTCCTGCCACTCACTCATTCTCCACCCAGCCATCAAAATGATCTTTTAAGAATGTAAACCAGAGCATATCATTCTCCTGATTTAGTCTCTTTCTAATAGTTATGCATCTCACTTAGGATACAACCCCACTCCTCACCCAGGCCCACCAGGCCTCTGTTGTCTTCCCCCACCCACCTCTCCCACCCTGCCATAGCCACTCCCCCCTCTTGCTTGTTCCTGGCCACATGGTGTTCTTTCTGTTCCTCCAACCTTAACCCTTTTCCACCTGAAGGCCATTGTAGCATCTATTTCCTCCTCTTTTGTGTGTGTGTGTGTGTGTGTGTGTGTGTGTGTGTGTGTGTGTGTGTGTGACAGAGAGACAGAGAGAGGGACAGACAGACAAGAAGGGAGAGAGATGAGAAGCATCAATTCTTTGTTGTGGCACCTTAGTTGTTCATTGATTGCTTTCTCATATGTGCCTTGACCGTGGGGGCTACAGCAGACTGAGTGACCCCTTGCTCAAGCCAGTGACCTTGGGTCCAAGCTGTTGAGCTTTGCTCAAACCAGATGAGCCCGTGCTCAAGCTGGAAACCTCAGAGTTTCGAACCTGGGTCCTCCGCATCCCAGTCTGACACTCTATCTACTGCGCCACCGCCTGGTCAGGCTCTATTTCCTCTTCTTGGAATGCTTATTCCCTCTCACCCTACCTTATTTTATTAATCATAGCACTAATCACTATTCAACATTTCCTTGGGGGGTTTTTTGTTTGTTTGTTTGTTTAGGTTTTCTTTTTTAATCCATGTCTCTTATCTAGTACAAAAGCTTCCTAGAAGTATGGGCCACACTATCTTGTTCTCTGTTGGGATCCTAGCACCTAGAACAGTTTCAGGCACATAGTAGGTATTCAGTAAGTGCTTGTTGAAGACATGAATGAGTCCTGGTATTCCTTGCAGTTGGTATAGCTCCTGAGCACAGTAAGCTCCAACTGCACTGTGAGCTTCCTGAGATCAGAAGGTTTCCTTGTTTCCACCACAGCACTGATGACAGTAGGGATCTCCAGATGCTTAGCAAATGTGCTTGTTGGATTTGTTCCTTTTCATAAAGATAAACTCAAATTATTAAGCGCTCTTCTTCATGCACCTCATTTCTCTGAGCATAACATGCGACACAGGAGGAATGGCATGAGAATCATGATGACCTAGGTAGGAAGCTAGACGGGTGGGTGAGAATTCCCATTCTAGGTGAGAATAAAGTAAAGGTAGTTTTTCCATCAGGATCCTAGTCATAATGCTACATTTCTTTGTGGTGATGTCTTACAGGGTGCAACCTACATCCTGGTGATGGTGGACCCAGACGCTCCTAGCAGGTCTTCCCCCAGAGCCCGATTCTGGAGACATTGGCTGGTGACGGATATAAAGGTAAGCTGACCAGGAAGCACTTTCTGTTTCACTGGGGACTATAGCTGGAAGATTATCATTCTCTGCAGTTCTCAGCTCTCATTTACGAGGGCTGAGGACCCTGAGGAGCAGGGATTTCTGCACAGAGGCAGATTAAGGTTGGTTGAGGCCCCGGGTGCAGAAGAAAATATTGGGCCCCTTAAAAAAAGAGAGAGACAGGAAAAATAAAAATACATGTTAACCATATTTTAAAATAAATAAAAAATATTATGTACTATTAATGTTAAAATTGCACCTATGAAACAAAACTTGGTGTCATTAGAAAAAAGTGTAAAGTTGGGGTTTTACGGGGCCCTTCGGAAGTCGGGGCCCAGGGTATGCGCCTGATGCACCCACCGTTAAATCCGCCTCTGCTTCTGCATCAGGTCGTCCCCAGCACCAAGCTCTTCTAGCCTCTTACAAGTCTTCTAACAATTTCAGAAATGTCCCAGGATCAGTGTAATGCACAGGTAAATGGGCCCCCAGATAATGGGGGGAGGAGCTCCAGGTTGGAGTGTTTGCCGAATTCTGTATTACTTAATATTTCTACCATGGCCAATTTCAAGCTACTGATGATTTAACGACTGACTCACAGAATTTCCAAAAATTTAACATCTGGCTCTGGCATAGCACTGCCAGGGGCCTGGGCCTGGGCCTGGGGACATCAGGGTGATTCTGTGCAATCCAGGTGGCAGAACTGGTATGTGGGGAGATCCTGCAGGAGCTCCCCCTCCTGATAGGCAGAAGAGGCAAAAATGACCAGCCCTCATCTTTGTTCCTTTGCTGTCATACTTGTGAAGGAGCCCGGCTCATACTTTGTGGAGTCGGTCTGAGGAACTCAAATCTGGAAGACTGTCAATGGTCATTATGTGGGGATGGGTAGAGGGAAGATTCTATTGATAGACAAGGTCTGGAGACTCTGAGTATATCTGACCTAATCCTATTCCTCACTGAAGGGCTATCTAGAGCTTTTAGTATCCTAATGTGCACCATATACATACATACATATACATATACATATACATATACATATACATATACATATACATATACATACATACAAATACATATACATATATTATATAATATATATATGTATATATGTTCATGAGCACCTGGCAGTGCACCGTGGCCGATCTACACTGCCTTCAAGCATTCACACATCTCTGCCTAGAAAGCCCACAGATGCCCTTTGCATAGAGTGTACAAAGGCAATAACCCCTTAGATTGTGGGAACCCAGAACTAGAAAGACAAAGTTTGGGTTAACGTTTGGATGGTTCCCAACTCAATGACCACTGATAAGTCACTCAGAAGCTCTCTGAGCGTTCTGTCATTTTCTGCAAGAGGCAGCTGTCATGATGATCCAGTGGGAGCACACCGTGAGCGCGCAGAACTCGGGAAGGACACACAGCTCTGAGGAGCTCGTGTTCCCTTCTAGGCCCATGGGGCATCTGAACCAGCTATTGAACTAGCTATTGACATTCCTGAGCAAGGCACGAGTTCTCGCTGCCACTGGAGTAGGGGTGTGGGGCAGTTACCCTGACAACCACCCTGCCCAGTGACAACAGAGCCTGCACAGGATGTTCAGGGGGACAGCCATGCTGAGGAAGACCTGGCTAAAGCCTCGTACAGAGCCAGAGTAAGCTCCTGGTGTAAAGCAGGGGCACTGCTCCCCACACTGCCCGGCCAAGCACCCCAGCCTGGTGAGGGGCCTCGGAAACACCCGAAGCATGTGAAGGGGCAGAACGGGGAGGTTCACGCCATCAGAGCAGGGAGGGGAGCTGAGGGCACAAAAGGGAAAGATATTGGGTCCTGTCCTGATCCAGAGTGTTACCACTTTCTATGCTTGGGACTCCCTGGCAGTCACAGGGGCTTAAACTCTCAAAAAGATGTTACACTTACAGTCCACCATCCACACAGGCTGTCTCTAAGAGGGTTCAACTGGGCAATTCTGAGGCCAGAAATCAGGAGCTGTTGCGGTGAAATAATTTCAGTGTTGCGGCTGCCTCTCTTCCAGGCCTGAAGTCTCCCTACCCACTGCCCTCACCCCAATACTCAAGACCGTTCTCTCACACAAGCCTAGTGTTGTGGTGTAGACATAGGCTCTGCCTCAGCAGCCCAACTCCAAGGCACAGCAGGTAGCAGGTGGCAGGCGGCAGCTGTCTGACAAGGCTGCTAAGCCACTGAGCTTACCAGGGTCATCTGCCAGGTGTGGTCCTCTGCCTTCCCGCTGAGGCCAGAGGAGGCTTGGGTTTCAGCCACATTTTCACCCACTCTCCCTGACTCAAGCATTCAGCTCTCAGCTATATCCACTGGGCCTGCCCACCAGTGCCCAAGTTCAGCCGGCCGCAACACCTGTGTACATCAGGCCCATTAAGGTCCCAGGCTGTGGGCCTTGGCCAAAGGAAGGCAGGGCTCTAAATCACAGCCAGAGCACTTCCTTTGTGTTGGTGTTAGCTGCCGCTGAGTGGTCTCAAACATTACAGCACATTGGAATAAGCTTATTAAACGCAGATTCCTGGAAACCACTTCTGTCAGTCTGGGCAGGGCTTGGCATTGAGGAGGTTAGCAGCTTAAAGGAAGACGAGTGTTCTATGTTGGAATACCTGGATCATTGTTAATATCACTCATTTGTGGAGCAATTTTCAAGTGAGAAGCACTTGGAAACTTCCTTTTGATCCTCACAATGACTTTGTGAACTGGGCATTATCCCCATTTTATAGATGGGTAGCGCAAGGCCGGGAGAGACTGAATGATGCAGCCTCTCAGCTAGTGGGTTGTAGAGGTTGGTCTTCAATCCAGGAACCCAACTCCATACTATACACCCTTCCTGCCATTCCTTGTGGTCTGGGTTCACAACACATCTCTTCCATTAGCTCCACTATGGTAGGGGCATGCCACCATGCCCTCTGCTAAGTGGGAAATATCCTCTCTGTGCTTTCCCACCATGCCAGGGCCCTATTTCTGGTTATTTTTTATGGGTAGATGCATTCAGTCAACCCCCATCTCCCAGAGGATGCTATCTTGGGGCATTTTGAACCCCATAAAAGTAAGCTCACATATTATTATTACCTCAGCAGTACGTAGGCTCAGCAATAAGGCATGCCGTAAGGTCACTGCAGGCATGGAGTTACAATGGCCCTGTGATTCACAATAGCCACAGAGGCAAACTTGCTGGAACCTTGGTTGACCTGGATATTAAGGGCCTAGGCCTAACAGGGTGGTAGACTGGGCCACGCCTGGGGGAGCCCTTCAGTAGGGACAAGTTTTGGACCGTCTTTCCAGGTTCAAACAAGACAGCAAAGGGTCTCAACAATACAGGAAGCATCTACAGCCCCCACAGAGAGGCTGCCAAGGTCTGTGACAGAGTAGTCCTTAAGTAAAACTAAAAACTGGAGAGAAATCCATCAGTAGAGACTATGCATTTCTAGTATGCATTGTTTCTTTAACTCCACAAATATGGAGTGGCATTATTTACTATGGCATAGTGTTTAAGAGCAAGGTCTCTGGAGCCAGACGGCTCTGGCTCCCAGTCTGAAGCCACCAGTATTAACTAGGTGATTTCAGGGGATAAGTTGCTCAACCTGTGTCTTAATATGCTGACTTGTAAAGTGGGAATCCCACTAGTCCATACCTCTTACTGTTTTTAGGAAGCTTAAACAGGTTATTTTCAGTCAAATGCCTAGAACAGGACCGGGACGCACAGTAAGCAGTCCATGACTGTTTGCTGTGATGTAATCATTGTTGCTTGAAGTCAGGTGCTGTGCTAGCTAGCACTGGGATTACAGAGACAGACAAGTAGGGGATGTTTCCGCCCTCCTGGGTCTTCTGTTTTGATGAGGCAGAGGAAGGGGGCTGCAGTGCAAGGTGAGGATCACTCCTGGCAGAACTTCGTACACCTGCAGGCTCCCATTAACTTAGGGACAGGACTAGGCTTCAGTCCCCAAACCTAGCCAGACTGGGACAGGCAGTGACTGATACATAAAGGGTGCATCCATCTTGTCCCCCTCTTTGAAAATCTCTCCTTGAGCAAAAGAGATTTTCAACAGAGCACCAACACACATAATATCTTTCTCCCACCAGGGCCACATCCTCAGCTTTTCCTTTAAGATGTTTTTCAGTTCTGATTCAATCTAACTAATAATCTTCATGCTGAAGTCTAATTAAGATATCAATTAATTTGCATCATTCCTTTCAGAAAAGACACTTATTGGTTCATCTTCTATTTGTCTCTGAATATAGCGCTCAGAGCTTTTCATGAAGATATTTTCATTAGACTTTTTATTGTTAATAGGAATACTGAATACAGGAAGATGGTTTATTAATACTTTCCATGGAGAATATCATGATTGGTGACAAAGAACACTGAGAACAATTAAGGAGACAAGAGTAGCTTTTTTCTTCCAAAAAAGAAAATCAATCTTCCTCAAAACTGTCGATTCTTAAATTTATCCTGAATATCCTTTATTTGTTGTTTTAAAAGAGAAAAGGAAAAGGCAAGTTCACAGTTCCCTTTCATTCAGTGCCCTCAAACTTTGGCAGCTGTAAGTGCAACCAATTCTGTGTTGAATTAAAAGGACCCCTAAGGGTTCATTATTCTGTCTACAATTTTCTATAGGGTTGCATTTTTCCATAATCAGAGGGATTTTTAAAGGACCTCTAAGTGTGAATAAGATAAATAGGAAACCAATAAACAGGGCTGGAATCACTGTCCCCTCCTATCCAGTTATGTGGATAGCACATGTTCAGACCCTTCTGTTTGAATGATCGCTCCCACTACTGAGTGATCTGAGGCAAGTTACATGACCTCTCTAAGACTGCTTCTTGTCTGTAAAACTGACACAAATCCCTACTCTTCAGGACTGAGACAAGAAGAAAAGGAAATTACATATGCAAAGAGGAGAAGCCTCCTTAGAGAGTGGCGCTGTAGAAAGTGGCAGATTTATCCTTCTTCCTAATCGATCGAGCAGCAGATCTTGTAGAAATTTAAGTATAACATTTATATAACCTGATATTCTACATGCTCACAGCAAGCTAATAATAATAAGCAGAAGAAGAATCAGCAATCTTTATCAGGTTCACAAGTTCAGACAGAGGTCAAGCCAAGGAAATAAAATTAATCCATTAATTTCCTTATTTAGACCTGTATTTTTAGTTTCACTGCTGATATGTGTGCACTTGTCTGTGTATGCTTTGCCCTGTGCTGTGAGGGTACGTTTTAAGTAAAGAATGCCTGCAAGGCATAGCTCTCGCTCCCTGAGAGCATGTGGGTTTAGGTCTATGGGCCTACCAGCCTCTGGTGATGGGGACAGTGCAGACTCGTGCATGGCCACCCAAAGGGAAGGGGGAAAGCCTGCACTTTTGATCAGATGAACCAGGGGAGGTTCCAGACTCTGCCACTTTGAGATGGTAATCTGTAAGTCTCAGTTTCTTCATCATTGAAATGGGCATGATAATACTATCTCTTTCCCAGGGTTCAATGAGCTCAAGGCTCCTGACCCAGAGTGGAATACAAGCAGGACCTCAATAAATGTAATTCCCTCTCCCACATCTCCAGCTCTGAAATCTGACTCCAGCAGCCATTTATGATTGAGCAACTTTGCTTACACTATTGGGCTTGTGTTTTGCCAAGTAAGAATTCTAGACAATGTCCCAACACACAAACTCTGGGGTTAAAAAAGAATGCTCATTCTTCTGCCTTCTGAGTCTAGATGGATTCAGGCCCAGTTTGGAGGACCTGACCCGACCCAGACTTATTCTGGTAGAGGTAATAGTTGGGAGAGAGGGGATCTGTTCCACAAGGCAGCCTCTAGGAATTGCCCTTTGACCTCAGGGGCCAGGCCAGGGCCCCCTGGAGGCATCCCAGACCCCAGCCATGGCAAGAGGTTATGCTGCAAGTGACAGGCCTGCAGGCCACTTCCCACATCCAGGGCTGCGCTTCATCTCCAAGTCCTTCAGCTTTAATTTCTAACACAACCCAGTGCCTCTCACCATCTCCTTATCACTCAGTTCTCACTTTGCTACCACTGTCCCACCCCAGAGATGCCTTTGCTCCCATTCAAAATAATTTAAATAAAATATTGCTACAAAGTGGAATATTATCGTTTGATGAATGTTTTTAAAGCCCTTTAGGTTTTCATGGTAATTTGCAGTGTAAAATTATTTGGAGATAAGTGCCAAATTAGCTCTCGTACGCTGAGGTCGCCGTGTCCTGTTATCCATGTGAGCAGTGTTTAAATATAATCAGCCCTTAGACTAATGCAGCATAATTGTTCATTTGAAATAGCTTTTTTTACTCCATTCAATGAGTCATTAAAATATTCAAGGGATAATGCAGTGAATTGGAAATGAATTTATCATATTATCCTGTGCATACTGTAGTGCTTCAGGTAACTAAGGAGAAAGGGAAAGAGAGAGAGAGAGAGAGAGAGAATAGGAATATAACACGTGCAGGCAGGAAAGGCCAATATGTACAGGAATATGGTAAACAAAGCCTTTTAGTTGGTTTATGGAAAGTATATATAGAAAGGCTGACTGGGAGGGGTGAAAAGAAAGAGAAATTCTATTCTTCAAAGAGCCCAGTCTCTCTCTCTCTCACTCTCTCTCTCTCTTTCTCTTTCTCTCTCTCTCTCTGCACTCTGAGATGCTGTGCTTTCCACTGTTAACTTATTTTTATCAAATATGTTTATATCAGAAAGTTGTTATGGAAACCAATTCTGCCATCCAGGAGAATTCCTGGATCAGGCAGAAAATTCTCTCTCTCTCTCTCTCTCTCTCAACCTCTCTCTCTCTCTCTCTCTCTCTCTTTCTCTCTCTCTCTCTGTGCACTCTGAGATTCTGTGCTCTCTGCTATTAACTTATTTTTATCAAATATGTTTATATCAGGAAGTCGTTATGGAAACCAATTCTGCCATCCAGGAGAATTCCTGGATCAGGCGGAAAACTCTCTTTCTCTCTCTCTCACTCTCTCCCTGTCTCTCTTTCTTTTCCTCTGCCACACACACACCCATAGACACCCCAAAAGAAACAACACAGTCTTGCTCACCCAATTCTGAACTCAGCTCTGATGAGGACAGAGGGCGGCACTCTGACTTCCCTCAGTGGGCAAAGCTGTAAAGCGAATAAGACTGAGAGCAATGGCCCAAACCCACCTGCCCTAACAATGGGAACCCAGGCTTGTCACTGTCCATGGGCCTCAGCCCCCACCCTGAACACATGCGCTTAGGAAGAGACAAAAGAGGTGGGGCAGCATGTTAGGAATAGTGACCCTTCCTTGATCCCAGGGAGGATTGCTTAGTATACATTGTCTGCGCCACACCTGGGATACTGTCTTCTGTTCTGGCCACACTACGTAAGAAAGGTAGTGGGCAACATGAGGAATGCAACTGCTGGAGTGGGGCTCTGAGAAATCATAATAGGTGAGCAGGAACAGAAGGAGGTAGGCAGGACATGAGACTGCCCTTAAAGATTATTTAGAGTTCCTGAAAAATCTGAAGGAATCAAATTGGGAAATGGGTGATCCTGCCGTGATCCACTGGGTAGAAAAGGGAGTCAATGGGTAGCATTTACATGGGAGTAAATTTTGGCTGCAACTAAGAAAAAACTTTCTAAGAATTAGAGCTGCCCAAGAGCTGAGCATACACTGTGTGGAGAAGGGAGCTTTACATCACAGAAAGGACTTCTTTGTGGGTCACCCAGAACTCCCCCTGGTTAAAAACTGGATAGATAACTTGTGATGTGTCCATTGGCATCTTCAATGTTTCCTGCCATGTTTCTTCTTCTGGCTGGAGATGCTCTTCTAACAGCTTATATTCATGTAGAATATTAACAACAATAATAATTAAAGAAGGAAGCAGAAAAGGAAGGAGAAAAGATAAGGGAAGAGAAAGAAAGAAAATAAGAAACAATCATTTAAACACTTAGCATGTGGTGCTGGGCACTGTGCTTTCATGAACATCTCATCCAGTCCTCACAGAAGCTCAGAGGGAGGTAATATAAACAAGAAAATGAAGGCCTAAAGGGGCTAAACAACTTGTCCATATGTCACAGCTAGCGAGTGGCTGATTGGCATTTAAACCCAGCACCTACCCACATAATCATGACTCCTTATTACCTCTCCAGAGTTCAGGTGGATTTCACCACCACTCCCCAGGTCCAGCCCGCGTGAAAGCTTATGTCAGGGCCAGGAATGGCTCCTGGAGGTTCTGGTGCTGGAGTGAGTGGCGTGCAGTGTGAGTTTCCTGGCCCACAACCCTTCGCTT
This sequence comes from Saccopteryx leptura, assembly GCF_036850995.1. NCBI lineage: Eukaryota > Metazoa > Chordata > Mammalia > Chiroptera > Emballonuridae > Saccopteryx > Saccopteryx leptura. Next base: position 264,178,314 of record NC_089503.1, on the reverse strand, counting down.
CCACTCTTGGCCACACCTTCTTCAGTGGTAGTGCAGCTCTGAACCTTGGCCTTGAAGGGCTAAATAGACCCAGGGAGGGAGATTCTCTGGCTTATTGTGAGCAAATCATTTACTTCCCGCATCTGTTCCCTCATCTGTGAAAGAGGCACTAGACTAGCATTGACCTCACAGGAATGTTAATAACAACTCAGTGCAATGAATGTGTAAAGCACCGAGCACAAAGTACATGCTAGGGATTTGCTAGTTCTCTACTTCTATCGGCTATCACCTTAAAACCTTGTTGAAGCTTAGAAAGTTGAGCTTTTGAGGTAAGAAACATATGTTGCCTCCTCGAGGTAGAACAAGGCCTGGCCAGGAGAATGAACTGCCCACATAGTTACCACCTAAAAAACTGAGAAGAAAGAACACCTGGGCATATGACTTAACAGGGAGGTGTTGGGAGCAACTATTTAACTTGCAATGTGCTTAGCACTGTGGCTATTTAAAAATGATAGATGATAGATAGATAGATAGATGATAGATAGATAGATAGATAGATAGATAGATAGATAGATAGATAGATAGATAGATGATAGATAGATAATTTGACAAATAAATGTTAGATAGATTTAAAATATGTTTCCTCAGCTCCTCAGTTGGGAAGACAAGGTCAAGGTATAGGAAATAAAAGAGAGAAACTCATGGGACATAGTGTCAACTCTAACTGGACTCTTTAAACTCAAATGGCTGTAAGGTCAGAGCACTCTCCCGTCTATAGTGATGCAGCTCTTCCTTCAAGGGTCAGTTTAACTGTAACCTCCACTGGAACACTCACCCTGATGCCTGCAGATTGAGTTAGCCAGACCTGCCCTGTGCTCCTACTACAGCCAGGCAAACCTCTATTGGTACCCTCATCACATGAGTTTGTTATTATTTATGAGTCTCTTTTCCTGATTAAAGCATGAGTTTCTGGAGAGCAGAGCTTACTCTTGTTCTATACCCAGCACTTAGCACAGTACCCAAAACATAGAAGGTCCTCCGTACATGTTGAGTGGGTCAATGAATGGGGGCATAAAAAATGAATGGATTAAAAAATGAAGGAAGGAATAATAGATGGGTGGATGGATAGTGGTTGGGTAGGTGAATGGATGGACTGATAGGTGACATCACTCTGTGATGACTTCATAGTAGAGATAGGAGTTGAGCTAGGGCTTGAATTATGAGCCGGTCATCTGGCAAAGTCAAAGGTACGAGAGGTTGCATTCCAGGAAGAGAAAAGAATAACTAAACACTCAGACATTTGACTGGGGTAGAAAAAAAAACATAAACATAGAATTAAAATGAACATGGCTGAGTTCATTAATGCCCTAATCATCTCTCTTTAGGTGTTGCTGCAAAAGTCTGCTAACTTTTCCTCCTCCTATAATCTTACCCCCTACAAGATATCTATCTTTCCTTCAAGGGGTGATTCTTTTAAAATTGAAATATGATCATGTTACTTCCCTAGTCGAAGCCCTTCAGTGACTTGTCAGTGTCTTGGGGCAGAGTTCTAGCTGGTCAGCAAATTATTCAAGGCCTTTGAGGCTCTGGCCCCTCCCTGCCTGCCCCACCCGCCCTCATAGTTCTGCTCAACTTCTCAGGGTGTCTCAAACTTCTGTGCATCTCTGGCCTTAGCTCTGTTCCTCTCCCTAGGAAGTCCTTCTATAATCTGTAAACAGTCACTTTACATGAGTTAAGATTTCTAGATGAGTTACATCTTCAAGGTCCAGCAGTAACTTAAATTTACATCACAAAGTCATTTACAGAGGCAGGAGAGGAAAATACAGATTTCTGAACTTATGTTGGTGAGTGTAGTATCGATCCATGTCAAAATTAAACTAAATTTAAGCAGATGGTCTGAGACTACATAGAAAACAGTATGGGAGTTAGCATGGTTTCACTGAAAACAAGTTACACCTGACCACTCTGAGTTCTTTGTTGAAGAATGCACTGGTCCACGGGATGAGGAGGAAGCTATAAGTAAGCACAGCACAGCTTGACTGACCAAGGCATTAGATCAAATCAATCATGGTACCCTTGTGGGCAAAGGGGAGAAATATAGCTTCAATGACTATTTTGTTAGGTGAGTTTGTGGCTTGTGAATAAGCCATTCCTGAAGAGTGTTGACTAATGAATTAGTGCCAACCCTAAGAGCAATCCCTGGTGACATGCCACAGAGTCCTGTCATAGGCCCCACCTTGTCCAGTATCTTTATGGATAGCATGCTTACCAAACTTGCAGGACAGTTTCAAGGAACTACTAAGGTGATGGGTGGCACAAAACAGTTACTTTTGGCAAATTAGAAGCATAGGCCTGTACTGAAAAAATTAAATTTAATGGGATTATTCTTAAATTCTATATTTAGGTTTCAAATCAATTGCACAAGTACAGAATGAGGAAGTTCTGGCATGGCAGGAGTTCATGAAATATCACAGGGGAAAATATCACAGGAGTTTTAGTTAATTTTTAAGCTAATTATAAGCTAATAATAGAATGTCAAACCATAATGCAGGAGTTAAGAAAGTTAATATAATCTTAGATCACATCAATAGAAGTAGAGGCTTTTAGATCATTGAAAACTATAATTCCCTTTTTCTGCATTGGTCAGATACCTCTGCTCATTTATTCATTCATTGAGCATGTATTCAGCACATCCTTGGCAATAGTTTCATTCAAGCACTGTGAATTGAAAGTTTTTAAAGTTAAATCCCTTCCAGTGTGTAGCAGAGGGAGCAGAGAAGTAAATCAATGACAACAGTACAGGGTAGGAAGTGTTAGGATGGAGCTAAGTCCCAAGAACCATGGGAGAAAAGAAGGTGGGCAAGGAAGTAGGTCACCACAGAGGAAGTGACCCTTGAGCAGGTAGGAATTCACCAGGTAAGCGAGTGAGAAAGGAGCATCTCTAGGCAGAAGGAATAGCGGAGCAAAGGTCCTGGGGTAGAAACAGGTTGGGTGTTCACCCAGGAACAGAAAGAAAGGCAGTGCAGCTGGAACAGAGTGACCCAGGGGAATTATGCAAGAAATATGCTCAGTGAAGGCAGCAGGGGAGGCTGGCTGCACACTAGGTAGATTCACCTGGGAGGCCATCCCCAGATCAGCTCAATCAGAATATCTGGGAGTGGAGCCCAGGTGTGGTTATTTTTAAAACTCCCCAGGGGATACAAATGTGCATCTCAGTGAGGGGAGGGGAAATGGGAGTTGCTATTCAACAGGTATAAAGTTTCAATAATACAAAATGATTATGCTCTAGTGATCTACTATACAACATCAGTACTGCATTGTAAACTTAGAAATGTGCAGAGGGTTAGATCTCATGTTAAGTATTCTTAACATGATAAAAAAAAAAAGAGAGAGAAGAGAAGGAAAGAAAAGAAAATGGAAAAAGAATGTGTATCTGGGCTCAAGAATCACTATTGTAGGCCTTGTGTCCAGGCCTGCGCAAGGAGTTTGGCACATGGGCTATTATTAGAAGTCATTAAACAGGAGGATGAAAACTGCTTTGTGTTTTTAAGAGATTCCTCTGACTGCCATTTAGGTGGCAGAAGGGTAGCCACAAGAGGCCATTTTGCTTCTTTGGAAGGATGAATGTCGCTGGCCCCAAGGTGAGAGCAGTGGGCGTGGAGAGGACCGCTTCGGGCTCTATTTTGAGATTAAGAGCCAAAAACAGGACTTGCCACAGGATTAGATGGGGAGGGTGCAGGGTAGTCCAAAGACGGCTCCTAGGTTTGGGGCCTGAGCGAACACACAGCAGTGCCATTGACTGGGATGGGGCATGCTGGAGGCTGTGCAGGGTGGGGCGCGAGGAAGGAGGCCTGCAGTCCTGTCTTAGATGTTGATTCTGAGATGCTCTTCTGATCCACCCTGGATATCTCAAGGAGGAGATTGAAATGAGTGTGGAAGTCAGAAGAGACACCAACAGTAGATTACACTGAGGGTGTTTACAGCCGTGGGCTGAGCGTGGCCGTTAAAGGCTGTCTCTCGAGGTGTGGGGTGAGTGAGTTGTCTTTGCAGATGCTCAAGAGGAATCCTCTGCCAGGGGCTGGGCAAAAGGTTGGTGCAATCAGCTCTCAGAGGCTCTCTCCAGGTCTCGGGTGTGTGGGACACGGCCTGTCGCGCAAAGCGCCACATGAGAACACAGCAGAGGGCCTCGGGGGCCACAGGAGCTGGTTCCACTTAACAGAGACTGGGTGATCCTCTAGAAAGAGCTTGAGACCAGGATGCGAAAAACCACATGTTCGCTGGATGGCACTACTCTGGGGGCTGCCCTCTGTGGGTCTCTGTTATTATGTCTGCAAAATGTGACAGTTAGGTAGATAGAGTTGGGTGATAACGACCAGCTCTAATGGTGTGGAATTCCAGATTTCATCCTCTGATCAACAGTCCCCAGCCTTTCTTTCTGCCAATACATTGTTCATATGCACACCACACTCCCCTAGCCCCCACAAACACAGAGCAAGCTCCACGTTCCGGGAAGTTCCCTGCACACTCGTCCTAGACAACAAAGTGTTTCCCAGCACCAGAGAGTGACATTATTCGAGAGAGAATATGGAAGCTGCTCCCATTTATTTTAAAAGGTAAATCACTAGCTGGAGCTTTGTTATTAGCAACACCTGCCTTGAAACCTACTTCTGTGGTGATTTGCAAACCCCAGGTGGATGTTGCAAAATTCAGCTACAGACCTGAGCCGACTAGACTGGTCCAGTGGAGCAGAGCAAGGCCTGAGGAGGGAGCTCTGGCTTAGGAGAGAGTCAACCAGCAGTCTGCTGCACCGAATGGAGGACAGACAACCCCAGGATGGGAGGTGTTTTGAGGGTGGCTTGGATTCCTGCAGCCATACCAGGGTAAGCAACAGGCCTTGAGTGAAAATGGGTGCAGCATGGGGGGCAGGCGGTCAGGGTGCTGCTCTCTGGCACCTCCTTGCCAGCCTCAGTCCAGAAATACATGGTACAGTCAGTGTGGAGACATCAGAGGCCACCGAGGGGCAGGAGAAAGCAGCCCCTAACCAAGCAGTGAGCTCTGCTGCTTCCCGGAGATGAACAGGAGGAGGCCACAGTCCACAGGCTCAGGGAGAATCTGGGACCCTGCTTGGATGTAGCAAACGGGAAGCAGAGAAAGACTTAAAGGGGGTGGAAGGACAGCCACCCAGGGTTGCTTGGACTGCTGGCCTGTCAAGCCCTTAACTAAGAATTAGCTTTTTCATTTTAAAGAGGGTAGAAGTCACTGTTTTCTTGTCTCCGTTGATGAACAGATTCTAGGTGGCAGGAGTCACCATAGAAACAGGTGCTATCTTAAGCAAATGAGCCTTATTAACCTTAAGAGTGGTGGAGTTTTCACAAGATTGCACATATAGGGTAGGAGGGAGAGTGGGGTTTGGGAAGGGGGAGGGTCCCAGTGGCTGAGGAGCTGAGCTGCGTTGTTCTGGGTGTAGCTGTGTGTGTGGATGGGTATCTGCGTGTGTTTTTGTGAAAGCATTTCCCAGGGAGTAAACTCACGTTCTGCCTTTTCCCTAAGAAATTCACACATCTCCCCCCCCCCTCCATCTCCATTTCCTTAGGAGCTGGCCTCCAGGTAGTAGAGGTCAAGAGCACTGCCTCCACCCCTTTCTCCCACTGCTTGTTTCCAACCCCACCATCTACTGTACGCAAGGACCAGGCGCCTCCCAGAGGACCCAGCTCCAGTAATAAGCAGGGCCCTCTGCTCTGGGAGGCAGTTGGTGCAGTGGTAAAAGTAGGAACACTGGATCCATGCGGCTGCTCTGTGATTCTGAGCCAGTGACCTGCCTCTGGGAGCCCCAATCTGTAAAAGGCAAAAACACCATTCACCTCCCAGAGCTAATGTGATAACAAATCAAATGTGCGTTGATTGTGACAAGCCTCCCTCCTGGGCTAAGGAAGGGGGTTGTCTCTCTTCACAGCATAGCTGTGACCTCACAAAGATTTTCCAAAGCCAAGGTTAATCTTTCCCCAGTGTTATCTGTTCATATAGGTTTCCACTCAGTACCGCTGGTGCAAGTTTCTGGGGAAGGTGCAAGTGATGTCAGAACACAGAACCTACCCGCAGGGAGGTTGCCATCATTTGGGGGAAATAGAAGACTTTAAGGCCCTGGCCAGTTGGCTCAGCGGTAGAGCGTCGGCCTGGCGTGCGGGGGACCCGGGTTCAATTCCCGGCCAGGGCACATAGGAGAAGCGCCCATTTGCTTCTCCACCCCCCCCTCCTTCCTCTCTGTCTCTCTCTTCCCCTCCCGCAGCCAAGGCTCCATTGGAGCAAAGATGGCCCGGGCTCTGGGGATGGCTCCTTGGCCTCTGCCCCAGGTGCTAGAGTGGCTCTGGTCACGGCAGAGCGACGCCCCGGAGGGGCAGAGCATCGACCCCTGGTGGGCAGAGCGTTGCCCCTGGTGGGCGTGCCGGGTGGATCCCGATTGGGCGCATGCGGGAGTCTGTCTGACTGTCTCTCCCCGTTTCCAGCTTCAGAAAAATACAAAAAAATAATAATAATAAAAATAAATAAATAAATAAAACTCAGGACCACTAAGTACTAAACTGGACAGAGGGAAGAGCTATAGCAGCAGATAGGGAGTGGGCAGGGAGGGAGTAGAGGGGGACAGGTGGGTGGGGCTTGAGGGCCAGGTAGGACAGAGGTAGGCAGGGAGGAGATGTGAAAGAAAAGGGGACATATATTCATCGGTTGAGGCAAGACTGGCCAAATTCTGGACTCTTCCTATATTATGAACAGTAAATAAGAAATTAACACTCTCCCACAAAATCTGGGAGTTGTGCATATTGGCTGCAAGAAGCATGTCTGCTGCCCTCTGCAGCCCCACCTTGGGCAGGACACTCAGCCAGCCCCAGTCCAGCTCCTATTCCTGGGGCTCTGAGGAAGAGTCTCATGCTGCCCCGCCATTTATACCCTGCAGCCTGAGGTGCCACTTGCCCCAGAGAGACAAGATGGAGCCAGCCTGCCCAGGGACTAAACCCTGGGAGGGCATGGCCCAGGCGGACATTTTTCTTTGCCATGAGCAGGAAAGCGTCCCCACACACACCTATGCTGGGACAATGTTGGCAGCATGGCTGAGGGACAAGGCCCTGCTTCACAGGTTCCTAGCTCTCCAGTGCTGGAAGGGCCCTTGGGGTTATGTGGTCCTCCTCCTTCATTTTACTGATGAGGAAGCTGAGGCCTAAGGTCGTCTAAGCGTATTGGTGCAGAGTGTAGACCACAGTTCAGGTGTCCCTGCCCTTAGTCCTACGGCTCTTCCCTTTCACTGACCCGAGCTTGCTGAATGAAAGAAGCCACCACCTGGTGGGGCAGAGGGTGGAGCCATCACTGGAATCCCAGGGAAAGAGAGGGACTATGCACCCTGGGATGCTCAGCTTTCAGCTCTTGTCCCTTTCAAAATCACAGTTTGGCATTCTGTGAATTTCACTTGGCCCCAGCCAAGGACTGCAATTTTAGCAGTTCTAGGCAAGTCCTCCCAATCCACCCAATTCCTGCCTCCCCAGTTCTCCTTCCCACTGGCTTTTGACTAAGATTCTTTCACAGCAGGAAAAGGATCACACTGCGATTTCAGGTGAGGCTGAAAGGACTGCTTATTGCAGAGAGTTCATGGACTGACTGAAGTCCTGAACTTGAGGGGGCAATAAACAACATTGGAGTTTTGCCTGGGCCACTCAGAGGAAAACAGAGCGGGAGGCCCGTGTGCAGTGAAGGAAAGTCAGGTGTGGAGAGACGGAGCAAGAGGGGCATCAAAGGAGGGGAGGGAGATCTGACCCTCCGTGTGTCTCCCACAAAGTGCTTGCTCTTTCCTCTACTCTAAAATAAAGTGGCTGTTCCTTTCCTAGTGTTTTGGTTGTGCCCAGAATTTAATTTATAGAGGTGACTGGTGACGCAGAAACCAATGTTATTTATTACAGTTTCTAGAAGAAGGAAGTATGCCATTCCTTGCCATGCCACACCAGACAGGGCCACACCGGGAAGCACCAGGGCTGGTCAGGAGCCAGAAGGAGGAAGAAGCAAGCATGGCCTGGGGCCTTTACTGTGGTTTCTGTGGGAAGGAATGGGCAAGGAAAAGCAGGCAAGTTTAGGATTGGAGAGTTTGAATAGTCTCCATAGGCTCTGGGCTACAGGGGGCTCTCTGGTTGCCTGGTATCTGGCCCTAGGGCCATTAGGGCAGGGGGATATTGGCTTGGTGGGTAAAAGGCAAAGTAGATGGAGGTGAGGTATGTATGGGCTTTGGACCAGTTGGTTTGCATATGAAAGGTTTGCTCATAGTTGAGTAGTACGCTTTCTAGGAATTAGCTAGCCCAGGGCAGTCTCTCCAGGATTAGCAAGCAAGCCCTCAGAATGTCAAAGCATCTTAAAATACAGAAAATAAAAGCATGATCAATACACCTGGAACCGCCTTTCCTTTGAAATCTGCTCTTCTTAAAAAGTTCTACTCAAAATCTACCTGATTCAGCATGTCTTCCTCATGACTACAAGACCCCTCCCCTCCTCTAGTCTCCCACTTCGCACTTAGTCTGTACCGCACAATTGAGCACTGGATTCCACACTGTCTGGTTTCCTAGTTGTCCCAAGGCACTTGGCCTAGTTTCTCAGCCCCTTGGGAAGACTCCGCTCACCTTCCTTCTGCCCCAGTGCACATCCAGCCCTCCACCCTAGAGGATGACCGTTGCTCACGGCATCACCCCTTCCAGGCTACAATCCCAGCCAGGGTTGTCACCCTCACCACCTTGCCTCTTACTCCTTCATTTCCAGGTCAGTAAGTAGGTCCCACCCACTGACAACAGCAAGACTGTGTTCTCCCTTCCTTCTGACCATGTGAACCCTGCAACAGTCTGCAAACAGCCTCCTCCAGCAAACACGTCCCTGCCACCAACAGACAACCCACCACTGACCTCCACTCCTACTCACAGCCGATGACTTACTCCTACTCCCACCTCCAAAGCTCTTCTCTTGCTGGCTCCTACCCCAAAGTATCCTCTCCCTTCTCTCCCAAATCAAAGCTTCCACAGTTTTAAAATGCTGCTTAAAGCCCCCACATCGCCTTCAGAATCAAGCTGAAGTCCTGCCAGATAGTTCACTGACTGAGCTGACTCTCCCTGGGCCTTGGTGCCCTTCCAGGTAAAATGAAGAGTAGCCTATAGGGCCCCATAGGTCCCTTTCAGTTCTAACCATCTGGGGTGCTGCATTCTCTATAGACCCGTTGCTTGGTATGTGGAAAGCGCTTCTTCTTAGGTGACACAGAGACAAAGAATAGGGCTTTTCTGCCTGGCCTTTCCTCTCCGCAGAGCCAGGGCAGAGCATTGCCCGAGGAGGCCCCCTCAGCTGCTTGTTACTGACCAAACTATTTCACTAGTTATGATAACAAGAGATGATTTCATTCAACTCAACTGTGATGTGCTGAGCGCCCCATCTGAATTCAGCTCTCCACTCGGCATTGTGGGGGCTCTGAAAGGATAGAATTAAATTCCTGTCCTCAAGGAACCTAAACTCAATGGGGAAATAAGTTACACACACACATAAAGTCCCTCTGCATTCGCTGGGGACTGGTTCCAGGACTCCAGCAGTACCCAAATCTGAGGATGCTCACTCCTGCAATATAAAATGGCACGGAATTTGCATATAATCTATGCACATATCTATATTACTTATAGTACCTAATGCAATGTAAATGCATATAAATGGTTGTTATACTATACTGTTTAGGGAAAATGACAGAAGAAAAAATTCTGTACATGTTCAGTGCACACACAACCATCCATCATAGGCCTAACTGCATATTATACATCAGCAACAATGTAACATTTTAAAAAATATTATCCATCGGCAGTTGGTTGAACCCACAGGTGTGGAAAGAACCCATGGATACTGAGGGCTGACTATGTGTATATTATTTGAGAATTGCCGAGGGAACTGGGTGAATCTATAGGGTAAACAGCTAATTTGAGTCACTGTTTTTGACCCTTCCTTTGGATTTGTCTACACTTGACTCAAGTATCTGACTCTATGGCAGTATGCAACCACTGTAAATATTGATGGGCACTGTACTGGGCACACTGGGCTGGGAGAGCAGAGCTTTGCAATGTGGCCGATACATCTCCAACTTGAAATATTCCCCCTTTAAAGTTTAAATTAAAAATTCCCCCCCAAAAAAATTCCCAGTTTTAATTATTGTCCTCTTAACAATAGAAACACCTGGAAATGACCACATTTCAGCATACAAACTGCACCTCCTAAAGCGTCTATAACACTTAGAAGCACAAGAAAACTTATCAAGGTGGGTGTTGATTTTTGGTTCAGAGAACATGATAAATCTATTTATATTTTACACTAATAAACAGTATAAGATATTGTTAAACTACCCAATCATTGTGAAGAATTGCAATTAAAAGCTCATTGGAGAGCATGAAAGACTTTAATATATACTCTTATTTAATATATATGTATAATATTTTATATATATATATTAAATATATTAATCTATTCATATGTAACTATATAATATACTATATAACCATATGATATAGAAAGTATTTAATATAAATTAATATTTCACAAATTAATTTTCACATGTGCTCTAGTTTTTTTTTTTTTTTTTTTTTATTATATAATTTTATTTTTTTAATGGGGTGACATCAATAAATCAGGATACATATATTCAAAGATAACAAGTCCAGGTTATCTTGTCGTTCAATTATGTTGCATACCCACCACCCAAAGTCAGATTGTCCTCTGTCACCTTCTATCTTGTTTTCTTTGTGCCCCTCCCCACCCCCTATCCCTCTCCCATTCCCCCCTCCCCCCCGTAACCACCACACTCTTATAAATGTCTCTTAGTTTCACTATTATGTCCCACCTACGTATGGAATAATACAGTTCCTGTTTTTTTCTGATTTACTTATTTCGCTTCGTATCATGTTATCAAGATCCCACCATTTTGCTGTAAATGTTCCGATGTCATCATTTCTTATGGCTGAGTAGTATTCCATAGTGTATATGTGCCACATCTTCTTTATCCAGTCATCTATTGATGGGCTTTTTGGTTGTTTCCATGTCCTGGCCACTGTGAACAATGCTGCAATAAACATGGGGCTGCATGTGTCTTTACGTATCAATGTTTCTGAGTTTTTGGGATATATACCCAGTAGAGGGATTGCTGGGTCATAAGGTAGTTCTATTTTCAGTTTTTTGAGGAACCACCATACTTTCTTCCATAATGGTTGTACTACTTTACATTCCCACCAACAGTGTATGAGGGTTCCTTTTTCTCCACAGCCTCTCCAACATTTGCTGTTACCTGACTTGCTAATAACAGCTAATCGAACAGGTGTGAGGTGGTATCTCATTGCCGTTTTGATTTGCATTTCTCTAATAGCTAAAGAAGATGAGCACCTTTTCATATATCTGTTGGCCATTTGTATTTCTTCCTGGGAGAAGTGTCTATTCATATCCTCTTCCCATTTTTTTATTGGATTGTTTGTTTGTTTGTTGTTGAGTTTTATGAGTTCTTTGTATATTTTGGATATTAGGCCCTTATCTGAGCTGTCGTTTGAAAAAATCATTTCCCATTTAGTTGGCTTTCTGTTTATTTTGTTATCAGTTTCTCTTGCTGAGCAAAAACTTCTTAGTCTGATGTAGTCCCATTCATTAATTTTTGCCTTCACTTCTCTTGCCATTGGAGTCAAATTCATAAAATGCTCTTTAAAACCCAGGTCCCTGAGTTGAGTACCTATGTCTTCTTCTATGTACTTAATTGTTTCAGGTCTTATGTTTAGATCTTTGATCCATTTTGAGTTAATTTTTGTACAGGGGGAGAGACTGTAGTCCAGTTTCATTCTTTTGCATGTGGCTTTCCAGTTTTCCCAGCACCATTTGTTGAAGAGGCTTTCTTTTCTCCATTGTGTGTTGTTGGCCCCTTTATCAAAAATTATTTGACTATATATATGTGGTTTTATTTCTGGACTTTCTATTCTGTTCTATTGGTCTGAGTGTCTATTTTTCTGCCAATACCATGCTGTTTTGATTGTCGTGGCCCTATAATAGAGTTTGAAGTCAGGTATTGAAATGCCCCCAGCTTCATTCTTTTTCTTTAGGATTGCTTTGGCTATTCGGGGTTTTTTATAGTTCCATATAAATCTGATGATTTTTTGCTCTATTTCTTTAAAAAATGTCATTGGAAGTTTGATGGGAATTGCATTAAATTTGTATATTGCTTTGGGTAATATAGCCATCTTGATTATATTTATTCTTCCTAGCCAAGAACAAGGTATATTCTTCCATCTAATTATATCTTTTTCGATTTCCCTTAACAATGGTTTATAGTTTTCATTATATAAGTCCTTTACATTCTTTGTTATGTTTATTCCTAAGTATTTTATTTTTTTTGTTGCAATCGTGAAGGGGATTATTCTTTTGAGTTCCTTCTCAGTTGTTTCATTGTTGGCATATAGAAAGGCTATTGACTTCTGTATGTTAATTTTGTATCCTGCGACCTTACTGTATTGGCTTATTGTTTCTAGTAGTCTTTTTGTGGATTCTTTGGGGTTTTCGATGTATAGTATCATATCATCTGCAAAAAGTGATACCTTTACTTCTTCTTTTCCGATATGGATGCCTTTTATTTCTTTGTCTTGTCTGATTGCTCTGGCTAGAACCTCTAGTACCACATTAAATAAGAGTGGAGAGAGTGGACAACCCTGTCTTGTTCCTGATTTAAGGGGGAAAGCCTTCAGTTTAGTGCCACTTAATATGATGTTAGCTGATGGTTTATCATATATGGCCTTTATCATGTTGAGATATTTTCCTTCTATACCCATTTTGTTGAGAGTCTTAAACATAAAATTGTGTTGTATTTTATCGAAAGCCTTTTCTGCGTCTATTGATAAGATCATGTGGTTTTTGTTCTTTGTTTTGTTGATATGGTGTATTACGTTAACCGTTTTACGTATGTTGAACCATCCTTGAGATTCTGGGATGAATCCCACTTGATCATGATGTATTATTTTTTTAATATGTTGTTGTATTCGATTTGCTAGTATTTTGTTTAGTATTTTAGCATCTGTATTCATTAGAGATATTGGTCTGTAGTTTTCTTTTTTTGTGCCATCCTTGCCTGGTTTTGGTATGAGGGTTATGTTGGCTTCGTAAAATGTGTTTGGAAGTATTGCTTCTTCTTCAATTTTTTGGAAGACTTTGAGTAGAATAGGAACCAAGTCTTCTTTGAATGTTTGATAAAATTCGCTGGTATAGCCGTCAGGGCCTGGACTTTTATTTTTGGGGAGGTTTTTAATGGTTTTTTCTATTTCTTCTCTACTGATAGGTCTGTTTAGGCTTTCTGCTTCTTCTTGACTCAGTGTAGGAAGGTTGTATTTTTCTAGGAATTTATCCATTTCTTCTAGGTTGTTGAATTTAGTAGCATAAAGTTTTTCATAGTATTCTACAATAATTCTTTGTATATCTACGGTGTCCGTGGTGATTTCTCCTCTTTCATTTTGGATTTTGTTTATATGAGTTCTTTCTCTTTTTTCCTTGGTAAGTCTTGCCAAGGGTTTGTCAATTTTGTTGATCTTTTCAAAGAACCAGCTCCTTGTTCTATTAATTTTTTCTATAGTTTTTCTGTTCTCTAATTCATTTATTTCTGCTCTGATTTTTATTATCTCCTTTCTTCGGCTGGTTTTGGGTTGTCTTTGTTCTTCTTTTTCTAGTTCCTTAAGGTGGGAAGTTAAGTGGTTCACTTGGGCTCTCTCTTGTTTGTTCATATATGCCTGAAGTGATATGAACTTCCCTCTTATCACTGCTTTTGCTGCATCCCATAGATTCTGATATGTCGTATTGTCATTTTCATTAGTCTGTATATATCTTTTGATCTCTGCACTTATTTCTTCTTTGACCCATTCATTTTTTAAAAGTATGTTGTTTAGTTTCCACATTTTTGTGGGATTTTTTTCCTCTTTTTTGCAGTTGAATTCTAGTTTCAAGGCTTTATGATCAGAAAATATGCTTGGTACAACTTCAATTTTTCTGAATTTGCTGATGTTGTTTTTGTGGCCCAACATATGGTCAATTCTTGAGAATGATCCATGTACACTGGAGAAAAATGTATACTCAGTCACTTTGGGATGAAATGTCCTGTAGATGTCTATCATATCCAGGTGCTCTAGTGTTTTGTTTAAGGCCACTATGTCTTTGTTGATTCTCTGTTTGGATGACCGATCTAGAGCCGTCAGCGGTGTATTGAGGTCTCCAAGTATGATTGTATTTTTGTCAGTTTTTGTTTTAAGATCAATAAGTAGCTGTCTTATATATTTTGGTGCTCCTTGGTTTGGTGCATATATATTAAGAATTGTTATGTCTTCTTGATTCAGTGTCCCCTTAGCCATTATCACATGTGCTCTAGTTAATAAGGGATTGTTTTTGGAACTAGACTAAAAAATTTATTTTTTATTAAGTGAGAGGCAGGAAGGTAGAGAGACAGACTCCCACATGTGCCCTGATGGGGATCTACCTGGCAACACCCATCTGGGGCTGATGCTCTACACATCTGGGGCCACTGCTCTGTTGCTCAGCAACCAAGCTATTTTAGTGCCTGAGGAGGAGGCCATGGAGCCATTCTCAGTGTCTGGGGCCAAATTGCTCAAACCATCTGAGCCATGGATGCAGGAGAGGAGGGGAGAGAAAGAGAGAGAGATGAGAAGGGGGAGGGGAGGTGTGAAGAAGTAGATGGTTGCTTCTCCTGTGTGCCCTGACTGGGAATCAAACCCAGGACTTTCACACACTGGACCCAACACTCTAATGCTGAGCCAACCAAACAGAGCCCTAGACTAAATTTTTATTGGAACTTAAGGTTACTCTTAGACATTAACACATATTCTAAAACTACAGTTATTAAAAAGTATGGTATATATAGGTATATCATTGAAGGAGAAGAGAAAGATCTGAAACAGATCAAAATACAGTGGCTGATAAAGGAGTCATTTCAAAACTGAAGAGAAAGGATTGATTATTCCATAAATGTTTGGGTATGGCTGACTAGTCATTTGGGGGAAAAATAATTTTGAAGTTCTTTCTCATATAAAAGACTCAGAGGGGCCCTGGCCGGTTGGCTCAGCGGTAGAGCGTCAGCCTGGCGTGCGGGGGACCCAGATTCGATTCCCGGGCAGGGCACATAGGAGAAGCACCCATTTGCTTCTCCACCCCCCCCTCCTTCCTCTCTGTCTCTCTCTTCCCCTCCCGCAGCCAAGGCTCCATTGGAGCAAAGATGGCCCGGGCGCTGGGGATGGCTCCTTGGCCTCTGCCCCAGGTGCTAGAGTGGCTCTGGTCACGGCAGAGCGACGCCCCAGAGGGGCAGAGCATCGCCCCCTGGTGGGCAGAGCGTCACCCCTGGTGGGCATGCTGGGTGGATCCCGGTCGGGTGCGTGCGGGAGTCTATCTGTCTCTCCCCGTTTCCAGCTTCAGAAAAGTACAAAAAAAAAAAAAAAAAGACTCAGAGGGTGACAGTGACTCAGTTATTTGGCATTAAGGCAGGAGGGTATTCCACTTACTTTCCCATGATTCTGATTGGTGCTTCCCCATCACAGGAGATTCAATAGAACCACTTTCCTGGTTACAAAGGGACAGATTGAGACCAGTGGCTCTGGGGTGAGATTGCACATACTACTTTCCCTGAAGCCTGCCAGTCTCCTTCCCCCAGGGCAAAGCCACTAACCCCATCCTCCCAATTCTACCAGAGGCTGTTTTAGTGACTGAGCCTAACAGGAAGCCAGCAGGTAGAGGCAGCTGGAGGAAGATCTAGGGGTGACTGGGATCTTTCGTTGACCTGCCCTTGGACCTGGTGCTAGTAACCTCAGTGTGCAACTTGGTCCTTCCTGCATGCACCTGAGCCTGGCAAAGGTAGCTACAAACCACTGATTGCATGTAGTTCCGAACAGGTCACAGAGGGCCAATCACAGGCAGTGTCTCACATTGGCCTGCATTAAATTCCTTCCCAAGAGGTCCAGAACCATTACACGCAGTGGCTAGCTTCAGACAACATCAGAGCAAGATCCAGTTTAGCTTCACAAGCAGCATATCCAAAGGAAGATGTCATCAGGCACCAAACCCTATAGAGGTGAATTCTACTTCCTGTGGTCAGCACCTGCACTGCAGCTCACACTCTTTGAGGTAGATCCTCAAGTCAGCCAGCCTGAGGGTTAATCTGATGCACAATATGCCAATAGCAATCAAGTCTTGATTACAACAGGAGGGCTCACATAACCCACACAATCCTGGAACATCCAGCTCAGGTGACCAAAGAGACTGCACCACTGGACCCAACAGAATACCTACTACATAAGGCCAGCCCATGAAAGACTGGGAATCATAGCAGATCTATCTGATACATAGAAACAAACACAAAGAGGCAGAAAAAAATGAGAAGAAAAAGAAACGGGTCCCAAATAACAGGACTGAAGAAATCTCCAGAAAAAGAACTAATTGAAATGGGATACGCAATTCATCAAATATAGGGTTCAAAGTAATGCTTATATGGATGCTCAAGGAAAGAAGTGAGAACTTCAACAAAGAGATAGCAAGCATAAAAAAGGGCATAAAAACCATTAAGAAAGAGCCAGTCAGAAATGAAGAATACACTATCTGACATCAAGAATACACTGGAAGAAATAAACAGTACAGTGGATGAAGCTAAGGATTGAGTTGGTGATTTGGAAGACAAGGTAGAGAAAAAACATGCAATCAGAGCAGCAAAAATAAACAAGAATAAAAAAGAATGAGGAGGCTTTAAGGGACTTTTGGGACAACATGAAATATGACAACATCCATGTCATAGGGATACCAGAAGAAGAGAGAGAGCAAGGGATTGAGAACTTATTTGAAGAAATAATGACCAAAAATTCTCCTAACCTGGTGAAAGAAAAAGATACACAAGTTCAGGAAGTACAGAGAATCCCAAACAACAAGGACCCAAGAGGCCCATGCCAAGATACATCATAATTAAAATGGCAAATATTAAAGACAAAGGGAATCTTAAAAGAGCAAGAGAAAATGTTAGTTACTCACAAGAGAGCTCCCATAAGACTGTCAGCTGATTCCCAAACAGAAACATTTCAGGCCAGAAGAGATTGGCATAAAATATTCAAAGTGATGAAAAGCAAAGACCTATAACCAAGACTACTTTACCCAGAAAGGCTAACATTTAAAATTGAAGGACAAATAAAGAGCTTTCCAGACAAGAAAAAACTAAAGAAGTTCATTACCAACAAGATCAATAGTATTACAAGAAATGTTAAAGGACCTTCTTTAAGAAAAAGAAGGAAAAAAGAAAGAAAAAAACAGAAGAACATGATTAAAAGGAAAAATGGCAATAAATATGTATCTATCAATAATAATTTTAAATGTAAATGGCTTAAATGCTCCAACCAAAGACATGGGGTAGCTGAATGGATAAGAAAGTAAGAACCATATATATGCTGTCTACAAGAGACTCACGTCAGAATGAAAACTATGCACAGACTAAAAATAAAGGGATGGAAAAAGATATTTCATGCAAATGGAAAAACAAAGCTGGGTAGCAGTTCTTATATCTGACAAAATGCACTTTAAAACAAATGCTGCCTCACCTGTGGTGGCGCAGTGGATAAAACATTGACTTCGAATGCTGAGTTCACCAGTTTGAAACCCTGGGCTTGCCTGGTTTCAAACATCAACATATGGAAGTTGATGCTTCCTACTCCTTCTCTCTCTCTCTCTCTCCTCTCTAAAATGAATAAAGTATTTTTTTAAAAAAAATCTATAATAAGAGATAAAGAAGGACACTATATAGATAAAGGGAAAAATCCAATAACATGATATAACCCTTGTAAACATTTACACTCCCAATGTAGGAGCACCTAAATATGTAAAGCAAATCTTGATGGACATAAAGGGAGAGATGGATAGCTGTACAGTCATACTAGGGGATTTTAACACCCTATTGACATCAATGGATAGATCTTCCAGATAGAAAATCAACAAGGAAATGGTGGCCTTAAGTGACACATTAGATCAGCTAGATTCAGTTGATATCTTCAAAGTGTTCACCCCAAAGCAGCATAATAGACATTCATTTCAAGTGTACATGAAACATTTTCTAAGATAGACCCCATATTAGGACACAAAACTATACTCAGTAAATTTAAGAAGAGTGAAATCATATTAATCATCTTCTCTGAACATATGGTATAAAAGTTGCAATCAATCACAAGGGAAAAAAAGAGCTCACAAAGACATGGAGGCTAAGTAGCATGTTACTGAACAACAAATGGGTTAACAGTGAAATTAAGGCACAAATCAAAAAATACCTTGAAACAAATGAAAATTAGAACACAACAACCCAAATCTATAGAACACAGCAAAAGCAGTCTTAAGAGGGAAAATTATAGTATTGCAAGCATACCTCAAGAAACAAACAAAATAAATTTCAAATGAACAATCTAACCTTATAGTTAAAGGAACTTGAAAAATAACAACAAGCAAAGCCCAAAGTGAGTAGAAGGAAAGAAATAATAAAGATAACAGCAGAAATAAACTAAATAGAGACTTAAAAATACTAAGGATCAATGAAACCAAGAGCTGTTTATTTTTAAAAGATAAACAAGATTGACAAACCTTTAACCAGATTCATCAAGAAAAAAATAGAACCCAGATAAGTAAAATCAGAGATGAAACAACAAACACCAAAGAAATACAAAACATTGTAAGAAAATATTACAAACAACTATGTCAACAAATTGAACAATCTGGATGTAATGGATAATTCTCAGAAACATACAAGCTTCCAAAACTGAATCAGGAAGAATCAGAGAATTTGAATAGACAGATTACAGCCAGTGAAATTGAAGCAGTAATCAAAATCTCCCAACATACAAAAGTCCTTGTTTGGATGGCTTCACAGTAAATTTTACCAAACATTCAAAAAAGAATCAACATCTGTCCTTCTCAAACTTCCAAAAAATTCAAGAGGAGGGGAAATTTCCAAGCTTATTTTGTGAGGCCAGCATTATCCTAATTCCAAAACCAGATAAAGACACTACAAAAAAAGAAAACTATAGGCCAATTTCCCTAATGAACATAGATACTAAAATCCCTATCAAAATCTTAGCAAACTAGAGAAAGGGGGTGGCGGGCCTGCAGACACACCATACCTAGGAAACAGAGGCCATACCCAGTGGACTCCAGTGCCCAAAACCTTCCTTTACACAGAGAAAATGAGAAGGCAGAGAAATGTAACACAAATAAACCAAGAGAAATCCCCAGAAAAGGACCTAAATGAATCAGATATAACCAAATTAGGAGATGCAGAGTTTAAAATAACGATTGTTAGGATGCTCAAAGATATTAGAACAACAATAAATGGTCATTACGAACACTTAAATAAAGAGATAGCAAATATAAAAAAGGACATTGAAATAATAAAAAAGAATCAGTCAGAAATGACAAATACAATATCTGAAATAAAGAACACAATGGAAGGAATTAAAAGCAGGTTGGATGAAGCGGAGAATCAAATCAGCGAGTTAGAGGACATGATAAATAAAGGCACGGAAGCAGAGCAGAAAAAAGAAAAGAGACTCAAAAAGTCTGAGGAAACTCTAAGAGAGCTCTGTGATAACATGAAAAGAAATAACATCTGCATCATAGGGGTTCCTGAAGAAGAAGAGAAAGAACAAGGGATAGAGACTTTGTTCAAGCATATCATAGCTGAAAACTTCCCTCAGTTAAGGCAGGAAAGCATCTCACATGTTCAGGAAGCACAGAGAACTCCATTAAAGAGAAACCCAAAGAAATCTACACCAAGACACATCATAATTAAAATACCAAAGCTAAGTGATAAAGAGAAAATATAAAAAGCTGCTAGAGGAAAAAAGACTATCACCTACAAAGGAGCCCCCATAAGGATGACTTCTGACTTCCCAACAGAAACACTTGAGGCCAGAAGGGAATGGCAAGAAATATTCAAAGTAATGCAGAACAAGAGTCTACAACCAAGACTACTTTATCCAGCAAGGCTATCATTTAACATTGAAGGAGAAATAAAAAGCTTTACAGACAAAAAAAAATCAAGGAATTCACTGCAACCAAACCAAGGCTGCAAGAAATGCTAAGGGGCCTGTTGTAAACAGATCAAAGGAGAAAAAGAATATAGCAAAAGAGGAATACAGTTTTAAAGAATAAAATGGCAGCCCTGGCCGGTTGGCTCAGCGGTAGAGCGTCGGCCTGGCGTGCAGGGGACCGGGGTTCGATTCCCGGCCAGGGCACATAGGAGAAGCACCCATTTGCTTCTCCACCCCCCCCCTTCCTCTCTGTCTCTCTCTTCCCCTCCCGCAGCCAGGGCTCCATTGGAGTGGAGATGGCCCGGGCACTGGGGATGGCTCCTTGGCCTCTGCCCCAGGTGCTGGAGTGGCTCTGGTCACAGCAGAGCGGTGCCCCGGAGGGGCAGAGCATCGCCCCCTGGTGGGCAGAGCGTCGCCCCTGGTGGGCGTGCCGGGTGGATCCCGGTCGGGCGCATGCGGGAGTCTGTCTGACTGTCTCTCCCCATTTCCAGCTTCAGAAAAATACAAAAAAAAAAAAAGAATAAGATGGCAATGAACAATTACATATCAATAATAACCTTAAATGTAAATAGATTAAATGACCCGATCAAAAGACATAGGGTAGCTGCGTGGATAAGAAAACAGGAAGGGCACAAAAGCAGTCTCAACAAATTTAAGAAGATTGAAATCATATCGAGCACTTTCTCTGATCACAACGGCATTAAACTAGAAATCAACCACAACAGAAAAACTGAAAAATACTCAAACACTTGGAAACTAAATAGCATGTTATTAAATAACAAATGGGTAAACAATGAGATCAAAGAAGAAATTTAAAAATTCCTAGAAACAAATAATAATGAGCATACATCAACTCAAAATTTATGGGATACAGCAAAAGCAGTCCTGAGAGGGAAGTTCATAACATTACAGGCATACCTCAAGAAGCTAGAAAAAGCTCAAATAAACTTGACCCTACATCTAAAAGAACTAGAAAAAGAACAGCAAGTAAAGCCCAGAGGTAGTAGAAGGAAGGAAATAATAAAGATCAGAGCAGAAATAAATGACATAGAGGCTAAAGAAACAATACAGAGGATGAATGAAACCAGGAGCTGGTTCTTTGAAAAGGTAAACAAGATCGATGAACATTTAAACAGATTCACCAAGAAAAAAAGAGAGAGGACTCAAATAAATAAAATTAGAAACGAGAGTGGAGAAATAACAACTGACGCAACAGAAATACAAAATATTGTAAAAAAATACTATGAAGAAGTGTACGCCAAAAAACTAGACAACCTAGATGAAATGGACAAATTCCTTGAAACATATAATCTTCCAAAAATTAATCTAGAAGAATCAGAAAACCTAAACAGACCAATTACAACAAATGAGATTGAAACAGTTTATCAAAAAACTCCCAAAAAAGAAAAGTCCTGGGCCTGATGGCTTCACAAGTGAATTCTACCAAATATTCAAAGAAGAACTAACTCCTATCCTTCTCAAGCTATTTCAAAAAATTCAAGAGGAAGGAAGATTTCCAAACTCCTTTTATGAGGTGAGCATAATTCTGATTCCAAAACCAGGCAAAGACAACACAAAGAAAGAAAATTATAGGCCAATATCCCTGATGAATTTAGATGCAAAAGTCCTCAACAAAATATTAGCAAGCCAGATTCAGCAATATATGAAAAAAAATCATACACCATGATCAAGTAGGATTTATTCTTGGGAGGCAAGGCTGGTACAATATTTGCAAATCAATCAATGTGATTCATTATATAAACAAAAGGAAGGAGAAAAACCACATGATAATTTCAATAGATGCAGAAAAAGCATTTGATAAAATCCAGCACTCATTCATGATCAAAACTCTCAGCAAAGTGGGAATACAGGGAACATACCTCAACATGATAAAGGCCATCTATGACAAACCCACAGCCAACATCATACTCAATGGGCAAAAATTAAAAGCAATCCCCTTAAGATCAGGAACAAGGCAGGGGTGCCCCCTTTCACCACTCTTATTCAACATAGTTCTGGAAGTCCTAGCCACAGCAATCAGAGAGTAAAAAGAAATAAAAGGCATCCAAATTGGAAAAGAAGAAGTAAAACTATCATTATTTGCAGATGATATGATATTGTATATAGAAAACCCTAAAGTTGCAGTCAAAAAACTACTAGACCTGATAAATGAATTCAGCAAGGTGGCAGGATATAAAATCAATACTCAGAAATCAGAGGCATTTTTATACACTAACAATGAACTGTCAGAAAGAGAATTAAGGAATCAATCCCCTTTACCACTGCAACCAAAAAAATAAAGTATCTAGGAATAAATTTAACTAGGAGATTAAAGATTTGTACTTGGAAAATTATAAAACATTGATAAAAGAAATCAGGGAAGATACAAACAAGTGGAAGCATATACCATGCTCATGGTTAGGAAGAATAAACATCATTAAAATGTCTATATTACCCAAAGCTATTTATAAATTCAATGCAATACCGATTAAAATACCAATGACTTACTTCAAAGATATAGAACACATATTCCAAAAAGTTATATGGGACCAAAAGAGAACATGAATAGCCTCAGCAATCTTGAAAAGGAAGAATAAAGTGGGAGGTATCACACTTCCAGATATCAAGTTCTATTATAAGGCCATTGTACTCAAAACAGCCTGGTACTGGCATAAGAACAGGTATATAGATCAATGGAACAGAACTGAGAACCCAGAAATAAACCCACACTTTTATGGACAACTAATATTTGACAAAGGAGGTAAGAGTATGGTATACATTGGGGTAAAGACAGCCTCTTCAACAAATGGTGTTGGGAAAATTGGACAGCTACCTGCAAAAAATGAAACTAGATCACCAACTTATACCGTTCACAAAAATAAACTCAAAATGGATAAAAGACTTAAATGTAAGCCATAAAACCATAAGCATCTTAGAAGAAAACATAGGCAGTAAGCTCTCTGACATCTCTCACAGCAATATATTTGCTGATTTGTCTCCACGGGCAAGTGAAATAAAAGACAGGATAAACAAATGGGACTTTATCAAACTAAAAAGCTTCTGCACAGTTAAAGACAATAAGAACAGAATAAAAAGACAAACTACACAATGGGAGAATATATTTGACAATGCGTCTGATAAGGGGTTAATAACCAAAATTTATAAAGAACTTGTAAAACTCAATACCAGGAAGACAAACAATCCAATCAAAAAATGGGCAAAAGAAATGAATAGACACTTCTCCAAAGAGGACATACAGATGGCCAATAGGCATATGACAAAATGCTCAACATCACTAATCATTAGAGAAATGCAAATTAAAACCACAATGAGATATCATCTCACACCAGTCAGAATGGCGCTCATCAACAAAACAACACATAATAAGTGGTGGCGAGGATGTGGAGAAAAGGGAACCCTTCCGCACTGCTGGTGGGAATGCAGACTGGTGCAACCACTGTGGAAAACAGTATGGAGATTCCTCAAGAAATTAAAAATCAAACTGCCTTTTGACCCAGCTATACCACTGTTAGGAATATACCCCAAGAACACCATAGCACTGTTTGAAAAGAAGAAATGCACCCCCATGTTTATGGCAGCATTGTTCACAATAGCAAAGATCTGGAAACAACCCAAGTGTCAGTCAGAGGACGAGTGGATTAAAAAGCTTTGGTATATATATACTATGGAATACTACTCAGCCATAAGAAATGATGACATCGGATTTTTTACAACAACATGAATGGACCTTGATAACATTATACTGAGTGAAATAAGTAAATCAGAAAAAACTAAGAACTATATGATTTCATACATAGGTGGGACATAAAAATGAGACTCAGAGAAATGGACAACAGTGTTGGGGTTACAGGGTGGGGGGGGAGGAGAGGGAGGAGGTTGGGGGAGGGGAGGGGCACAAACAAAAAAAAGAAAAAAAATCTTAGCAAACTAGATCCAGCAAGTCACTAAAAAGATCATGCCCCATGATCAAGTGGGATTTATTTCTAGTATGCAAGGTTGGTACAATATCTACTAATCAATAAATGCGATACACCACAGAAACAAAATGAAGGATAAAAATCACATGATCATAGCAATAGGTGCAGAAACAGCAATTGATAAAATCTAGCACCTATTTACTGTATTTCCCCATGTATAAGACGCACCTTTTTCTGAAAAATTTGGGATCTAAAAACTGGGTGTGTCTTATACAGTGGTTGTGGAATTTTTTACTTGCATTTCCTGCTTTTTTGCACAGATGAGGAGTTGTGTGAATTTTATGATGAATAAAACGAGTTCAATAACTTTATGTAATACATTTTTTTTTTTCAAACTTTGGGCCGCCAAATTAAGGTGCGTCTTATACATGAGAGCATCTTACACATGAGAGCATCTTATATATTTGGGAAAAAATAGTATGTCAAAAAATCTTAGCAAATTGGGAATAGAGGGAACATACCTCAACATAATAAAGGCCATATATGACAAACCCACAGCCAACATCATACTCATGGACAAAATAATACAAGTATTTCCCTTAAGATCTGGAATAAGACAAGGATGTTTGCTATCACCACTCTTATTGAATATAGTACTGGAAGTCCTAGCCACAGCAAATAGACAACAGGAAGAAATAAATGGCATCCAAATTGGAAAGGAAGAAGTAAAACTATTATTTGCAGATGACATAATACTGTTTATAAAGAACCTTAAAGATTCCACCAAAAACTACTATAACTGATAAATGAATTCAGTAAAGTAGCAGGATACAAAGTAAATATCCATAAATCAGTAGCATTTTTATACACTAATAATGATCTCTATCAGAAAGGAAAACCAATGGAGGAGGGTTGTGGGGGAGGGGAGTAAAGGGGTACAAATATATGGTGACAGAAAATTATTTCACTTTGGGTGATGGACACACAGCACAATCAAAAGTTCAACTGCTACAGAAATGTTTACCTGAAACCTATGTACTCTTATCAATCAATGTCACCCCCATTGAATTTAATTTTCTAAGTAAAATTTTAAAAATAAACTTTAAAAAAAGAAAGGGAAACCAAGAAAGCAATGCCATTCACAATTGCTTCCAAAATAATAAAATACCTAGGAAAAAATTTAACCAAAGATGTAAAAGACCAGTACTCAGAAAAGTATAAGACACTGAAGAAAGAAATGGAAAGTACAAACAAGTAGAAACATATACCATGTTCATGGATAGAAAAAATTAACATCATTAAAATCTCCATATTATTCAAAGCAATCTATAGATTCAAAACAATTCCTATCAAGATACCAGTGGTATATTTCACAGAACTAGAACAAATTTATATGCAACCACAAAAGACCCCAAAGAGCCAGAAGCAATCTTGAGAAAGAACAAAGTTGGAGGAATCACACTACCTAATATCAAACTTTACTAAAATCCCATAGTAATCAAAACGTATGGTACTGGTACATAAAAACAGACATCTAGGTTAATGGAACAGAATAGCAAGCCCAGATATCAGCCATGCCTATATGGTCAATTAATAATTGACAAAGGAAGCAAGAACATACAATGGGATAAGGGCAGTCTACTCAATAAATGGTGTTGGGAAAATTGGACAGATACATGAAAAAGAGGTGAAACTAAACCACCTTCTTATACCATACACAAGAATAAACTCAAAGTAGACTAAAGACTTAAATACTAGACACAAAACTATAAAAATCCTAGAAGAAAACATAGGCAGTAAAAATCTTGGACATTTCTTGGCCCTGGCCGGTTGACTCAGTGGTAGAGTGTCGGCCTGGCATGCAGAGGTCCCGGGTTCGATTCCTGGCCACAGCACACAGGAGAGGAGCTCATCTGCTTCTCCGCCCCTCCCCCTCTCCTTCCTCTCTGTCTCTCTCTGCCCCTCCCGCAGCGAGGCTTCATTGGAGCAAGGATGGCCTGGGCGCTGGGGATGGCTCCTTGGCCTCTGCCCCAGGCGCTGGAGTGGCTCTGGTCGCAAAAGAGCAATGCCCCGGAGGGGCAGAGCATCGCCCCCTGGTGGGCGTGCCGGGTAGATCCCGGTCGGGCGCATGCGGGAGTCTATCTGACTGTCTCTCCCTGTTTCCAGCTTCAGAAAAATACAAAAAAAAAAAAAATCTTGGACATTTCTTGTAGCAATATTCTTTCAGATGTATCTCTTTGGACATGAGAAATAAGAGATAAGATAAACAAATAAGGCTACATCAAACTAAAAAGGTTTTGCACAGCAAAGGTAGCCATCAACAATACGAAAGCCCAAACATATTCAATAAGAGATTAATATCCAAAATTTATAAAACTGAACACCAAAAAAACAAATTAATTAAAAATGGGCAAAGGACCTCAATAGACACTTTCCAAAGAGGACATACTGGCCAATAGACATATGAAAAGATGCTCAATGTCATTAATCATCAGAGAAATGCAAATTAAAACCACAATGAGATATCACTGCACAACTCTCAGAATGGCTATCATCAATAAGTCAACAAACAAGTATTGGAGAGGGTGTGGAGAAAAGGGAACCCTTGTGCACTGTTGGTGGGAATTCATTGTGGAAAGAAGTATGGAGTTATCTCAAAAATTAAAACTGGAGGCCCGGCCAGTTGGCTCAGTGGTAGAGCATTGGCACAGCGTGAGGAAGTCCCAGGTTCAATTCCCAGTCAGGGCGCACAGGAGAAGTGCCCATTTGCTTCTCTACCCTTCCCTCTCTCCTTTCTCTCTAAATCTCTCTTCCCCTCCCACAGCCAAGGCTCCATTGGAACAAAGTTGGCCCAGGTGCTGAGAATGGCTCCATGGCCTCCACCTCAGGCACTAGAATGGCCCTGGTTGCAATGGAGCAATGCCCCAGATAGGCAGAGCATTGCCCCCTAGTGGGATTGCCAAATGGGTCCCAGTCGGCCGCATGGCGCATGCGGGAGTCTGTCTCTCTGTCTCCCTGCTTCTCATTTCAGAAAAAAAAATTTTTTTTAATTAAAACTGGAACTACCTTTTGACTCAGTGATCCCACTTCTGGGAATATAGCCCAAGAATATCAAAACACAAAGTTAAAAGAATACATATGCACCCTAGTTCACTGCAGCATTATTTACAAACAGCCAAAGTGCCCATCAGTAGATGAGTACATTAAAAAAAAAAGCTGTGATACATTTACACAATAGAATACTACACAGCCATAAAACTAAAGGAAATCTTACCCTTTGCAATGGCATGGATGGACTTGGAGATCATTATGCTAAGTGAAATAAGACAGTCAGAGGAAGACAAGTATTATATGATTTCACTTATATGTGGAATCTAATGATCCAAATAAACTAACAAGCAAAATAGAGACAGACTCACACATAGAGAGCAGGCTGAGAGTTATCGGGGCATGGTAGGTGAGGGAGGTGGAGGAATAGAACAAAAAAGGACTAAAAAAAAATTTCATAGACACAGACCAGTGTGATAATTGCTGGGGGGGCCAGAAGGGGAGGTAGATGAGGGTATAGAGGGGATAAATTGTGATTTACAAAGACATGACCTGGAGGGGTAAACACAATCCAGTTTACAGACATGTGGTGTAGAATTGGGCACCTGAAACCTGTATAATTCTGTTAACCAGTGTCACTCCAATAAATTCAATTTTTTAAAAAGGGCAATGTTCAGGTTTTGTTTCTTAAAAAAACAAAAGAAAACAACATACAGCATCGTCTCTCATAGTGCTGATGGGACTGTAAATTGTTTTAAAAAACCCTATTGCGGGGTTATTTGGCTTCTAGATGTTTTTCAACACCTTCCTTCTCTATGAAGGCTTCCCTGCTCTTCCCATTCATAACTTACGTCTCCCTCTTTGCACCTTATCAACCATCAAAGCCTTCAAGTGTATATAGACTTTGACCCAACAATCTCCTTCTAGAAATCGATGCTAAGGAAATTATAATGAATATGAGTGGCAATCTATTCTTCACAATCTTGTTCAAAATAGTGAAAAAATAGAAATAGCCTATTTGTCCAACAAGAGATGATTGGCAAAAAATTATGGTCTGTGGAGTAATATGCAGCCACTAAAATGGCTGAAGATGAATATGTAAGGACAACAATAAAATATTTGTGCCATCTTGTTACAATAAAAGAAAAACAAATTGAAAACAATCATATAGACTACAACCCATATTTGTTTCATAAAAAAAATATGCATGGCAAAAAAACCCTGAAAGTTAGTTGTATCCATAGTAGTTAGGTTGGAATAGTACGATTATAAGTAATTTTTATATTCTTTTTGGGGCTTAGCCTTTTTTCCAAGTTACTTATAATATATTTTGTTTTATAATCAGCCTTTAAAATGCTATTTAAAAATTAAACTTGCAGGGAAAGAAAATATGATCATTACAACAATGGAAAGTATAAAGAGAGTTAGGTAAGGTCCTTGTTCCCAGGAGTCTGTGGTTTCTTTGGGGAGCAATTAAACATCTCTTTGACTGCAAAGCCGTGAGAGTAACCCTGCCCTTTTGTCCTGTCCCCCAAGCATCCTATGCTCACCTAGCACTCTGTCACTACAGGTGCGCTTGTCTGTCCCCTCACTGGGCTGGGAGTTTCTCACCAGCAGAGCCAGGGTCCTTTGTCTGTGTGTCCTCAGAGCACAGGGCCAGACCCGAGTAGATCCCCCTGAGTGTTCTTTGAAAGAGCAACATAAACTCAGAATAAAAATGATACCTATCAACACAAGACGGGACATGTTATGTGCCTGAGTTGTACAGATGGGAGGATAAGGTGCCAAGAGGGAGCTGTAAGTTATGAATGGGAAGAGCAGGGAAGGCTTCATAGGGAAGGAAGATGTTGAAAAACACCTAGAAGCCTGGAAAGCCATGCCGCCTCCCACCCCCAACTCTTCCATCTCCAGTTTGAAACTTAAAAGCACTCGGAAGTACTCTACAGGGCATGGCCCCACAACCCTGAGAAGACACACCTGTGCAGAGAACCCAACGCTACCCTCACCTGCCATGTTTTCACCCAAATGGGCTGTGTCTCCTGTATTAAGGGAACTCTGGTCTATTGACACATCCTATGAGCTCACTGAATGGCCATCAATACAAATTTCTGCACATTAGTTGGAAACCTTGCCTTTGGACTCCAGTGGAATTTAATGTTAGTCCCACAGGCAGGGGCTTTATCTCACCTGTTCATTGCTTTGCCCCCAGGGCCCAGGACAGTGTTTAAGGAATAGGAAGTGCTAATTAAATGTTTGTTGAATAAATTAAATATAATAACTTAAATATTGGCTTATGGGAGTCTGTGCTGTATTATTACACATATATGTGATGAATATCTATATGATATTTATACTTTTGTAACTGCCTTGTGAATATGCATTATGTGTTTGTACATAAGATAAGCAGAGAACCCTGAAACTAGTGTGCATGTGTGAGTATGTGCACACATACACTCTCTCTCTCTCTCTCTCTCTCTCTCTCTCTCTCTCTCTCTCTCTCACACACACACACACACACACACATACACACACACACAGTTTGGGAAGATATCAAGAGGAGAAGCCCATAGCTTTCTCAGCAGCCAATTGCATTTTTTGAGAATAGGATTTCAATAAAATAGATTTTGGATGGTATCACAGATAAATTTGCCATTCTAAAAGCTTCCAAATTAAGATTTGAGCAAGGCTTGAGCATGAAGACAGGATGGCAGTGACTAGATATGAGTTTGCTTTATTTGTGTGCCTCAGAAATCCTCTCTGCACCATATGGGTGGGGGAAAGGAGACAGGGTGGGAAGCGCTGAGGCTCACCTGTGCCCGGCTGCCTCCAGCCTCCTTCTCTGCCCAGAGTTCAAGGTTCTCCAGGGCCCATGGGCAATGCAGCCTCTTCCTCTCCTACCCCTCAGGCTCGCCACCAGAAGTCCATGCAATTCAGCTTTCTGAGGGAAAGAGGGGGCAGGTCTGCACAGAGGCAGCACTTTAGGTTCATGATACCTGAGAATTACCCAGCTTAGCTGTCTATTCGCCAGGGCCTCTGGCTGCACCCTCCTCCACTCCATACCCCACTCCCAGTAAAAAAGTTACTTCGGTCATACTGTTACAGCATCTTAAGCCCTGGGTGATCATTGTGTGTCCTAGGCACTCAAAGATCCTGGTGCCTCATGCTAAAACTGTATTTAAAGGTAATATAAACAGTTTGATCTTTCAAGTACCCTGGATGCATAATAGCTATACATAGTCCTTGAATTTTTATTCTAAAAACAATTAGCCCAAAATCCCTTTTTATATGGTATTTGCAACTACACTGACAGTAGCAGCAATTAAACCCCGTCTGTTTGCTGAGAAAGGAGCCAACTCTCTGTGTCTCCAGAAGTTTGTAAAATGTATGAATTCGAAAACAAGGAAACCAAGACTTCAACGGTGGCCTACCGACCCTTTAAGGTCGGGGTCCCAGCCCAGTTTTTATACCTCCGCCCCAACCCCACACGAACTCAGCATTCCAACCAACCACAGCAACCTCAGAATGTTTCTAGTCGTTTTCCCACAGCTACGCCTCTGCCAGGTGTGCTTGCTAAGACATCTTCCTTCCACTTCCCCCTCTTACCTGCCTTTACTTCAAGGCACATTCAAACTCCCCCCTGACTTAGGAAGGTTCCCTGTCTACTGCCCCTTACAAGGTGCTTCCCTGTGCTTTGGGGGGGGGGGGCAGGCAGTTCTGTAGGTCTCTGCTCCCCTACAGACTGTTATCTCAAGGATATAACTGCACCTGGCTCTGTGCCTGCATATGTGAAGAAGGACTGAATGAGTGAATGAGTGAGTAGATGATGAAATGGTCCACACAATTGAAGTTTGGGCTGAGAGCCAACAGAAGGAGGCTTTCGGATCCATAGAATAAAGGCTATGGTTCTGGGGTAGGGAATTAGAGCTGGGGGTTCGAGGCAGGCAAACTTTCATGTAGACTTAAACCACAGTATTTTTACCCCGGAATGTTGAGGTGCTTCTCGTCGAGAGCTATCTTAAATTCCCTCTGTATGCTTTCTTGATTAGGAAAATATGTCTAAGTTCTTAACTTTCACCCAGTTTTTGCTTTTATTTAACAAGTACCTCTGTCCGAGACACTGTGGGTCCATCAGCACACAAAGCAGATATCCCTCCCTTCATGAAGGTTACTTTCTAGAGGAGAGAGACAAACAGGCCGCAATAAGCATAATATATAAATAAGTAATCTGGTGTATTAGAAAGGGTTAAGTACTGTAGGAGGGGATGCAAGATAGGATTGCAGGACAAGGGGGGTGCAGTTTACAGGATAGAATTGTGTTCAGGGAGGGAAGGGCTCATTGAGAAGGGGAGTTAGGAATGAAGAGTCAGAGGAGTTGAGGGAGCAAAGTGCAGACATGGGAGGAGAGCCCTCCAGGAGAAGGGACCAGCTAGTGCAGAGAGCCTGGGCAGGTGCCTGCTTGCGGTGTCCAAACAGGGTCTGGGAGGATGGTGTGGCCACAAGTGGATGATGACATGTGAGGAAATGTGAGAGATCTGGGAGGTGAGAGAGCCCGTGAGGCAGGGTCTGGTCTGGGCTCAGGTGTGTTCTGTGTGTGTTGGGAGGCACTAGAACATGTGAGCAGAGGATAGGTATGTTTTACCTGGATTTTAGCAGGATCCTCTAGCTGTTCTGGGTGAGGAGTAGGAGCAGGAAGGCCTTTTAGAAGGCTTCTATGGTTGTCCAGACAAGAGATGATGGAGTGACCAACACCCTCTCTCCTGCATTAGAAAGAGGGCTGCTGTGTTATTGCACAAACTTAACAGGGTATTTGCATCTCCACCAAAGTTCAGTGGGTGAAAATGAAGTGTGCAGGTGGCTCCAGAACAGCCATGCAGCCTGGAGTATCCTGGGGCAGCAGAGGCCCCCAGCGCCCAAAGGTCATGGAGGAGCCTGCCACCCCAGCCCAGCTGCTTAGAATGCAGTCACCTTGTAAACATCAGTGGGTCTCTGACGGGTGGCATGTTGGCATAAACTTGAGGTTGTTCTAGGCCTGGCCTCCCAACCACCTCCCTGACTAGTAACTGTTCTAGATATCCCCCTAAGCTTGAATTTTTTCATCTGAAAAATGAGGGGGTTGAGCCCCATAAGTTGTAGGGTGAATTCCACTTCTAAAGTTCTATACTTTCAGAATTTCTCCACTAGGCTGAAGCAATGACAGCCTAGTTTCCACCCTAATGACTTAAAAAGTCATAAGAATGTACTTAGTATATAACTCTGTCTTTCCGTTTAGTTTTTTAGTTACATTATTCCAGATAATACTCTATTTGCTTGCCAAGAAAAGAAAAAAAAATGACATTAATTAAAGATTTGGTCTGTGTCCTACTCAAAAGATTTTTAAATGAATGTATCATACTGTACATTCTGTAACGTAGCCTGCCTTTTTACTTAGCAATATATCATTAACATTTTCCATGTCAACACATATTCTTCTAAACCATGATTTTTAGTGCAGAAGTAGTTTACCATATGGATGTATTATAATTTACTCAGCCAATCCCTTCCTATTGGGCATTAGGTTGTGTCTATTTTTTTTCCCATATCATTACCAATGCTATAATGAACAAAGTTGTGAATATCCACTTTTCATTCACCTTTGTAGTGACTTTCTGAGGGTAAAGCCTCAGAGGTCAAATGTTTCACTCTGTTGAAGTATTTTTGTTAGATATCACTGAGATGTCATCCAGAATTCAGGCATTCTGTCCATTTAGAACCCTACCAATAACACATGAAAAACTGTCAGGACAATTCCATTTTAGAGCTAAAAGAAGACCTAGCAATGCTGTGGTCCAGCCCCTTCTTCTTCCACATGGGGAAACTGAGACCCAGGGAGGTATGGGACTAGATATGCTTCCTGGGCACTCCCACAAGCGTGTGTGAGACTTTGAACACAGCTGGGAAGCACCAAACATTGTTCATGCCCCCACCCAGCCTTGCCAGCCTCAGTCCCCACTGCCAGACGCAGGGGCTCCCAGAGTTCCCTGTCTTCGGCCACAACTGCCCCATGTCTTGCCTGCCTTTCCAGAGTGGGCTGCGTATGCAGTTTCCCCTTCTTCACTTCCCGTTTATCTCCACCACCTGGACCTTTCCTCCTTTGACCCCCTTCCTGCCACAGTTGACGGAGACCTGTCAATTCTTATCCCATTGGCACCTCTGTGACCCTTGCATGACATCTCCCATTTTGAAATGTGCTTCTCCTGGGCTACTGTAATGTTCTTCCAGCTTTTCTCCACCTGACTCCCAAGAGCTGTTGTTCCGGGGTCTCCTGGCTTTCCCATCCGGCTTTCCCAGGAAGGGCTTGTCCAGCACACTATCATATCACCCATTCCTGAGCTCCAGACCTGGGTGCCAGAGTGGCCTGTGTGTGTCTCTGGATGCTCTGCAAACCCATTCTCAATGCATCCAAAGCTGAAGTGATTACCTATCCCTCCCGCCCCTGCAGCCCTTCCCCTGACCCTCATCCTCTGAAGCATCACCGCCACCACAGGAGAAACCCGTCACTCACCCTGGAGCCTCCTTTCTCCTCGCTCCACTGACTCTTCCACCCAGCCTCTTCCTCAAGCCTCTGGGACTCATCCCACCCTCTCCTTCATAGGCCCTCACCCAGCTCTGGTAGGAAGCAAAGCAACCGCTTTCTAACTGCTCACCTGCTGTGGTCCCTGGGCTCCCTTTCCTGTCCTCCAGCCCATCACTGGAGACTCGTCCTGCAAGCAGCTGCATTTGTGAGAGCCTCCCCTACTCAGCCCCTCAACTGCCTCCCACACAGAGTTAAGCCCGCACACCTTGGTGTGGCAGGGAGGCTCTGCCTGGCCTCCTCCCCAGCCTCATTTCTTGACAAGCCCCTCAACTCCTACCCTAGCAATAACCGACATCCTGGGCTCCTCCTTGGCATATCGTCAGTGAAGCCCTTGCCTTCCCAGCCCTCATCTCAACCCCCTTGTCTGCGTGGCTCACCTTTTAGGGCTGAGCTGAGACAGCTCACCCTTCATAAGGCCTCCCTGAGGTGTGCCTCCTTGCGGGCAGCACCGCCCCTGCTCTGGAAAACCTTGGAGGCTCCTCCATTCTCTGTTACGGAACTTGGCACAGGAGCACGAGTAGCAGCAATGGTAACGGTTTATTGATCTGACTCCCCAGCGAGACGGCCCTCCTCATCCCCGCTGTGTGTTTGCTAACTGAATTGCAGTGGCAGAAAAAGGGATGTCATTGCTACTCGTGCACCCTGTCCCTTTGCCATCACTGGCCAGCTGGGGATCTGTAGGCAGAGTGATCGCTGACTGCAGGAAGAGGAGATGAGTACGGTGAAACTAAAACAACCTGGTGGAATGCTGGTGTCCCGCCTTCCTCCACCTCTGCCAGTCCTCGAGCCTGGAGAATCACCAGTGGGCGAGATCAGCCTGAGATTTTAAGACCCTGTGTAATTCTTGTCCCTCTACCATGTCTCCATCATAAACCATTATGCAAACTTAGCTGACATCTAAAACAAACCCTTGCTCTTCACTTTCACTCACTGAATCCCGTTCTTCTAGGGTGCTGCACTCCCTCACCTGCACAAATCTTCCCCTTGCATGACAGGGGCCTGGGGAGTGTTCCTGGAGGAATCCACCCTGAACTGGAAGGACTGACCCTCTTCCCTGTGGACGGCTTCCGGGCACAGAGCTTCTGCTTTCCCTGCCGGATCTCTTTCCCACAGCCATAGAGCTTCGAAAGGAGTGTATGCTAGTATGAATAGTAACCTCTGATCAGCCTGTTGGAAATCTAAATATTAGAGAAACTGAAAAGAAATTCTGTACCCTCAAACTACTGTTGCAACCTTTAAAAACCCACAAATAGGTAGGTTTTTAAGTACTAAGATATATCTAATCCCTTCCCATAGGTCCCATCTTAATTCTAAGGAAAATATGCCCCAGAATACTACCAAGTATTAGAGTGTTCTTTCCCAGGTATCATTAACCCAGGACTGTCAGAAGGGTGGGTTAGCAGTTCTCTTGCTGGGAGACCAATGGGTGGATGCAGTGGGAAGAGGGAGAAAGGGCAAGAGACCCAGGTTTGAGCCAGTTTCTACTCTGTGTTGGAGGCTTACTAAACACACAAGATCTCATTTTATTCTTACTACAACACAGTGAGGCACACTGTTCGACAGATGAGGGGACTGGGGTTCAAAGACATGAATGACCTTATCCAGGGTCATGGAGGTACTAAGGAACAAAGCCAAAATTTAACATAGCTCCAGGAGCTACTTTGAGCTCAGTGAGCCCAGGAAATGGCTCCATGCTCGCCTGTTTGTCCTGTCTCTGCCTTCTCTGCCAGTGCTCGTTAATAACCCGCTCAATGCCAGAGAGAATTCCTGGACATTATCTCATTGACTCCTCACAGGGTCTTATAAGATAGCTATTGTTCCCATTTCAAATGAGGAAGCAGGCTCAGAGAGAACACTAACTTGCCCAGGTTACACAGCCAACCAGTAGCCAAGCTGGGTCTATCTGAGTCTGGAGCCCTGCCAATTAGTCCTGCTTCCCTAATGGCTTTCCTCCCTCTTGATTTCCCCCTCCTCCCTAAGTGATAGGAGCAGCATCTGCCGGGATGTGTGTGTGTGGGGAGGGGGGGTCACCATGCAGCTGACTTGTCCCAAACCAGACTGACCTTGACGTTTCTAAGCTCAGGTCTTTGCCCTTTATACCCCATTCCAGACGTGTGGTCTTTTCCCAAATGCCACGTTGAGGGATGCTCGGGATTTGGTATGACCATGGTTCTATGCAGGGGTCCCTAAACTTTTTACACAGGAGGCCAGTTCACTGTCCCTCAGACCGTTGGGGGGCCACCACATACAGTGCTCCTCTCACTGACCACCAGTGAAAGAGGTGCCCCTTTCCGGAAGTGCGACGGGAGCTGTATAAATGGTTTCAGGGGGCCACATGCGGCCCGCGGGCCATAGTTTGGGGATGCCTGCTAGTGCATGCGGGTAGGAGGTGCCAGGAGAGGTCTGGGCCAGGTTTCTGCAGATGACCCAGAAGGAAAAGGAGTATGACACAAGGATGTGGCAGTTCCCAGTCCCACTGCCTGGGCCCTGGTATCCTGAAGGACACATGAGAACCAAAGGCTTTGTTCTCAAAAAGGAGAGTTGTCAAGCTACCACTGAATGTGGCCCTTGGCTCATATCTCCCCGTAGTTCGAAGAAAATTTGGAGAGACATTCCCTGAATAAAGCCAAGTGCCATGGGAAGGCCATACCCTATGGGCCTAGGTTAAGCTGTTCTATTGTCCAAAAGAGGAGCCAAGCGGGGTGACAGTGTTTTGGGCACACTGGGGCCCTGAGGAAACAGGCCCAGCCACCACTCACAAGCTCACAGGGCCTGTTTGTGACCATGAGCTGGCACTGCATGGCCCACCCCTGCCCCTTGCCGAGCCTGTGTCTCCAGCACCTCCAAAAGGTGGCGGAGCCCCAGATGGAGCTCAGAGCATGTCTGATGATGCTCCCCTCCTGTTCCCCGCCTTTCTCCTGATGTCATCGCTGTTGACAGAGGATTATGTAACCTCCAAGGAAGGGAGGACTGGAGTTCTCTCCAAAGCGGCAAGTGACTCCGTTCTGGCTGCCATCATTTTCTCAGCAGGAATCTGCTTTATGCAGACGGGATTTAGGGGTTTCTCCAGCATGCTTCTGTTTCATTTAACATGCAAGGGCTAATAACTTGTCACAATTCAATAAGGCAGTGGTTACAAACACCCAGGCGGCTGCTTATTTAAATGCAGGTTTGTTAATTAGCTTCTCTTAACAAGGCATGCGCTAAATCAGGCACCCGGCTGGCAGCACCCAAGCCTGGCATGTCTCCCGGGACAAGGGGTTGGCTATGAGGTCACATTCAGTGGCTGTAAGCAGGGCCAGGATTCAAAGCTAGGAGGCCTATCCCAGCCACCTCACTGCCTCAATTTCCTTAAAAACAGACATTGATGACAAATCTTAAAAACAACTGTAAGATAGCCACAGTCTGTCTCCCCCTGGCTGTCCTGGTCTGTTTTCCTGCCTTGGAGTCTGATCCCATCCTCACTTCCAAGTGCAGTGTTTGTGTTTAATCTCGTTGCTATTCTACCTGGCCCCACTTCTTCCACTGAGCCTTCCTTCTTATGTCCCTTTACTCCCTCTGGGACTTGCTCTCCTTACATATCACTATGTACTCAGTGTGGGTAGTGAGCGTCCAGTGATGGGGACAGAAGAAAACCCACAGGAAGGAGCACCTGCTGCCTCCAGGGTCCGGGGAGCACTAATAGAAGTGATCTGTGTGATCCTCACAGTGGTCCGGAGCTGGGCTGTCATTGGACTCCGGAAGCCTCCCGGAGAGGTTATGTAGCATTGCCAAGGCCACTGAGCGGTGAGAATCTCTCCAGGCCTCACCCTCCAGGTCTCACCCTCCAGGCTTGGCTCTGAGGCCCGTGCTCTCTCCACTCCATGTGTAGAAGAAGCACTTGAACAACAGGTGCATTGAATGAGTGCTACTCATTCCTGCCGTCATAATGGTCACTGCTCTGAGACTGTTTGGAGCACAACGACCCTAGGCCACTCCTACTTGAATTCCAAAATCAGATTCCACCAGATCTTGTGGGCATCTCCCAGGCACCTGACCAGCAGCCATAAGTAAGCCACTGAGAGCCAGCAAGAATAGCCAGGCAGCTGCTCTTGGATGGGCCTGCCCTTTGTGAGTCCCTCCAGGGCAGCCCAACACCCTAGTCAGGTGAAGGAGCTGAGCTGGACCAGGACCAGAGGGAGAGGGCTATGCAGAACCCCCAGAAGATGTGCTGCTACAGACTCCTGCCCTATCCAACTAGATGGCTGCACCCATCTCTCCTTATAGGAAGGAGGATCGGAAACACAAAAAGAATTGGTGGGTATCATCCACTTATTTTTAAGAAAAAAAAACTGAGGAGAGATTTAAATCTAGAAAGGAAATCAAAGTGAAGTTGGAATAGGGGAGACAGAGCCCTGACAAGCCCCAGGTTGCCCAGCACACGCCCAGTGAAGCAGGAGACCCTCCCCTGATCCCAAACCTCAGTGAGCCCTGCTCACCTGAGAGCCAGGTGTCCCTGGACAGGATAAGAGAGCCTGTTCAGTGTCCTCTGACTAAAGTGGGACCTGGGGCTTGTGTTGGAAGGCTGGGGGAGCCCCCGCTGGGTCTTCTTGTACCCTGGCATTCTGGGAAGCCAAGTACCAAGTTACTGTAATGCTGCCCCGAGGCATGTTGCATGTGTGGACTCCACTCTCAGGAGCCCCTGAAGGCACACTGCTCCCAAAGCTGGCCAGACTTGAACATCAGGAACGGCCTTTCGTCCTCAGCTGGATCACAGGGCCCGCTCTGATGATACCGTTGGGCCTCTCCCTAGAGAAATACACACGCAAGCAGACGAGAATGTATACAATTTTGTAATTTCTGGTCATTTACAGACTCCCTTGAAGATCTGTTTGTAAATCTTGGGTTAAGAATTCCTGCTTGAAGAAGTTCTAAGAGAACTAATTAGAACCCCTGTGGGCCTAAATACGATTTTTTATATGTGGTCCATGGACCCTGCCTAAAAATTGAAGTGTTCTAAAACTCTTTGGTGGGTGGTTTTGGCATTTACTTTCCCAAAGGCAGAGGTCTAGACCTGATGGTTCTTTGAGGACTTGCATAATGCCTGGCACATAGGGAGTTCTCTACAGCTTCGTACTTAACACATGAGTGAAAGGTTCCTACATGCTCTATGATTTTGTGCCACGCTGTTTGCATAGCTCACACAACCGCCCTTCATTAGTGGTATCAAACCCAATGGTCAGCACCTTGTATCATCAGGACCAACAGCAGGGCCACTGCAAGGGGCGTATGGGAAGGCAAACCATGTTTGTAGCCCCCACTCCCAGGGACCTCCCTGCCTCGCCTCCACCGAAGTCTGTTTCATTAGACTCAGGCATCACCATCCAGCCAAGGCTGACATGGGCAACCTGAAGGGAGCCAGAGAGGGAATGAAGGAAAAGCAAATCACCCCAAATCCTAACACCCCCCTCTCAACCCCAGAAGACACTGAGAGTAAGGAAGGGGCCCAGGCCCCCAAGCCCTGTTCTTAGGGTGTGGTGACAGCGTGGGCAGCTCCAGCCCCAGGCTTCCTGGGTGCCTTATCACAATAGGCTGAGCTCTGCCACCTCTCCCAAGAGAGAAATGAGAGAGCCTGCCATGTCTAAAGTCCAACATAAGCACCTCCAGCATGAGCTGGGAGCCCTTAGCCTGAGCCACAGTCTAGGCTTGGAAATGTGAGGGTCTAGAATGGGGCCTGATGCCAGGCAGGGCATTTGGTCTACCAGATTTCTCGGGCTGAGCCACATGACACCACCCACTGCGGCGGGGTGTGGCTGTGTGGGAGGCCGGTACAGGGGGAGGGAACTCCTACCCCTCCCAGGCCTTGGATCATTTGGAAGGCAAATGTGCTGGGTTGCCTAGGGAACGGAAGGAAAGGGACTTCCCTAGCACCGGTGACTAGTAAGGGATGGAGACGAGAGCTGTGATGCTGAGAAAATTGTTTCCAAAAAAAAGTAAAAAGCGGTGACTAAGCAGCCCTGGTTATGTAAAGTGATCCCTGAGGAAGTGTGGGGAAAAGCCTGGAACCCACCCCCATGTCCCTCCTCCTCACTCCCAGCCCAGTTCCTGCTGCCTTGGGGAGTTTCCACCACCTTCCTCCCTTCTCCCCGAACTCCCTACTCCTCCACAGGACCAGCCCCAGCCCTGGTGGGCTCTCACTGCCAAGGGCACCCAAAGGTGGTGGGCAGGACACAGAAGAGGGGTACTTTCCATTTCCCAAAGGAGACTCTTGTGACAGCTCTGGGACCTCCACTCACAACAGGGCACCTAGGTTCAGCCCAACAGGGGGAAAAGGGTCATTTGCCATCCCAGAATCTGGGGCTGTTCCAGTCCCAAGACAAAGAGTTCCAGATAGGAACCCCAACAGAGCTGGTCATGAACTGCGGGTTTAGGCAAGTTATCAAACCTCTTTAAGCCAGTTTCGGAGCTGTAGGTGTGAGAGACCACCTACCCCACCAGGCTATGGGGGTAAGAAGCTGAGACAGCTCATGGACAGTTCCAGGCACAGCGCTGACACGTGCAGGTGTTGGCAGGTGTCTTCTTTCCCACAGTAGGAGGAACTGCAGAGACCCTCCGGTCCTTTCATGGAAGGGAAAGTCTAAGGCTGATCACTAGAGTCCCTTGGGGTCTGAGGAATCTAACTGTCACTTTGGTGCCTCTGTCCATGTTCTTCCAGCTGTTGAAGGGCCACCGATGGTTGTGTGGCGGCCTAAGCCAGTGCTGCCGGCCTCGTAGTTCCCACCCTAGGTATTGTCCTAGTTCCCGGGGCCTGAAGGGCGTCCTCTTGCAGGCAGCCCAGGAGAAAAGTGGAACCTAACAGCATCTCCAAGATGTTGTTGCCCCAAAAATGCCCATCTGTGGTTTAGGCAGCAATACAGATGCCTCTGGCTCCTCCCTTCTCCCTACAGTGCATCCTCAGAGAGGGAAGCGAACCAGGTTACTCCAGACAAATGGGCTTCGAGGCATGAGCGGCTCTGGGCCTCAAAACACTAAAGAGTGTCTGGGACACAAAGGCCTTTATCACCAGTGACCAGGTCTGAGTGAGGGAGAAATTGTGATCTGTCACCTGCCACAGGATACCACAGGAAAGTGACCCCGCTTCATGCCAGCCTCTCTCAGAGGGTTTGCTCATGTGATCCAAATCCCCTGGGATGTCATTTCAGTCCTGCGTCTTCTCATTTGCCCTCCTTGGAAAATAAAAATAACTGATCGCCTTCTGTATGCTTATACTTCATAAGCCCCCAAAACAAAGGAAAACATCATTTTGTAATGGAGGCCTGAAACATAACACTTCCCAGAAGTCTAAGCTATTGGAAAAAAGCCCTTAGCTCCTTTTCAAGCACTGACCCCAGCACTTCTCTTGACTTGACCTTTTAAAGGGTCCCCTGGGTCATGGGGACAGGTTTTCCATGCCTCTGGAGCAGCTGGCTGACCCCGCAGCAGAGGCCCTGGGGGAAGAGGGAAGACCTTCTCTACAGAGGCATGGCCACCACGGCTCCCTTCCACCCCACCCCACCCCACCCCACCCAGCCAAGGGCCCACTGGCACGTCCTGTTCCACTCTGCCCCACACTCAGGTCCAGTCCTCCTTCCCCAGGTCCAGCAAGGCAGACTGTAGGTTTTCTTCTGGGATCCTCAGCACCATTCCCGTTTACTGTAGAAGTTCAGCTGAACCTTCCTTGCCCTTCCAAGTGCTCGCTGAGTACAGTTCTAGACCCGCAATGAGTACCAGTAGGTATCTGCTGGGCCAGTGACCATGACCAGAGGACACATTGCCTGGCCTCCCGAAGACCTCCTCCTCTCAGTGGGAGGCAGTCAGGAGCCAGAGTTTCTCAGTCCCCCCCCCCATATAATGGGGGTGGGGGGGCTTGTGGCCAGTGCCCTAGATCAGGGGTCCCCAAACTACGGCCCGCGGTCTGCATGAGGCCCCCTGAGGCCATTTATCCGGTCCCCGCCGCACTTCTGGAAGGGGCACCTCTTTCATTGGTGGTCAGTGAGAGGAGCACAGGATGAGGAGCACAGTACTCCTGGAGTA
Organism: Saccopteryx leptura; assembly: GCF_036850995.1. Lineage (NCBI taxonomy): Eukaryota > Metazoa > Chordata > Mammalia > Chiroptera > Emballonuridae > Saccopteryx > Saccopteryx leptura. Next base: position 264,136,564 of record NC_089503.1, on the reverse strand, counting down.
CTGTATGTGGCGGCGCCATAAAGCACGGAGTCACTCACATACAGTACTACTTCCGGTGATGTGGGACGCACGCCTCACGGCTCTGGAAGCGCGTCCTATCACTTGTTACATCTAGCAGTGACAAATATGAACCGGACATCGACCATCTCATTAGCCAAAAGCAGGCCCATAGTTCCCATTGAAATACTGGTCAGTTTGTTGATTTAAATTTACTTGTTCTTTATTTTAAATATTGTATTTGTTCCTGTTTTGTTTTTTTACTTTAAAATAAGATACGTGCAGTGTGCATAGGAATTTGTTCATAGTTTTTTTTATAGTCTGGCCCTCCAGTGGTCTGAGGGACAGTGAACTGGCCCCTGTGTAAAAAGTTTGGGGACCCCTGCCCTAGATGATCTACTAAGACCCTCAGAGCTCTTTGCTCAGCCCCTCTAAGACCATAAAAAATACAGTCTTGGAGTCAGGGACATGTATGCATCCAGCCTGTCACTCTGAGCTGGGTGACCTCTGAGGAGACTCTGAACTCTGTACACCTCAGAATCTTCCTCTGTCCATGGAGGCCAGTGCCAGTGACCTTAGGGTGGTGAGGAGAGTAAGTGCCTGAGACAAACCAGGTCCTCAGAAAACACGAGGGGAGTCCAAACAGGGGTACCCTGAGCCCCGCGGGGGCACCGAGCTGTCCTGTGGGGAGTCTGGGTCCGCACAGGTTTTTTTCTTGGGATCTCAGACTCTCCTCTGGCTCACGCAACCTGCACAGGGAGCTAGGCGGATGACTTAGGTGAGGGAACCCCATCCCCCACTACCCCCAGCTCCCCCACCTACCCCCACCTTCCCACACCCGCCTCCCCAGAGGCTCATCATGGGGTTGTGAGGATTAATCACTATGCCAGCCCAGCAAGGATGCCTCCCCCACAGCCCAGGCGCCCCACACAGACAGACTGGCTGAATGCTTCATTGGAGTTCTTCACACCTCCCAGGACAGCCTCCTACAAGATGACAAGGACTCTGAGCCCATGGCAGGCCCCTATTTGAAGGGGTGTTAACAATGGGCTAGTGGCTTTGCTTTCTTCACACCGGCACCCCACAGGTGGCCTGAACAGAGCAGGGAGGGAAGGCTGGGACACTGTCTTGGTGCCCAGCACTCAAACAAGACAGGACATCCAGAACCTTCTCCTAAGCCGCTCACTGGGAAGATCTCCACTCGGGCATGATCATCTCAGCAGAGTAGCTCCATCAGCAGAAATCTCTTCTCCCTCCCAGGATTATGAGAGGGAAATGGGGACAGCAGGAAGGCAGGGAGACCTCACTTGGGTGAGGTGTCACTGACGTCCACTGAGGACAGCCAAGTCTCTGCCACACTTGCATGTCCCAAATGTAGGCCCAGTTCTCTCTACCAACCCTGATGGCCCAGCAGGGAGCAGACCCAAACATTTTCTGAAAACATCATTGTGGTCCCAGGTCCTGAGAAAAGGGTCAGGAGGAGGTGCTGGCCTTTGTTCGGTTCACACCACACTCCCCGTCTCCCCATCTCCCTGTGCAGCTCCCTGGCTCTGTCCCTCAGGCGAGGCACTCACCCTTCTAAGCCTCGAGTGCTCCCGAGGTTCCACTGGCATCAAAGATTTGATTTATCCCAGGACACTCAAAAATAGCCTTTGGGAAAAGTTCCCACACACTTTGGTCTTTGCCCTCCTTGCCCTGTACCTACTTAAGGAAATACTATAAAACAAAAACAAAAACAAAACTTACATGTGGACTGATTTTACTCTCTTTCCCTTCCCAATGCAGATATGCCTATTCTCTCCTCTCATCCTTCTCCTGGGACTGTTGCCTCCACCCCCCCACCCCCTAACCTTAGAGGGCCCTTCCCTCTAAGCCACTCAGTCTGCTGAGGGAGGTGAGGCAGAGGAGGGAGGGGAGGGCTGCCGCAGCTAGTGCAGGAGCCCACCTGTCCTCCTGGGCACACTCAAGTCCTCATGCTCTTGCTGCAGGACTGTGGAACTCTGAGAGAGCAGCTTCAGGCTGGGGCAGCGAGTGCAGGAGCCCACCCGTCCTCCTGGGCACACTCAGTCCTCATCCTCTTGCTGCAGACTGAAACTCTGAGAGAGCAGCTTCAGGGCTGGGGCAGCGGGTTTTATCTCCTCCTTCCCCAGAAGTTCTCCTCAAGTGGCCACACCCCCCTTTTCCATTCTGAAAGTGAGATGAGTCAGCTGGGGGAGGTGGGAAAGGAAGGAGGATGGACTGAGAGAAAGCAGTTGGAAGGAAGAAAACCAGGGAGAATGGGGAAGGAGGCACGCCTGCCTAACTCAGCTGCTTTCCCATCCTTTCTCTTCTTTTCCCTGGCCCGCACTGCTTGTATGTACCATCGCTTCCTTTGCGGCCCCTCCCCCTCCCCTTCCCATTTCCACCCAAGCTTGCCCTCATCCCCAGAACCCATCACAAGCCATCCTAGTGTCCCAACCCCACCCTCAACGCCATGCCCCCATGCCATCCTTCAGGTAGGCCCAGCTACAAAGGTGAAGCCATGTTGGCCACCACCTTGGCTGCTTGGATCAAAAAAAAATGACCTGCCACCCTTTCTCCGTCTCCCATCTCATCATCAGTTACTAAGCTCATTACATTGGCATGTGATTGTGTTTTAACCAGTTGGGAAAAAGACAGTAAAAAGCAGAATTAGGGAGAAGTCAGAGTTTGCAAGACAGGGCAAGAAATAACATTAAGAAAATATAAGTAAAAATGTGGAGAGGACTGGACTCATGGAAAACGTGGTGGTGGAGGAGGGTGGGAGGATGGAATGGCCAGTGATTTGAAGGCTAAGAGCAAGACCGCTGCTGTGCCCAGGGGCCAGCACACCCTCCAACCAGCCTTGCTGCTGGCCACAGGGTCTCACATGTGGTGCACCCATGGAGAGCTCTGAAAAACCACAAAATGTCACTGTTTAAAGACTGTATCTACCTACTTCAACATGGATTGCTTTTTGAGCCTTGGAGAACATTCTTGTTTTCTACCAGATCCAATCTATGAGTTAAAAGAGGGATGAAGGGATGGAAAAAGGTTGGCAATGGCTTCTGGAGGTCCATGTGCCCCCAAAACTCCTTGGTGTGACCCTTCCTCCCAACATGTGAGCCCCAGCACCAGCCTTTCAGGATTCTGCTCTTCAGAGAAACCAGTTCCTTAACTGAGGCTTTCTCAGTGCTACTCTGGTGTTGAGGGGGGTGGGAGGAGGGTCCAAGTGGTCCTGGTGGGGACAGATGGGCTAGAGAAACTCACTGCCAGCACCTCCAGAATGGGAAAGCCCCCCCAAAGCCAAAGAGTCAGGCAATCCTTCCTGCCCACTCAGAGATTCCAGAAGCCCTTGGAGTCTGGAGAACCCGCCTCCCCAACCTCTCTCGCTTCCTCTGTCTGTCTCCTTCTCGAGACTCCTGTGAGTGCACAGGAGGGCTGAGGGAAGCCCTGTGTGCCTATGATGAACGGAGCTAATTTCTGGTTCGCTGGTATGCCGCAGAGACGCTGCCTCCGTTCCCCTCCTTCCCAGCAAACCCTCTCCCACTCACAGACAAATAGGCTGCATATTTAATTGGAATTCCTCACACCTACAGGGTAAAGCCTTGTCAGTAGAAATAGAGCCCACAGCCAGCTGGCTTCCCCCATTCCACCCACCTTGTCTCTTAAAAAGAACTCCCCCCCCCCCATACGTGAACACCCACCCACGGGCTCTAGCACGTCCCTCCCAGCATGGTTGTAAAGGAGAGATTCATTGGCAGTGACGTTCCTTTCCTGGGCTGCTACAGCTGGGCCCACCCGGCACAGACCACCCAGCAGCTTCTCCCCGGCAGGCAGGCCCCAACTGCCTCTCTGTCGCCCACCTTAGAAACCCCCAGCCAAAGCTTTTGGGGCTCCGGGGTCCCTGAAGATTGCTAAGGGGCCCTGGCTGCTGGGATCTGAGTTATCAGGCGGTGTGGAGAAGGAAGGAGAGCAGTGCTGCAAAGGAGCTCTGGGGGCACACCTCTCACGGCACCGGTGGGAGACCTGTCACACAGAGCTGGGCCCAGCGTGGTTCTCCATCCCGCTTCCAGGTGGCTTCTCTCTCCCGTACAGGGACTGCGAGGCTGCCGGACTGAGGAGGGGCACTCCTGAGGGGAAGCAAGTGAGAGACTGGAGGGCACACAAGGGCAGGGACCAAAGAGGGGGTGAAACACGCTGAGGGGTCCTTACAGGGAAAGTCAGCGTGCTTTATTTCCTGTATGATAACAGAGAAGGTGGTGTAGGGCAATGAAAGGTCAAGGTGGTGGCTTGCCTGGGGAGGCGGTACGTTTTTGGACTTCCTCAGTGATACCCAACAAGCGCTCCGTCTAGGAACCAGAGATGCTCCCTGACAGCACCTCCAGAGCAGGAAGCCCTCCAGACCTCGTGTCCTGACCCCAGCATTGAGGGTCAGCAGCCGCAGCTCATCCCCCATGGTGATAATATTGTCTTGCCGCCCTCTTCTTGCTGAGGAGGGGCTTCTCTCGGGCTAGCTCTTCCATCACACTGAGCCTGGCGCAAGGCCAAACCAAACCTGTGTGTGTGTGTCAGTGAGTAGACAGCTGCTATGGGACTCTGAAGAGCGCTGTGACATCTCATTCTCCCCCACAAAATATCATCTCAGTTTGCCTGAAAGTTCACCATTAGTGACTCACTTCTTTGGGTTAAACATAGCCCTCCCTTTTTCAACGCAGCTGCTCTAGGAAAGGGCAACTCATTGAGTTCTTAAACATACTAGAGTAAATGGGGATAGAGATGAGAGCCAGGAGACCAGGAGGAAGAGGAAGTGAAGTGGAGAAGAAGACAAAGAGGAGGAAGGGAAACTTCTGAAAGGAACAGTTAGAGGCACCTGTGTTCTGCCTCCCGTGCCGCCTTTCCCAAGTCCCACAATGAATCAAGGAAACCCCCTTTAATTTAGAGCTCCCTCTGTGATTTACAGAACACCTTCATTTCCATCCTTGCAGCTCGGTGAAGCCAGAAAGAGGGAGGTTCATGGGCCCATGTCACAGTTAAGAGACAGAGGCTCTTGGAGGACTTACTGTTTAGCCAGTGAGCAGGAGAGCAAGGTCTCTCTACCTCGTTTGTACAAAACTGGGTAAGGTACCCTCACTGAGCTCAGCTTCTCGTCAGTTCACCCACAGGACTCTGGTAGAACAGGAAAAGTCCCAGTAGAGGAACAAGAACGAAACAGTGCAAGGAAGAGTGCAGGGGGATAGAATGGCGAAACGCAAGGCCGTCCATAGTGGGGGCAGTAAGCACATTCCACGTCCTAAAGCCCCGACTGAGACCCGATGTGCAGAGCAGGTGTGGATGACGGTTAGAGCCCCCCACTTGCTCATTAGCAGCAAGTGTGATGCCAACAGCTGGGACGTGCATGGGTCCTTCTGATGACAGCTGCACTGCCCAAGCACCCACACAGGGGCCAGTAGGCCTGGAGAGCACTCTGCTGGCCTTGTGTGTGTGTGGAGGAGACCAGTCCCAGACCAAACAGGGTAGGCAGGTCCCAGAAGGGTCCCCAGGGAGACCCTATGAGCCCTGCCAAGAAGCAGGAAGAGACTTCCAGAGTCCTGCTAAGAAGTCTCACAGGTTTCCAGACCCAGGTTCTCCCACTTCCCTCCTCTCCTTTCTCATATTCCCACCCTCTAGTCAGAGTTCTGTCTTCCAGCTTCCCATCTGCGAGAACTGGCCTGTCCGCCATGTTCAAACTGTCCCCTGCCTCTTCCTCTTAATGAGCCAATGCCATAATCAGAGTAATAATACACCTGGGCTGGTTCTCCAGTGAACTGCCTTTTGTACTGCAATAGGACATTAATAGCAATTATTCTGCTTTGTAATTGGAGCTTTAAATACTAATTCAAACAGCCAGAGGAAAGCCAATTAGTGCCAATTTATCTCTATATGTTTTCCAGAGCTGGTGTCTGTCACACTGTGAAAAAATAGGTTGGTAATTAGTAGAGTTGGGTGGTAGATAGAAGTAATTATCAGATTCTTTCATTTTTCTTTGGGAAAAAAAAAATGGGGTGGGAGGTGGGGAAGACCAAGATAGGTTCCATAAGTCTTTGTTTCCTTGAAGTTTAAAGAAAGGGCCTGTGTTAACTCTGAGATCCCAGCCCTCAGGACTTGAACCACACAGGGATTTCTGAGAGCAGGTGGGCTCCGGTAGACACTGCCTTGAAGGTCTTAACAGGACCCTTAGCTGACAGACTCACAGCAGCACCACAAGCAACGTGACAGTAGTCAAAGCATTCTGATTCTGGGGAACAGTTTGGGAGCCCCAAATAACAGCACAGGGTAAAGATGACAGTGGGGCCTGGGTCCTAGGCCAGCCTCTCCGTCTCCAGCTGGTAGTCTTGGTGGAGGCTCCGAACCTCTCATCCTCTCTCTCTCTCTCTCTCTCTCAAAGTAAACATATTGGTTTCCTCATTTGCAAAGTAGACAAACCAATTCCTACCTGACAGTGTCTTTGTAAGGATTGAATAAAATGCAAGCATGTTTATAATTGGCCTAGAACACAGTCATAATATATATATAGGTTACTCTGTGCTTACAATTTGCCTGGGACTTTTCTAGAAGACTTTGCATTATTATCTTTAACCCTCCAAAGCTACACAGTTCATTCACCAGTTAATTTATGTACCCATTTCCTCTCCTGTTCATACCTTTCCCCAGTTGTACAACTCAGAAGTCACGATTAATTTCACTAAGCCTCAGTTCCTTCACCTATGGCATGAGGGGAATAATAGTACCTTCCTTACAGAGTTATTGTGGATGGCGCTGGTCAATTGGCTTGGTTGGTTAGAGCGTCATCCCAACACACCAAGGTTGTGGGTTCAATCCCTGGTCAGGGCACATGCAAGAATCAACCAGTAAATGTATAAATAAGTGGAACAGCAGATCAGTGTTTCTCTCTCACCCTTCTCCTCTCTCTAAATTCAAAATAAAGTTATTGCAGAGATTAAAGAGACAATAATGATAACAGCTCATAGCACAGTGGCCAGCATGGAGCAGAGGCTGCATTGTTGTTATCAATATTATTACATTATTTCATTGCAGTACTCTTGTTGTCATCTACACAAATTCTCTACTGAAAGAGGAGGGAGTGGTACTGTAAGTACATTTTATTAGCTAATCCACAGGCTTTATCAAATGCCCGATCTGTCCACACTGCTGTAGGGAGCCTGCTTGCGCCATCCGGAGACATAGGCTAGACACCCAGAATGACAGAGGATGGGACAACAGTGGCATTTCACAGAGCTTCACAATTTACAAAAGGCCTGCATGTGCACGGTTTCGATGCTTTTTCACAAATGAGTGGGTTGAGAATTATTTATATTCCCATTTTACAAATGGGAAAATGAGGCTCAGCAACTTTAAGGGACTTTTTCAAGGAAGTGGTAGAATCAGAACCCAAACCCGGGCTTTTTACTGCAAAACCTGCACGAGCACTCACTTGATGCTCATTGAATGAAGAAATAGCGCACTTCCCACTAAACCCCATCACCTAAGCTGCCAATCGGTGTGTGAGGAACAAGGCTGAGAATGAAGAGGTGGGGTGGAGGCAAGGAAATCTCCAGAGGGGTTATGGGCAGTGCCAGGGCTGCACAGCTCTGCTCAGCCCGCACAAGACAACCCAGGCCGTCTCCTGCTCTTACAGACCCCACTCCACCCACACGGGGCCTGCCTGGACCCTTTGGGCATGTGAGGTAGGACCCCCGGGGACAGGGCTTCAAGGACAAGCAGTATGAAGGTAGGGAAGGGAAGGAGGGTGTAGAGGCATGGAGGGGCCTGAACACTGAGGAAGAGAAGACTTCTCACTGATCAGTTACACGGAGGCACTGCCATATGCTTGCCAAGCTGTGAGCTTCTACCCCTGTTTCTCATGGGCCAGTGGCTCCCCTCGATTCAACATGTTTTGAGGGCAGTGTTTAAAAAGACAGCAGGGGCCTGACCTGTGGTGGCACAGTGGATAAAGCGTTGACCTGGAATGCTGAGGCCACTGGTTCAAAACCCTGGGCTTGCCCGGTCAAGGCATATACGGGAATTGATGCTTCCTCCTCCTCCTCCTCCTTCTCTCTCTCTCCCTCCCTCTCTTTCTCTCTCTCCCTTTGACACACACAAATGAATAAATAAAGCCTTTAAAAAAAAACTTTAAAACTTCAAAAAAAAAAGGCAGCAGGGTAGCCTAACCAAGCAATGGTTAGACATGAAAAGCAAGAAAAGGGTGCAGATATAAGCATGGATAAGGCATTAACTGGGCATGTGCCAAAATAATATGATAGGAGGAATTGTGGGTAATTTTAGTTTTGTTTTCTTTTTGGTTGGTATTTTCTAAATTTTCTATACTGAGTATATTTCTCTTTTATACTAAAAAAAACAATAAAATTTATTTATTTATTTTTTTTAAAAAAGAAGGGACATATACTAAAGATATTTTGAAGGAAGAACTGACAGAATTTGAGAAGCAACTGGATAAGGGTAATAAAGGAGAAAGATGAATCAAAAATAACTCTGAGGTTTGGAGACTGGGTGACAAGGGAATGATAGAGGGAGAGGGGGGGAGTCAGAGAATGGGAGAATGATCCCTTCAGCTTCAGACTGAAGCCAGAGCTGCCAGCAGGACAGTGGAGGTTGGAGGGTGTTTGTGCGGCCAGAGAGGAAGGGGAACTGAGGCACAGAGGGACTGTGCTCACCAGGCTGCAGGACAGCCTGGGGTCAAGCACGGAACTTGGGATGTCCTCGTCAAAAGGCCAAGTCCAGAGCAGCAGACCTGCCTTTGCCAGCAGGGCTTTTAAAATGAAGGCCCCAAGACGAGGCCCCGAAGTATCCCCAGCCTACAGAGCAACTGGCCTTCCGGGCTTTGATGCTGGGCTGCTTGGTTGTCCAAGAAGTATGGGCCTGAGAAGGCCAGGACAGGAGGCCAAGATGAACTTACTGTTGACCGAGTGCCGGGCCAGGCTGGAGGCTGTTAGTCCTGAGGCCCTGCAGGCTGAGGCTGTAGGAGACAGAATCAGCTGGGAGATTCCTGTGTCATTAGAGGTGGCAGTGTGGGGATGTGAAGCAAGGCAAGTCATCTCTGAAGGTTACAGGAACCATTTCCCACTCTGAGAAGGGTCCCCCTGAATCTGAGTTCCTAGTCATCCCCCTCACCCCCAATTGTCCACCGATACACTGTCAGTACCCAGAAGCCCATTCTGCTTGCTGCTGATTTGGTGGTCTGTAGAGGCTTTGGACCTATTGGAGCCTTGGAGAACAACATCCCAGGTCATACAAACACCCTCTGGCCTCAGAACCATGGCCTTGAATCTGCTGGGGCAGGGCCAAGGGTGGGTTTCCTGAGGCTCTGAGCAAAAATTTGCATCCTGACTAGCTCCATTCAGCGGGCAGCAGCAAACCTGCTGCCTCTTCCATTTGAGTCACCCCTCTCCAAGTCCCCATCAGCCCTGCCCCCACACCCCTGCACCAGCCCTGAACCACCATCGCCTTAGGAGATTCTGCATAGACTGAGCCTGAGGCCCCATCCGCAGCTGCGTCACTGTTTCCTTGGCAACTGAAGGGGTAGTTGAAAAGTAACTCACAAAGCAAACAACGTGAGCCCCACATGAGTGACGAGGAGAGTCACCTCAGCATTATGGGCCTTCAGGTTTGCGGGTCTGCCCCACTCTCTTGCTGAGGCTGTTCTGGGAGGGCCCCCAACCCTGAGACCCCAGGCAAGGAGCACTTCACAACACACTGCAGTAGTAGCATGTGTGTGCTTGCTCTGCTAGGAGCTGTCTTGCCAGGAGAAATGAGATTATTGCCATCATCTAGTGCTGAGGGTCCCTCCTCTGCACACACTGGGCACACATGAGGCTAGGAAGTCAACCCAAAAAAGTTGTCAGACAGGAGGAGCACAGAGCCACCGAGGATAGCTCGTGGCCGGTCACTGCCAGCCACTGCCTGCCAGTAATGACCTGATGGGAGCCCAGCACTCCCAGGGCTCCTGCACTGACTGTCCTCACCAAGGCCCTAGCACATTTGGGGAATTCTCAGCGGTGCTGTAGGAAAACCCAGACAGATGTAGCCTAAGATTCCAAAGTGCTTTTCCAAAAAATTATTAAGTTATAAATATATTCACCAAGTACACAGATCTTAAATGTAAAACTTCATGGTTTTACCCATTGTCTTAGTTTGTTCTACTATCACAGAATACCACAGACTGGGTAGCTCATTAACAACTGGCATTTATTTCTCACAGTCTTGGAAGCTGGACATCTGAGATCAGAGCACAGCTAGGCTGACTTCTCGTGCATGCTCGCAGGGAGGAGGGAAGCAGCCTGGCTTGTGACCCCCACAAGGGCACTAATCCAGCCATGAGGGCCCCACCCTTACAATCTAATCCTGATTACCTCCCAAAGGCCCCACTTCCTGATACATTGGGGAGGGGAGGGCTTTCACATTTGCATATTGTGAAGACACAAACATTCAATCCATAACACATATAACGACCACCAAGTTAAAGGCATAGACTATTTCAGTACACCAAAAGGTTCCCACATGCCTCTTCCCAGTCAACATCCCCACCTCAAGGTGACATTATTCTTACTGTTGTCACATCAGTTAAGCTTGTTGTTGATTTCATATCAATGGAACCATAGAGTGGGCACTTCTCTCTGATTGTCTGCTTGCACTATGTGCTGTTGTGAGGGCCAGCCACAGTGTTGTGGAGGGCAGTGATTTGTTCTTTCACTGCACAGTGCACCTGAAGTTTCTAAATATTTTGCGGTCTTTCATGTTGGTGGTCTTCCAAGTCAGTGACTTGCGACTGTAATCTCCAGCAGGCCACGTGTGATGCAGACCCCCACGCCCAGCGTGTGCTCAGTGCCAGGGCGCACCCTTTTCTATCCCACCAGAAGATCACATAGCAATGTGAGTAGGTATAATGGTATCACAGGGATAACCTTGAATTCCCTCTAATTTACAAAAAAAGGGGGGGTAATTATTTGAAAACAGCGGCACTTTATTATTAGTAACACGTTTGTGATACATCTCACAACTGCTAGTACCACACCAGTGTGTCACAGCTTTTAGGCTGAGAACTGCTAGTCTAAGTGGTGTGATTTCAGGTAACGGAAGGTCATTTCCTGCCTCCAAAAGATCTCTTTCCTCTACCCCATTGCTTCCCCTGAAGTTTCCCCCCGGTGGATTTATTGAACTTTGTCAAACAGCCCCAGGGTTCTGAGGGGACAGAATCTATTAAACCCACTTACCTCAGTGTGACTTAAAGGGGAGCTGGAAACTCCTTGCACTGTGTGGGACACTTTTCCCACACTTCCTCTCTCCATCCCCACAATGAGATCATGAGGATGGTATTATCCCCATTTTGCAAATGAGGAAACTGAGGCTTGGGGAGATGAAAGAACTAGCCTAAGGCCACACAACTCTCCTGTTGCGGAAGCAATCATTCGAATTCAGTTTCTTCTGAAGCCCATGCTGAGACCCAAGTGGATGGGCAGGAGGCACTAGGCATCTGAGAACAAGGAGAGAGAAGGGCATAGGAAGAAGATGCTGTGCTGAAGAGAAAAATGACACCCGGCCCATAAATCAGAACATCAGAGAAAAAAGAGAGAACCTTCTTGTTGGAGCCTCCATTCATTCAGACGTTCCCGCCCCAGAGCCAGTGGTACCATCGGGTTGGTCTGCCCACCGTCAGCACCAACACCCACACCCTCCATTCTTGGTGACCAGCAAGGCCAGGTGCAATGATGTGTCACAAGCCAGGTCACATACCTATAGGATGTGCAGAGGCATTCTTGCCTCTGACCAGCCAGTTTCTCCATGCACCTGTTGGTGGGCATGAACTCCATGCCAGGCACCCTATAGGCATTATTTCTCTGCAGCAACCATGAGGAACAGGTATTCTGAGGCTGCTTCTGTAAGCAAGAGAGGCTATGCCCAGGGAGTTAAGTTTCCAAGAGGCTGCAAACTCCATAAAGGCAAAGGCATGTCCATTGCCAGCGTCTACCATATGCCTGGCGTATACTGAGTCCTTTTTTCCTATCTGTCACTCAGAGGTGCATGGCAGGTTTGCCTGACCCTGAAGAGAGCACGTCCTCATCACCAGATGGTCTCACTGCAGCAGGACTGGGCAGAGACCCAACGTAAGGGTGAGGAAGGCCTGGTTCTGGGGAAGGAGATATAGGCTTTAGCAGGAAGCAGATGTATTTAATGGGGCAGGCTAAGGAGCCAGCTCTCTATATCTGTTGCTGGGTGGCAAAACTTGTCCTCAGAAATAGCCCCTGCGCTGCCCATCATCCTGCCATATATGTAAGGCACTCAGTGCCAGACAGGCAGCACTGGTTATACACGCACACAATCACAGGCTCACCAACCAAGGAGCTTATACATGATCCTGAAGCAGATGGGGCTCTTGCAGAAGGGGTTTTAGCAGGAGAGCAACGAAGTCAAATTCATTTCCTATTGTGCTAACTATGGCAGCATCAGTGACAGGAAGGATGGACTTACAAGGTCAGCAGTGGCACTGTGAACTATCTTGGTGAATTCTGGAGCATTCGCATTTCATTAGCCAGTACTCTAGCTTATCAGCTAATACCTTCGCAGAAATCACCTGGACCAGAGGAGAAGCCACAGTCGAAGGTGGGAATCAGCTGTGGAGGAGAAGGTGTGTTATAGAGAAGCAGACCAATAGGAAGACAGCCTTCTCAACTTACCCACAGTGAAGGGGCTGTGAGTTTGCAATTGTGTGTGTGTGGGGGGGGGGGGGGGAGGGGTGCACAGGTGCATGCACACACAGATGCTCCCATATGCAAATACATGTACTGGATGCAAGAACTTTTGACCAGTCACAGGAAAGCAACAAAAGATGATAGAAATGTGAAATCTACACCAAATAAAAGGAAAACTCTCCCAGTATCATACCTATTCAGTGCAGTTCAATGTGGGGCTCAGAGTTTTTAGGGCTCTTTAGCTAAGAGCTAAAGCTATCCCGTATAGCCTCTACAGACTCATCACTGACTGATGGCCTACCAGAACGGGGTTTCTCCACCAAACTGCCAGTTTCCTTCAACTGCTTATCCCACCGAGTAATGTTATTCCTATGTGGTGGCGCTTCGTTCACATTGTACAATGTGAACGCACCAATATTCACATTGTACTTTGGTCACGGATTCGAATTTAGCGAGCCACAGAACACACTGAACTTTCCTCTGTACCATCCACATCTCTACTGGCATGGCTGTGGGCTGCTCCGCTGTATACACGGTGTTACGTCATCTGCGCATGTGCACATGCTGCCACATCGTCCTACAGAAACTGGGAGGGTTTTCCTTTTATTTGGTGCAGATTTCACATTTCTATCGTCTTTTGTTGCTTTCCTGTGACCGGCCAAAAGTGCACCATGACTTTACGGACACACTGTATTGTAACAACCGTGTGTGGTGCCACGAGGGCACAAGAACTATCATATCACTTCATAGATTATACAGTTGTCTGACCACTACGCTGTACACTTGAAACTAATATAAGATAATATTGGACATCAAAGCAATTGAAAAATAAAAATAAAAATTTTTAAAGAATGAGGAACTTAAAAAAAAAAACCTATGTGAACCCCATCCACCCAAGAGAACCCCAATTTTATTTAATGGGCACCATAGGCTGTTTGGGAACAGACACAAGGTGTGCCCTGGACTGAAGCGCAGATTTGCTGCCATTTTTCTTCATCCCTGATTAATTTCTTTAAATAGTGTCACATAAGGAAAATGAGCCCAAAAATGTTAAGTGCGGAATGTATAAAGAAACTGATAAGTGCTTTCCCTGGGAAAGAAGAGCTCTGGAGGCAAGTTGCAAGTTCTGGAGTGTTAACCCTGTGATACCACGAGTGAGTCTTACAGCAACCAGAAGGGTGGACTAGATGACTTTCCAGACTTCTCCCTGATCTCAAAGAAGATAACTGTGTCTTGGTCCATTTGAGCTGCTATAAAAACTGCCATAGGGCCTGACCTGTGGTGGTGCAGTGAATAAAGCATCGACCTGGAAATGCTGAGGTCACCGGTTCAAAACCCTGGGCTTGCCTGGTCAAGGCACATATGGGAGTTGATGCTTCCAGCTCCTACCCCCTTCTCTCTCTCTGTCTCTCCTCTCTCTCTTTCCCTCTGTCTCTCCCTCTCCTCTCTAAAATGATAAATAAATAAATAAATAAATAAGCTATAAAAAAACCCACAAAACTGCCATAGACTATGTGCCTTAACATAGAACTATGTATTTCTTAGACTTCTGGACGCTGGGAAATCCAAGATTGAAGTGCCAGTAGATGCCATGTCTGATGACAGCCACCTTCTTCTTATATCCTGAAGTGGCCAAGAGAGCAGAGAGGAAGCAAGCTCTCTCATGTTATATCTGATAAGAGCATTAATCCCATCATGAGAGCTCCACCCTCATGAACTCATCACCTTCCAAAGACCCCACCTCCTAACATCATCACACCCAAGATTAGAGTTCCAACATGTGAATTGGGGGGTGGGGAATACACAAACATTTAGTCCATTGTAGTCTGTCCTTTTATTTCTCTTTCTTGGCCATTCTTGCAAGGGAAGAGTTGCTCGAAGTTAACTGTGTTTGAAGTGGAAAGAATTCTGGCCTGGGGATGACCTCAGGTTCCAGCCTGAACTACCGGCAGCTCTGTGATATTAAGTGAATTAAAAACCCCCTTGGCCAAGGTTTCTCAGCATAAAAAATAAAAAAAAGAAAAGAAAATAGGAAATCTCTTAATTCCTTCAACTCCAAGACCCCACAGTTCTTTGATTTGGTATAGGGGAGGAAAAGAAAAACGATGGTGTGGAAATAGGGCCCCATTTAGCTAGACAGAGGTAACTCCCTCTATTGGGACCTGCAGTCCCTTTTAGCTTTAGAAGCATGATAATTGGAGGCCAGACCATGAAGAAAGCAGTTGGGTCAATATCAGGCCATCCATCCTCATGGAATTTGGTCTTTACCTCCCTGCAAGGCTGAGAATCTGAGAGTCATCTCAATATTGATGGTACTTTTTCTCAACCTTGGGCAAGGTCTGATGTCAGAATTCTGGCTACGTCTGTAGGTAGGCATTTTGAAGGACCACCCTGTATTTTCACTAAAATGCTCCCTGCCACATGATTCCCCACCCCTCTCTGCTTTTATAGATATGTATTTATATACATATGAATATCTCTTTCCCTGAGAGACAGTGAAACTCAGCCAAGTGGGAATTCAGTGTGACCCAGTGGAATTTGCTGTGCAGGAATTTCACTGGGACGGGGAGCAGAGAGTATGTATTCGGGACACCACCTGGTTAGTAAAAACTTGCACAGCTCCCAAGAACACATAAGATTTCTTCTTTTTATTTTTTCTTTAAATAACAAAGGATGTGTTGTTTCTCCCATTTTTGCCCACTTAAATTGAGGTTGTGTTTTGTTTGGTTGGTTTTTTTTGTGTTTTTTTTTTTGAAACAATAAGCAAACTAATAGTAGGGGTTAAATAATTTGTTAAAGGGTGGGGAGCAGAGAGGAGGTGGGGAGAAAGAGGACTGGGGGATCGCATTCTGCCAGGAGCTGCAATAAATGTGGAGTTATGCCTCAGGCATAATATATCAAAGAAAATATAATGCATCCAGCTTAAAACTAATGATTGCCATATAATTAGATGAGAAGCATTGTGCTATAAATGTGTATTCTTTAGCGTGCTGTGATTTTACTGTAAAAAGAGAGAGCGAGAGCGAGAAAGAAGGAGACAGAAAAACAGAGCCCAGCAACATACTATAAAAAGAACCTTCTGTTGACTTCTCTACTGTTTAGTATTCCTTGGCTGTTCTCCCTTGGGAGTGTGTAATTAGTACTTTATGAAGAGTACATTTAAAGCAGTTTAATATTCACCTCATTCAATCTGAAACAATGTGATCCATGCTTAGACAAATCAGTGCTCCTTGCTGACATAATCTGTCAGAACATTACCTCTGAAAAGACCTTTCAAGAGGTTTGGATGTTAATTAGTTGTCTATCATGTATAAACAGAGCAGTGAGCAGAAGGGGCTCCAACAGGCCGGAGGGATACGTTGGGAAATGCATTTTGTATGAACACGGCTTGCAGGGGGGTCTCCTCGCTCTCCCCACCTCCTCCACACCCCCGCCTTCCCTGTGCCAGCAGCCGCATGGGCTTCGGACCTCTTCCGGGCAAGACAAGAGCCTTCTGGTTGGCTTGAAGGGGCACCGCCAGCTCCCAAAGGAGACTGTCAAGGCTAAAGGGGTTTCCCACACACCACACCACCATGTCTGCCTTTAAGGCCTGGAGCTCCCCAGGACAGGGTCACCTGTAAGGTGTGACTGGAAGCATGACCTCCCAGACCCACCTGTGCTTACTGGGAGGCTCCAAACCTTGGGGCCCCACTGGGTCCTTTTTTCTGTGGGTGAAGAAGGCCATGAAGATATGGAGAAGGGGGGCGCTCTGATACACATTCCAGCTCCCCTGAAAGCGCTCCTTCTCTGGGGAGCCAGTCCACTGTAAGCAGAGCCGCATGGCGCAAGAGAGACCCACACACTGAAATAGCAGCACACTGGCCAGGTTCTAAATCTACAGGCTCATAGTCCAGGCCCTGCCTCCAGGGTGAACCTTTGCCCAAGTGCATGCCGCAAGGCCCGGGTCCAGGCTCTGCCTCTGGGCGCTGTCTAGGGATTTGAACTAGTTCTAGCTCACCTGGACATAGAATGCCCACTTCCTAGCATATTGGAGATACTTACTAAGAAGTGGGTCATATTCTGTTGTTCTTGCCAGGCCTGTGGATTCCAAGCTGGCATGGCAGCTGGCAGCAGGAACCTCTCTGCCTATCCCTCCTCCCCCGGCAAGGGGCAGCCCCTAAGCTGTCTCCCCCTACAGGTCTTCCTTTCCCCACTTTCCTTCAGTGGCCTCAACACCCCCAGCCTCATTATTCAACATTTGTTCCATAGGTGTCCACCAAGCACCTACTGTGTGCATTGCACTGGGCTACATTCTAGGGCAACAAATGATTAAGTTGTGGTCTCGGCTCATGAGGCATTTACAGACCCATAAAGTAGTCATTACAGTTGGGGATAATTAGAACTAGTGTAAGGAAGGCAAGGTAATTTAGCGGTTAGGAAGGAGGGTGCCCAAGTCAAACTGCCTGGGTTCAAATTCTAGCCTTACCACTTGGCGGCTGGTGACCATGGGCAGGTTATTGAGCCACTCTGAGCCTCCGCCTCCTTGTCTGTGAAATGCAGGTAAGAATATCTACCTCATAGGTGTTGAATGTGAAAGGATATAATTCAGTGAAGCACCTAGTGCAAGGCTTAGGGTGTGATCCGTGAACAACTAATGTTTGTTGCCCCCCAAAAGACAGTGCAACAATAGGAGCTCGAGCAAAGCACCTGAAGGCAGAAGAGGGAGATGCTAACTGTGCCTAGGTAGTCTTGGAAGGCTTAAGCTGTGTTTTAAAGGACTAAGTAGAAGTTTACTAGGTAAAGAAGGATACAGGTAGGAGGAGGCACAGAAATGAGAAGGGTGTCTGGAATATGGAGGCATGGCCCCCATGCTCTGTGTCGTACTGCTGAAGTCCCTGTCACAGCCTGGGAGGCTGGTCCCAGGTGAGCCCTTTAAAAGGAGCCATGGCATGGCACAGGGTACAGAGGGAGGGCTCCGGGGGAGTGATGACGGATTCTTCCAACAGCCTAGAAGTCAGTTGCTTCACCCTGCATTTCTCAAAAAGAAGAGTTAAGATCTCAAAAAACCCGGCCGAGGTATCCATCCAAAACTGGCCCCGCAGACAGAGCCAGGCTTCCAGGGAGGTAGCAGGACATCAGAGACAGCAGGATGGCTGTTTCTGGTCCTTCCCCACCTGCTTCCGCCCCTGCTGCTGTGAGCCCTAACCCCTCTGCATTGCCTGGGGTGCAGCCTCTAGCACAGCCCTGGGTCACAAAAGACCGCTTAGTATGTGGCCACTTGTATCAATATTATTAATGAAAAGAGCTTGTTCTGGTCCATACCTTCTCAGAACTGCTGTTCTTCTCCGGCTTTTCACTTGACAAGGAGCCAGAACTCAAGAGGTCCGGGTAGTCCCCAGTTTCCTCTCAACAAAATCCTGGGCCTTCCTGGGCCTCAGTCTATATGGGGTCTCTTCTAGCCCTGCAGACCCACAGATCCCCCTCCTGCCCAAGCCAGAGCTGGTGGAGGGCCCAGGTCTCCACCCCTACAGCCCACACCTTGACACAACCTCGGCTCTTCCTCTCTTCATGAAACCCCAGGCCTCTCCCCTCGGAGGCAAGGCTTTGGTCACCTTAAAGAATGTCCCAGATGCTGGGACAGTGCTGTCCACCCTACCACACCAAGGACTGGGCGGGCCAGCCCAGGACCTGTGCTCCCTCCCTCTCATCAAACAGTAATGATAGTATCTGCCCCATCTATCAGGTGCCTGTATGAGACAGAACTTCATACGTAGTAGTCTCACAAGGCAGACAGACTAGTCCAAGGGAGGTTAAATGAGTGATTTGAAGGCAGACACCAGGCAAGTGCAAACTGGGGCTCTAGGCCTTTCTGTCTATTTCCGCTTCCCACTCACCCACCCACCTTTGCATTGACTAGACCAAGGGCAGCTAACTGTAACCCACAGGCCAAACCAGCCTGTTTTTGTAGGACCTGTGAGCTAAGAATGATTTTTGCATTTTTAAAGAGTTGTAAGAAAAGAAACAAACAAAGAACATGTGTCCAAAATCATACATGGCCACCAGGCCTCAAATATTTCCTATCTGGGCCATTACCGAAAGTTTGCTGACCCTGCACTAGGGCCCATGGAGCATTCGATTTGGCACCAGACATTGAGTAGAGACAGCAAGTGAAAAAGCCACAGTAGGGAAGAATGACGTTTGACCAGGGCAATCCTACTGTGTGACCCACAGCTCCGAAATCATTTCTAAAGTGGTCTTTAGCAGAGGTGAAATCGGGTTAAGGGCACACCGGTCGTTTCTCGCCAGGTGTGGTCTACGGTGCCATATTTCACACACAATGCCTATTTCATGTAGTTAGCATCCCCACTTTGTCAGTGAAAACTGGAAAAGCTGACAGATAAAATGACTAGTTTAAGGGCCTCTGGTGACTATTCTCCCCAGGTCCTGACCACCAGGCCAGTGCTCTTTCCATCGCACCACGGCTACCTCTGAGGCGCAGACACGAGGCTGCTGGAGGCTGGCCATGAGGGGAGCAATTGTGATGACTGTTAGTCCCAGCCACCCCCTCTGTCATACAGATTGAATGTATATGCGTCTCAGATTTCCTTTTTCAACATAAGCCTAAGTATCTTGGAGCTGTTTCAATCACTGAGTCACCTCTCTTGAAGAACACCCCAATTTTCTGTTACTAAGGGGTCATTCTAGCTCACACCCATCAAGCTAAATAGCCATCCCAGCTCTCCTGACAGTTGGCTGTGTGACCTAGGGCAGACCACTGTCCCTCTCTGTGCCTCCCTTTTCTCCCCAGAAAATGGAGTCAATGGTCCCTCCCTCCCTTAGCCAACTCGGGTTCTGTGAGAGTGAATGAGATCATGTCTGTGTGTGGCTCAGCAGAAGGAAGCAGTAGGAGGAGGACAAGGTAGCATTATTTTCTGGGTCTAGCTGGGCAGTTGCCATGATGTTGCTGAGATGTATAAGCATGTCAGCAGGAGCCAGTCTCAGGAACGCAACGGGCACACATTGTGTCAGAACCAGCGCGAGCTTCCACACCACTGAGGTATGAGCCCAAGCCCAGCTCAGGCACTTCGCAGCTTCAGCAGACTATCCAGTCGCTTCTGACCTCAGTTTCCTCACCTGTAAAATGGGAATAATCCCAGTAACCAAGGGCATTTGGTGAAGGATTACATAAATAATCCAGGGCACTCATAATGATGAATGCTGTGGGCCCCCTCAAGACTCTGGGTTTCTCTATAAATTGTCTCCACATAAGTGCAAACGCCTCCACCCAGGTCTTGCGTGCAGCCTTCTGCAATAGGGATGAGCTGACCTACCAATGAGCACAGCCTTCTCCCAGGCACCACCCGGGCAGCCCACAACCTGCAGGGCCAGGGGCACAAGGCCAGGGGATGGGGCGAGGCCAGATGTTTCCTGAAGCCCTTTCTCCTTGGGGAGTGGTAGAAAGAGGCCCCTGAGTTCTGGACCCAGCTGTCCAGCCTTGGTAAGCCACAACTCCCAGCCTGGCCGCTGTCCAAGGGCAGCAGGCCATCGCTCCCATAGCACCAGATGCAACAGGAGGGGTCCTAGGTAAATGGCTCTTGGGGACAGGCATAAATGAACTCTCCCCGGCCCCTGTTTGTGGAACAGAAGGAACGTAAAGGTGGGGACTATATGCACACAGGAAAGGTCTAAGTGGGGAGGAGTGGTGATGGGGCCTGGTCGGCAGGGTGAGGCCATCAAAGAAGCAGAGATATCCATCCAGCAGAGGGAATAAGCAGCCACAAAAGGGCAGAGACCTCCTGCAGCTAACAGCAGAGCTGCTGAGCCAATCTGGTCCAGGCCGTCTTACTTGTTACCAGTTTTGACAAGGAGTTAAATGGGTTGCATAACAGCCTCCCTCCCTCGCTTTCCATTGGCCCTCCTGAGCTAGGCTGTCCAGGTGAAGATCTGGGGCAGGAAGGATCTGGGAGCTGAGGAACCAAGGTACCCGCACAAGCCCTCCCCAGGCCTGCTCCAGCCCTGTGGGGCCAGAAGGAGGCGCCAGCCATTCACCTCCTGTCTGAGTCTGCCACCTGGTCTCCAAACAATCCCACGCTAGTCTTGCAACCAAGGATGCTAGGTGTTAGCAGGAAAAATGCCCCAGACAAGGAATTAATATGTTTCTCAGCTCGTGGCAGCTCAGTAGCACTCCCGGCCTACTCCTCTGCTGAATGTATTACAGAGCGTCACTGTAATAATTATCAGTAAGTGCATAGTGAGCACCTTTGGCTGTGGCCCTGTTCAAGGCATTACAGAGGCTACAAGATGAGTGAGACACAGGTATACAACAGCAGAAGGGGCTTGGGATTCTAATGGGTATCCTCCAAGAAAGAGGGTGCTCGCTCACAGAGGAACTGCAAACCACTGGCCCCACCTGAGACATATCAAGTACAGTGCAGGCTTCTTGTGACCAGATCATCTTGCTTATTTATCCATTCCCCTGCACATGGCCAAATGACAAATTAATGTCTAACAATATTCAAAATGAGTGATGGCGATGATGATGATAATGATGACAATGACAAAAATAATGTTAGAGACAAGTATACGTGTCCTGTTTTGGCTTCAAGCCCTTGGGACGTCAATCCTTCCTTCCTTCCCAGTGGTACTTCTGTTACACTCACTAGATAATAGAAAACAAGAGTAGAAGCTTGAGAAATTTAAAAATCATTCACACCGACCTTCTGACTCCAAGCAGGACTCAACTAACTCATCCAGGAAGAGTCACATTGCAAAGAAGGGGAGAGCAAAGGAGTCCGTGAGTGGGAAGGGGCCTTCTTTGGCCCTTCCTCCCTTTCCCAAGCCTAAGTTAAGGGAAGGTCCCCAAACCAGGCTTTCAGAGGACAGTAAAAACATCCAGGGCCACATTCCCTACTCATCATCCTATCTGGTTTATGACAATTACAACTGGAAGAGATCTCAGAGGTCATCTAGTCCAGCTTTCCCATTGTGCAGATGAGAAAACTGAGGCCCAGAGAGGAGAAATTACTCACCCACAGCCACATCGCAGAGTTGGGACTCAAACCCCCATCTCCTTTTATTACGATATAAAAAAACAGACAGAGGGAAGTAATGGGGTGGGGGGAGAGGTGTGGGAATATTATTGGCTCTCCCTACTTCCAGAGGCCCACCTGCTCCATAATTCCTGCCTCTCCGGCTTGACACTAGGAACGTAACAGCTTTGCACGAAGAGAGGAGTAATTGCCCCAACCAAGACATGCAAATGATCATGATGCCAAGCCAGTGTGCACAGTTTCTAGAGCAATGAGTCTTTCCTCTCTGTTCAGCTCCCTAGAAAAGAGCTAATAGGGGAAGCAAGCAAGTTCCTGATGAAAAGTCCATCGAGCGTCGATCTCCCAAAGATCTCTCTGGGTATCTTCTTGGAATAAAAATTTCCAGCAATAGTTAGAGCCAGTTAGAGAAAATTAAGGGGTTAAATAAGAAAGCTTGGGTCAGTTTAGACCACAAAATCATTTACTCATTCAAGAAACTTCTACAGTATCTACTCTGTGAGGGTCCGTTTCCGAAGGAGATAGGGGCTCTGACTTGGGGCACCTGCAGTCTAGTAGGTGAGCCTAAAAGAAGCACTTGGGGAATGGAGAAGGAAGACCATCCACTCAGTGGGGAGGTGAGGGGTTGAGCAGCTTCACAGAGTAGGAAACACCAGACCCAGGGCACTCCAGAACCATGAAAAGCCAGATGCCCACCCCAAGGAGACGCTATTTAATCCATTTGCTTCCATTTTTCACTTTGCTCTTCATCCCTCCTCTCCTCCAGAGCTCAGCAACATTCTTTTCCATTTGAACATACCCCTCAGCAACCCGTAGCTCCAGCCTCTATCTTCAGACTTCCCTTTTCCTTTATTTTCCCCATATGGGACCCAAACGCAGTCCACCCCCCACCACTGAACGGGGTACACTGGACATAAGGGTAGAGGGGAGGGGCCCCACCAGAGTCACCCGGACAGATGTACTCTGTTCCCTGCACAGCTGTCCCACCAGCCCATCTGCGTTCACTTCCTGCCTCCCGGCTCCAGCCCCTCACACCTCCCACACAAGGGCAGGGCAGTCTGGTCCAGAAACCCGTGTTGAGGCTGCTGGCAGCACCCCAAGCCTGTCAGCTAGGACCCTGGCTCCTGCTCTCCACCATCCTCGACGCACAGCGCCTGGGCAGGACAGCAGCAAGGGGGTGGCCCTGGAGCACTCCGCCTCGGAGGTCACCCTCAGCCTTTCAGCAGGTGGGGGAACTGCTCAGCTCTCCAGTTCTCCTGACCATGGGTCCACGTGAGACACACTAACAATATCGCAGATCTGGTGTCATTATTTTATCAAGGTGAAAAAGTCTGCTTTGCTCTTGGCTAAGTGTCTCCGAGGGGAAAAAAAAATATTTTCAGAAAGATGTCCCAGCTCGAAGTCTGTCCCGATACCCTTAAATCGTTGACTCCTTGTCAAAATCCATGCGGCTTTGCCAGTTTCGATGCTTGGAAGTTGCGGGGGGAGGGGGCTGAGGAGGTGACTTCTCAGGAAACCGGTGCTCATAGCTCCCTCCTGGCTCCGGAGCAGAGTGTTTGTTCTCTGGGACCTTAGGGATGGTGCAGGCAGCTCCCATGGGCAAGAGCAAGAATGGTAGCCCTATAGCCCCAGCCCCAGTTCCGTATGTAAGAGGCACTCAGTAAGAGTGTGCTGCACTGGGATGCCAGGCGACTCACTCCCTGGCCAGGGGCCTGCATCAAGGCAAGTGGGGAATCTGATTAGCCCTCTCAGTTTGCTCTCACGAAACTCAAATTGGGTAATCAGGAAAGGAGAGACTAGCAGTAATATGTCTCCATGATGGAGAATGGTGACAGGAGGATTGGAGGAACGGGAACTTTGAGTGTAAAATCAACAGGTATCCCTGTTGATTTACTCAACCTGAAGACTTTACTTTAATACTGTGTCCTAATGTGTTGTACGTTAGGCAAAAAGATAATAAATTGTTCCCTTTTCCTGGAAACAGAAACGTCTTAGGGTTGTGTGCAAGCCCCAGAATCCTACATCTCCTGAACAGTGGGAATGTGTGGGTGGGAACTGGCTTCTCCAGGCAGAAATGAGCCACCAGAAGAAAGTATCCAGAACAAGAGCAGAGAGCTCACCTGAACTTCCAGGTGCGAGAGGGCTTGCCTGTCCTGACCACCATTTGTAAATGAAGGGCAATGCCCGTCACTCTGCTCCTCCCACCACGTCCAGAGACACACACAAGCCTTGGATGTGACCTTAGGTGAGGAGCAGTACCGGCCTTTCCTCCAGACTGCTGGCATTGCTTTTCAGGTGTTTTTATTGCTCCCTCAAGATGAGAGCTGCCTCCTGGTGACCAGACAACCCTAGATGTAGGTTACTTTATTTTCACAGTGTGTTTGCTAAGTATCAAGACAGAAAATTTCTTTCACAAAGACATAAATTGTCACAGAAGATTTCCACTTTACAAATCTGGGCAACGTAACTGTGAAGGAGTCCCTGAGATTCAGGTCCCAACCTGAGAACTCTGATTACCCGATAAGTCTGATCCCAAAGTAGCAGACAGAGAAGACGGGGTGGGGATGGCTGGCGATGAGAGGCACGGATGGCGGCCAGGCAGGAGGCCAGCTGGTGAGCCGGCAGCAGGCAGAGCCCGTCCTTACCTGGGCCTCTGAGGCAGCTGCATGGCAGGAGGGGACGCGCCTTTGTTGTAAGAATGCTCTATTAATGCTCACCTATAACCTGTGATTTCAACTCGATATTTTTTTTAAATACTAATATGTAGACAGACACAGAGAGAGAGAGAGAGAGAGAGACAGAGATAGAGAGAGAGAGAGAGAGAGAGAGGAGAGAGCTAGCTCCTCCTCCTCCTGCTCCAAGGCGAGGCACTTTCCCACTTGGGCCCACCAGGGATTGGGGGCTTCTCTTCCTACTACAGATTTCAGAGGAAGGGGAAATCCATGCTCACACATTCACCTAGATTCTCGCACTAGTTCAACATAACAGGGAAGCCCTAGGATCGAAGAGATGTTCCTGAGCATCAGACCCCAGTTCCCCCAATCAACTGTGGCTCAAAGGGAAGAGACAGGGCTCCATTCTGACTGCCCGCGACAGTTACAAATTGTCCCAGGAGCCCTCAGAGACCCCCAACTCTCACAGGGGCGTGACAGCATTCCTAGGCATCTGAGGAGACTTCAGCCTTTGCTCTCTTAAACATGGGATCTTCGTTTGGGGCGGCCACCCTCACCCACCCCCAAGCCTATCCAGAAGCAGGGGGCTTGACCTCAGAACCCCTGCCACACAGATTCCCTGGGACAGACTTCACAACCCAGCGCTTAGTTTTACTACAGGTTTCAGACAAAGAAGGTGTGTCTGAGCAGAGAGCAGGCTTCTGCCCATTGCGTGGGTGTCGAGTTCAATACCTTCTTGTCAACACTTGAATACGTTGAACATCACTCACAAGGACATTCTTTAAGAAACCTATTAATTTAATTACCTAGGCCTTTTTTTTTTTCTCTCCCCTTGTCCATATGTCTCATATAAACATTTGGCTTTCTTCCTTTCTGAAATACTTTTGATGTAACTCCTTTCCCTTGGCACAATACCACCTTGTTTATTTCTCTCTGGCTAGTCAGGCTACAGCTGTACAGACTGGCCCCGTTGCTCAGGTCTTAGCGCTGAAAGAAGCTATGACAGAGCAGAGGGTGACCATCGGGACGGAGGACTGG